>NC_141997.1:22081399-22717059 GCF_049901715.1 Pseudonaja textilis | reverse complement strand
ACTAGCCATTGTTCCCCACCCAGGTGTTAAGGCCAAAGAGAGAACATAACTCAAAGCTTAACATAAAAAGAGCAATAGCAATTGCACTTTGCCTTATATACTGCTTTACAGTGTTTTACATCCCTCTCTAAGCGGTTTACAGAGTCAGCATCTTGCCCCCAACAATCTGGGTCCTCATTTGACCAACCTTGGAAGGATGGAAGGCTGTGTTCAACTTTGAGCCTGGTGAGATTCTAACTGCCAAATTGCAGTCAGCTGGCAGTCAGCAGAAGTGGCCTGCAGTACTTCACTCTAACCCAGTGGTCAGGGAACAGGGGTAAATTACCCCAAATGGGGTAAAAGTGAAAATCTGGGGGTAATGAGGAGGTTGCGCTGGCCAATGGCGGAACTATCAGCATAGCAGCAGTTATTAAAACACCCTTGAGGCAAATTTATCCCCTCCACCCCATCCTTGTTTCCTGGGTCGGAAATGACTCCAGGCTAGATTCTGCAAGAGCCGCGCCGCCCGTTTTTTAGGGGAAGGCGAGCTTCTGGCATAGGGCAGAGCATTTTGGGAAAAGGGACGCTTTCCCCCACGCTGCGATGACCGCACGCTTTTCGCGCGCAGTTTGTGTCACCGTGGCTCCCAAATATCATCCTCCCTTCCCGCTTCCTCGCCCCCAGGCCCTGCCTGCCTGCCAACTAGCCAGCCAGCCCGGCTCCCTCCCCGAAGCCTCTCATCACTGCCAGGCACACAGGAAGCGAAGAGGCACCTGCAACTGCCGCCTTGGCCCCGAGAAAATTCCCAGAAGCCCTCGGGAAGCCTGGTGACATTTCATTCCCTGGAGCGAGCTATCCCGCCTTCTTCCCAGCCGCGGGGGAGGGCACCTCCTCCCGCCTCGACCTCCAAATTATGTGTCAGCAGCCTGAGGTGGCCGGGGAGGGGGAGAGGCCGGGAGGGGTAACGTCTGCGTTTATAAATTTTTTGGGGGGTAAGAGGTAAAAAAGTTCCCTGACCCCTGCTCTAACCACTGTGCCACCATGGCTCTAGGTATTAGCAGCTTTTCTTTCTGAACAGATCTTATAATAATCCTGCCTTTAAAATGTATAACTTAGAACTTCCAACTAAAAAGAAAATAGTTTCCTGATAATGTTCCTCTTATTAATTCTTTCTCTCCAACTGTGCACATCTGCCGAAGAGTTCTTCAGAATTATTTCTTAATTTGGTACTTTCAGTATTGAAACTCAGTTGTATATCATCTTACAAGTGAAGAAAATGTTGCTTCCCATTGTGAATGTTAGCCTTGACATTTCTGGAATGACTAAACCAAATTGTGATGAATTTTGGAGAAGTTTCAAGTGGTGGGATTCAATTTTTTTTACTACCTTTACTACTACCTGTTCTGCGGGCGTGGCCTGGTAGGTGTTGCAGGGGAAGGATATTGTAAAATCTCCAGTCAGAGGTGGTATTTGCCAGTTCTCCAAACTACTCAAAATTTCCGCTACTGGTTCTCCAGAACTGGTCAGAACCTGCTGAATACCACTTCTGGTTTCAACCCAGAGCAGGCAATTGGATGAAGTGGTTTGCACATATGTAAACCAAGGGAATGTATAGATAGAACATGTATAGATGAACCCCAAAGCATATCCAATCCAAGTGAATTTTATCCTATTTTACAGTTCATTTGTACAACTCTAATCTACAAAGGTGCCTGGATGACTGAATTGACATAAACTCTAACTGTGGTTGCATTCTCCAGATGGAATAAAGTTACTGAAATATGAAATATGAATTGCAAAACTTGGAGGGTTTTCCCCATTGAATCAAGGCATTCTTAGCTAGCACTGTGCTTTAAGGATAAGATTCCAATCTGGTGTATCTGAAATATTTAAAGAATTTTTGAAGGATATTATGAGAATTGATTTTGTTCCCTTACTGAAAATACAAAGTAATTTTAATTATTTCTTTTGCATGTTGTTATTTCTGGGAATTAAAATTCTGAGAATTGTCAAAAATGATAATCTTAATCCAGATGAAGACTTTTCAATTTGTTCTCTGCAATTTTTTTATCCCATAGGCAATCAACAGACGTTCCTGCTTTCCCAATTATAGAATTTATTTTTTATTTCTATTATCTTCCTGCTCTCACTTTGTGAGCTCTGCTTATAATTTAAAATTTGCATGATCATTAAACAAAAAATTGTATGTCTAGATGCAAGCAAACTTTGGTCACAAACTTTGATGTAGCAAAAGCAATGCTCCCAGAGACTAGATAATTTTTACGTCTTGATGGTACTTGGATTAAGACTCTTCTGGGTAAATAAAAATCGAAAGATCCATTGCAGTGTTCCAAAGGCTAACTTTATTTCCGTCTTTTGCTAGTTTTATCCTTGTATCCCTTCAACTGCAGCATAAAAATGCTCATTCATCATTTCCAACCAATCACGGAGGGAGCTTCAATTCTTCCTTAATAGTTTTCAAGTTTAATGTAGCATTTTCCACATTATCTCAAAACAAATCTTGGCATATGAATCACCTATACTGCTTCATTCAGTTTATCTATCTTCAGCAATAAAAGATTAGTATTTGCTAAGACTGCTAAAGACAAGGATCTTCAAACCTGGCAAGTTTAATGCTTGTGGACTTCAACTCCCAGAATTCCTGAGCTAACATGACTGGAGAAGGAATTCTGGGAGTTGAAGTCCACAAGTCTTAAAGCTGTCAAGTTTGAAGACCCCTGGCTAAAGGCATACATCCTCCAGGGGTGGGATGCTACCGGTTTGGCCCGATTCTACAGAACCAGTAGTTCTGAAGAGCAGCAGACACCGAACTATTAACTGCAATGACCTTTTGGTCATCTGTTTAGCCCACCTGCCTGCCTGGGCTCTTGGCTGTCCTTTATTTCCTTCTTTTTCAACCTCAGCTGCTTTGCGCAGCACAGCTGAGGTTGAAAAAGCAGGAAAGAGGGGATTTTCAAATGCTTCACACCCGCGTGCAGCGCTTTTCAGTTGTCCAGGCAGCACAGCTGATGGTTTTTTGCAAATGCTGTACATGCATGCGCAAAATGCACTCTCACCAAACCAGTAGTAACATTGGTTGAATCCCACCCCTGATGTGCTCCCCTCTCCATTAGCTACTTCCTTCCAAGGCCATTTGGTCTTGAGCTGTAGAAAAACCAAGCACCTTGTTTCCACAAAGCAATCTAACCAGTGTAATTTAGACAATATATGCATCCTTACATACATTAATATGTCAATCTTCTAGAAATGCATTAGACTTCTTTCTACACTGTACATTTTCAGAAGACCAGTATATCTGTTCTGCAAAGAAAAACCTGATCATTTAAACTGGGGGAAAGAGCTGTAGCTCAATCCCAAATATGGGGTTACGGTTTTATGATATTTCTTCCTTCCATGGCTCTGCTTTCTGTGCCTTTATTACTTTGGCAGGCAGACTGTGCTATTTTTCCTATTCTGATATCATTTCATAGGATACCTCTGGCTTCTGTTACACACTACCATTCCTCTGCAGCATTTAGTTTCTGAGATATTTGGAAACTCTTGAAATTGACAAGAGTTCTATCAGTTTCCTCTTCTATTCCTAGGTGTATTCCCAGCTATAATAACCTTGAAGAAGGAATGCAAAGCTGGCTACATACGCATCAGCTTAGCTTTAAAACAGAAAGAAAATGAGAAAGAAACTAAAAAGTGGATGGATTATCATTGATAAAAGGGATCAGTGGAAACTCTATCTCGCTTTCAAGGTTCTGTTATTATATCCTACAACAATAAAGTAGATTTCCTGTAGTCTTTATGGGGTCTGTTAGCCTGGCCAATCTTGAAGACTATCAGTAAATGACAGAAAGACTTATACCTCTCTACACAACTATCAGTTTTCTGGAAGAATAATAACCTCTGTCAAAAAAATTGGCCAGATGAGAAGTAACTGGGATGATGAACTGGCTGAGCTGAAGTGGAAGAGATCCCACGCAATGTATTGTATGAACTTCCAACCTTCTCCTCCTCTCCCACCAACCTGACAACCAGCTGGACTGAGAAAGAGGCAGGAGCACAGATTACAAGCATGGATCACCTTGCATTAGTCATCAGGCAACTTGAAATGTCACTGAAGCTTCTATTCTAGTTGTCCATTCATAAGACCTTCAGCTTGCCCTGCCATACTTTTTAAGTAAGGAAATTGGTGATGATATTACCACTGGTTGGTGACACTGAATGGGCAGGAAAACAAAACCAGGAAATCCACCAATTGCTGCTCTTAAGTTTTGCCACAGTAGAGATGTAAGGCAGGACCATGTGCAAGTTTCATCACAAAGTAGAGGGACCCCAGCTATCAAGTAGTGAAGATCACACACACACACACACACACACACACACACACACACACAGAGAGAGAGAGAGAGAGAGAGAGAGAGAGAGAGAGAGAGAGACTTTGTACTATGAAATCCAAACTTTTTGACCATATGGCATATAGCAAGGGACTTCTTATAGCCAATGAGGTGATGGTTGTCCATAGAATTGGACAAGCTGGCCTTATCTTCCTTTTGTAAATGTGGTAAGATCAAATAGCTGTGCTGTGTCTTCTGAAATTTTTGATCTTTTGATCTAGAAGCACTCTTAGCAGCGAGGCATGGACACATGGCCCTTAATGATATTCGGTATAATATTTCTGATATTCCAGAAAGCCTTGATGAGTAAAATAATAAAGCAGCAAAAAGATGCAAGCTACTTCAGTCCCAGTCACACATCAGTAGCAATTCAACACCTCTAAAGATGAATCAGTGAAATGCAGCAACAGTTCTGTTCTCAGAATCTTTTTTCTTAACATATAAAGATGGGAAGAGGAAATTGGGCAGGGCGCAACTGTGAGACGTGACACTTTGGGCAGCAGCAGTACAACCAATTTCTAAGTTTAGGCCCATGTTCAAATGTGATTCCGATAAGCAACACAGCTGCACATTGACTTAAAAAGGGCAACAACCCTCATATGGCAAAAGTGCACTGACCACTGCATAGAAAAAAGACTCTAAGCTTTAATTCACTATGTATTAATGTGAGCCTAACTACCAAATTGCTGTCATCTTGTTCCTTTTCTGTGTTAGAAAAAGGAGATGCAATGCAAAATTAAAAGTGACTCCCTGACCCTTCATCTTTTGTGATTTTTATACCCCATTATATTGTTTCCTGAAGCAAGTTTTCATTAAGTGCCATGGCAAGACCGACCCCAATTCAGTCAATGGGGCAAGCCATCAATTGTATCTTTCAATGAAGATTAAATTTTGGTTCCAATTTATTCACTGAGCAACAATAAATATCTTTGGAAGGACCTGATCCTATCTGATGTATAAATTACCTGTAAAAAATATCTGCAGTGCAGTTGTAAATAAAAAGTAAACACTCTAATCCTTTACCTTTCATACTGAAATAATTATAATGTTCCTTCTAATGATAGGAAGCCAATGCAACTGGATCAGGTAGCATTCAGTCATGTCAGCAAGTATAGCTCCTGTTGTGTGCACAGATGCAGCAAACAATGGGGAAACAATTCATTTTCCAAAGAATGTATTTTGCCAGGTATGTCCAAGAATAGCATTACCTAATAAAAAGACTTAACTCTACCAGTCACAAGCATAGAATGTCTGTGGAAAAAGAAAAAGAAACCATATAATTTTAGCAGGCTATTCTGCTGAGATGGTTGTGAGGAGCCTTATTTTTTTTATTTCTCGCTAGGATTTGAGTGCTAGGATCAGCTGCCATTGTACTATACTTATTTATGATTCCTTTAAAACCAAATAATACCCAAATCCAGGTTATTTTAAAACCAAATAA
Organism: Pseudonaja textilis; assembly: GCF_049901715.1. Classification (NCBI taxonomy): domain Eukaryota; kingdom Metazoa; phylum Chordata; class Lepidosauria; order Squamata; family Elapidae; genus Pseudonaja; species Pseudonaja textilis. The sequence continues at coordinate 22,711,233 of NC_141997.1, read as the reverse complement.
CAGCCAAATCCAAACACAAGTGCTTCTGTGAGCAGTTACTTCACTTTAAATGTGGAAAAGATAAATGAACAGTTTAACAATAACATTAGTATATGAAGGATAGGAACAAGGCTCACTTTCTTTTTTTAACCGTGTTTCTTTGTATTCCACTGCATTAAATGTTCCTAATGATAACATTTTGCTGTATTTCATAAAAGTAATCTATATCAGTCTAGATTTAATACTTAGGAAACATCAGGTGAGTTTTATCCTCTCTGTGACCTGTTTTTTGTTGTACGTTAACCAAAAAAAAATCCCCTACAGTCCAGAGTCACAGATACACACATATGCATTCAACTTACAATCAGAATAGGAAAGTTTATGAAGTGATTGTTTCATAAATCGGACCATGATTAATACCATGTACACAGACACCTCAAATCTAGGGAACCCCAAAAACCTGAGATACCTCAGGTCCTCATTAATCTAATATCCCCAGCTGAGCAGCTGATTGTATCATACCACACTAAGGCAATTGTGTTTATTGCTCTTGTGGAGAACAAAAATGGAAGCAATGGGCTTAATAGGACCGTGTTGACCTTAATTCAGAAAACTATTTGATAATAACCACTTGAAAGAATAAATAAAATCACTGAATTAGAAAATATTATTGACCGGCTTTTAACTTTCCTTTGGCCACTTTCCTTTGGTACTGCTGGTTTTGATTAAAGTTCATACCTCATTAAAACCACAAGCTACAATATTGACTTTCTCTCATTCTTCTGCCCCTTCCTTTTCCTTTCAAAGTTTTTATTTAGATTCCTAAGTGTCTTTTCAGTACTGTGCATAGCCTTTCTGAATATTGAGTGAAATTTGAAAATGTCGATTGTTTGTATTTTAAAAAGAAAAGAGAAAGATGCTAAGATAGCATAGCAAACAAATTCAAAATATGGCCCGCTAGGTATAATACAAAAGTATCAGAAACTTTGTGGGTGTAGTTGAAATATCTCTTTTGCCAGTAATACACAAATTTGCTAGGATTGTTTTTTTAGACAGATTATTCAGGAAAGAGGCTAATATTCCTGAATTGGAAACAGATGTCTTTCATTTCAGTTTGCAACTGAATAGCATTTCTGAGAGATGATCAGTCTAAAAGGGTTGAGCAAACTTCTTCAACACTGCCTGGAAAGGAATGTACATGTGTGTCATGTGGAGATTGTTGCATAGAAATTCCATTTATATTTCTGAAAATGTAATGTTCTGGCTGGAAGGCACTCAAACAGCAATGCACAGATCAACGCAGGAAGCACACCTCCATATACCATGCAATTGGGATTTAGGAGGGGTTCATATCGGCCCGCCCACAACTATCTGCAACCTATGTTTACCCCTTTGCAGCATATGTATGTGGCAACAGCTAAAAGCAGTTGCAGGTAGTGCTAAATCCGTCTTTAGAATACAGCCCTGGACATTAACTATCCCTGGGCTGGTAAATATGGCCATGCAGGGAAAAATAGAAATACTCTCTGGTTTATGAAAGGCCAACAAATTCTAGCTGATTATCCATTTTTTGCTAGTGCTAAAAATTAACAGGCTAACTGAATATCAGAAACATTTGGATGAGGGACAGGAAATTTCCTTGATCTTTGTTGCAAAAACCAGCATAAGTCTATGCAAATCTAGTTGTGGTGAATCATCATGAATCATCCTATGTCTTACTTGCTTACCTGAGCAGCATTTTCTTTTACTTAGCTGTTTTCTTGTTGAGGCTGGGCACTAAAACAATTAAGTAAACATTTTTGACAATAAAACAAGTCCACATCTCTGTGTCAAGTTGAGAAACAGAGCAACCTTCATTTGCTTCAGTATCATCATTACCCATCAAATTTCTCATGTTAAATATGTTTTGTAACCTATTCCAAGCAAGGTATTTCTTCATTTATAGCAGCTGGACCCTGACCATTGTTGCCCAGTTACAAAACACAAATGTGATATTTCACTGCATGAAGGAGATGCAGTTAAATTATATTTAAACTATATCATGGTGTTCACCAAACATGGAGCAGGTGTGCATGTAGGCGTCCTTTGTAGGATTATTCTACTTAATTTCCTACTACCTATCTTATTCTAGACTCTTCCTATTATTATGAGTTTACAACTACCATTATCTTCAATCTAAAATTTCTATCTCTGTGTTTTCTGTCTCTGTTGTTATTTTCCATATTGTGGGGAGGACCTGGCTATTTCATGGAAGTTTCATTAGATTTTGCATGGAACAGCCCAAATACTATGTTTACTAGGGTTCTTGGATAGAGTATACTTTCAATGTCTGGCCTTCAGCATGCAATGTTCTGTGTACTCTATCCCCTTAAGATTTTAAGGATGCGACAGCAGCAGACATTTTATGATATTTCATTTAACTGCTGCTTCATTTAGCTGATTTTTAAAATAATTGCTTATACAGCAGAGTTTTCATTTGAGTTATGACTGATATCCTATGAGAATAAGATTGACATCCTAACTAGAAGGTTTTTTTCATGCTTTTCTTCAGGCATGTCTTTATGTCTATTCGTGGAAGATGACTATATTCTTTTTCATTGTTCCTTCTATTTATTTTGATAAACAGACCAAATCTTTTTTTTTTTAATCACAGAAACTTAAAAGATAAAGACTCTAGTCTCCTTCTAGCTGAAAAGTCAACAATGGCATCAAAGATGGTTGCAAAATTCAATATGATTGCCAATGCAATTTGGTGTGGAATTGCATAGTTACTGCATTGTGCTATTTTATACAAAGGTTGTCCTGCTCGGTATTTTAAACTTAGTTTAATGCTACATTTTTGGTTATGTAAATTGTTAGTAAGGCAATTGAACTTTCAGCTGTGCTCAGCGGTTCCTTTGGGGAAAAACAGGGCCTACCAGACCAAAATCTCCAAAGCATAAACATCCTGCACATAGTAATCCATTAATCCTTAAGGCAGGCAGGGAGGGTGGGGAAAATGGATTTAATAGAAAGGCTGTTTCCATGTTCAGTATTAAAGTGTAATTTTAGAAATCCTTATTCCTCTTCTTTTGGTTGTAGAGTCCATAATAAAAAAAAAATTACATACATTACTCCATGTTTTCCAATATGTCCAAGGGCACAGATATTCAACTAAGATATTCGTATTCCAACAGCTTTATACTATAGTTTTTCAAGTGTGTTTCTTGAACACATATAACATGTCCTTTTTCCTTTTTCCAAGTAATTGGAAAAAAACCTTTTGAATGGGCTTTTAAACTCATTAATATTGGATAAAATTACTTTGATTTGATCCTTATATCAATTTATAAATTAATTGAAGAATAAATACCATATGTGTCAGGTTTCCAAGTGATGAAATCCATTTAAAAAGACAAAAACAAAGTCCATCTTCCAAAACAAATTCTTTTATTTAGAAAAGCATTAAATTGGTAAAGTGGCAACCCTTACCCCCATGACTGCCACAGAGAAAGTAAGAAAAAGAATATATACTAAGCCTAACTAAAATTTTGGGCTTGACAATATGCTTAGTCCATCTGCTTTCAATCCCTATTCTGTTTCTGTTAAAAAAAATAGGTGTTATATCCTATCAAATTCTGTACCTGTCAATAGTGGTGTCCCCCAAGGCAGTGTTCTAGGACCAACTCTCTTCATACTCTACATAAATGACCTCTGTGATCATATTAAGAGCAACTGCGTTCTTTTCGCTGATGATGTAAAGCTGTTCAATACCACAGACAATACTGCTACCCTTCAAGAAGATCTTGACTGTGTATCAGAATGGTCAAACAAATGGCAACTTCAAATCTCAACAAATAAATGCTCTGTCTTACATATTGGCAAAAAAAATCCGAAAATAAAATACAAGCTGAATAGTCAAGATCTTGTTGATGATCCAAGCTCTGTAAAGGACCTTGGAATACTCACCTCTAATGATCTAAGTGCTAGTGCCCACTGCAAGTACATAGCCAAAAAGGCATTAAGAGTTGTTAACCTAATCTTACGTAGCTTTTTCTCTGGTAATATCACACTAATAACTAGAGCATACAAAACATTTGCTAGACCAATACTCGAATACAGCTCATCAGTCTGGAACCCACATTACGTATCTGATATTAGCACAATTGAGAAAGTCCAGAAATATTTCACAAGAAGAGTTCTCCACTCTTCTACTCGTTGTAGAATACCTTATGCCACCAGACTTGAAATTCTAGAACTAGAAAACCTTGAATTACGCCGTCTTCGGTCTGATTTAAGCATGGTATATAAAATCATACATTGCAATGTCCTACCTGTCAATGAATACTTCAGCTTCAACCATAACAACACAAGAACACACAACAGATACAAACTCAAGGTTAACCGCACCAAGCTTGACTGCAGGAAATACGACTTTAGCAACAGAGTGGTCAATGTCTGGAATACTCTACCCGACTCTGTAGTTTCTTCCCCAAACCCCAAAAACTTTAACCTTAGACTGTCTACTATTGACCTCACCCCTTTCCTAAGAGGTCTGTAGGGGGCGTGTATAAGCGCACCAACGTGCCTACCGTCCCTGTCCTATTGTTTCTTTTATTTTTCTTTTATTTTTCTTATATGTACTCATTTCATGTATTCATAATTATGTATACACTTTTACTTATCTCGTAAACAATTGACAAATAAATAAAATAAATAAAAATAAATAAATATATGAACATCATCAGTGGAGTACAGACGCCTCATCCATAAAACCTCTAGGCAAAATGGAGTAGCCTGCCCATATTTTCAATCTATGTGCCAAATGACAGAATAAAATTTTATGTGTTTTTTTTTAATCCCTTCCTGAAATTGTAGAGGGGAATATTTTAATTCTTGGAGGTCTGAATAGGATTAATTTCCCATTTAGGGATAAAACCACTTCATTTAAAAGCCACAGCACTAAACCCCCTCAAAATATTCCAGACTATATGTCACTATTTTCTGTTAATAAAGAGAAAGTTGGAATTGAGATGATATGTCTATTCAGTTATAGATATGTATTAGATTACAAGCTCATAATTAACCAATTTTTGAGATATGAAAGTGATAGATCATTAGCACATCCCAACTCAGTAATTGTAAGACTAAACAGAGGAACTTCCAAACCAAAAAGAGGTCAAATGTTTTGTGGAAATTGCTCATCACATTGTGAACTTCACCTTCCAAGACTGAGACAGAGTCTTAGAGAGGGTTTCTCTAGGCATTTACATCTCTGTAGTTTTTGGGATTTTCATCCACCTTGGCCATATGGAGAGCTGAAAGATGTACAGAATTGGGTGGGGGTGAGTAAATCCCTTGTTTTTATTTGCAGTGATGGAAACCCTGATTATGCCTTTGAAGAAAGAAGGAAAAGAGCAAGGAAAGGCAAAAATGGTCTCCCTCAAATTAGGAAGACAATTGCAATGCATACCAGAGGAGGTATTCAGCAGGCTCTGACAAGTTCTGGAGAACCAGTAGCGGAAATTTTGAGTAGTTCAGAAAACCAGCAAATGCTATCTCTGACTGGCCCTACCCCCATCTCTGCTCTGCCTCCCGAGTCCCAGCTGATCGGTTGGGTCTTCTTTGGTTGCCCTGCACAGGAGAATGGAACTGGAAAGCAGGTCAGTGGGGTGGGGAGGGAAGGGGGATTTTGCAGTATATCCTTCCCCTGCTATGCCCACCAAGCCATGCCCACCAAGCCACAACTCACCAAGCCACACCCACAGAACTGGTAGTAAAAAAATTTGATTCCCACCACTGATACATACCCAATATATTCCCATATTTTGGTGCCAATATAAAGTGGCAAAACTGAGGGAGCAAATGACTGGGACATTTATGTTGTGAGACCAGGGACAATATATGCTTTAGTGATTGATTAGTGTCCTTGATAATTTTAAGACTTGTAGACTTCAACTTCCATTGCTGGCTGTAGAATTCTGGAAGTTGAAAGGAAAGAAGTCTTAAAGGCACCAAGGTTGGACACCTCTGGCCCAGGGGTGGGTTTCTACTGGTTCTGTCCACCTCTGTAGAACTGGTAGCTCTGAAGAGCAGCAAACAGAACCGGTTCTATGTCCGCTGATGTTTTTGCCCACCCGCCCACCTTGGCTCTTACCTGATCTTTATTTCCTGATTTTTCAACTTCAGCTGCAGAACGAGGCACAGCTGCAGTTAAAAAAGCAGGAAAAGAGGCCTGTTTCAAAGGCTGCATCTCTGCACACAGCATGCTGATGACGATTTACAGGCGTGCAGCTCACAGCGTGCAGGGAAGCTCGTAAATCCCGAATGGGTAGTTAACCCTGTCGTATCCCACCCCTGCTCTGGCCTAAGCCATAAAATCTTCCCATGCTTCAATGTTTTCATGTTATATCCTCTACCACAGTTCTTTACAGTACTATTATTTTTGAAGATCCTGTTTTTAAACTCATTACATTAAAAACACTACAGTGAAGATTATAACCTAATGAACTCTCAGCAGCAGCAGGACAGTGATGTCAATTTACTAAGACCATCTATTTGGCAAGCTCTTATCCTAGATGAAGAATGTGGCATGCTCTCAATGCATTCTGATATGAACTTGTCAGAATGACACAGGTCAAATTGTTCTCTTTCTCCAGAGCAGCTATGAAGGAATCTGCTACTTGTTCCTTTTCCTGTTGACACAAAGGGCTGCTTCCTATAATCAATCCTGGCACTAAAATGATAAACCCTTTCTTGCTTTCTGATTTAAATATCTTAGAATAATGGTAAAGTGCACTGCCAATTGTGCCTGAAATGTGATTTTAATGAACACCAAGTTATCCGTGCTGTAGAAAGCACCATTTTTATTATTTTTAAGGTAACATACAAGGTAGCATGCATTTTATTCTCACAACTTTAGCTAATCCATGGTCAACTTTATTTACCTCAGATCCTCATTCAGCCATAAAACCTACAATCTAAATTTCTGTCCAATACACTAAGACCAGGATGCAAAATGTCTGTGCACATATTACATACGGCCACCCAGCTGACTCCTTTTTTTTTTTTTTGCAGACCACAGAGCCCATCCTGTGATTGCGCTGCCAAAATGTGACATCAAATTGCTGAAATCCACATTTTTAAAAAATTGCAAATAGTTGTGCTAAGCCTCAGGCTTAATGTATCAAGGAGATAGAAAAAGAGAGAGAGAGAGAAAAACCCACACAACATCTGAACTACATTTTAAAAATAAGGTTTGTTATTGTTCACTCATCCTCTTTGGTAATGTCAATCCCCAATATGTCAGGGGAAAAAATGACCGAACAGAATTTTGGAATGATTTGCTTTTGCATATGCCAACTTTTCTAACCCAAATATAAACTTCATTTGAGATGCCTCCAGGCTGTTTTGATTATTTGTAGAGCTGTTCTTTCCTTCCTTGCCGTTCTTCCTGGTGGTAAGAGCAGAGCTGAAGTAAGCAGGGTTGAAATTGGTTAGAATAAAGTAGCAATAGACTAGCTGGAATTGTCTTTCCTCTCAGCAGGCTAGACAGAAAAAGCCAGGGAACAAAACAGCTGGGCTACAATGCACTGTCCATTTTGGAGAGATTAACTGCCTGGCAGAGGACAGGCCACATCCATGAAAACAATGGGGACACATCAAAATTCCATTCAGTTGCAAACTCATAGTTATGATGTCACTTGGCCATCTAGAGCAGGGGTTACCAACTGGTGGTCTGTGGACCACTGGTGGTCCACAAAATATTATGTGTATTTTTTATATTGCACTAAACCAGGGGTCCTCAAACTATGGGCCCTGGGCCAGATACGTGCAATGAACATTCGTGTTGCTGCAGAGACTCTCCCCCTTTGGGGTCTTTTTGTGAGGGTCAGAGGGGGGCAGAAATTCTGACTTGAGATCTGCTTCAGCCTCCTGGTGTGGGGCTTTTGGTGAAGGCTGGAGGGAAGTATTGCTGGTGGCAAAGAGACGGAAGGCCTCATTCCAGTGGGATTGCATCATAGCCTGGAACTGGCTGACCATCTCAGCCCACTGAGCCTCCGGTACCTAGCCTTGCACTCCTGCAGGTCTTCCCTCTGCTTGGAAAGCCTATGTAGAAGCCGATGAGGCACCCCTCAATGTAAGTGACATTGAGTTGGCCATGCCGAACAATCACATGACCACCTAGACACTTCCACCCAGTCGTTCGTTCAGCAGATCATATTAGTGGTCCATAGAATTTAAAATTATGAATTTAGTGGTCCCTGAGGTCTGAAAGGTTGGTGACCCCTTACCTAGATCAGGGGTCTCCAACCTTCGCAGCTTTAAGCTTGGAGAACTTCAACTCAGCTTTGCTGGCAAGGGAATTCTGGGAGTTGAAGTCCTCCAGACTTAAAGTTGCCAAGGTTGGAGACCCCTGATCTAGAGCAGGGTTTCTCTATCTCAGCAACTTTAAAAAGTATGGACTTTGGATCCTAGATTCTCCTAGAATGATTGGCTGAGAAATAGCGGGAGTTGAAATCCATATATCTTAAAGTTGCCAACACTCAGAAACATAATCTAGAAAGGTTCACTGCACACAAAAACCAGGGCTACATCTTTGTCAAAAAGTTGCAAAATTTTGGCGTAGGGCTGGAAAAATATACCTGCTACTGCTAAGACCACTAAGTATCACCAGTTCTTGAACTTGGAGATATCTCTTCATAGGCTTTTCTCTCAAAATATCTGAGACTTACAGAAATGTGCCATATGTGACTTGAAGTAACTCTTGATTTATTCCTTACCCTGATAAGAAGACTTGTTTGCTTTACAAGTGCCTTTCCTTTGTTTTGAATCCTACAAGAATAAGATGTTAACATATGTAGGCTTTCAGGTTGCTTCAAGGTCACATTAGACCTGGGACATAAAATGCGGTGTTTGTACATTATACTGAACCCCAAATTGGCATATAACACTGACCCAGCATGTTATAGGCCTAGCCTGTGGGGTTGGTCTGATGTCTTGTTCAAACCCAAAGCAATGAATTAGTTTAATAAACCACGATTCACTTAACCATGGGTAAATAGATATGGGATCAGATATACAGGCTGTATTCCCACACTGCAAAGATCATCACACAGACAGTTTGCATTTGGTACAGCAATTTATTGACTTAAGAGTTGAATCCAAGCACAATTTGTCTAGTTTTGACTCAACGCAATGTATAAACCTACTCCAAAAAGGAAGTTAAGGTTGATTTTGAATAAGAAACATCAAATATTGCTATCTTATAAATTCTGACTTATTTTGACCATTACTTGTCTGAATTTAGAATACTGGCGTATTCTAGGTTTATTTGCTCTATTGATTTATTTTGGTTATAAGCAAAAGTAATGTCTGAAAAAGTCACAATTACTTTGACTTTTCTTCAAAACTGATTGTGATTTGTTCCTTGTTTGTTCAGCAAAGCACAATTCAAAGCAGTATAAGAAGGTGCAAATATACCTTAAAACTTTATGAAATGGAACATACTAATGGGCTGATTGAGGCTATCTGATGACATGGTTTCCAGCTCATAAAAGTATCTGCCACAATAAACTTGCAGGTTTTCAAAATGTTGCTTATCAGAGCGTACACTTGGATATAAACTGACTAGCACAGTGACCAATGGCTCTCTTCCATTGCCAATTTGGGTTTTCCTCTTTAGTGAGGCCTTAAAAGGCTGGAACATGTAATGATGTTGAAGGTTCTTATCTCCTTGGATGGCTATTTCTTTAGAGTTACCGTATTTATAGCTCATATGGCAAATGAACTCTTGACAGTCAGATGGTTAAATGCATAGTTTGACTAATCCAATAACACGGTTAGTCTGCCTGTCTTTGTCCTCTTCATTCTCCAAGTGAACTTACAGGTGTCTGAAGGTAAGAGCTAAAAGCATTGTGTGTGTGTGTGTGTGTGTGTTTCCACTCAGCAATGCAGCTACAGGCAAATAAAGTTTCCCTCACTCCTACCCTACAGTCCGTGAGAAGCATGAAAATGCACAATATATTTTTCTCTTCCCTTCCTGGAAAAACTATGGTGTTACCGTTATGCTGCATAAGTTGTATCTCAGCACAGCTGTATTTTTACCATAGTTAGGCTAACTATGCAGATCATGAACTCCCAGGTAGTAAGACTGCAGGCTTATAATTCAATCCAATATTCACCTACTCAGAAGCAATATCTTTTCAATTAAATGGCACTTAAGTATGCAAAGGTGCAGAGGGCTACAGTTTTTACTCCTATTAGGGACTTTCAATGGTCATAAACATAAAGAGAAGCACCGTTCTAATAAGGCTGCTTGAAAAAACTGCAGTCCTTGAAATACAAGGAAAAATGTTTCATCTGTTTCTAGTTATTGTGTTTTTCTAACTCAGCTTTGAAAAATATTTTTCCTTCAAAGTGGCTGGTCTTTCTTTACTCCAAATCCAAGTTCTCCTGTATTATGTGGTGTTTGTTTTTGTACAATAAAGGGAAAATCTGAACATTTATTTCTCAGATTTCTACACTGCCCATCTCACCTAAAGGGAGGGCACATTTAATGAGAGACAGTGTTATGGGGCATTAAATGTGCTGTACTAGGAGCAAGGAGACCCTGAGTTCTGGTCCTCTATTAGGCATAGAAGCCAAGGAGGTGATTTTGAACCAGGTACACTGTCAGATCTAGCCTGGGTTTCTGAAAAACATCTCAGAAGAAGGCACTGAAAACCACTTCTGAAAATGTCTATGGAGGTTTTCAATTATCCAGCTCATAGTTGTCCCAAAAGTGCTTTTTTCAAGAGGCAACTGGATTTCTGGTTTTTCTTTGAAGACATTTCCCTTCTCATTCAAGAAGCTTCTTCATCTATTCTTCTTCAGAGCTGAAGAAGCTTCTTGGATGAGAACCAAAACGTCTTCAAAGAAAAACCAGAAAGTCCAGTTACCTCTTGCAAAAACACCTTTGGGACACTTCTGAAAATGTTGCCAAGAAAACTGTGTGTAGTGGTCTGTATGGTTACATGGACTCAACACTGACCTGCAGAATTACAATATTATTTAATGTATAGTATGTTCTTCTACATTGCAATTTAAGTGCACTGATTAAAGGCTAGGAAATGGAAGATTGTGAGTTCTAGTCCTACCCAGAAAACCATCTGGGTGACTTTGGAGTAATCACTCTCAGCTCTCTGAAGGAAGCAAAGGGAAATTATTTCTGTAAAATGTTGCCTAGAAAAATGCATGGACTTGTCCAGACCATTCCCCGGGATCAAGAACAGCCTGAAGCAGGGTTGTCCAACCTTGGCAACTTTAAGACTTGTGAACTTTAACTCCCAGAATTCTGATACTTGAAGTCCACAAGTCTTAAAGTTGCCAAAGTTGGACAACCCTGACCTAAAGTATAAAGATGTTCCTCTAGGGCATTAGATGCCTTACCTTGGTAGTTCCTACTACCTCTAAAAATGGTTCTTTTGTAAACTTAGCAAATTTCTTCACATCAAGTAAAATATACAAAAGGAAAAAGTAATTACTTTTTAATTGTACAAAATGGAACAATATTCTTGGGGTGGGGGGGAGGGACACTTTGAATTTTCCCTTGGCAACTTTTTGTCAAACTGGAAAGCTTTGTCAATATTTCTCAAATTATGAAATGAAAAGGCAACATATCTATATTTAGCACTTTGATATATGTTCCCTGATGGTGTTTCCCAATGCCCAGCAAAGATGATTGGTACTCCAACATTCTTGCACTGGAAAGAAGTCGTGCTGCCAAGAAAGGTTTCCACCACTGATTTTTGTGAGATTTTTTTTGAAAGACACTTTGTGCTATCTTTGTGCAAAAACAGCACCCAGAGCTGTCAAACATCCATGATGAAACGCTTTGCATAGCACATTGCCTTTTAAAGTGATCTCAAGAGGCTGCTATGTTTAGTTTGTCAAAGATGTTTATACTGTATGGGAATTTAGCATGGTTATTTATGAGTATTTTCTGACACTGTAAATGAACATGGCAATTATTTTTCTGTATCTTATGTATAGCACTCCTATAGCTAAAAATACAGAAAAAGACAAGAACTGACATTTTACGGATTTAACTCCATTATAATAAATGAAAATAGAAACAAACCGATTACTGGATAAAGTTTTTACCACAATGGTTGGTGCTTAAAAATAACACCCTTTTCTGTAAAAACAATCTCTCACGATCTAATTCTATTGTTAATTATGCATATGATCTCTATAGTAAATGTCCTTGTATGATATTATGTCTAGAACATTAAATCGAATTTCAAATCTGTGAGAATTTGAGTTTTCTATCCATCAGAATTTATGGGGAAGAGAGAAGTATTATTTTTTAGAGTTTGCCTTCACATTAATTTAACTGCAGCATAAACATTTTCTGTTAGGATCTTGCCTTCATCTCATCCCAGGCCTACAGCTAAGACAGTGTAAAGTAGTATTCAGTAGTCCCAGCTTTGAGTAATATTTGCTGTGTTCTCTGGATCCAGTTTAGGGTTAGTCAGGAAATGAAATCTGCATAGCTTAAGCTGTGGTGGGCATCCCCTCTTCTAGAGAAGGAAGCTCCTATTTAGATTCTATTTATTGTACTTGGAGCTGCTCAGAGTCATTCTGGAGTTGCACACCATCCAATTAAATACAATAAATAAATACAGTCATAGTCTTTTGCCCTTTACGGCCATTTAGATATGAGACTCCTTACTTTGGCAGAGCCATTTGCTTGGACAATGCCTGACTGACACATTCTTATCAAGCCTAACATATTCATAGATATAGGACTTTTTTTTTTTGAAAGAGCTCTAGACCTATGATTGAAAGACAAGACCAGTCTTCGCCCCCCCCTCCTTAATTGATTGATTTCAATGAGGAAAGAGAATGAGGTTCAGCTAGCTGTTACCAAGACATTACAGATTTTTGGCTGCTTCTGCTGACAAGTGGTTTCATTTTTTCCTATTTTTATTACTTAGGGGAACACGGCACCATTTTGCCTATTTCATGAGCAATGTCAAGATGCTTTTAGCCACAGCAACTCACTGCTAGGACCAGCTTCCTGGCCATTGATGGATTTTGCTCTTTATCAATGTAGCTTTTTCTCTGGTAATGTCACACTACTAACTAGAGCATACAAAACATTTGCTAGACCAATACTTGAATACAGCTCATCAGTCTGGAACCCACATTATATATCTGATATTAACACAGTTGAGAAAGTCCGGAAATATTTCACAAGAAGAGTTCTCCACTCATCTACTCATTGCAGAATACCTTATGCCACCAGACTTGAAATTCTAGACCTAGAAAACCTAGAATTACGCCACCTTCGGTCCGATCTAAGTATAGTATATAAAATGATTCATTGCAATGTCCTACCTGTCAATAAATACTTCAGCTTCAACCATAACAATACAAGAGCACATATAAGAAAAAAGAAAGAAACATGTATCCATGTATTCATAACTATGTTTATACTTATACCTATTATCTTGTAAGCAATTGACAAATCAAATAAATAAAAGTAAACAAATAAATAAATGCTCCCCATGCTTCGCCATTTAACTTTCTTCTACATGCAACCTCTTGACCAAGCTATTTTGGGACAAGGGTTTAGGGTTGTTTTGTGTTCAGGAGTAGCCTGACTGACAGTAATAGGTATACAACACCTCTATACCTGCACCCTGTTAAATCTTGGTTAAATATCCATTCTGAAAACCCTTGGCCATCACATGATTAGGAGAGTAATGGCTCTGACAGGCAGGTGACACTTACTGCAAAATACAAGTTTAGAGATCCATTAGTCTCTTTACTTAACTTGCCCGGCATTAAACTTACAACGAGAAATTTGTAACTGCCTGTGATCAATTAATAATAAGGTCCACCACAATCGCCCCTGCAGACAGTGTCACATATTGTGGAGCAGTGCCCTCTGAGCACATATCAGGGAAACCCCAGACACTTTCTGTGTGTAACTCATCATGTGTTGACTATAGAAATAGTCTACCTTTGAATTTGTAAATAGTTTCATATTTTTTCACTGAGAATGTAATTGTGACATATTTTTTAACATTTTTGCTGTATGCTAAATGCATAAATAACAATTTTGTTGTTGTTAGTTGCGAAGTCGTGTCCAACTGATCGCGACCCATGGACAACATTCCTCCAGGCCTTCCTGTCCTCTACCATCTTCTGGAGTCCATTTAAGCTCACTGCTTCAGTGATTCCATCCAGCCACCTCATTATCTGTCATCCCCTTCTTCTTTTGTTCTCCATCGTTCCCAGCATTCGGCTCTTCTCCAGTGAGAAGAGCCTAACTATAAAGAGAAGTTAACTCACTGGCTTCACTATGAAGTAGAACAGAAATCAACAATAAAAGCAGTGTAATTTTTAATGGCACAGAGATTGCAGAAAATCACTTTGATGCAGCCTTCTGACTGTTCCCTAAACATTGTATTTGTTTGCTTTTTGGTGAAACAAATTATTTCTAGACTTAGGTATCTAGACTTGCTCTAGGTCAAGTTGTAAATTGATCTATAAATCATTTTGGGCTTCTTTTCGGAAAGAAAGTTAGAGTTCTATTTGATGACACATCTTCTTCTATGATCCACATTTTTCCACTAAAATCCTATTTAGATTATATTCATTCATCTCAAATAAATAACCATATCTATTTGTTATGGAGGAATATATATATATCTGTAATGTGCTCTTAAAATATGATTTATTAGGTCAATAAAAATAATTTAAATCCTTTTGTTCACTGGTAGTTATCTTCTGTAGAAAATATAAGAGGTTGTAAATAGTACTGAAATATTGAACAATTTTGAATTGTTTTAGCTTGAAAATATTATATGGCATAATAACATATATTCAAAAAACCCTTTAAGATTATATATTTTTCATTTTAATGAAATGTAGTTTTCTATCCATATTTTGCAGACATTCCATTAAAGTGTTTCTAAGGCTTAAATTTAAAACCTTAGAATAGGAACACATCATGTTTCATTTTCAGTATTGATTTTGATTATTTCTTTGAGTTATTAAGAGAGATGCTGTAGTACTTTTGTGTTGTATTAGGACAAAAGTACATTACATGGATTTCAAATATTGTTGCTGATACTTTAGGTGTGGTAAAATATTTTTATGTTAACAATAGAAGATATATGCAAAAATGATTATATAAATGAAATGTTGCACATTAGGAATGAATCAAGAAATACAGAAGGCAGATCTCACCATTTCAATTTTGATGGTTCTCTACAGGCTGAATGAGCTTCATCAAAGATAATAATCAAACAGAGCATTCCTTATCCAAGAGATCAGAGCAGAACCTTCTGTTTACATGAATGGGGTACAAGAGATAGAGGTTTTACAGACATTTTCTTGGTCTGCCAGAGTTCTTCTTCCACTAAGGTAAAAACTAAGCAGCATTTTCTGCTGTTCTTTTGCCATTTTCTATCCTGTCTAAGCCTGCTTTCTCTAGACCAGAATTTCTATAGACTGCCTGTCTTGTATATTGAATTCCTCAGTTTGCAAGGCATGTATTAGCTCTCAAAATGGCAGACTTGGTGTCACACTGCAACCACTGTTCCTTTTATACATCTATGAAACTTCTATGATTGGTCATATTTCTTATTAAGGCTTTATATTTTCTTTATTGCATTGTGTTAGGTGTCATCTAGTGGATTTGATTTCAGAGTAGCATGATGATTGCACACAGTTGCTGTGATCAGTAAAATTTCTTTATGGCTTGATATTATGAGTGAATCATGAGACTATGGCTTGTTCAACAAATCATGCTTAAAACTATTCATGAGCTTGCTCATTATGTGAGTCCAGGACTGGTCTGAAATGATATGTGGATGAAGTATGCAAGCATTCTGGTTAGGTTCTGAATGAAGATTTCTGATTGATCTGGGCCAAATTCCCTGAAATGAAGACGAAATGGTAATGGCTCACCGAGTTTAAAATATGTAATTTTCAACTACATCCTTGGGTAAAATTCCTAGTAAATAAGAGCAAATAGAAATAAACTGGGCATTTTTCATAGTCAGAAAGTTTGACATAGATTTTTAATAATATATTTGATTTTAAAAATAGAAACTAATAGCTTTTCTTTCTTCTAGAGGAATACAACTTCAGAGATTAAATTTCCAGCTATTCTTTTTCAGACTAGAGAAAAAAGCATTAAAAGAATTGCAAAACTCCCTAGGGATCCCATGTGTCTTTCTGAGTGGAAGAGAAAGCGCCTATGAAAAACAATTCCTATTTCATCCTCTTTAATTTCTATCAGATACATTTCCAGTTTTAAAAGTTGCAGTTATGCTTCTTTTAGGCCTTTGGCAAGTGGGTTGTGAGAAATTATGGGTACACGCTGACATATGATCCATCATACTTGTTATTCCAAGATTTGTAGGAAACTCACTGCAGCCATTGTTTTAAAACAAACAGACGTGTTACAGTCCTAGTGCTACCAACTAGTGCTTGCTCAAGAATGTTAAGGTTTATTATGTTTGTCCTGGAAAGTTTTCAGCAAGATCAACACATTTGTCAAGGATCTTACTTCATACTGATTCTTTTAAAACTTGAGCTATATCCAGTAATAATCACTTACTGAATGAACTTTGATCGGCCTCCTGACATACTAGAAGTTCTGAGCTTCCGCCCAGCCCAGTTGCCACATGATGGAATGTATTTCTGTTGGAGGCTACAGAATCACTGTAGCTGATCCTTAACTAAATTGATCACTGATCCTAAACCAATACTTTAAACACATATCTACTATTAAGACTCTGGTTATTGTGAGAATTGTAGGATGCAACCATTTGAGAAGATAGCCATTTTTGTGCTGACATTTGTTTTGTTTTTTTTAAATAAAAATTACATACAAGGGCCTGAAAATTTAAGCAAAAGGGTGAGGGACTCTCAGCAGTTTCATTCCTTGAATGGAAATTAATAAGAGAACTGGAATCTTTTCCATGGGAGAAACAAAAATAACATTTGTGACAGTGTGGAAAGTTGAACAGAAAAGGAGAGAGAAACTTTTCATCATCTAGTCTCTGCTCCTTCCCTCCTATTGTTGTTTTTACTTTTAAAATGGGGAGGGGGGAATAAGCCCTGTATATAGTAATTACAATGTCACAAATGTGCTGGAATCATGAAAAGGAAGTGCAAGCTTTCTTCTTCAAGTTGTAACATATTTAGTAAGAAGAGTCATAAAAGCTGCCGTCCTGGTTGCTTTCTCTCTGTGTTGCCTAGCAACTGGAAGAAAGCAGGGGCATCTACAGAGACCCCCAGAAAAGGCATAGCAGC
Source organism: Pseudonaja textilis (assembly GCF_049901715.1). Lineage (NCBI taxonomy): Eukaryota > Metazoa > Chordata > Lepidosauria > Squamata > Elapidae > Pseudonaja > Pseudonaja textilis. The sequence goes on along the minus strand of NC_141997.1, from coordinate 22,693,956 downwards.
TGCAACCACGTGATGGTATCCCAGCCCATTTTTAAATACATAAAATATATACATGGGTATACGCTCAGTTCTTAAATCTGTTTGATCTACTATCATACTAGAAAAAGAAGGTGTTTAAAATTGGTTTACATTTGTTCATAATCGTTGCTTTGTACCAAGCTGTCAAGGTCACAGTTCTAATTACCTTTTTCAGATCTTCTGCCAACAGATGTTGCTTCCCTCCCCTCTCCCCCTTCCTTCCCGAAATACAGTGCTCCTACTAGTGTACAAAGTCCATTGCATTCCATTTTAGTCTTCATTAAAAAAGCAATGGTTGAGTGCCAGGAAGTGCCTGGGGTTGTCACCACCCTACCAGAATGCTATATGTTCATTTGCCTTACCCATTATCCTGATCAGACCAATTGTCAGATATTAAATCATAATTCATCACTGCCACATAGCTTAGGAAATGGTAGGGGGTGATATTAATTGAGTAGCTCTTAGTAGACAAAATAAATTCTTTTTTTTAATTCAAGGTAGTGTGTGGCGCAGAAAGAATTGGAACTGAAATTGGGATTGGTTCATGTGACGTGATGATGAAAAAAGGGGATGGTTTCTAGGTCGGGATCTTGTGGGAAGTCTAGGGGAAACTTTTAGTTTTGGATTTCCACAGAATGTGCCAGGTTCTGTTCTAATAAAAGTACTTTGAGATTATGGTTGTCTTGGAGTTACTGACAGGAATGGATTTTCCCTGGAACGCTGACACCAATATTGTCCAGTGAACAAGCTAATGCCTCTTGTCCCAGCCCTGCCCACCAAGCCACACCCACAGAACCGGTGGTGAAAAAAAATTGAAACCCACCACTAGAGGGAATGGGATTTTGCAGCAACCTTCCCCCACAAGTGGGGAGGCAATGGAGATTTTACAGTATCCTTCCCTGTCATGCCCACCAAGCCATGTCCATAGAATTGGTAGTAAAAAAAATGGAATCCCACCACTGCATCATTCAAGTGTCTGGATATTTCATAATGCTTCACCTATGGAGAACATGCTTTCATCAACCCTTTCCCCTTAGAATCACAGGGCTGGAAGCGACCTTGGAGGTCCTAGTGATATAGGAAAATAGCATTATTGTTGTATTCCATTCAGCAGTATATGGAAGGCAAATCTCACTTATTTTCTAGACTATTTCATAGAAATAAATACTGCATGTGCTTAGAAGTGGATGAGAATACTGGAGAGAAAGAACTCCTTAAAGTTCCACTAGTTGAAATGAATGGATTTTAATAGTAGCTATCCTTGTTTTCTTCTCAAAGGGTAAAGCATCTGAATGAAACTCTAATGTATAAATTAGAAAAATGTAAATGTGAAAAGCGCTGAACTACCACTCTAGATTTAAAAAAGAAAAGATGACAGTGAAAGAGATACAGACACTGTAAGCCCTCCATCTAATTGTGATTTGAATTTTTGCAATTCTAATCTCTTAGCCCTAGACAAGAAACTACCTCCCTTATGTTATACTGATTAAATGCACATGAATGATGGGACCAGTGTGGCAAGGATAGAGAAAAGCTGCTTTTTCTGATCAGAAAACGTATTCAGTAGCCTTCCAAGGGCAACTTCAAGCTGAATAGGGTTGTTCTCACGTTAACTTGGAGGAAAGTCAGATCATGGGCCATGTTTGGGAAAAGACATAGAAGAGAAAGAAAAGGGACGAAAAATGGGAACTAAAGTCTGATGTTGACATATCTGCCAGCTGAGTGATGGAGGGAAAGCAGTCAAACTGTAATAGGAAAAAATATATATAGGTAGTTACTTTTTCAGTGGTGTTGTAACTTCGAATGGTCACTAAATGAACTATTGTAAGTTAAAGAGTACCTGTATTTCCCAGGCTTTTTAACCATACTCTGATCATTTCATATTTTAATTCATATTGTTTTAGATGTTGACTATTGATATTCCTCAACTTACATTTAGTGATATTTTGAAGTTATAACAGCACTGAAAAATGTGACTTATGGGTGTTTTTTTAACACTTACGATAGTTGCAGCTTTCCCGTGATCATGTGATTAAAATTCAGATGCTTGGAAATGGGTTCATATTTATGACAGGTCATATGATGTCCTCTGACAAGCAAAATCAACGGAGAAGCCAGATTCACTTAACAATCCTGTTACTAATTTAACAACCGCAATGATTCACTTAAAATCTGTTACAAGAAAGGCAGCAAAATGAGGCAAACCTCACTTAAAAAAATATCTCACTTGGCAATCATTAATTTAGAGCTCAATTGTGGTGTAAGTCAAGAAGTGCCACTTCGCTGCTGCCTAGTTTGATGGTGTCTTATTTATTTTCCTTTTTGGTGTGTTTATTGTAAACCACCCAGATAAGCTTCACCTATTGTGAGGTTTAAAAATGTTTAGAAAAGAAAGGGAAGGGGAAGGGGAGGGGAGGGGAGGGGAGGGAAGATTTAATTCATTGAATTCTGGGACATATGGCCCTTGCCCATCCTTGTTGTCCACCAATTTTCACCAACATCTGGATGAAGGAAGGCTCCTCTCGAGATTGGGTTTCTTTGCAAAGGGCAGTAAAGCATGAGCAATCCAATATCATCACCCTCTTGTTTATGACCTTAAGTAGGTGAAGAGGTGTAAGGTTAATAAAGAAGAGGGCATGGACGCATAAGCAAATATTGAACAACTTGATTTGTGAACTTCTTGCTTTCTTTCTGATGCAAATTGCGGTTGCTTCAGTCAGGGTATTGCTTAGAAAGAAAGATTTCAAATGTTTAGGCACATCTGCCACAAAGAAATAAATGCAGGAGTAGGGAGCCCAATGATGATGATGACGACGACAACTACGATGATTGAAGGCACCGTGGAGTGGAACTGATCAAAGGCAGGGTGATGACTTGAGAGAGAGGTAAGTGTGGACGGGCGTGACTCCTTCAGAGAATGCCAGCTGCTTTGAGCACAGAGAGTGAGTGTCTCGGTGCTTTTCTCTCCATATATGGTAAAATGATACACAGGGGTTTTTTCACTAGGCTGTGAAGGCAGACGCCTGCTTCCACACCACACAGACAGTGGGAAAGGACTCCAGATTGCACAGACGCAAGGATTCCCTGGCTAACCGCACGCCCCCTTCTCTTCCAGCAGAATACCTGGTTACCCATTCATACATGGATATGATTCTCCATCCCAGCTCCAGAGGCTGCTACTAATTATCTGCCTGTAAGTACACCTCCTCCCCCTTTTTTTTGTCCCAAAGAATCTTTGAACCAATCAATGAACCTTGAGAGGTTTTGCTGTAATTAACAAAGCCTGTGCTGTGAGGTTGGACAGGACATAAAAACTCTAAGTGTATTCAAATAGGGAATGATTGTCCTTTTTTAAAAACTCCAGGCAGGGGGCTGGTGACAGGGCAGGAGTTAATGTGTTTCTTCTTTATCTTCGGAGAAATTGCTCTTTTCTGCTTGTGACAAGTTAACCAAGGGATTTCTCAGCATGTCATTGTGCACCAGGACATTTTTTAGGGCAGATGCTATGCTGAATAAGCCCCAGAGAAGATCACAAACAAGTGACATCTTGGTTTATTTGTCTTCCTGGAAATATATCCTGTTCCCTACAAGAACAAAGACTCCTATTAGATTTTCCAGTTGCAGAAGCACAGAAAACAAAGGGAGTCTTGCCTGTTTGCTTTCTCGCGATCTCTGTATTACACACCAGAAAAATTATAGCATTCCCAATTTCATATAAACATGGAGCAAAGTTTTTTTTCCCCATTGACCCTTTGACAGCTTTACTATTTCTTCTGTAGAACATACGAATACATGATATATGTTACAGTCAACACCCATTTCATGTTTTGTGAGTTGTTTACATATTTATTTCATTGTTAAGCAGGCATCCAGAATGTTTTATGTCTCTTTCCACCATAGTAGGTGATTATCACTGCATTTTCCTTTTTATTCAGAATATCCTTGGATTACTACACATGACATTCAAAATCATCTCTGAAGGCTGTTAAAAGAAATTGTTATTTGACTTATCATTCATTATATTTCTTTAGTATCCCCCCCTTTTTTTTTTAGTTGCCAGTTTGCACTATTGCACTATTTTATTTGTCAATTGTTTACGAGATAATAAGTAAAAGTGTATATATAATTATGAATACATGAAATGAGTACATATAAGAAAAATAAAAGAAAAATAAAAGAAACAATAGGACAGGGACGGTAGGCACGTTGGTGCGCTTATGCACGCCCCCTACAGACCTCTTAGGAAAGGGGTAAGGTCAATAGTAGACAGTCTAAGGTTAAAGTTTTTGGGGTTTGGGGAAGAAACCACAGAGTCAAGTAGAGTATTCCAGACATTGACCACTCTGTTGCTGAAGTCGTATTTCCTGCAATCAAGCTTGGTGCGGTTAACCTTGAGTTTGTATCTGTTGTGTGCTCTTGTGTTGTTATGGTTGAAGCTGAAGTATTCATTGACAGGTAGGACATTGCAATGTATGATTTTACATGATACACATGGCATTCAAAATCATCTCTGAAGGCTGTTAAAAGAAATTGTTATTTGGCTTATCATTCATTATATTTCTTCAGTATCCCCTTTCTCCCAAAGCAAGATAAATTTTGGGCAGAGCTTGAAGATTTGAAATTCAGTCTATCAAAAGGACTTCATGCTCCAGTTAAATCTGCTTAAAAATGTAATCAGTGCATTTACTCCCATTGATTTCAATTACATATTGTCACAATTTACTTCTGCTAGATTGTATTATGGCAATAGAAAAAGCTTCTACAGTACTTTCCTCATTTGTTTAGCACACAGGTATCAAACTCAGTTATATCATGTGATATATCGTGCTATATCGTGATATTTTTGCCTTTGCGGAGCTTGGATAGGCGTGGCCTGTGCATGATGCATCTGGCCTGCAGGCCGCCAGTTTGACAGGCCTGGACTCTAGCATTTATAAGGAGATTTATTTGAGTTCAAAATTATAATAATACCAATAGCAATATTTTGTAAAGAGTTGTGCTTTCAAAAATGGCCTTAATATAGTTCGACTGTGTCTTCTGAACTAAACTAACGTGTAGACACCACTTAGGGATACTTTCAGATAGAAAAACTGGATTCTCTCCTATAGTTTGAAACTCAACACTGAATTTAGAGAAGAAAAATTATAGCAGCTTGTCCTCCGCAGCCTTAGAAAGCATCTGTGCCTCATGCCAAGCTCTTGTTGCTGATTAAAACTAGGACTTTCAATTTATTGCATGAGAAGGAAAAGTGCACATTCTAAACATTCCCCATGTCAAATAACCCAGTATGAGCTGGCCTGCATTCTCCTCGATTGAATAAATCACCATAGACTTATAAAACAACCCACACACTCCAAAGAAAGGAGGGTCAGGACTTCTTAAAATGAGGTCTCTTTTTTCCTGTTGTGTAGAGTTGACAAATCTTTAATATGTTTAGTCTTTCTTTTTTTCTTTATGGGGGAAGGAAGCTAATTGTGTAAAGAGGAAGGAAGAAGAACGAATGTGCCTGAGATCTTTCTAGAAGTCTTTGGCCAATTTGGTGACTGCCAAGATAATAATCCTTTGATATCCTTTGGTGTGTGTTTTTTTCAGTTTTTATTTCTTTTCCAAAAGCTGACAGAGGGATGAGAGAGATACCAAATCTCAGACAATAGAGTTTTACTTTAACCTGGCTTATGTCATACTACTGTATTGTTTAAATCAAGCTCATTATTTGACAGAGTTCATAGTTTACATTCTCAGCTAAATCTAAGCAAAATACATTATGGTTTAGCTAAATAATGTATAACTTGAACCTCTGTAGGCATATGATTAAGAAATGGAAATAGAAATCTCATACCGTAAATGACTGAAAAAAAAAAGCCTAAAGTGTCTATATAAAATGATCACATGTTGACATCAGTCTATTGCCAACTATAAACATTTACACTTTCCAAGTTAGTCACCCTCTTAGTACAATATATTTTTCCAATGGATGATGGTAAAATTTTATACCACTATAAGGGTTGGTTGGTGGCCAAATACAGGATCAACAATAATTGAAATAGTTGGTGGCTCTTTTTTTCTGAGCCAGGCACAAAAAGAACTTTTTTTCCGAAGCTAACTTGATATTTCCTAACAACAGAATTCTTTAACTGAATCTCACTTATCTATTTAGATTGCAACATCCTAGATAATGTCTCAGTAATTCTTTTCTATTGCCCAATTGCCTTCCTTCGTTTCTTGTTTTGAAAATTTGGAGACGGGGACAGGGGTCAGTACGATGAAAGTGAAATGGGAATTCAATGACGCTGGTGGTTGCAGACATAATTTACACTCTCAGGAGATTCAAAGTTCTCATTTGATACACTTTAAACTGTGAATGTAGCATAACTCGTTTGTCTTCCAATAAAACTGATTTCACCGTAAAAGAAGTTGGTTAATATGTAGACAGACATGGTAAATCACTTTTTTCTTCTGATGCAGGTTCAGGGAAAGTGAGATGATCCTTCCAATTGATGGATTTTACAACTTGTACATTAAAGGTATGTCTCCTGCACTCTTGCCCTTAGTATATTTGTTGTGTTGGAAGGAATATCCTTCTGGGTTCAGTTCCAAATAGGGAAGAAAGACACTGGAAACATGGAGGCTGTTTGGAAAGATGGTTTAATGGTGGACAGGACCACTTGGCTTGGAGCTCCAAAGTGAAAAGGATGATCACATGCTTCAAGGTGAAGGAAAAGAGAAGGAAGGGCCAAGATGCTGAGAGACCCTTATATACCCTCTGTTAGGCCCCACCTTAGTGTTTCCTGTTTCTGTGCAAGAAATGTATCCCATTAACTGTCAGACTCCCAGGGGCAGGGGTCTTAGCTAACTTTGAAGGCTTTGTCAGGACCACATGGCTTCACCTGAGTGCTGGCTGATCAATCTTCCCAGGCCAGGTGGTGACATGGGCAGAGGCCTTTGTTATGTAGAATACTCTGGTCTAGGCCTTAATGGCCCACCCATTAACAAAGGTGGGGGTAAGCTTCTACTTCTGAGTTTCTACTTCTCTTTTTAGGGGAAATATTCTGCCTTTTAAATATTTCCTAGGATATTTCATTTTTCTAGGAGAGAGGTGGGTGCTAACGTCCTACAGTTGAATGACAAAAATTTGTTTGCTAGTAGGAACTTTATAGATATCACTGTGAAGCCAATAATATTTTTACATCCTTTGAGCTCTTTAACATTTTTATATAGCATCCCATCTTGTAAAATATAACTGTGGGAAGGTCATAGCAATAATAGAATCAAATGGTACAAAACCCATAATTCCCAATCCATGAAAGCATAGAATTCAACCTCACTTTATCTCAATTCTAAACCTTCATGGTTTTTCAGAAGGCTAAAAGGGTTGCATATTCTACAATTCAAGGGCTGCTACAGAGAATGCATACTTCTTAGACCCCACTAGATGGCAACCTTTATTAGGGGAAGGGATCTGGAGTTGCCCAGCCTGACAGAACAGGCAGAAGAGCTGTGGTGGTGCAGTGGTTAGAATTTAGTATTGCAGGCTAATTGAGCTCAATGCCAGGAGTTTGATCCTTACCGGCTCAAGGTTGACTCGGCCTTCCATCCTTCCAAGGTCAGTAAGATGAGGACACAGATTGTTGGGGACAATATTATCTGTAAACTGCTTAGAGAGGGCTATAAAGCACTATGAAGCAGTATATAAGTCTAAATGCTATTGTTATTGCTATACCTCCAGGGAGAGGTGATTCCACAAGTAATCTGGCCCCATTCCATCTACGCCTTTAAAGGTAATAACCAACATCTTGAATTACATCCAAAAAGAAAACGGAAGCCACTGAAGTTCACACAGCAAAAATGTAACATGGGCAAACTGAAGGATGCTTAACACTGTGCCAATGGTAATTTCTGGGTGATCTTCAAGAACAAATTCTAGAACTCTTTGTAAAAGTCCCACTGGGAAGTAACCAGGACCTCTCAGTCCAGGAATGGGTGTTACTGGCATGCAACACAAATCTGTTCAAAGCCTCACCACCACCACTGGCCACAGCTGCAACCTGTCCTCATCAAACAGGAACCTCATATCAGAAGGGTCCCCAAATTATTCACCAGCTCTGACTGTGGAAGTAGTACTCTGTTCAGAGTAAAAGATAATGCACTCCATCCAGAGGAAAAGATGAAGCGTTCGTTTCTCATCCATTGATTTTCTTTTCCCATTACTCCCCCCAAATCATCTGTGTGAGACCTGGAGAAGTGTTTAGTGTAAAGGATTTCTTATTAGCCTAGTACAGGGGTAGAGAAACTTGGCTCTTTTATCACTTATGGACTTCAACTCCAGAATTCCTGAGTGAGCCATAAAAGGTTCCCCATCCCTGGCGTACTGGTTTTTCAGTTGTGGGGAAATCAATTTTTGATTTGAATGGGATTGTTTAATATACAATTGTAGGACATATGGGGAACCATTTATGGCTCACTCAGGAATTCTGGGAGTTGAAGTCCATAAGTGATAAAAGAGCCAAGTTTCCCTGCCCCTGGTCTAGAAGAATATTAATATTTCATTCTTCAATTATTATTGTTTCCAGTTGAGCATAACCAAGTTCAACTGAAAACATAATTCAGTATTAAAGGAATTTGTTTGGTCCACAAGGTGCCCAAGCCAAAAACAAAACAAAACCTTGAATATTTCTTTTAAATCTTGTTAGAATCTTGACAGATAGTATTTGATAATAGTGAACAAAATTGAAAATTTCTCTATAAAATGTAGAAAGATTACAAAGATAAAACATTGCCTTAAAATAGTGAATATCCAGGAAAAACAATACATTGCTACAAGGCAGTAGGGGATGCCAACATTAAGTTAAAGTGCTATGAACTATGCTTATGAATTGTTAAGAAAATTTATGACATATAAAAATTAAACTTAAATGTATGCTATAGAAATTATATTTCAAGTGCATAATCAATGATCCACAAAATTTGCAGCAGCACAGTTTCCTAAAAGTACATGAACAATCCCTGTCATAAGTAAAATTAATGATCACATTGTTGTTAGGGTTGGGTAATTTAAATAATGTTATTTTAATCTAAAAAGACTCAGAAGTTTTCAAACTTTACAATCCAGAAACTATCCAATGTGAACTTCTGCAGGCAAATTAAGAAACTAAGCCCACATGAGTTTTTTCAGCATATCCATACTGCCTGTACAAACTTGATCAGGAAGTATTATTATTATTTGTATTATTAATATTATTATTAACTTTTGCCTCCTCAATGGGGTTCCCCACCCAAAGTTTGTAAACAAAATCTTGGATTAAGAAATTACTTCATAAACAATATTTTTAATCAAACAATTCTATTTTACCTGTTACTTATGTTCCTTTCTTGTTTGTGTAGAATTGTGATTATGAGTGAAAAATAAATGAGAATTCTTAGAGGAAGAATATTAAATTTTCACGTGATGATAGAAATGCTTTTTCCAATTACTAGAAGTGAGATGAAAAATGATCTGTTCCTTATAGTTTAGTTTGCTATAGTTTACTAGAGACGTTATAAATATCTCCACAGTTTTTGAACCTATAACACAAGTGTTTTCCAAATATTTTTGGTTGATTGGAACTCTCCATTTGGAAACTCCAATTCTTTGTGGATTTATGTCTGAAGACTTTTTTTGAGAGAAATACCTAAAGTTTACTTCAGGAAAGAAAACAAAATAAAGTATAAAAACATGGGACATGGATAGAAATCTTTTTTAATATGTATTTGTGGAACAAATGTCTACATGGGAAACATTTTAGATGTAATTATAATTAATTGTGGAGACCTATCATAACCCAAGTAGATAATTTTTAAAATAGTTACAGTAATGTATTTCATGTACCTAAATATTGCAGAAAAATAGTGGACTATGACATGTTGTGGACTAGTATATGCTGATTGTGTTTCATTTGAATTTTCCTATTTGAAAAAAAAATCCCTTCTGGAATCTTTTGTGGTATCATTAGCAAATTCATTTCTGAACATCTTTTATTCCTGCTCTTTACCTCCTGGCATTGTTAAGTGGGATACTTATAGAATACATGATCGAAATATACAAAGGTATGCAAAATATGGATAAAGTGGACAAGGTGAAGCTATTTTCCTCTTCCCAAAATTCTAGGACCAGAGGTCACCTAGCAAAATTGAGCCCTGGAATTTTCTGCCATGGTATAGTGTTAACTTCAAAAATTTGTTCTACCATTTCATGGAAATCCTGTAAATTAATTGCTGTTAGTTTTGATGGTAGTCTGACTATTCCAGAGGTCCTTCTACAGACAGACTAGTGGACTTTCCTGTGTAGTTGGTTGGCTGTTGTGAGAACAGATTGCTGGACTAGATGGGCCAGGGGTCTGATCCAGCAGGGCTTTGCTTCAGTCTGAAGAAACTGCACAACAATGAGGAGAAGAACCATGTTCCCCATGTTCATTGGGAAGCTGCTTTAGAAAAAGAGGGACCCTGAACAGTGGAAAAACAAATATTTTGATACAAGGTAGTAAATCCTAGAGGTCTGATCAGTGGTGGGATTCAAAAATTTTTACTATCGGTTCTGTGGGCATGGCTTGGAGGGTGTGATGTGGCTTGGTGGGCATGGCTTGGTAGGCAAGGCAGGGGAAAGATAGTGTAAAATCCCCATTCCGTCCTCACCCCACTAACCAGCTATCCAGCTCCATTCTCCCATGCAGGGCAACAAAAGAAGATGTAGCCAATCAGCTGGGACTTGGGAGGCAGAGAATAGATGGGGTGGGACCAGTCAGAGGTGGTATTTGCCGGTTCTCCGAACTACTCAAAATTTCTGCTACGGTTCTCCAGAACTGGTCAGAACCTGCTGAATACCACCTCTGGATCTGATTTGCTGGCTGACTGTCAGGTTCAGTGTACCTGTGGATAGTTCTTTTGTTAGGTAAATGGATCTTTCAGGAAGACAACAGAACTGCTAAGGTCATCAATTGATATAGGATGGAATGTTGGGGTTTCTCTATGTTGTAATTCCCTTTTAAGGGCTGGTTTTGGAATAGGCTGTGGGCAGGTGAGATGAGGCTAACTATTCTTTGGTCTAGAAGAGCTTGCATTGGTGTTTGTCTGGGGATAAGGAGGGTCCATTTCCGTCTGATGAAGATTAGGCAAAGAGATGAACTGAATTTGACTTTAGTTACAGCCAAAAGACAAAGGGGGAAATTGGTGCAGTCTCCATTTTGTTTCTTAGGTTTGTCTCCTACAGGCACTGCTGATGTTCTTATGTTCATAAGATGAATGCTTGATTTAAAGAAGGACCTAGATGTGGCAGCCTTTGGGGGGAAAATGATAGACTGCCCGTTAACATCTTGGAGCATTTCAGTACAACTTTATTCTGCTTACTTGAAATAGAAATTGGTGAACTAACCATGTAGTAATAACTATAATCTACTTCATAATACATTAAAATGTGGTCTCACATAAACAAGTTTTTATTACCTCCTGTTACTTCAGAACTAGTTAATAGAATATGTGATAGAGCCAGTGAGATTGGCCAAAATATATCCAAATACAAAGCCAGAATGTTAGAAATGTAAACAAAAAGATGGAACATTTTTCCAAATGTGGCAATGCCTAAAAGCTAAAAAATATTGGATGAGGATACAAAGATGGTTACAAGAAATTACTGAACACCAAATAGAATTTAAACCTGAAAGATTTTTATTAGGAATAGTTAAAGGGAAATTTAGCAAACAAATCCAATACATCATTTTATACATAATAACAGTGGCGAGGCTAGTGTCTGCACAGGGCTGGAAAACAGAAAAGATACCATCCAGAGAGAACTTGATAAAAAAAAAATACTGGACTGTGCTGAGATGGATAAACTTATAGTGGAATTAAAAGGCAAGAATGAATCGAAATATTATGTGATTTGAGATAGATGGTATAAATCTATCTCAAACAGAATAAGAATTAATGTATAGGAATAATGTAAATATATGTATTACTAATGACAAAATACTGTTATCAATGTAAATAGAGATATGCAAAAAATAAATAAAATAGAATATGTGATAGAATGTCTATATTTTTTGTTTATATCACTTTAAAAATCCCGTGAGGTGGGTCAGGCTGATAGAGAGTGATTGGCCCAAAGTCACCCAGCTGCTTTAATGGCTAAGGAAGGTTTGAACTCACAGTCTCCTGCTTTCTAGTCCGGTGCCTTAACTACTAAACTGACTCTCAGTTAATGTTCATGCACAAGCTTTTCTTCTCTCTCCCCCCTCCCCTCTTTCTCCCTCTCTCCCTCTCAAAAGAAACCCTGATGTATTCTCATGATTACTTTATGCATGTGAACAAACTTCCTGCGCATCTTGCAAATATTAACCATGATAGAAGATTTTCAACAATGAGTAGGAAAGTTGCTCCACTGAAGTGGCTTGCTTTGAACATCATTCTGTATGACAGGCCCAGGAACATTAGAAGTCCTATCAATGTGCTCTGAACCCTTGATTGACAGGAGCAAACCAAGCTGATAGAATGAAAGTGACCATTTCCCATTGTCTGCAGTTGAACAATGGGATGGAATGACGGATCTTCTGCCTGCAGGTTTTTGAGCCAAGAAGGAAACATTCCAAACATTTTTTCAGGTTGAATACAAAATAGCAAATATACAACATTTTTCCCTTAAAAAAAAAAAGCCATTCTGTGGTGAAAATCAGCAGGAATTCTGTACAGGCTTCATTATCCTGCTAGTGACTGTTCAAAGATCCACAGAGAATGTTTGCAAATATGTGTAAACTTCAAAGGTCTGCTTGATTATCAGGCATGATCAAAACAAGTGGGGATCTACAAACACTGCCCATACTGGGCTATGTTTATACTGGGGGAAGATCTAACAACATTGCTTAATCACCAAGGTTAATTTTACATGAAATATGGAGAGTTTCTAAAGTTAGGAGGCTGGTCATGCAATGATGCCATTTAACCTGATATTTGCTCCTGATATTATTCTCCCCATGAAAACAAAAATATATGGCTTTCCCAGTTCATCTTGTTTCCCCTACAGGAAATATGAGTCTTGTGCTCATACTCAAAGCAGAGAGGATATTGCACTATACAGTTTGCCGTCTGTATACTGATAGGCTATTATATTTTGGGAAGCTATTATCCTTACTGTATTTATCACACAAAAGGAGCTCTGGTGAAGATACTATCCTGGAGTTAGCAAGCTGTCAATTCACAAGCTCATCTTCTTTTCCTATCAGAAGATGATGATGATGATGATGATGATGATAATAATAATAATAATAATAATAATAATAATAATAATAATAATGAATTTGTATGCTGTCCCCTTTCAGTGACTTTGGATAGTTTGTAAATTGTTAAACACATTTAAAAACAAAGAAATAACACAAAAAGACCCCTCAAACCCCCCAACCTCACAACACAACAAAATAAGTAAAGATGACAGAGAAAGCAAAGAAAGAAAAATAAGAAAAGAGGGGTCAATCATCCTCACCAAAGACTTGGTTGAAGAGCCACGTCTTCAGGGACCTTTGAAATCCCGAGAGGGTAGGGACAAGTGGAATCTGGGTGGAAACCTGGTTCCAGAGAGCAGGTACAACCAATGGTGCAATTCAACCGGAATAACAACCGGTTTGGTAAGCTTGCACTTTGCCTGAACCAGTCTGAACCGGTAGAATCCCACCCCTGGGTACAATTACAGAAGGCACACACCTGAGGTCCTGATAGGTAGCCTTGTTTAACGGAAAGAACCCAGAGCGTGCCAACCAGAGGTGATATTCAGCAGGTTCTGACCAGTTCTGGAGAACCAGTAGCGGAAATTTTGAGTCGTTCGGAGAACTGGCAAAGAGCACCTCTGACTGGAGATTTTACAGTATCCTTCCCCTGCCATGCCCACCAAGACACGCCCACAGAACCGGTAGTAAAAAAAATTGAATCCCACCACTGGTGCCAACTCCTTGAACCAGCGAGGCAAATACTTTGGGAGACAGGTGGTGTCTCAGGCTAAAAGGCCTTATGCCAAATAGGGCTTTATAGGCAGTGACCAGCACCTGGCATTGCACCTGGAAGCTCATTGCCAACCAGTGCAGCTTGTGAAGCAGAGGGGTTTCATAGGAATTTCCAAGACATGCACATCACTGCCTATTCTGCTGCATTCTGGACTCTCACTGAAGCTTTTGTGTTACAGTAGTCAAACCCTGAGATGATAAGGGCATGTCTGAAGGCTCCTTTCATATGTCCTCCTGAGGCCCCTAGAAGGAATTGTGGAAAATAAAGTAATCATCTCCGCCTCTTCCTTCTCCTCCTCCTCCCTGCTGATGTTCCACCCATTTTGAACTTAACCCTTCTCATCTTTTTGTTGACAGCCTGATCAAATTCCTGACGCCAAAATGACCGAACGTTTTGATTGCCACTATTGTAAGGAGACGCTGTTTGGCAAGAAATACATTCTGAAGGAGGACAGTCCCTACTGCATCAAGTGCTATGAGAGCTTGTACTCCAACACCTGTGAGGAGTGTAAGAAGCCAATCGGCTGTGATTGTAAGGTAGGCTGCCCTGCCTTTTCCCTGGCCTAAACTTCCTTACTTGCCATCAGTAAGTCTCTCCAAAAGGTTGCCCAAGGCAGGGATGGGATTCTACTAGTTCGCACCTATTCGATAGAACCGGTTGTTAACATTCTAGGCAGTTCGGAGAACAGGTTGTTAGAAGAAATTACTGGCCTAATCCTGTAAGGAAGGCAGGAAGGAAACATTCTGGTGTTGCTTACAGAAACTGCCTCTTCGTTAACCCTTATTACATTCTTGGCAGGACTAGACTTCCTGTCTCAGGAACTTCTCTGGAGTTTTTCCCCTCCTTTGCTGATACTTTGTTTGTGTGGAGTGACCGTTCAAAGTTACAATGGCACTGAAAAAAGTGACCTATGACAATTTTTCACACTTATGACTGTTGCAGCATCCCCACAGTCATGAAAGGCCAGGCGAGGAGATGCGTGTCTCGATGTGAGTGATATTGAGTTGGCCATGTCCACTATAACATGGTTATATAAATAACATGACCACCAAGCCATGCCCACCAACTAAGCCATGCCCATAGAACCGGTTGTTAAAAATTTTGAATCCCACCCCTGGCCCAAGGATTCTTCCCATGTCAAGGGGTGCAAGAAAGATTTCCCCTGCCGATGGCTCTGGTTAATTGGGACTTTTCAAAACAGCCAAAGCTGAGCTTCCTTATAACAGTTGGCCCATATGTTGTTCTTCTCTTGTCCTGAGATAAGCAATCTTTCTGTTTGACTTTATTTTTCCTTTTGATACGTTCTACTTTTTTTCTTATCTATATCAAAACAAATACCATGAAAACCAGAAGTGCTGCTGTATTTGAGGGAACCCACTCTCAAGTACTGTACCCATCCTAGCCTGGGCAAAATGCTTGAATGACCCCTCAACTTAAAGGCACAAGGAATCAACTTGATTGTGAGGACAGAGGTGGGATAAAAGGAAAGAATGCAACCCTTTAATAAGAGCAACAAAGACTGATTTGTCCCCATTCATAAAAGTAAGCAAGTAACAAATAGGCCTTTTTCCTTCCCTTCTTTTTATAAAATGTTAAAAATTGTATAACTAAAAAATCTAAATTGCAAAAATATATTACAGATAGTCCTTGATTTATGACTGTATTTGAGCCAGAATTATGGTTGTTAATTGTTGTAGCCATTCAGTGGGTGAGCAGGCCTGATTTGATCAAATTGTTGGCAGTGGTTGCTAAGCAAATACCATGGCCGTTTAAGTAAATGCCACAGCTGTTAAATGAAGTCATGATTGTACCCAATGGGTGCTTTTTGCTGAAAACTGGACGTAAATGGCAAAAGCCAGCAAAAATTGCAGATGTGACTACCAGATGCTGCAAATGTTGATAAAAGTGAGCTGATCACCAAGTGCCCAAAATAAACTAATATGATTAATTAATTTATTAGTTTAATTTATTTTAGACTTCAGGGGGGTAGGGGCAGCCAGCAGAAGCAAAGCCAAAAAGCCAAAAAAAAAAAAAAAAAGAAAGGTTAGTATGTGGAAATTCCTGAAGTTGACAAACTGTTTCTTCCCAGAATTCCTTCTAAGTAACCTTGTGTATATTGACATTCCGGAATCGCTTTGCTTTCAAGCCTTCAAGATATCTAAGAGCAAGGAATTAGTTGGATTTTTCAACCCAGATAGAGGGATTGGGGAAGCTTAGTGCTACCTGATCTCTCCTGCACTACAGGCCCTTCCGCAAGGGCACATAAGTGAGTCATGAAAGATGCTGGGCCCCTTCCTCTCACCCTTAACTGAGTGAACAATTAAGAAAATATTTGTTAGTAATGGGGGAATATAGGTGAAAAATTGTGTACTCACACATGCTTGTTTATGTGTTGACTTGTGCATTGTGTTGATGTCCTAACTACAATGGGAGAGAATGACCAAGCAGAGGTGTGCTATACTGATGGTTATACAGTATTAACTCTCCAGTAACTCCCAGAAATGATATACAATAGGTCAGTATTTCTCAAACTTATATCTTGAAGATGTGTGGACTTCAACTCCCAGAATGGCTATCTGGGGAATTCTGGGAGTTGAATTCCACACATTTTAAAGCTGCTAAATTTGAGAAACGTTTCAGTAGACAGTACGCTGTAAAATTACTGAAAAGTAATAAGTATGTGAGTTCTCTTGATGATACATGATTTGAGTGCCTGGTACATCTCTGCTTATGTGCAGCAAACAAGCTTGGCATATAGGTTTCTCATTGTATCTTTTTAATAATCCCTTAATTGCAATTTTAAGATCCCATTCTTGCATTAAATGATAAATAGTATCAAAGGTTTGATGTTATTTATGTATATATAATAGATAGATAGATAGACAGATAGATAGATAAATCTGGAGGAAAACAGATTTATATATGCTTAGTTCTCCAAAGCTCAACAGCTGTCATATTTTATGGTTTGTTTTCCACTCAGTTTAGCAGGAAAAATTTAAAAAAAATGATGCATACAGGAAGGTATGTGGGGTTGAATCTGAAATAAAATTCCATGAGAAATAAAAAAGAAAAGTTTTCAGCAGCCCAGTTCTATGTTATGTGTTCATTTGATTAGTCTGAATATTAGCAAATTGCAAGCCATCTTGTAGAGTAGGGCTTTTCTAATATGGGAATTGGCTTTATCAGAGATATCAAAGCATATGATAGCATTTTTTCCTAGTCCAGACAACATTTTGGCTTTTAGTCCCAGTACATCCAAATAGTTTCTAACACTTATTGGGTGTTTACAAAGAGGAAAAACAAATGAGAATATGCTGCATGCTCCACTTTTTCAAATGAACTCATAATATACACTGAAATACTTTCGATTATTATGAATGATGCTGATAAATTTCTATGAGTAAATTGACCAATTTGTTCAGATTGCTCAGGATTGTATAGAGTATAGTTCTTTGTTTGAAAGTCTTCTCTGTAAATATGTCTTTGATATAGGGGTTTGTTTGTTTATTATCCCACCTTTATATTATTTGTATAAATACCCCAGTGCAATGAACATAACTATTACTCCTTCCTTTTCCTACTTTCCCCCATAACAACAACAACCCTGTGAAGTGAAGTGAGTTGGGCTGAGAGAGAGAATCTGGCCCAAAGTCACCCAGTCAGTTTTCATTCTAAGGCAGGGGTAGAACTCACAGTCTCCTGGTTTCTACCTTGGTGCTTTAACCACTAGACCAAAAAGCAATCTTGAAATGGATTTTAGGTAAAGAACCTTAAGAAAGAGAGCAAGGAAAATCTTGAAGTTGACATCAAGAGTGAATAGACCTAGTAGCAAATGCAGGAATACCTTGGTCCCAGTTTTCTCTGCTCCAGTGGGATGCAAAGAATTGCATCCAAAATGTGTTTCTATGTGTGTATAGCCATCTATCTCACAACAGTGACTCTAGATAGCATATAAGGATACAGATCCAGTCTGGGTTGGTCACCAGGACCAGAGGTTTAAACTTCTGAGCTTTAGAATTTGTGCTGGAGCCCATCCTCAGGGAACTTCTCTCTAGCAGAGTGTATGCTTTGGATTACTCTTTGGGTGGTATTTATATGATTCCTGGTTGTGTGTGGCTTTTTAGTTGCTGATCAGGGTGTTGATGGCTGGCTATTAAATCACTAGCTGTTTCCTTGTGTTACCAAGCCTTCAACTCCTAGGTATTTGATAAGCTGGCAATAAATCAGTACTCATGTGATTGACAGGCATCAAATACTTCCCTGGCTATTTTTCTGCACTACTCGTCCAACAATCTTGGTGGCTTCAAAATTGAATGTATCTCTTTGTTAATTGCAATTGAAGTTACCAATGAGTTTCGGTCTGCTCATCTGACTGTTCATGTGTGCTCTTGCAATCTGGTGGTTAGCTTCCTCCCCATCTGTCCTACATTGTCACAGGGGCAATCCATGCAGGGGATCCAGTAGATTACATTGGAAGTATTGAAGTCTGATCCTGGTGACCAATCCAGATTGGATCCTGCGACATTATCCTGGGACACGTACATTCACCTTCATTCATACAAGGATACAACTCTGGGCAGACTACAAAGATACTGCATATAGTGCAAGGATTAAACATGGAAAAATGTCAGTGCATATTTTTTTTAAGGAAAAAGGGGGCAAAGGGCCATTCACATAAGCTGTGTTTATTAAAAGGATAGCAACAATGCCTTATTCAAAGAATTTTTTAAAAATGAATTCTAACTGGCAAACTAGAGATTAAATTTAGATGGATTCAAACATCATATCTGGTCACATGTTTTCCATTAGTTGTTAGTCCTCATGTACAATGCTGTAGTCAATTTGTCCCAAGGTTATAGAGTATTTCTTCACATGGGTTTATGTGGTTTGGGATCACTACAGGACCTGTCCTACAAGGATCGTCATTGGCATGAAACCTGCTTCCATTGCTTCCAGTGCAAGAACTCCTTGGTGGACAAACCTTTTGCTGCAAAGGAAGAGCACCTCCTTTGTACCGAATGTTACTCAAACGAATACTCCTCCAAGTGTAACGAGTGCAAAAAGACCATCATGCCAGGTTAGAACTTGTCCGCTCTGGAGACACAATGGGGCTTTCGTAAAATACTTTCTAAAACCAGAGGAAGGTTCTTTTGCAAGGTGCTTTATCAAGACTTTAATCTGCCTTCCAATGATCTGGTAGAAATGTGTTCTTCAGCCAGCATAGAACATTTTTCATTCAGGACAGTCAAGCTAAAATGGGGGTTGCGGGAGAGCTGCACTGGATGTCTTTTGAATGGTCAAGAACCACAGTGGTAGGCTGATGCTACAGAGAAGGCAGAGTGGCAGCATATATATTGTAGGTACAGTCAGAGGTTTTTCTGTTTCTTTTTATGGAGTTAGGGTTTCTAACTAGGTTCTACATTATCCTCCTTTCAGTCTTCCTTAATTAACAATATTGCCATATTGCTATTACAAAAAAGGATGAATTATGAAACAGTTTTTCATGTTTGTTAATTTTAAAAGGGTAGTTCATAGATCCTTCATCCAACAAAAATCAGTTCCTGTTCCTCAAAAAGAAGTAAAAAAACCCAAGATTTTAACAGCTGTGTTTCAACCAACTATGGTTGACGACCAACCATGATGGCCTAGCTCCATTGTGTGAATTCATTCAATATTTGGAGTCAATTAGAAATACAACTCTACAATGCCCAGGGTTGCCATATGTAGATTTCAATAACACAAACAGCCACTAGGTGGCAGAAAAAAACTCATCTCTTTCCTTGCCATCTAGTGGCCACTTGTGATAGCAATATCTGTTGTGATGTCTGAAGGACACCAAATTAGGGAGGATTATTCTTCAGAGGGCTTATTTTTAGTATTCAGGATCTGAGAAATTAAAGATTATAGGGTGACATTATTCCTGACTAAGTTTTAGTAACCTACCCAGATTCTTCCCTTTTACTAACTGGAAAATGGAATAGGTAGAAATGAAACATATTGGAATCTGTATGTTTTTTGTGCTATAACAACTTAAAGGGTGGTCCTGGATTTATTCTTCTCATAGGGACACGGAAGATGGAATATAAGGGAAGCAGTTGGCATGAGACCTGTTTTATCTGCCATCGGTGCCAACAGCCCATTGGAACAAAGAGTTTTATTCCCAAGGACAATCAGAATTTCTGTGTGCCCTGCTATGAGAAACAATTTGCTATGCAGTGTGTACAATGCAAGAAGGTAAAGTTTATTATGGTACGAAATGTTATGCTCTGAAATATGTATTTTGTCTACCTCTCCTCTTTATCCAAGCCAATTATTCCAAGATATGGTCCTACCATAACTTGCCCTTTCTTTTGTTGAATCTGATACTGAAAGATAAATTGTTCTAAAATAAAACCTTTCTTATCAATGACATAATTGTGGAAGAGGAATCAGACCAGAGGAAGGAACAGGGAGAAAACTCTGCCTTTGCTGTGCTCAGTTACTCCTTACAACCAAAGTACAGAGCAGTATCTCTCAATCTTGGTAACTTTGGATGAATTTCAACCCAGAATTTCCTAGCCAGGATGTCTGGCTGGAGAATTCTGGGAGTTAAAGTCCATCAGTTTTGGGACTTGAAGTCCACACAGAGACTCATGAACTGTGAGAAAGAAATCTCTCTTGAGGTTTATCTGTACTTTAACATTTATGTTGCAGTTGCCTGAATTCTGTAGTGAGTGTTTGAATCAGATTAGGAGTTTGTTAGTGCATTGTTCACTCAGCTGCTGCAAATTTTCTTCCTGCTTGCATCTAACCATAACACACACATTCTGGCAATATTAGGTCTGTGTTATGTTGACTTTATCTTGCATCTAAACCTTAAATTGTCCTGGGCTAGATTATAGTTCAGGTAAGTAGGATTACTATGCCATCTGAAGTTAGCTTTAGAGTATATAAAACCTGTTGAGTTTTGTGATGCCTTGATACAGCGAGAATTCAGATGCTCGGACTGAAAGTCAATGGTGGAACATGGGGGTAAATAAGGATGGCAAATTTCTTGCCAGAAGACTTTTTATGACTACCCAGGAATTGGTACAGAATAATATAATTTGATAGAGAAAAGACATCACTTTCTCTGAGTCAATTGATAAAGAGGAAGTCAAATCTGGTACTTGAAAACTGGCCTCAGGATGATTGTTAAAATGGATAGTTATTGGAGCCACTTAGAACTTCAAACCCATTCAACAACCACGAACCTTTCCAACTTACTATCTATGCTACATTTACATTATGATCTTAGTGATCCACAGAAAAAACTTAGCTGAGATTCAGTGGCAAAATGTTTATAGGACACTTAGACGAAGATCATGTTTCTGTCCAAATTCTATACATCTATTCCTATTCCAGTATAAAGTCTGGAATATTATTTGATTCTCTTGTACATATGGATACAAAGTCAGTGCTGATCTTTCTTATTCACCACTATTACATTAAATAGAAGAATTCAATCCGTCTAAGGCATGAGTCCACAAATTCTCGAGCCCACTGACCTTCTCATGAAGTTTCAGATTATTGACATCCCCCCAAACATTTATTATATGAAAATAATTTAAGAAATACTGTTTTAATAGAACCATGAATAACAATGAAGAGCCGCATCAAGCTTTGAGGGTCAATACTGATTCCCTTGGAGAAATCTGTTGGGTTGGGAACTTGGTTTGGGAATAGAAATTACCTTGGGGAGAAAATGGAAAGTGTAACATGTGTATATGTGTATGTTTTGAGGAGAGGAAAGGTGTTGCCTTCTTGTGCTTGTAACCTTGAAAACTTCTCTTGAATATAAACCTATGGATTAGTTGGACATTGGACAATATCTTAAAATATTAGGAGCTACTGCTCAAGATTACTTTGCTTTCTAAAACATTTGCATTTTATTTAAGTTAAAGAACATGAATGACACATAGTAAATAAAAAATGAACTCTTCCCTTTCTTTCCTCCCCTCTGACTCCTATTTTAAATAAACAGCCAATCACTACTGGAGGAATTACTTACCGAGAGCAGCCATGGCATAAAGAGTGTTTTGTGTGTATTGGATGCAAAAAACAGCTATCTGGACAACGTTTCACTTCCCGAGATGAGTTTGCATATTGTCTAAATTGCTTTTGTAGCCTCTATGCCAAGAAGTGTGCAGGATGCACTAACCCAATTAGCGGTAAGTACTTTGATCCTGCCTTTATTTTTTAGACACAATCTTTCTGGGTCCATTGTTCAAAAATATCCAACGTTAAAATATTTTGCTTCATTCTAGAATTGCAAATTTAAGTATCTTTTTGCTCAATTGTAAACTTTAATTGCTTTTAGTTACCTCAGGTGTCCATTTTTTTTTTAAAAAAAAAGGCATTTTCCCATAAGGATTTTTTTAAAATAATTAATTCCAAAAGGATTGAGGGAGACGTACCTGGTTCTGTAAAACATGTTGATCCAAATGTTCCTAATAGCTGGAAAGCAGTTAACAAGCAATTTTCAAAAATGTAATATGGAAGTTTGCAAACTAAAAGCTGCCCACTGCAGTTTGAGCAAGCTGTCTATTCCCTTGTCTCCCAAGCTCTGAAACTGGCGGAGGTTGCTGTCATGCATTCTTCTCACAATAAGCAACTGTCTTAGACTCTAGGGCTGATGTGTCAAACTCAATTTCATTGAGGGCTGCATCAGGGCTGTGGTTGACCTCAGGGGGGCTGGGGGGGCATGTCTAACTGGGTAGGTGTGGCCAACTGGGTGGGCATGGCCAGCCTGATGCCACTTCCCAAACAGCTGGCATGTTTCCTCTTCACATTGGGTAGACTGGGCTGAAGCCATGCTGGCCCAATCTTTCCTCTTCGCATTGGGTAAATCAGGCTGAAGCCATGCTGGAGGACATGCAGGCTGGCCCCTTACATTTTCCAGAATGGTCCCACAGGCCAGATCTGATCGCATTGCAGGCCAGATCTGGACCGCAGGCCTGGTGCTTGACACCCCTGCTCTAGAGCAACTATGGACAATCTCAAGTCCTCCCATCTAGAGAATTATTGAATATCCAGTCTACTTACTGGCTATTCATTCCAATGCAATCATTGGCTCTGCTTTTGGGAGCCATCTTCAGTCTGCTATTTCCTACTTGGAAGTCATGGTCAAACATATCTGGGAAATATTAGGTCAAAAAAGGTTGTTTCATAACCCTAGATCTAGTTCCAACTACTTCACACTGATGTGCCTCACTTTTTTTCTCATGCCATCCTTTTTCAGGGCTTGGTGGCACCAAGTATATTTCTTTTGAGGAACGGCAATGGCACAACGATTGTTTCAACTGCAAGAAATGTTCCCTATCGTTGGTGGGCCGTGGTTTCCTCACAGAAAGAGACGACATCCTGTGTCCCGAATGTGGGAAAGACATTTAAAAGATGAAAAGCATTTTTGGAAAAAAAATGTTATTTACATGTTTTCTAATATACATAATGATGTGCATGATTTTTGATCAAAAGTGCAGAATGTAATGTTTTTTCTCAGCAATAGTTAACACTAGCTCTTTTTGGGTGCTAGGCCTCAACACAATATAGTAATATATACAAAGGAAACAGAGCCATGATTGCTGGTTACACCTGCAATTTTATTGTACATTAGAGCTCATCCTTCAGACCTCAGCCTCACTTCATAGAGCGGATTTGAGAGCATCTACTCAAGTCTGACCAATTAGGTGGTAGAATCTAGCCAACACCAGTTGATCTTGAAAAACAAGCAAGTTCAGATTTGTTTAATATTTGGATAGGAAACTACCAGAAATTCCAAGGCTATAGATTTCACTGAGAATTAAAATATTTTTTTTAAAGGCAGAGGTAAGCCACTTTGGCATTGAGGAAATAAGTTCATCTCCATTAAGTCACCAAGGAATTGATCTCATTTGAAATAGACTTTACTCACATTCACTTGAAAGCAAGTAAAAACATCACTAGAATATATTCCATATGTTATGGAGCAACTAAAGCAGGGTTTCAAATTGTGCACAGGTCTTAGAGCTCAACTGAGAGATTGGAAATAAAAAGGTTTGGTCTGGATAATGAAGCCTAGCAAACAGGGAGAACTTGTGTAGGCATTAAATGTGAGTTTTTCTCTCTTTTTAGACTGTAGAAACGTATTGGAGTAGATGTAACAGAGAAAAGGTAATTCTTTTTCTATCAGTTAGAAAGCAATACTTATTCCTAAATGCAAAACATTAGATAATATCACTATAATCTTCTTTGTCAGATACAATAAGATTTTCTGGAGAATTACAACTGCCACTGATTAGTGTTGGTGGAGGAAGAATCAATATTTAAACTTCCCAGTTCACAAATGTATAGATGATAATAATGTAGGTTAATTTAGGTACAGATCAGTAATACTATATTTGTGCCATATCTTAAAAAGATTGGTTAAAGAATACGATTTTCTTCATCAGTATTTGGAGCTGTTCCCATTTCCAAACACATGAATTTGTTTCCAAATAAATGCCCAGGTTTGGTGGATGCAAATATACAATACATTATTTCAGGATGTTGCAAGATCGTTGCACAAAATAGTTTTTATTCCTAACAAATTTTTGAAATTTCATTGCACCTTAGAGATTGCAAAGTAATAAATGTATTTCTAGCAAAGTGTTGTATTTTTGTGAATTCGGCCATTTTAATAAATGTTTGTTAGCCATTAAGGTAAAGCTTGAGTAGACTCTTTAAAAATATGAATCTACATAAAAAAGAGGAACTGTTGATTTCTAAAAGAAGCCCAATTTTCAGAAACCAATATAAAATCAAAGCATTTTCTATTGGTTTCACCATTACAAACTGTCTCATAAAATATGGGACATCGTTAACTACTTCATATGGAGGTAACGAATTGCCCTACCTTCCTGAAATAGAGCATAATGCAAATTTACCTTCCATTCTATTTCTTGTGCTGTTGTAGTTGTGATAATGCATTATCTATTTGCTGCATTTCCTTATTTGTGTAGACCTTGATCACAACAGCCATTTGTCTGCAGATGATTCAGTGCGTAAGACAAATCTACTCAAGTTAATGTTTTACTGAGAAATACTCATCGATAAATAAATGGGATTCTTGGTAAGTGCATTAAAATACAGCCGAAAGAAGGTATTTGGCTTCATCTCACTGGACATCAGGTTATTGAACAGGTTAAATCTCTTTCTCAGCTCAGGAACCAAGAATTTACTTTATCTTGAGAGATGCATGAAGTCCATGCAATTATGACTGGCAACTGCAGACATGGCCCTTATTCAAGGCAATTGGAGATAGTTGGATTATAGCAGGGGTGTCCAACCTTGGCAACTTTAAGACTTGTGGACTTCAACTCCCAGAATTCCTCAGCCAGCAAAGTTGGCTGAGGAATTCTGGGAGTTGAAGTCCACAAGTCTTAAAGTTGCCAAGGTTGGACACCCCTGGATTATAGCATATCTCTGAACCACACTGTTCCAAGACTCTGGTCAGCTGACTAAGAACAAAGAGCACAATAAAACCAATACATAAAAACTCCCAAGCATCTTTATAAAAAAACCCACCAGATTAACATTTTCACTATCACCCTGAAACAGATAAAACAAGAGCAGATAATGGTTTCTATGCTTTCAATCCTCTGATCTCATGTGAGATGGAAAGGCAAAACATCCCATCCCATCCCATAAAGAGAATCTGATTTTGTTGCCCAAAGTACCATTTTCATATTAGCTACATTGCCTTTTCCTGGCATATATTGATGATCAAGAGTAAATTGAAACAGAAGCATTGTGCATGCTACCTACAACATGAATTTCCGTAACAATGGATCAAAAAGAAAACACTACACATGGAGATGCCAAAATGCAGTGTGTGGTGGCTACACAAAACTACATTTTTGGGGGAACCCTCCCCCCCCACTATCTGTTGTCTTTGAAATTATTTCCGTTTAAAAACATGTGAAAATATTAACAATTTTGATACAAATAAAGTCTTTTTATCAGCTCTTGCCCTTTCCCAGGATATCTTTAAGGTTGCTTTACCAGATAATTATTCACTAAAAGTGACATGTGAACAAAACCTTTGGAATTTAAAATCTATGTCTTATCACCTCCATGACAGGAATACAATTATTGTGTTATTTTATTTTTAATAAGAACATTTGGTGACCATATAGGAAGTTATCTTTTATGATTTTTGAAAGGATCTACAAAAAAAAAAAAAAAAGACCGGGAGCTGCTAATTTGGAATATATACTGCAATTCCTAAAAATGTAGAACACAGCCAGATTTTAAAAAAACGAATTAAAACACTTATACATGCACTGACCAAAGATGCATTTCAAAGGATAATAAAATCAAGCTACAGTCAAAAATGCTAAATTAAAAAAAATCAGTATAGTTATTTACAGCACAGAGTACAGCTACTGTATGCCGCTTCTAAAGAATATTTAAATGTTTCCAATGTTGCAATAGTGCAGTTAGGTGTATCTTAATCCACTAACGCTGGTATAGGTGTTTAATTCTATTATACAAAAAACCCAGTTGAACCTAACAAGGAAGATAAAATTATAGCATAAAGATGATCTATACAAGAGATCACACTTAATTAAATTTAGATAAGCTAATAAAATGACAGTTCAAATACAAAAACACAAAATTAAATTGTATACAGTACTCAAGTAGAAAACTTGCACAACTGTTTAAGAAGCAAATTCAACTACACTTCAATACACCATTCTTTATATTCTGAAGTGCTCTATAATGTCTTGGGGAACAATGGAGGCAATGGAAATTATATGTCAATCAATGCAATTATAAGAGTGAATAGTTAAACATAAATTAAATAAAATTTACTGTGAAGCAGTAGCATACAGGATTGTGGGCTAAATCTTATAAATGTTCGGAAGTGTTATGTCTTTTATCTACCTTACTGATATCAACTTAAATGTACTCAGTTTGGTAACTGGTTTTTTTTCTTCCCCAATACGAGCTATTTTTACAACAATAATATCTCACTTTACTTCTGCTTTGTGTTCATTGTGAAGAAGCTGTTAAGATTTACAGGTTTTGAAACTAAATTACCTGTATCACCAAGACACTGCCAGCTTCTTCAGAGTCTTTAACTAATAATGACATAAAACTACCATGTTTCTCATATAATAAGGCCACGTCTTTTTTTTTTTTTTTGAGCCCTGAAAAAATGGCTAGGCCGTCTTTTCGGGGGTGACTTAATTCCCGCCCCTTGCATCTTTGGGTGGGTGGGCAGCAATGGCTTGGATGTTGACCTCGGCATTGGTGGGGCACTTCATATTGGGGTCAATGCAGGCAGCACCATATCCGGGTGTGCAACAAAAGTACTTCCTAACAGCAAGCCCCTCCCACCATTCCCCCCCATTTCGCATGTTTTAATATAAGCCTTAATTTGGGGGGAGGGGCTTAATTTCATTTCATGCCTATAAAATATGCTGGGACTTCCTATTGGGGGAGGCCATATTGTTGGGAGAAACAGGGTACATTGTACATACAAATGAGATTCTAATATTTTTAAATCCCGGGATGTTTTTTACCATATAAGAAAAAAAAATACAGTAAGTTTCAAAGAATTTATTCACAGACACAAATTTCATCCCTGCAAACTTCCACTGAGTTTATCTCTTTTCTAGCTGCACAAATGGAGCAAGCATTACTTTCCCTCTCAATTTTGTCAGGCATTTTGTAGTTAAATAAGCTTTCCTTAAAAATGCTAGTATAAAACACTGATCACATACTGTATAAAAATGCAGTTCTGCTTTGCAGAGGTTTTTTTTTTCAACACACAATCTTGAGGGTGGGGGCCTTCTATGTATCTCTAAAGACAAGAGAAATCCATTTAATCTTCCATTTTAGCAAAAACTTCAATTTGAAGCAAAACCAGTGTACAGTTCAGGATGTCACTTAAAGAAAACTGGAAAGGACCCAAATAGTTTCTCAAAAAATAATATTGGCACCTAAAAATGAGAAATAGTTTTTCTAGGCCTTTCAACAGAACTATTCTGTGCAAATATCTTAGTAAAATCAGCAGAATGGGAAAACAGTCTTCCATACTATTTAAATATATGGTATATGTTTAAAAAAATATACTACTAAAAATGTACAATGAACAGAACAGTTAGAAACTTTCTACATCAAATCATGCAAAGACCTGATGTATAGACTACAATTAAGAATGCAGAAGAAAGGCTGGTAAAACAATTTTGTTCTACCAAAATTAACTTCTAAAATGGGGAGTAAATTCAAAGTGCAAGATAAATACTCTCAGGTTGATGGTGAACATATGGTGCTTTTTTATACGGTGAAGTTCTAAGCAACTATCCACTGCAATCTGCATCTCTGGTTAGTACAATTCTTCTGTACTGAAATGAAGACTAAGCATCATTTGCATTTCTAACTCTTGTAGGTTCATGGCCATGTTACATGCTGGATCTTCTTTTTTGATTCAGGAGGCTTCTGGAGGAAGAAAAGAATTCGATTATTTAAGGAGACAAGTTAAAGCATCCAGAACTTGATTTCTGTTTCCATCTAGTGGTTAAAAAAGGACTTCAGTTTTCCATAACATATTAGGTTCTGGTATGAACTAAACATTATAAAGGAAATATTAGTATTGAAGGAAATTTATCATTACTTTACTATTTATTGTCTCTTACTTCCTGCACTCATCTGTATCTTCCATAATGTCCAATGATGCAATGAAAAGTGTGGAAGGCGAGTTAGGGGCATAGGCTGCAGTCTCTCTAGAACAAGAGAAGTCCCACTTAAGACATGAAACAGGGCCTCTTGGCACAGTAATGTCTCCTTTCCTCAGCAGGCTTCACATTCTCCACAAAACCTCCACCATAAACCTTAGTGCTCCATCCACATAGCTCCCAACTTGAGGCAGCAGCATAGGAGGTAGTCTCCTGTAAACTTTCTTAAGCCAAAGTGACAGAGCCACCAGCTGAAGGGGAGGGGGCCATTCTAGTGAGAGTAAAGATACATTCCAGCTTAAAATCTGTTCCAGGGAGTAAATGTATGAGGTCAAACCTTTAGGTTTACATCTGCATAGATGACCAACAATAAAATATCTTGGGCCGATCCATGAGGGGTCTAGTTGCTTCCACCTGACATCTAACATATTTTAAGATCCTGGAGAATGAGTATTTAGAACATGTGGAAGGAGAATATAGATTATGTTTTCAGTATATAATGTCCAAAAGAAAACTTATTTTCTTAGAAAAGACATTTTCAGAACACACAGACACATACAAAATCAAATGAAACTTGTGCCATTTCTAAATTACCTTTACAACTCACAAAGATTTTTGTAAAGCACTTTTAGGGCAAAGCACTTTGTGCCAACTGAGGGTTATTTTTAACAATAAAACTCTTATCAAGATAACACAGCAACATGGTAATAACCAACAAGAGTCTACTGACTTCTTGAATTAAATTAAGATAGGAAAAGGCTGCTGTAAGTTTAAATTCTGTTGTTAAAAATGGCAGTTGCTAACTAGAGACATTAATCGGGACTTCATTCAAGAAGGACCTCATAAAATAGTACAGATATACTTACTGATGAATCCAATTCTTCTTTTGGAGCGGCTCTCTTTAATTTCACAACAGCATTTCCTGTAAGAGACTCTAAGTCTGATGGCTTTTGATCAGGTGACATATTAACTACAATATTGTTCTGTTTACCCTCATTATTCCTAGATTCCCTCTTAACATCCAATGAGAAAGTGGGAGCAGATATGCACAGTGTGGAATTTGAAGGAACAGGCAGTCTTTTACATGTGATATTGGTACTTCCAGATGTTAGAAATTTTAAACCATCAGCAGCTCCATTCTCAGTCTTCCTCACTTTAATACTTGTACTTGTTGAGCTACCATCGAACACAATGAGAGGCCTTTTTCTTAGACTTTCCATTGCCATAATGCTGAACAAGAAAAAGTGACATAAAGATTCATCATAGATACAAAACAAAAATTATTAGATTCTAAATAATATCCTATTTTAATAACTACTTGAAGAGAGTTCAGTCAATTCCAATATAACTTTCTCCCATATGAATACTTAAATCAGGACTGTAATATTCAAACTGATGAGGAATTAATTTCACACAAATGACAATGCTTTTGTATTATCAGACATACATTTATTTCACAATTTAGCCTAAGAATAAAGAACACACTTATAATTTCAAAACTTAAGAACTGGACAAACCAAACTGAAATATTCCAAATCTGTACATATGTTCTCCAAAGATTAATTCAAAGATAGACAATAATCTTGGACTAAGATTATTCCAGAGCCTAGTTAAACCCTTTGCCTCAGCATTGACCACTTTGGATGTTTTTGCTCAGAAATTTGTCAAGACTCTTTTTCAGTTGGTGGTAATTCTTTTTAATTATGATTTGCATAAGTGCCACCAATTTCTGGTAAGATGCTACAACTGGAGCAAGAGGCTGCTTAATAAAGTATAAATATGTGGCATACCTCTTTTTGATTTAATTCCCTGGATGAAGTTAAGCACGGGTTATGAATGAAATATATTATACATAAATGAAAGTAGTTCCATGATGTCCCTGTGTTGATTTCAATTTTTATTTATGACTGTTGATGTCCAATTTCTTTTCATAATGACATGTAACATTAAACTGCCAATACAGACAACAAAATTGTTTTATTTATCTGAAAAAAGTAGGTCAAGATAATCAAGGTTTACATTCTTCAATTGGCAGATTTTTTCTCAGATAAAGCTGAGAGAGTCTAAAGCAAGGATCTTCAAACTTAGCAAGTTTAAGACTTGTGGACTTCAAATCCCAGAATTCCTGAGCTAACATGACTAGAGAAGGGATTTTGGGAATTGAAGTCCACAAGTCTTAAAGCTGTCAAGTTTGAAGACCCCTGGTCTAAAGTCACAGAGAGCTACTATCAAGGAGTGTTGCTTAGCTGAGGGCTGTACAGGTCCATTATCACCAACTCTCCTGTGGAAAGTAGGACTCAAGAACCAAGTGTCACTGCCCTGAGCTACATAGAAAGAAAGCAGGACAAAAATCTAATACTGGTAATAACAAATTAAAATGCAGGAAATAATATTGGCTAATTCAAGTTAAGTTGGTTTCCTGTTATGTCACAAACTTTTGAAAGATTTTGAAGAGAATCCAAGTACTCTAAACAAAGCAAACTTACCTTTGGGTGCCATGTTTCAACACTTGCTGACCTCTTTGCTTTTCTATTAGTTTTCCCCATCTGGTTTTGGGCAAATCACGCTGAGGCAATGGTATGACATGTTGAATATACAAGTCAGTAAGGCAATCTTTACTGATTTTCACCTCATCTTCTACTGGAATATTTTTCTGATGAAAAACAATAGAAATCATGAAGTTAAGAATATTATGGTTCATAATGTGCTTGAAAGCAATTCTATGTGTAGCAATATATTTTTGTATAATACAACAGATAGAAAATCACCAAAGGTTTGCTGCCATGTTTTTACGGTTCAGGGATTTTCTTGTCACACAGAATGTACATTTTACTCCACACCTACAAAAGCAGAAGGAGGCTATAACACTAGCTGGTTATCTAATATGAAGACTTCCTTAATATAAACATTCTAGTTACTCCACCCCGTACACATACTTCTAGGAGAAAAGTGATAAATTTTACTAGATGGAACAGAAATGAAGCAAGAGAAACTACACATTTCCTTATTCTCATCACACCATGTTGCTGCTTAAAGTATAGAGGGGGAAACCCAAAACCCAAAAGACATCTTATTGCTATGATAAATTTGCACGTTATAGACTTGCAAGATTGGGTATCATGTTGATAACAGAGGAGATACAGATGGCTCTTGCTTAACAGCCCTAATTGGGACCATCATTTCCATTGCTAAACGATGCAGTTTTAGGCAAACATTACACAATCACACTGTTTAACAATGGCAATTTCAGTAGTCCCAGTTTTCCTGCCCCTGCTCTTCTCACCTTTGCTTCCTCTCTCCCAACCTGCCTATCTTCTCCATCCATCATCTCTGCCCTTTCAGGCACACTGCTCTCTACCATCCCTGTGTGGCCTTGCACTCCTCTCTACTCCTGCTATTCTGCCATTTTTACTGCCCTGCCCATCCGCTGCTCCCAGCTAGTCTTTTCCATTTTCTGCCTCTCACTGCTGACAAGGTGCACTTTGCCTGGATCACCTTTTCTCCCACCCTCTTTGCCTGCATTCTCCTGTCCCTGTTGTCTTGCACTTTGCCCTGTGCTCCACCACCTCTGGCACCCGGTGAAGGTTCATGCCAGGGACACCTTGCAAGCAGCAGGAGGCAGAAGATGGAGATCAACTGGGAGCAGTGGGAGTGAGCAAGATAAAGAGATGAATAAACTTTTTTAAAAAAAAAATTGTATATGATTATAACATTGCTTTAATACAAAGAGAAAGCCAAGGAAAAGAAAGAAAATTAAGTTACTTAATTCTTATAATAATAATAATAATGGTCTCTGGGTGTTATGTGAATTTCGTTGTATGTGTATACTGTGAATATACAGTGGCAATAAAGCACTATTATTATTAATGATAATAATGATAATAACAACATAATTCTGAAATAACGGAATGCCCTTTCTAAAGGACATATGGTCACCACACTTAGGGAGCGAACTTCTTCTACTGGGTTGCGTGCCTGCGTTACAACCAACAGCAAGAGAGAAGGCCAGTCTGCAGACTGGGCAGGAACGTCGAGGGAGTGTTAAAGCGGGACCGGAGGCCAAGCCGCCTTTCCCCGGCTGTGGCAAAGCCAAATATGCCCGGCAGAGACTATGGAAGGTGGGTACCAGGAACCCCGAGTCCAGCCGGTGCTTCCTCGCCGACCCCGCTTCCCCTTCTCGCTACCTGCTCCAGCGTTAGTAGTAAGAACTCCTGCGAGAGCAGCTCCGGGTGCAACAGGAGGTCCGAGTCCACCCGCGGCACATCGCCGCTCCCATCCTTCGCGGAGAGCCGGCGGTCCCCGAAAGCCGCCATCTTTCCAAGCGCGATCCTGATTGGCCGCCTGAGCATTCTTTCGGGTGATTCCTTCCGGTGACGCGCGTCTCCCGCCGCAA
Source organism: Pseudonaja textilis (assembly GCF_049901715.1). Taxonomy (NCBI): domain Eukaryota; kingdom Metazoa; phylum Chordata; class Lepidosauria; order Squamata; family Elapidae; genus Pseudonaja; species Pseudonaja textilis. The sequence continues at coordinate 22,660,806 of NC_141997.1, read as the reverse complement.
GGTCGCCGAACGACGTCAGGAGAAAGCGCCGCGGAGATAGGAAAAAACAAGAGTGAAGATGTCCCCGTTTCCAATTTGAATGCTTACGGGCTCCCGTTGTCCAAGAACGAACAAAAAAAAGGGGGGGGAGGGGGCAACGTGCTTTCTTGATGGCGTTTCAGCGTGGCCGCCGTTGAGGCAAATCCCAGGGAAAATGCAGAATTCTTCACTTGCTTACTTTCTGTGTTTGATCCAATAAACGAAACTTGAACTTCTTATGTGAATAATAGTTTAAGTTTTAAAATAATTCGGGGCTGGAGACTATAAAACATACGATAAACGCTTGCAGGAACTGGGTAGGTCTGTAGTCTAACTCAGGGGTTTCTAACTCTGGCAATTTTAAGCCTGGAGGACTTCAACTCCTAGAATTCCCCAGCCAGCTTTGCTTTGCTGGCTGGGGAATTCTAGGAGTTGAAGTCCTCCAGGCTTAAAGTTACCAAGGTTGAAAAGCCCTGGTAACCAAAAAAAAAAAAAGGAGGACTAGAGCAGGAGTCCCCAAACTTGGCAACTTTTAAGACTTGCGGACTTCAACTCTGGGAGTTGAAGTCCACAAGTCTTAAAAAGTTGCCAAGTTTGGAGACCTCTGAATTAGAGGGTGACATAAGTCTCCCAACATTTGAGCGCTGTCACAGAGAAGGGGAGGTTGCAAAGCACCTGATGGCAGGGCAAGATATAATGGATGGAAACTCATCCAGAGAGTCTAACAGAAATATGGAGAAAATTTCCCGGTAGTGAGGACTAACCAGTGGAACGGTTTGCCTCCAGAAGTGGGTGCAACAGCATTTGTCTGGAATGGTATAGAATATCATGCTTGGACAAGATGTTGGACTAGAACAGGGGTCTCCAAGCTTGGCAACTTTTAGGACTTGTGGACTTCAACTCCCAGAATTCCTCAGGCAGCTGTTGAAGTCCAGAAGTCTTAAAGTTGCCAAGGTTGGAGACCCCTGGACTAGAAGACCTCCAAGGATCCTCTCAACTCTTGTTATTCATTAGCAGCGGTTCTCGAACTTGCAACTTTAAGATGCATGGACTTCAACTCCCACAATGCCTCAGCCAAGTATGTGTTGAAGGCCACATCATCTTAAAATTGCAAGTTTGAAAAAACACTGCTTTAGCAACAGTCCTATCTAAAATTGGTTTCAGGGATATCCCATTATCTTTGCATGATGTGTGCATTTCGGGAAGGGGGAGGTGAAAAATAGTAACTGTGTAGCCCAGCAGGGTTTTACTGTTTGAATAACAGGGATCATCAGTCCCCCAGTCAGGCAGGCAGGATTGACCCAGGCAGCTTTATTGGCTGCTTACACAATGGTTCTGGGCTGAAAATGATTTATGATCACCGGGCAGCAGAGATGCTATTCAGCAGGTTCTGACCAGTCCTGGAGAACCAGTAGCGGAAACTTTGAGTAGTTCAGAGAACTGGCAAGTGCCACCTCTGACTGGGGATTTTACAGTATCCTTCCCCTGCCACACCCACCAAGCCACGCCCACAGAACCGATGGTAAACAATTTTTGAATCCCACCATTGCCCCACAGGTAGTCCAAACCTGCAAAGTATTAAAAAGTTTTTAAATGAGACTGAAACTGAGATTTCCATCCAAACATGCACCTATAAAGCGGCTTCCCAACTGCAACCGGGATCAGAATAGTTAAAACGTTTCCTTGCCCTTCTTCCCTCGGTCACATTCAGTCGGGGCATCTTTCTTGACTAGCCCATTAAAAGGCACAAGTTTTCCTGAGCTGCAGCTTTTGCCTTTTAATACACTGGCCTAATCGGCAAAGGCGTTCCCAGGCTGATTTTTTGCCACCACTCTAAACCGCTCTCCTCTATCACGCCGATCGCATTTAGTTGCAAAGCTTGTACTCGGGCATGCAAGCACGCTAAATTTGAAACGCCGTTGCAAAAAGTGAATTTTGACTCCCTGTTAACCGCTTTGAATTTCTCATTGTAGAGATTCCTTTTTAGATGAAGAATTGAATTCTTTTTCATCCAGCGGATCGGGAGAAGACTTCCATAGCCCTTGGAGAAGGAGGCACTAGGAGATCCCGGGAGCAGGTAATCCAATTTTTCTGGAAAAAAACATTGTCTCTGTTGCCAAATTAGTTGTATGAAGGCGATCAAAAAGCCAAACTAGACTTGATGGAGCCGTCTTTTCACCCTTGCTTGTTACAACACGAAGGGGAGATGTCGTGAGAGGCGTATTTTATCCCATTCTTCATTTTTCTATATCTGGTGACAAGGCAGAGAATAGGAAGATGCGCATCTAAATGACGAAAGAGAAAATTAGGAAGCACTTTAAAAGAAGCACCCCCCCAATTCAAAACATCCGGGTTAGAAAGGGCGTGTGTCCAAATGTGGAAAGTTAGGTTGGTTTTGACCCAAATCGTTTTTTAATTAAAAGTTATGAATTATATTTACTCCCGTATTTTGAAATAAGAATATATTTCAGCTTGAATATGCACGAATGCCTATGGAGAACAAGCAGAGTCATCTATGGAGAATTATTAAAAATCGTGTTGGTTAACATGGATTTTACAGGCTATGCTAATAGAAAGTTTGTGTTCAGCTAGCTAAATATAAATATTTCTTGTAACAATCATTCTATATTAGCAATGCAGTTTACAGTTTTAGGTGCAAATTATCAAGAAAAAATTTCTAAAACTAATGAACTAGAAGAATTGTATAATGTACCTGTAGACAACTACACCGATAGTGTAAAAGTGACAAAGTGCACTCTCAAATAATTGTGTATGAATTCTAAAATGAGCTCCATTGTGTGTCTTAAATAAATTTTCAGCAACTTGATTCTAAATGTGTTAAACTACAACTTTTGAAATTTTACTGGGCTATGCTAGCTAGAAATTACGGATGTATAATTATGCTAGCTAGAAATTATGGATGGGTGTTATGTGTACTTGGAAAATGAGAACGTTGATTAAAGGATGGCTGAATGGCATTATTTCATTATTGCTTGTAAAATATCTGCAAACTGCAATCCCAAAAATGTTAGAAATATTAATTTACTTTATCTCCTGCCTTTATTATTTTTTATACATAACTCAAGTTGGTGAAGAAACAAACAAAAAAAGGCAAGAGTAAAATATCAAAACCCTCTGTTAACAAACGATTACTGTATTCAACCTGCAGGAAATTTATTACAGCTTATCTCTCCAATCATCCTAGCAGTTAACTCTGATTCATCCTGGATTAAATATCCAGGATTGTTTTTTAATGCCATCTCTTTTCAATTATTGTCCAGTTAAATATATTAGATTCTCCAAAGTTGATCTATATTCCCCAAAAAGTCCACTTGAAGTTGTTTTCAAGCGCAATAAATCCATTCTCCAGTCCTCTTCATTTGACCAGTCAGTTAGTCTTCTGCTGTTGTAAGAAAGTGCAAGGCTGAAGGCATGCATTATGCAGCCATGCATAATCCCCTCAGGTAGTTCTAAGTTTATAACATCTGTACCTCTTTTAATCTCCTTCATGGAATCTACACTTTCAAATTCAATTTCTTTTGTGAATCTAATTTAACTCCAATTATTTGCATTTGGATAGGGTTTGATAGGTCCAAAATAAATGTAAATCAAGTCCAAACACTTATTACTTCAAGCCATGTCGTGTTTCTTTTATGACAAAAGATTGTCAAAAAAGACCAAAGGATAAGAACAAGAAAAAGAAAATCCAGCAGGGGTTAAAATAAATCAGCATTCAACTAGGTCAACTTTTAGAGATAAGAAACTAAACAAAATAGAAACTTTAAAAAGTGTAGCTGAAACCCAGGTGTGCTTAACAACTGTCTGCCAAAAGGAAAAAGATGGATGACCTGGTTTTCTGCCACTCCCACTAGGACTAATTTGGGGAGGAGCTCACTGATTGATTGATCTTGAAAATCTGTTTTGCTTTGTTAACTGTTTGGGAGATCATCAAAAAGTCTAGGGCTCTGTATGAAAATCAGCATTAAAAAAAACATCCTATAAAAGGCAATGGCAAACCACTGGTGCAATTACCAGGAAATCTCCATGGATGTTTCTCTGAAGTCACCAGAAATCCAGCTCAATTTAAAGGTGCTTTGACCTGTATCCTACAAATCACACTTTTAAAATGTGGGTTCATGACATTGGAAGCCCTTTTCTCTAAGGAAAGTTTATCTGGACCTGGCTTTCTCCTAGACCACTTTCTAATTCCATTAATCCAATTTGTTATCAATAATTTCATCTCAGTGGCAGACATTTTGCAATACCAATAGGGCATGGGAAGAAATCATAAAACCCATCATTACACATTGTCACTTACTTAAGCCATTTTTTGTGCATTCTGACAGAAATCTGAGCAAAAAGAAAACCTAGCAAAAAGAAAAATTTGGCTGCGTGCCATCAATATTTTGTCTATATTCTGCATGGAACAATGCATGAAAAAGGCAGTCTATTCAGTGTGGAATAATCATAGTCATTTCACAATGTTTCTCTTTAAATATAACAAAACTTTGAACAGCAGAAAATATGAAAAAAAATAACTTTAAATTTTAGAACATTTCTGATTAACAAATAATTTCTGGACTGCCTTCAAAATATAGAAAATTTTAGAAGTGTTGTTATTGTTGTTGAAAGCTACAAATATTTCAGGCTTCCCCCCCCCCCCCTTTATCAGGTAATAGACATGGCACTATGCTTGAAATGATGCAATATTGAAATATGTTATTTTGATTAATAGTAATTCCCAAATTTAGTTCACTGGCTCTAAAATCAGTTGCTTATCAGTCTAATTCATGCTGCCCTTCGGAATGTTCATAGTGCAATGTCAGAAACTTGAATATCTGATATGCAATAGATATCATAAAGAAATCATTAACCTACAAACTTGATGCACTGGTTGTTAATATTTGGCTGTGCTTATCTTGCTTATCTTATTCAAATGGAATTCCTGGAGTTCATTCCATCTAAACAGTACACAGGCTGTTCTAAAGATGCCCCACTGCCACAGCTCAGCTATTAGGGTATATGGGAACTGTATGTGGAAAAAGAAGTCTACTACTACATGAATCCTAAGTTACAGTCTGGCCCTCAAGGGACCAAATGGCTCCCATCCCTAAGGTAAGTAAGACGGAAAAATGCATCTTGCCATCATTTTTCATGAGTGGTTTGCCCCAGAGAATGTGACTTGCCCCTAGTCATATAGCTGACTATGCCTAAAGCAGGACTAGAATGTAGTTTCCCAGTTTCCAGCCTGCTTTCTGGTTTTTATTGGAGTTGGAGCTGTGTACGTACTGTATATCAGTAGAAATATAATCCTAAATTACATATAGTAGTAATTAAATGCTTACTTAATTATTATATGTTAATACAGTCTTTGAGTCTTTGACTATAAATTGCTAAGCTATGCCAGTTTAAGGAAAGCAGAGGAGGAAGGTTGCAGGTAAGATAAATAAATGGAGTCAAAATTACAGAAATGTCTTTGAAAGAGCTAAAATTTACCACTAGAGTCAGATGGCAAACATTTTAACTAAAACTTTAGCAGATGTGGTATTCTGCTCTACTTTCTTATTCATACTCAATGTTGTCATTAAGAACTGCAGGCGCTTAAAATTCACAAACACTTAATTTTTTAATTTAAAAATATTAATTTTTATGAAGAGCTTTACACATTGCCATTTTTAATTTAAAAACAGATTTACAGTTATCAGTATATTTAATTGTTTAGGCATTTGAGCTTTAAGACTGTTTTTTCAATTTTGTTCTTAATTTTTGTCTGGTCAATGGGAAGTAACATTTACCCTTTTTGTTTCTTCTTATATCACCTTTTATTTTTGGCCTCGATTCAATAGCCCAGCATAACCAAACATTCCTTATATTCACATTTTGCTTTCCCATGCTAAATTAGAACGAAGAACATTTGTTTCCTTATAATGGCTATATATGGAAAGCTTTGGACTAGATGGGATTCTATTCCAGCTCATCAAGGATTTTCTTCTGGACACTCTCATGATATGATTGGGACTGACTTCAGGGGATCTGCAGCTTACGGTTTAAAAAGTCAGGACAGTAGCATAGTGTTGCACCTAAAAATAGGCAAAGCTTCAATTGCATGTCACCACTGCTCTTTTCACTTTTTTTTGATTGCACCCTGTGGACACTGTAACTGGCTTCAAGATATTTCTTATATTCTGATAACATTTGGTCCAATATACAGTACATCAGGCGAAAGATTAGCAGAGCCATGCCTATGCCAAAGACAGAGCCTAACATAGTTTAATTTTAACCCTAACCCTTCCTGCTTATTTTTATATCCCATTTTGTTGCTGCTGCTGCTTACTTAAGGGGAATGGTGTATCTACAGCAAGCTCTAGATCCGTGTCACAAGGGACATTGTCCTGGACTTTTAAGTGCACGAACCGAGGTGAGGCAAAAACTCTGGGAACAGTCCCCCAGATCTTTTATTGGATTTCCAGGGCACTTCTTTTTTCTTTTCTTTTCTTTTTTGCATGCGGATCACTTTTGTTAAAACAACTGCGCGGGTCGTTTTCGATCCAACATTAGAAAAGCATTATAGGTCAACGTTTACGGGGTGGTTCTCTTTCCAAGTTGCATCCAAGAAACCGAGGATTAGGAACTAGCTTCAGCTCTCGACGCACTGGAGCCAAAGGCTGCGCTCCCACGGGCAGGAGCCCCGCTCTCCGGTGGAAATCCAACCCCAAACACAGTCTCCCAGAGCCCTCCGGTTGCTGAGCCGAGGATTGCGCTCTGACGAAACTTTGCGCCGGCCAAACCCTCCCAGCGGGCCGCCCCGCACCAGTCAGAGGGAAGAATCCGCCTGTCAGCCTGCCTTGTGACCGGAAGGGCCGGGGAGCCGCCCCCGGAGGAAGAGCCAGCTGCCGGAGCGCACGGCGTTGGCAAGGGAGCTGCGGATTTCCCGGGGATCCGGCGGGGAGCGAAGGCGGTGGCGCCGGCTGGCCTGCCCTGAGCGGAGGCCTTGGCGGACGGCTTGGGAGGAGAGGCGGCAGGTTGCATCTCCACTTCCACTCCTGCGCCGGACCTGCTGTTCGCCTTCTCCTCGCTCTCGGCTCCGGCCTCGCCGGTGTAGCAGCCCCCCGCCCGGGCGCTTGACCCAGCCTGGAGAGGGGTGTGTGGGCGGGGTGGCTGTGAGGGGCTGCCTGGGCGCAGAAGCTCGGCCTGGCCAGGGTAGGTGCCTCTGGAAACGACAGGATGCGAAACGCCACGTCCCACCCATCTTCCGTGGGCGAGGAAGCAGGAAAGGACGGGATCCTGCCAAGGCTGGCTTGAGCCTGGAGGAATTAAGGAGGGTGATTTTGGAGAAGAGCTGAGGCTTCACTTATGGTAAGGATGGAGCACTCAGTGGAGACCCGAGGAGCAGAGATAGGTAGCTCTCCTTCAGGTGTAAGATGAGAGTTGGCAGGTGGTCTCTTGAAGTGGCAGCCGGTGCAAGACTTATTGGTCTGTTTTTGAGGGAGAAAGAATTGTACCCACCAAAGACTGGCTGTTGCTCTTGAAAATGACAATAATTTGGGATGATTGATTTATTTGTATGATCATGTATATTCTGACTTTCCTGCAGAAGCTCAAAGGGATATTTGTAGAGGTCCCACCTCCAATCCCCAACGATCCTATGAGTTGGGTAGGTCTGGGAGAAGATGTCTGATCTAAAGTCCTCCGTGAGCTTTGGCTTAAGGTGGGCTGAATCCCATTTCTAGTCCAGCATCTTAACCCTTGCATTCAAGCTGCTTACAGAAGGATCCAGAATCTTACATCACAGCTGATGTTTTCCAGATGTGTTTGATTATAGCAGTGGAAGTTAAGAGTATGCAAGGCCAGCAGACATCAGTTGAGGAAAAAAATGCTTTAAAAACAGGAATTATTCAACACTTATTGAAGCAGTGCCATTTTAAAGGCATGGTAGAATCCTTACTGAAGATGCTGTACTTTCATTGCGATTATCAAGATTTCTGAATATATAGCCTTACATTTCCTAATTCAACTACATTAGGATGCTTGCTTTAAAGGTTTAGGGCTCCATATGGTTCCACAGTCACTTCTATTTTGTGCATTACAGCAAATCAGTTACTTATAGACTTATTAATATTTAAGTACATGCAGATTATAAATGCATTTTTAGTTATTCTTACAACATAAGAATACTCTATTCTTAAAATAGAGTAGTATTCGTCCTATGTACATGAGGCTGAGAATGAAAGTTTCGTCTGTAGATATAATGAAATTTATGTATTTTTAATCATAGTCTTAATTGTAATTTCTCATACTTTGCTTATTTACATTTGTGTTAGTAAATAAAGATTGAAGAAGAAAATAAAAAAATAGGTACAATCATTCAAAATCATAATGTTAATCAACTTAATCAAATATGATTTAGAATTTGATGGATTTTTAAAGATCGAAATATAGTACAAACTTACAAATTTTGTTTAAACAATTAGAATGTTGGTTTCATCTAAATACGAAGAAAAGTGGGCCAGAGTGTGTTGCATTCTGCACCTGCAAAATATAATGGAAACTTGATGATACCATGTTCTGTAAAATATGTTCTAAAAGCAAAATAGCTAAACCTACAAACTGTTAAGACTGTTCAGCCAGTGGTCTTTTTGTTGCAGTGTCTACAACTGCAGACACCAATGTGAAGAGGGACTAGCCTGTCCAATATGATGAGGATTACTTTTAAATAAGCATACTTAGATTGCATTGTTTATAAATAATACAATATTACCAAGAATATATTCTATCTGAAAACTGGCAACTTAAATTCTACAGAATTTATCAACCATGAAAAGAGCATATCTGAAGAGGACTGAGCTGGGGAAGGATAACCTGTCTGGCACAGTGGCCTATAGCATGCTTCCAAAAATTAAATAGCAGCATTTCTTTTAGGTCAAGGGTCTTCAAACTTGGCAAGTTTAAGACTTGTGGACTTCAACTCCCAGAATTCCTGAGCTAACATGACTGGAGGAGGAATTCTGGGAGTCGAAGTCCACAAGTCTTAAAGTTGTCAAGTTTGAAGAACCCTGTTTTAGGTAACTGTGAGGCACAGATGTGTTGAGACTAGTGCTAGATGATATTGGCATACCGTGCTGAGCCATCAATACTTGTTGCGATTAGATATGAGTTCCGGTAATTCTCATGATAATTTCTTGAGGATTTTAGAAGATGGAAGTATGCTCCAAAATCTTGGGTCCTAAGCAGTCAGGAAACTAATATCTGTCTTATTCTTTTGAGGGATCTCTGTTCTAGAACAGTGTTTATTTATGTATGTATTTATTTACATTTACAGGTTCAATTTCTATGGCTCTCCAAGCTGCAGATGCAAGAGTTCAATTATATTAAAATAGCTATCTTCAGAAATTTATTCCTCAGCAGTGAAAATTGTCAATTTCATACCATTAAAGTTTTAAAGAAAGAGGAAGCCTGGCATTTTGAATGATGAAAAGACAATGTAGCTTTCAATCCAGAAGTCCAGAAATCCAGTTTCTTTTTATTTATTAGTTTAGTAGGCCATCTTCTGGAAAGCACAATGAGTGTCAAGGCCTTCAAGCTTGTTCCCACAGTTGAGTGGGAGATGCTGATAGAGGACAGACCTCGTGTCCATATCGAATGTGTGGAGTGCTGTGGACGAAATCTTTACATTGGAACAAATGAGGGTTCTATTTGCCATTTTCTCTTGGAGGAGAAAAATTCCCCTTCTGAAAAAACACCTTTTTCTATTTCCAAGCAGCTGCATAAGTACCTCAGTTGCCGGAAGGCTGTGGGGGAGCTGAAAGCAGCTTCTGCGCTTAACAGGCTTCTGGTGCTCTGTGACAATACCATCACGTTAATGAACATGATCAACTTGGAACCCATCTCCACTGGGGCCAGAATCAAAGGAGCCCTGATGTTCACATTGAATGAGAACCCTGTCAATGGGGATCCATTCTGTGTGGAAGTGTGTATTGTTTCAGTGAAACGGAGGACCATCCAGATATATTTGGTCTATGAGGACAAAGTACAGATTTTGAAAGAATGTTGCACGCGAGAGCAACCTTGTGCTGTAGCGGTGGATGGCTATTACTTATGCCTTGCTCTCGCTAACCAATATATTATACTGAACTACAATACTGGAGCTTCCCAGGAGCTCTTTCCTTACACTGGTGAACAGAAGCGACCAATTGTGAAAAGAATAGGCAGGGAAGAGTTCCTGTTGGCTGCACCTGGGGGATTAGGTAAGCTTCAGCTCATAATTTGGAAACGTTTGCTCTACCTCTTCTTAACCCTTCTTCCTCCTGCATAATAATTTCACAAGATTTCTGCAAAAATAATATTGCAAAATCAAAATTCATGAAATGGTGATGAATGCTAAACTGGATTGTTGCCTTCTCATTAAAAATATCCAGAGAGTTAGTTGTGAAGGTCTGTTCATTTAGAAAAATACCTCCTCTCCTTATGGAATTAGTAACCTGTGGAGGATTTTATTTAGTGTCCATTCCACATTTCTGTGACAATTACACCTCTCTGACTTCTAACAATAAGAGCAATCCAAAAAAGAAATGGATTAAAGTATTAAATAAAGTAGTTAGTTCTAAACTGTAATTGATTATATTCTGAATCTAAAATCCTTAACATTCTGCAAAAGAATCAAGCTAGCAATAGTAAAATGAAATAAAAATTTTAAAAAGCAAATATGAGCTTTGTTAAATATAATTTAAAAGCTGTCACTAAATGGTTTTAATTTTCTTTTCATAGAACAGTAGCATTTCTACTATGGGTATTAATTTAAAAATATAATTTTGGCTTCAGAAGTCTTTTCTTGATTTGATTGAATTTTCTGAAGGGTAATCCGTTCCATTTTTATGAAACTGCTTCATAAATGGAATAAGAATTCTTGGGATGAATTTCTTATTTAAGTATTCAAACACTTGTGTATTATGAAAACATGAAATATGTGATCTAACATTTATTAACCAGCTGAATAGCTTATATGTTATAAAGAGGAAAATATGCAATTGTCCTCTTCTTTGATAAGTGAGATTGTCTGGATTTTATCAATGGCGATTGCCTGTTTTTTATATGATGGAAGAAGTCCTGTGTTAACTGATTGCTAAATAGTTCCGTTCCTCTGAAAAGTAAGTACTAAGTGAACTCCATGGCACTTATTTCTGAACAAAAACAGCCATTTAAGTGACAAAATAATGCTGACAGTAAGAACTGTTATTAAAAATTCTTTTTGGCAGTGAAATGAACTGCTTCAAGAGGATGTAAGCAGATCTTCATTGCTAGTAGCTGAGTTGGGTGGCCATTTGCCAGGGATAATATAATTATTTCATTGAACAGGGATGAGCAAGTAATAACTAAGATCCTTCCAACTCTGCGTTTCAAAGTGAAATTTAATTCTAGCAATAAGAGTTAAGGACAACCAAAGCATGGAGAAATTGATTGAACTGTGGCAAAAAAAGTCTCTGTATTGTGATCTTGCATTAAATGTAGAAATCTATAGAGGCAGCCATACTTTAAATACTTTAAGGAAAACCAATAGCCCTGCTATCAAGGAAACAAGGTAATTTTGAAGATTGTGTCAGGGTGCAAATAATTAGCATGCTACAATTCTGTAGCCTAAAATCATAGAACAGAATAGGAACATCTGATGCACTTTTTCAGATGGCAGAATATATTTGAGTCATGCTTGGAAATTATCACGACGTTCCATGCCTTTTTTTGCAGCAGGTATACCTTCATACAAACAGCAGCTTGGAATTCAGGGTGATTGTCAGTTGCCGGAGAAAGTTCTAATTTCTCCTCTTTATACATTGGCAGGTATGTTTGCAACTGTGGATGGAATTTCCCAGCGGGCTCCTGTTCGCTGGTCAGAAAAGGTGATTGGGGCGGCCCTCTATTTTCCGTACGTAATTGCTCTAGATGAAGAATTCATTACTGTGCATAGTATGCTGGACCAGCAGCAGAAGCAAACCTTGCCCTTTAAGGATGGGCATATCCTACAAGATTTTGAAGGTACGTAAGAGGGAGAGAGAGTCACTCTGGTCTAGTGATTGAACTGTTGGTTTAAAAGGTGGGAGACTATGGAGTTTTATCCTGCCTTGGGCACAATAACTGCTCAGAGTTGCTTGATAGTGAAACGGGTGACACATAAATTTAATAAACAACCAACCAATCAGCTGGTTGACTGGCCCAGTTCTTTTTCTCAGGCCTAGGGATGTAATAAATCATGGCAAGTCACTTCCAAAAATGTTGCAGAAAACTGCAGGGACTTGTCTCTAGAAGTCAAAACTGTTTGATTGAGAGAACCCATAATCTGCCTTTTATTTCTTTTCTATTGATTGGTTTGTTGTGTAAGACGCTAAACAGTTTCACAAGTCCGTTTTGCTAGCTGCTGCGTGAAGCTTCTGTTCATGTTGGCAATCATATATAAATAACAGGAAAACCTCAGCAAATCTGGACTGTTGTAAACTGGAGTTTCATTTCCTCATCCAAATGGAGGAAAGGAAAATTAATTGTGAAAGATCAGCAAACATCCATGACCCACAAAGACCTTTTGGATAACTTCTATCACTTGTATCCTGGATCACTATTTCTCCCTTGAAATAGTGAAAGAGAGTTATTCAGCCCTAGTAGAAATTATAATTTTACAATTTGCATCACTATTTGAGAAAAATGGCTATGCTTATATATGTTCCTACTGTATAGCATTGGAAATATTTATTTTCCCTTTAAAAGAGCATACATATTCTCTCTCTCATGCTTTGCTTTGTAAATTGGACATTTTGTTTTGTTTTTAAAATTAGGGAAAGTAATTGTAGCTACTACCAAAGGAGTATACTTCTTGGTCCCACTGCCTCTGGAAAAACAAATTCAAGACCTTTTGGGTAGCCGAAGAGTTGAAGAAGCATTGGTGTTAGCAAAGGGAGCCGAAAGGAATATTCCAAAGGAGAAATTTCAGGTTTGCCTCTGATTTTAAAACGTCTCTGACTGTCCTCAGACGATTATGAAGTTAAAAATGTACTTCTGTGTATTTGTTAATGTATTATGTCTTCAAGAGATAGATCTAGGTAAGGGCGTACAAAATGTTTTGAATTTGAATCTTTTGTTTCAAGCAAGAATATTACTTTGCTTTGAATATGAAATGGGATACTTCCAGTATGTACTTCCAAGCATGCTTTTTTGAGTTCAGAAAGTTCTATTACAAGTTCAAAAGGTGTTTTTTTTTAATATTATAAAAATGTTTTATGCGTGAAGTAGTCTCTTTGCTCCTTGAAGTAAGCTATTTTATGCTCGGGTGTTAAATGTTATGAACATTTAAATGGTTCAGATTTGAAATGTTTTGCACAGTGGTAATCCTGGGAGTGCACTTGTGTGAATTCCACAGCTCTGTGGTTAAATTAGTTGTGTCAGGAGTGATGAACTACCCTTAGGTATTGTAATTGTAATGAACATTTTAACAAATGTTAAAAAAAAAATCTTGAAACTTCTTGTGGCTTACCTTACCCTTATCTAAATGTTTTTACCTGAAGACAACTTACTGACTTCATCAAGTCTTGTTTACCAATGCAGTGTATTTATTTAACAAACTTACAAAAATTCAGGTATTTATCAAAGATAGTTCACATATTTGAAGCACGGTACACGCTGTTTTTGCTATCCAACTGGTTTTCCTGTATTGGTAAAGGCCTCCAATTGCTTTGCCTTCCAGTATGTGATTTTATCATGCTCCTTTGTCCTGAGCACAATCAAAGAACAGGATCTCTGCTTAAAAGCTAGCACACTCAAAGATGCAAAAAGAGAAATGGCTGGAAATTGGAGGCAAGCAAACTTGGGGAACCAGTTATTCCTGAAATTCTTCTGATAACCAGCCTGAATTAAAGGAATTGAAGTGCCCAATGGAGTTAATAGCTCAGTAGAACTAATAAAATCATCCTGTGGGTCTGCCGTACTAAATATAATGTAGTTGCTACTGTAGTTAATAATGTAGTTGCTACTATGATTACTAAGAAATTGCTTTTTAATTAGCATTCAATTTGATAGTGCATATGGTTAGACAATTATAGCAATTATAGTAATAAAAAAAGGCAAAATATACATTAGATTCTATTCAACAGAGAAATGAAGGTAGTCCTCGATTTACTATCACAATGGAGCCCAAAAGTTCTGTTGTTAAGTGAGACATTTGTTAAGTGAGTTTTGCCCCATTTTACGACCTTTCTTGCCACAGTTCTTAAGTGAATCACTGCAGTTGATAAGTTAATAATCCGGTTGTTAAGTGACTGGTTTCCTCATTGACCTTGCTTGTCACCGAAGGTCACAAAAAATGATTACATGACCCCAAGACACTGCAATCATCATAAATGTGAACCAGTTGCCAAGCATCTGAATTCTGATCACATGATCATGGGGATGCTGCAAAGTTCATAACTGTGAAAAATGGACATAAGCAGAGGTGGTATTCAACCGGTTCTGACCACTTTTGGAGAACTGGTAGCGGAAATTTTTAGTAGTTTGGAGAACCAGTAGTGGAAATTTTGAGTAGTTCGGAATACCACTTCTATTCTCTGCCTCCTGGTCAGCTGGGTCTTCTTTTGTTGCCCTGCACAGGAGAATGGAGATGTAAAGCAGGTTAGTGGGGTGGGAAGACAATGGGGATTTTATAGTATCCTTCCCCTGGAGTGGGGTGGGAATGGAGATTTTGTAGCGTCCCTTTCCCTGCCACGCCCACCAAATCACGCCCATAGAACAGGTAGTAAAAAAATATGAATCCCACCACTGGACATAAGTCACTTTTTTCAGTGCCATTGTAACTTTGAACAATCACTAAATGAACTGTTGTAAGTTGAGGACTACCTCTAATGACATTAGTCATTTTAATTTAAGTCTTGATACACCCATTCCAGTTTTATGGCTGTAATCTTGGCGTGTCTCAGTAAACACACATATCTTCTTCCAGAAACGGGCAGCCTGGGTTTTGAATGTGTAACAGTGTTCAGTTACAATAGTTTGATTGCCTTTATATTTGGTAGAGGGTATGTGGGCTATGAATTGATTGGTTTGTAGGATTAATCAAGTTTGTGCTTGCACAGGTGAAAGTACTAAATAATTGAAAGTGGTTCATTATTGTATGGCTGTAAATATATAATTAGAACACTTTAAAATATTGGGTCTTAATTCAGATATTTTGTTTCTATTCCCATTAATAAAGATGGCTGGTAATGTAAATTGATTAAATTAATAACGTGTGCTTCCGAGTGCCTAAAACTTTTGGCAAGCATTTCATGGAAGGAAGAGTATACATCCCAGATCTCAAAATTGCAAACGGACATTTTTTGCGGCATGCACATATGAAACTATGAATTTTTCCAACACGTGTTCATTCTCCAAGACAGTGTTTCTCAACCATGGCATCTTTAAGATGCGTGGATTTTTACTCCCAGAATTCTCCAGCTAGCAAGTTGGCTGGGGAATTCTGGGATCTGAAATCCATGCATCTTAAGGTTGACAAGGTTGAGAAAGGGTGCTCTCAGATATGTAAGTGCCCTTAATACTTTAGTGCTTATTTCCACTGTGAGTGATTCTTCAGAAGAATCTTCATTTAAAGCATACGTTTTATCATAGTACAGAAGTCACTTGAATGTCCTGTAGAATTTTCTACTGCGACTATATTTTTTTGGAGTATATTCAGGATTCTTTTGAACTAGCTGGTACCCGACTGTTGTGTTGTGCAGTCCCAAGGTGAAAGGGCAATTCATTTCCAGCTCTCTCAAGCTATATCTCAGGCTTACAATGTGGAAATGACTTCTGAATCGGGCCAGTTTTTTCTTCTTCCTTATTATAATGAAAACAGGTGGTTCATTGGTCACCTTCTAGCAGTTGCGTTTTCAACTTAAATTATTTTTCTTTGATTCCTTGGCAGACAATGTACAAACGAATTTTGCAGCAAGCAGGGTTTATCCAGTTTGCCCAGCTCCAGTTCCTTGAAGCAAAAGAGCTCTTCAGGTAATGCTGCTGTGGGGTAAGAAACATTCTTGCAGTCTAGTTCAGTGTTTCTCCACCTTGGTGACTTGAAGATGAGTGGATGCTGCCTGGGGAGTCATAAAAACTGCAATCCACCCATCTCCAAGTCACCAAAGATTGAGAAATATTGGTCTAGTTCATTGTCATGCCCCTGTTGGAATCTGATTCCGAGGGAGAGATAGAACAGCTGACAGGGAGTGGGAGTGTGGCTCTGGTGGCTATGGAGGAAACTGGGGAAGGGCACAGTCCGGCTGGGCATTGAGAGGAAGACCCAGGCCTATCCTCTCTTCATCCTAGGGCACGCAGGGAGGAACGGATAAGGGAGCAACGTGGGTTACGGGGGAGAAAAAGGCCCTGATTCCCTTCATTAGCTGCAGCTGGGAAGACAGGATTTAAAAAGGATGTTTGCGTACAGCTCCTTGCTGGAAGTAAAGCATGAATTGTTTTGGTTTGCCAAGTCTTATCTGGGTTCTGGTATCCTCCCAACTGTTTGTGTTTCGTTATCTTTTGAAGTCTTCAATTCCTTATCCTGCCTTGTCTCCTTAATTGCTGCAGCGTGGTTTGTGTTGGTTTTTATTTATAATTTATATGTATGTTGAGTTCGGACTGAATTTCTTCTCTTTAAAACCTATTCTTGGGAGAGTTTTTTCTCCAGCCGATAATAACTGAACATTGGGGGCCAAGTTGGAGGTATTAAAGGGACATTATCTACTTTTGTGACTTCGTTGTTTTTGTGCCATACCCCAGGTCATCACACTCATCATTGCTTGATTAGTTGGCTTTAAAAATTTTAGGACATTGGCCTGAAGTACATAAAAATCATGAGATTTAGTCAATGGACCAAATGAAATTGCAGCTGGTCTTTAAGTGATGTTCAAGGAAATCGACTAGTCTTGATTCCTGTACATTGGGCTTGTGACAGGACTGTAAGGTTCTGCCTTTCTCATCTGCCAGTGGATTCGTTTTCTTTTCTTGTTGGATACACCGGATAGAGAGTTAATACTGAAATAAGATTGCGTATTTGCTGCTCAAGCAGCTGAGCATCAGCTACTTGATAATTATATGTGAGTCTTAAACTTCTGAATCCAAAAAGAATTTGAGAGCTGGATTTCTAATGCAGGGTATTTAGGCTGAGCAAATTCTGATTGTGAACTAGATTACATCCTGTACCACTCAGTGTTATGCCGCTGATAACAATTTTGGCCAGTTTACATTCTCTGCAGTCCAAGTTTCTCACATACTGTATGAGATATATAGTAAAAGCAAGTCAGGATCAAAACAGGTAGAAATTACTCTGTAGGCTGTTCTCAAAGAAAAAACAGTTACATTAATATATTATTCAAATGACTGATCTGAAATCTAAAATGTGCACAGTCCAGGTTTTCCAATTTGTATTTATATGATGTATTTTAAAGCCATTGTCATATTTAAAAAACCGCTTTGGCTAAAAAAAAGGGAAATTATTGCCTGGTTTTGGTGAAAGAACTTTTAATTTTTAAATAGATATTTTAATGTTCTGTAGGAGAAAACAAACAAATTTCCATTTTGTTAAAAATGGCGGGGGCGCACAATTTGAAACCAGTTTGTTTTGTGCTGAATGTTTTTCTTTTTTAAGTATTGGTTTACCGTGGGATTAGGATTTTGAAAGATAACTTTTATAAAACCACCCTGGGCTTTCCTTGCTGAATCTGCCTCTTAAGTTTTCAAGTGCACACACTGGATAGACATTAACACTCCTGGCAGAATCCATTTACTATTTCCTTGAGCTCAGATGAAGTATTCTTCTTGTTGAACCTAGATCCTAGTAACTTAGGGGATACAACTATGTAACCTTTTAGGAGTAATGCTGGAGTGATTTATGGTTGTTTTCTTCTGGAAATTTTTCTGAATTCCCAGTCTACCCATACTTTCATAGTGGCTTTCCATCCGAATACTAACTGGATATAAATGTTAACTTGTTGAGACGAGCCAAATGTGGCTAGAGGTGGCCCCATAAAGTGTTGCATTCAAACACCTCCCAAAAAAGTATAGGAATTTTGAATTAGAAAACACTGTCATTTTTGTTGTTTTCATTTATTTATTTCACTTGCACAATCTCGACGGCTTGCAATATAATAAGTAAAAAAGTTGTACAAAGCAATTAAAATTAGGAGAGTTAAATAGAAAAGCTAAAAGCCAAGACAATGGGTGGCATGGGGGTAGGAATCATCATAAGCCACCCCAATGTAGCAGGCCTCCTGGGGCCCCAGGCCAGGTGGCAAAGATTAGTTTTCAGGCTCTCCCAGAAGGCCAGGAGCTACAAGAGTTACAGGGGTTATGTGGTGGCATACCTCACCTCAAACAGAAGCATATTTCAGAGGGCAGGGGCCAAGCAGAAAAGGTTTTTCTCCTGGACTATGCCGGTCAAAATTCTTTGGCAGATGGGATCCAAAGTAGGCCTTTCCCCCTATAATGAGTGGGTGGGCAGGCTAGTCCTATCGGGATGAGATGTTTTTCAGATCCCTTGCTATAAAGGCTTTAAAGGTAATGCCCAACACATTCAATTGGACTCCGAGGCAAATTGAAACCTGTGTAGCTTATGGAACGGTAGTGTCACATGTGCCACCTGGCTTCCAGAACTGTCTGTGTTACTGCATTCTGTACCAGTTGTAGCTTGAAGAGTAGCCCCATGTAGAATATCTTGCAGTAGGGATGACCAAGAAGGAGCATTGTTGTTATTGAGTGTGTGTGTGAGAGAGAGTGCACACTTATATCTCCTTTGACATTATGATTAACAGAAGCAGCCAGCTGGATGTCCGCGAGCTGATTTCTCTCTACCCTTTGCTGTTGCCTACTTCCTCTTCATTCATGCGCTCACACCCTCCTCTGCACGAATATGCTGACCTAAACCAACTTACACAAGGGGACCAGGAGAAGATGATCAAGTGCAAGCAATTTCTCATGACCTATCTGAGTGAGGTCCGCAGCACTGATGTCACAAATGGCTACAAGGAGGATATTGACACAGCCCTGTTGAAACTCTACGCAGAGTCCAATCATGAAAGCCTTCTGGATCTGCTGGTCTCTGAGAATTTTTGCCTTCTGTCAGACAGTGCTGCATGGTTGGAGAAGCACAAAAAGTAAGCACAGAAATCCCCAGATAATCCCAGGCTCTGTACAGCTTGAATCCTAATTGCCCTGTGTCAACTTGGCTGCTCACCTTTTGGAATATTGAACCAGAAGCCTGTGTCTCTTTGGCATAAGGCAGTCATAGTGGCAGTCTTCTTTATTTTCATTGGATCAATTTATTTTTTATTTGATAATAAAAATTATAAATCCTTTTACAAATGGATACTGTAAATACTACCTTTATGCAGCTGCTACTACTCCTACTCCTACTCCCAAAGGTGTTTTTTTTAAAGGCAACTGGACTTTGTTTTTCCTTGAAGACAATTTGCTTCTCATCCAAGAAGCTTTTTCAGTTCTTCAGACTCTCCTCCACCATTCAGTCACAACTGAAGAAACTTCTTGGATGAGAAGCGAAACGTCTTCAAGGAAAAACAAAAGTCCAGTTGCCTTTTGAAAAAGCACCTTTGGGATAACCATGACCTGGATGACTGAGAAATTCCAAAGACATACTACTATTATTGTTCTTCACCTCCTCCTCCTCCTTCAAAATTGTACGGTTTGCAATTTCCAAAGAGTTTGAGTCATATGTTAGATCATCTTAGTTTTCCAAAGTAGATCCTTTGGATTCAAAAATCTATGTAAACTATTTTGCTACTAGAATTGTCAGCTGTTTATCTTTTGAGAGCTGAATACAACAAAATTTCATTTAATGTATGCTGATTAGTGTACATTTAAAGTGACAATAAAGTTCTATTCTAGACCTATTCTACTGTACTCTACTTGCTCTGCTCTGCTCTTTAATTAGAAAAATTATATGGCTGCCCAACTGATGGTGATTCCAGGCAGCTTACATAAAGTAATGTCATAAGAGCCACTTTAGTCTAGTGCAGTGATGGCTAACCTTTTCCTTGTCGCGTGCCAAAAGTGCACACATGCTTGTACACGCAGTGCGTGCATGATCCCTCCTGCGCATTCACGTGCAACCCCCTGCGCATGCGCTGCAGCATCCGCGGCAGATACCTGACAATCAGCTACCTGGCGGCACATGCGTGCTCATGCACAGTGGGGCTTTTCCGGGTGACCTCTTGCGTGCCAGCAGAAATGGCTCTGCGTACCACTTCCGGCCCGCATGCGATAGGTTCGCCATCACGGATCTAGTGATTAAGGCACCAAGCTAGAAGCCAGGAGCCTGTGAGTTCTTAGGCATGAAAGTCCGCTGGGTGATTTTGGGCCAGTCACTCTTTCTCAGCCCAACTTGCCTCACATGGTTGTTACGGTGAGAGCAGGAGGAAAAAAACCTAATATGTATGTTTGCTATCTTGAATTTTTCATAAAAATCGATTAAGATGGGATAAAATAAATCAGAAAGAACTTGATTTTCAAGTTATATCCAAGTTACTTTTTCAAAGGACTGTAAACCATTGCATGAGTGATGGCCCAGGACTGACTCCCGTGTTCTGGGTTGAGGGCAATTTTGCTGAGCTAGCAAAATTATTCCTTCCTAGTAAATCTCTGTTATCTAAATGAAATCCAGGTAGCATAGCAGGCCATCTTGTGGATAGAGTTTGTTTCCTTGCAAACTTTCATCACTTGAGACTTTCAAGAAGAGATTGGACTGCCGTTTGTCAGAAATGGTGTAGGGTCTCCCGCTTGGGTGGGAGGTTGGACTAGATGACCTACAAGGTCCCTTCCAACTCTGATTATCTGTTATCTGTTACCTGCTTAAAGCCTTCATTTGCCTTCTACCCTTTAGTGGAAGTAAAGGCAAGTTTCGGGATAAAGTTATGCTAACCTGAGACTGGAAGAATCGAGGTGTATTGAAAATCTAAACCAAGGGCTCTCAAACTTTTCTCCAAATCCCTAAAATAATACATACTTATTCCTGCTGTATGGCCTAAGTCACTTACTATTTCATATTCCTTGTTGTACAGGTTTTTTGCACTTGGGCTCCTGTATCACTCAAATGGTCAAGATGCTGCAGCACTACAGGTTAGTGTGCAGAGTGGCATACCTCTTTCTTTTTCCACTTTAAGACTGTTCAAAACTTGTGCAGTGATGAAGGTCCTGAACCTGCAGAGGGTTTAGCGTGGAACCTTTAGCATGGAAGCCTGCTGGATGACTTTAAGCCAGGAATTCCCTGATCAGCATCAGTTTCTGCTACAAACCAGTTGATAAACAAAACCTGTTCTTATATCTTGCATTGATAGCTTTGCTATAAGAATTGGGTAAGTGCGGTGCACAAAAGGAGTGTACTCAGCAACCTTGTAGGACAACTTTAAGAACTCAACAACAAAACAGTCACAAGTAGACATTTTTAAAGCCAGTACCGATAAATTCATTGTTAGCAAACACTTTTAACAATGCAAAGAGAATGAAATCCTTGATTTGTTTCTATGCTCCCTTTCTATTTATTCACTTTTAAAAATGTTTAGTTTTTTATATCTCCACAGCACCATTATCAGTTAAGGTTAAGGTTAAGTTTCCTACTAAGCTAAGCTGCCATCTCAACCTGGATACATTCTGCCAATTAAACTATTGTAATGGTTAACCTTCGTTTTAATGTCTAACCAAACTGTGTATTTCTTGGTGCATCCTGTAAATTGCAAAGCAGAGTTCCCCAACCTTTCCAGGTTGGTATCGCAGAGCGGTGTGTGTGTGTGTGTGTGTTTGTGAGAGAGGCAATCAGAAGTGTGCATGCAAGCACCCACAGCGTTCGTGGCAATATTTTTTAGATAGATGGTAAAATACTGGGAATGGTGTTTAGTAAGACCTACACAAAATAAAGATTTATACATTGAAAGATCTGTGTGGTTGGAATGTGTGGGCTTCCCCCCTAATAGATAAAAGGGAATTTGTGTTTCTGTGTGAGAAACATAAATACATAGAGAATATAAGCTTGCTCTGTGGACTAAGAAGAAGATATTGTAATCTGGAGTAAGGAGTTAAACCTGTCTGCAACTCCTGAAAGCAACTAGGTAGTTTGATGATGACTCCCATCTCCTAAGCAACTTCTTGCTTTTGAATGTGAAACATTGCATAGCCCTAAGTGTTGTGTATGGCTCTCCACTATTCCTCATGGTCTGTTCTTTCAAGAGAGTGGCCTAGGGCTGAACTAAAAAAAAAATAGCATTTGTCCTTTTAAAGATTGAAATGAAACTTCTGTTTCTTTACTTTAGTTATGGATCCAGATAGTCAACGGGGAGATTCAGGACTCTACACGCACAGATCTTTATGACTATATCGTAGACTTCCTAACTTCCTGTTCTGACCATGAATTGGTGTGGAAGTACGCAGAATGGATCTTGGAGCATAACGAGGAGGTATGTGGCTAAATCCTTTGGGGAAAAGTTTTTGCTTGGATACTTTGTCTAGAAATAATTAGATCTGTACATTGAGTTGTATTCTTGAAATCTTTAATTCTGCCCCCTTGGTATTCCAGTGTCATAATCCCCAAGCAAAAGTCAGTGATTATGAAGCAGGTATCAAATTATCATTCAGATGCAATTATAGTTGTAGGTACTGATGTGTAGCCCTAAAAGGAACCTTCATTTTTTTTTTGTTCTTGTTTTTCAGGCAGTATTTCTCAGGGTTTATTTTCCTTGATTTTGGAGCATAGAATTCAATACCTGGGAAATGCAATATTTTTGCTAGAGTTTTCATGAAGTCTAAATTGTATTCCTCACTTTAAAGAGGGAAGTACAAATATGTTTGGTTTTGTTTTGATTTTTTTCAAAAACATTACATTCAGTTGTAATACAGTGTATTATAAAATGTGACCAAAAAACGTATCTAGCAAACGTTGTACAAGTTTATTCTGGGCTTTTTGTCATCATTACACCATTAGGTTTTTAAAAAAATTTCTATATGAATAAAGCGGGAAAAGAGTCAAGTGTTTGAGAAACTGGTCTGTGAATTGTCTGTCCGGTGTACTTATTCAGTTCTGGAATTTCTAAATGTTATATTGTTTTAGGTTGGTGTATATATTTTCACTAAAAGGCCCCTAGAAGATCAAGAGAAAAACAGCTTTAACCCAGATGATGTCATCAAATGCCTTAAAAAATATCCGGTATCACTAGTAAAATACTTGGAATACTTAGTTCTAGAGAAAAGAATAAAAGTAAGTTTGGGTGAGGACTTCTGTACAATATTATTGCTTTGAAAGGGGTAAGTAAGTATGTTTGTTTGCTTGTGTGTTCCAAACTATACTGGTGCTTTTAAATTTTGTGTTTTTAGTATTCAGAATGTTTGCTTAATTCTGTTATTCTGTAGGGTAACTTGGAAGTTGAACCCTCTTTCACCCCCCCTTGTTTATTCAAATTCTAAGTAGAATTGCCAATGACATTGGATGTTATAAAAATGAATGGTGGGTCTGGTATAAAATTCACATATTTTTATACACATTCAAGTTTTTGTACTTATGGTACATGTGATAAATTAAAAACAAAGAATTACTTTTTACGTTATTTCCTCTTAGTTTCTGCAAGTCAAAAGAACTAGCTAAAATGCTGTAAAAAGAGACAACCTTCTCTGCT
Organism: Pseudonaja textilis; assembly: GCF_049901715.1. Taxonomy (NCBI): domain Eukaryota; kingdom Metazoa; phylum Chordata; class Lepidosauria; order Squamata; family Elapidae; genus Pseudonaja; species Pseudonaja textilis. The sequence goes on along the minus strand of NC_141997.1, from coordinate 22,637,113 downwards.
GTGTTTAATGCTATACTCGTGTCCTGCAATGCAGTACAGATATGAAATAAATAAATACTTTGACTTAATTTTCTTTAATTTCTCTTTAATCCCAGAAACATATATTTGGACAATTTTATAGATTAAAATGTTGCTCTCCCAGAATTACTTTGACCGTGACTTTGTTGTTTATGTATTACAGTTTTTAACATGCCTGAGTAATAGAACCTGTTGACATTATGTCTTGATACTTTTGTTTTTATTTTGAGTTTTATTATTTATAATGAGTTTTATTGAAGCAATTGATAAAAATGGTGTATGAAAACTGTTTTGAGGTTTCCTTGGTTACTCTTATTTTCACAGAAAGAAAAGTACCACACCTATCTAACAGTGCTTTACCTCAATGAAGTGCTCCGTCTGAAGTCACTGGGGGCTGAGAGGCAAGGGAAGCTGACAAAAATGCAGGCAAAATTACGCAGTCTTCTGCAGAGATCTGATCTTTACAGAGTTCATTTCATTTTAGGTAAGACACTTCAAATTACATTTATCAGAAGTATTTTCTGTCAAGAAATGTATTCTTTTTAGGGTTTAATCTATTGCATTTGAGCTCAATGTTGGGCAGAGCTAATGTGTACTACCAGACTTCAGAATGTTTAAGCTACTTCTCCATGATCTCTCTTTCTCCCTCCCTCCCTCACACAAACACACACACACACACACACACACACACACACTTTTATCTCCTTTGGGGTCTTTTGTCTGGTGGGCTGCCAAGATACAGTTTGCTTTTGCCACAGATAAGAACTGATTGCTTTGAAGAAGACTTTTGAACCTACAGTCTGAAATTTATTATAGAGACTCAAAGGTATGATGCCAAGAAAGGCACACCATGATGTGATGTTATTGAGGGGTCACGTTTAAGACCTTGTATTGAGATCAATCTTTGTTGCTTTATGGTCAGCTTAAGCTTCAGGATAACTCAGAATTGATCCAATGAACTGAAATCTAAAGTCTGCTAAAATGCGATATGAAGCAGTTCAAGCAATTATTAGAAAGCATGTAGTATATTGCCACAATATTTGTTACTGAGAAATTTAAATCTAGCAAACAGCCAATACTGGTGGTTTAGGGGAAAAGGAGGAGTATATTAATCTGTTCCATTAAACATGGTTCCATTAATTAGAGCTAGAATATTTGAATACTGCTCCAGGATGACTGTTAATGGGTTGTTATTAAACCTTAATTGAAATGGAACCAAGATTCTGTGTTGCCATTTTTAACTAATCTTTCCCTGAAGCGGTTAATGGGGATGCCATTTGAACTATTACATGTTTTAAGGCTCTGGGAGTATACTTTAATCTAGGTTTTAAGATTCAGGAAGTGTTATACAGTATTCTGCTAAACCCTTTTTCATGAAGTTTATAACATTTGGGAATTGGGCAGCTTTATTCTCCCATGTAGAAAAAGCTTTGAAATCAAAGTCATCAGTCATGATGTGGTATTTTAGGAGATAATCGTGGAAAAGAAGCATTAATATGGTTGGCAAATTCATTTCTAAAATGTAGTTGGTTTCTAAAGAGGTGACCCAGCTGTGTCATTAGAAGAGAAACAGATAGTTCTCCATTTGCCTGTTATATCAACTAAAAATATTTAATAGTTGAATCAAATTAAATAGAGTAGATAGTTCTTTAGCATTGGGCCTTATGTGTAAGAAATCATACATTCCTCCAACATGATTTGTGGTCATGTTGGCAAAAATGCCTGGAAGAATTGTCCTCACCCTAAGAATTTTTATTTATAAGTGGCAAAAGTTTGGGTAAAGTTTGTTAGGTAGATTGTGATGATAAATGTGTTGCTTACTTCCATGTCACCTAGATTGTAAGAGAGCCACTGTTCATGTTGATTAATTTAAATTGCTGTTACAATATTTAAGGGTGTTACATATTAGTAATATTTTGAGCTCGGCTAAGAATCATCCCAGAAGAGCAGTGGGAAGCAGTCTTGTGAATATGACTGCTGTCAGGATGCATTATCTCTTAGATTATCAACTTGGATTCAATTTAAAGAAATCATCTTTATAATGCAAGTAATTATAATTTTGTATGTGTACTTGGTGTTTGTTTTGATCAAGCAGTCACTTGCCTTTCTACTGAAAAGGGTGATAAAAACAATTGTTTTAATTAGTGTTAAAACTAGTTTGCGATGACTAATCATGATGCCCTACAATTATATGTATACTGCACGTGCAATGTTTTGCACATATCTTCAGAGCAAAACTATGTGAATTCATCTCCAGTTTTGCTTTATGAGAGGTCATGATGGATCAGAAGTCTAGTAGGCACCTTGCTCTGAATGTATTTTTCAGTTGATTTTTTATTGAGTAAAATAAGAGTCTTGCATAACCTTAAAAAACTTCACAGATTGATGGCAGATTTCATGAACTGTGATTAATTTCACTAGATGTAAAAGTATCTTGAGAAAGGTATGATCTATGGAAGGAGATAAAATATCTGGATCTGAAATGTATTGCAGGCCAGCCCAAGAAAAATAAGCAGCCCTTCTGTCCACAAAGCTTGTATTTAAATTTATATTTGGCAGATAAAATTGCTGGCACAGATCTTCATGCTGAGTGTGCAATACTGTATGGAAAGCTAGAAGAACATGAAAAAGCTCTACACATTCTGGTCCACGAACTGAAGGACTTCTCAGCTGCCGAGGACTACTGCCTATGGAATTCCGAGAGCAAAGGCCTTCCCTACAGACAGAAGCTTTTTCATATGCTGCTCTCAACATATCTCAATTCCAGCACACCCAACCATGAACTGAATATGGCAGCCGTTGACCTTCTGAACAATCATGCAGCTGAATTTGATGCTGCATGGGTTTTGCAGCTAATTCCCGCCAGCTGGTCCATGCAGCTTCTCTCCTCCTTTCTGATGGGTGCGATGAGGGAAAGTATCCATTCACAAAGAATGGCTGAGATTGCACTGAACTTAGCGAAAGCTGAGAACCTTATTTACAAGCATGAAAAGGTAGGTTTATTATAGGGTCTAATTAACGAGGGGTTTTGCTTGCAAATTTCTCCTTTTTAATTCATCGGAGAACAACAACACTCCAATTTTTGTGGTTCATATGTACGTGATGACTTATGTTTCCTATCTCTCCTTCCTGTGCTATATCTGTATTAAAAAGTGTGAGCAGGAGTGGGTGAGTAGGTCTACCTTTCTTGAATTTTTCTGCTTTTCCCTTTCCAGTGTAATTAGATTCCCAAGCTTTCCAAGGATCTAGTTAATTCTCAACGAAGCCTTTTCCGAGTCTCATATCACTGCCAGGGTACTGCAAAAGATCTAGTGTGATCATTTCCATTAAGTATTATGGTTTCCCTAAAGGAACTTTAGTGTTGTGTCTTGATGAATGCTGAAAGCCAGTGTAAGACAATGGTCATTCAACCCCTTCTGGTCAACTTCCTACTTCACAAATAATGGCTTTGCAAAAACAAAACTGGAAGAACCTTACAGATGTTTTCTCTTCTTGCTGTTTTTAGGTGAAACTAAGAGAAAGCCCAATCTTTCTCTCTGACAAAAAACTCTGCCAGGTGTGCCAGAAACCTTTCTGTGAATCTGCCTTTGTCCGTTATCCCAACGACACTGTGGTCCACACGCACTGTGCTGCAAAGAGACTTGTGAATTCTAATACAAACCATCACTTATCCAGCTCCAGTGGACGGACATGAAATGAGTTGAGTCAGTGGCTGTGCTAGGGTTGGGTTCCTGGGAGTAACAAAGGAGGATCTGCTGGAAAAAGAACAAGGCAAAAAGAAGAGGCTGGCTTGGCATAGATGGGAAGGCACAAACTCAATGTGAAACGGAGCCACTGAACTTTTTAAAAAGTGACAGCACAAGAAATTACAGGGGTTTACGTAAAATGGATCCTTTCCTCACAGGAAGGGTGAGTGGTTTGGCATGAAAGAACTTTTTTTTAAATTAAAATTTGCACTGAACTTGGTTATCAACTGGTCTTGAAATGAGAGGTGACAGCATCACGTTCTGTGCTCTCGATACAGTTAATATTTGAAGCACTTTTGAGCCTTTGTTCTCCTCGTTTCTCTGCCTTGTATGTTCACCTATTACAAACTGATGGAAGCACTGAGCTCTTAGTAATTCCTGCTTTAGTTATAAGCAAGGCAGGACAATGCGAAGACCACTGACTCGCTATTTCCAACTTTAGGAATAAGTCAAAATGTGGACGTCTCTCACGTGGGAAGCATATAACATTTGGGATTGGGGAGGGAGGTCTGGTGGAACAGGCTGTAGTAATTGTAATGACTTATTTATTACCATGCAAATGTTCTGTAAATACAGTTGAATGAAAAGTTTTTTTATATCTCGACCTTCTCTAGAACCAACATAACTAATCAGTGATTCCCAGGTAGTGTTCTTCATTTTGTTTAAGAGGCTATACCCATCATTACAAAGAGCCATTGATAAGCTTTCCTGCAAGCAAAGAAACCAGTGCCTCTCCTTTGCAGGAATGACATGAAAACTTTTATTCTAAGGGATAGCAAAATGAAAAAAAAAAATAAAAATCAACAGGTGACTTCTCAAGGTGCTGAGTATGCTTGGTAAAAGTTAATAAAATACTTCATGAATTCTGAAACAGTGTGCCAAACTCTTTGAAACTTGTCAGGTATCTGTAATGCCTGCTACATTTTTAATTTGCAGAGGTTATATGTCCATCCAGTCAGAACCAATTCTGAACACATATGCAAATAAGTTTGAAAGTACAAAATCAAAAATACGATGATGTGAAGTTGCTTTTTCATTTATACTCCCCCTTTTCTCTCTCCCTTATCTTTTCCTCCCTGCATGGCCTAGGATGGAGAGGCAGGGATGGGATTCATTTTTTAAAACAACCGGTTCTGTGGGCGTGGCTTAGGTGGTGGGCATGGCTTGGTGGTCATGTGACTGGGTGGACATGGCTTGGTGGTCATGTTATTGGCTGGATGTGGCCAACTCAACATCACTCACATCGAGGCACGCATCCCCTCACCTAGCCTCTCAAGACTGGGGATGCTGCAACAACCGTAAGTGTGAAAAATGGTCCTAACTCACTTTTTTCAGTGCCACTGTAACTTTCAATGGTCACTCCATACAAGCAAAGTACCAGCAAAGGAGGGAAAAAAAAAACTCCAGAGAAGTTCCTGAGAGAGTTCCTAGTCCTGCCAAGAATGTAATAAGAGTTATGGGAGAGGCAGTTTCTGTAAGCAACACCAGAATGTTTCCTTCCTGCCTTCCTTACAGGATTAGGCCAGTAATTTCTTCTAACAACTGGTTCTCTGAACTGCTTAGAATGTTAACAACAGGTTCTAGCAAATAGGTGCAAACTGGTAGAATTTCACCTCTGGGGAAGGGCCTGGGTCCTCCTGACTGCCCAGCCGGCCTCTGCCCTCCCCTAGCCTCCTCCACAACCTCTGGAGCCACACCTCCACTCCCTGTCGGCTGTTCCTCCTCTCCCTCAGACCAGTTTCAAAATTGGAGAGACCCTTGATATGAGGTTTTGTCTTACTTTGGAATCTGATTCAGATTGGATGCTGTTGTCAATTGTTGAGAGTTTATACCATACCAGCTTGGCTGCAGCTGAGCCTCCAGCCTCCAGTACCTGGCCTTGCACTCCTGCAAGTCTTCCCTCTGTTTGGAAAGCCTATGCTCGTAGTCCTCAGTGAGGTGCTTCTGCTGATCCTCCTTCTTAGCCAGCTCCAATCTGAACTGAGCCAGCTGTTTTCCCAACTCTTTCTCTTGGTGGCTGCTTTAGCTCAAACAACTCCTTCCTGTCGGGACCCTAAGGAGCCTGGGCAGGTGAGGAGTGGCTGGGAGGGGAAGGGCGAGTAGAGGCCGGTGAGGCGCCTCTCGATGGGAGTGACATCGAGTTGGCCATGCCTACCCAGTCACATGGCCATCTAGCCACGCCCACCCAGCTGGTCACTGGGCAGATTATATCAGTGGTCTGCGGGATTTAAAATGTATGAATTTAGTAGTCCCTGAGGTCCGAAAGATTGGTGACCCCTGGTTCAGAGGATACCTGTATTAAATGCTGTAATGCATTTAATTTGCTTGTTCCATATTTTCCTTTGAAATCACAACAACGAAAATTACAACCAGAACTGTTTGCATATTATAGGTAAGGAATTGATTTGTTTTCCTTCTGTTGCTATCTGGATGACCACAATCCTTATTTGAGGGGATTTTTCAATGGATTTGTGTGCAAGAAGCAGTTTTGGTAAGGATTCTGTAGCAGGGAAGGTGAAATCATCCATGTTTTGTAATTTGAACCCGGATTATCTCCCATTATTTAAAAGATAGACCAAGAGATCTAAGCCAACCCCAATTGTACAATGTCAGAATGGACTTGTGCAAAAATGGCTCTCCCTGTACGATATTCAGGTTGCAATTTGATACTTATTTTTGTAAGACAACCAATTTGACTGAAGGGATAGACACTGAAATAAAAAAGCAGGCATGTTGATGTTTATTCTTAGGAAGAAAATAAAATTACAAAGGCAGTGTTATTATTGGCAATAGATTTGAAAAAACCAGACTTTGGATATGTAGTGCAATTCAACTTGAAACATGGACAACCTTAAATATGCTTAGCTAATTCATAAAACAGTACCACAGGCAGTATTAACAGTATTAAAGGCCGTGTTAAAAAAATATTTCTAATTTCAGAACTGATAGCCACTGTCCCAGGATTTATTTTACCAGGATGAACTACCTAGAGCGGGGGTCTGCAACCTTAAACACTCAAAAGAGCCATTTGGACCTGTTTCCCACAGAAAGCAAAGGGAGCCACAAAACCTGGCTGGACAGCCACTCCCACCCAGTCACATGACCCTGACCCCCAGCCATGCTTACTCAGGTTTTGTGGCTCCCGATATTTTCTTTTAAACAGCGCTCTATCTCTCTCCTCTTTCTTCCTCTCTTTCTCCCTCTCGTCTTTCTCCCCCTTTCTCTCTCCTCTCTTTCTTTCAATTCCTGTCTCCTTTTTCTTTCTTCTCTTTCTCATCTCTCTCTCCTTTCTCCCTTTCCCTTTCTCCCTCTCTCATCTCTCTCTCGTCTTTCTTTTTCATCTTTCTCATCTCTCTCTCTCTCTCTCTTGTGTGTGCGTGCGCGTGTGTTCTCTCTTGAACCATTTTCAAAAACAGGCGAGGGTTGGGGTTTTGTTTTGTTTTGTTTTGTGATGTTGGTCTTTCTTCGAGTGCTTTTTACCATATGATTTAAATGAAGGGCCATTTCAGGTTCCCAAATAAATGAAGCTCTTTCATCCCCAGCTGTAGCTCCCTGTCGGATGATCCCACCACTGGTGGCTGCTTCTTCCTGCCCTTTCTTGGTGCTGCACACACCAGGGAGATGTGGCACTTTCTCTCTGCCCCAAAACACTGGCTGGGCTGGCTGCAGCCAATGCTCCGCATTGTGATGGGCTCCAGGAGGAGGAGGAGGGGATGCCGGCCACCCCAGTGTGAAGTGTGTTAAATTTAAGTGTGCTGCGCAAGGCGCTGCAAAAGCAGTAAACAGCCATGGAGGTGCTGAGAGGAATATGGGGAGATGCACGTCTTTCTCTCCACCCCGAGACTACTGGCTGGGCCAGCTGTGGCTAACGCTGCTGCTCTTGCTGCCGCCTCCTCTTCCTGGAGACCATTATGACTCAGAGCATCAACTGCAGCCGGCCCAGCCAGTGTCTTGGGGTGGAGGAAAGTCGTGCGTCTCCCAGTGGCTGAGGTGCGCATAGCAACAAGGGCTGGAAAAAGAGGCCAGTAGAGGAGCTCTCTGGAATACGGAGCAAGTCGCCGTCATCCTTCTCTTCCCAGGGCAGGCGAGGAGTGAGTGGAAAGGGAGGGCGGTGGGCGGGGCCAGCCAGTGGTGGGTTCATCCGACAGGGAGCTGCAAGAGAGGGCCCAAAGGAGTCGCACGTTGCCAATCCCCAACCTAGAGTTCATTAAACTTGAATTCATTCATTTCACATGTTGGATGCAACAAATCCTGTCTTGCTATCCGCTGTTTTATCTTATTTCTAATACATTAATAATGATCATGGTTTATTTCTAAACTCCAGATGGGGAATTACTGCAAATATATATTGTGCTTGGCCTTATTTTCCGTTTTGTCCGTCCAGGCACTTGGGGAAAGATTTTAAATGTTTTTGGCATGAACTCCAGACAAGCCTCACGGAATTTCTTGATCCTCCAGCAGTAGATGATGGGGTTGAAAACGGACTTGAGATAACTCAGCCACAGTATGTAAGTGCTAATGACATAGAAAGAGGGGCTGTAATAAAACAGTCGGATGAAGACAGAAAAGCAGGCTAAAGACTGCGTACGGAAGCCAGCATAGGGAAAAGCCAACAAACAGAATAAAGATGGTAGTGAATGCCCTAGTTTTGAAGCTCATGTCTACATCAATGTGGTGAGGCTTTTGCAGTCCTACTAGACTTAGCCTGCTCACCTGGCTGAGGCAGATGTTCTCAGTGTGGTTGTGGATCCGGACTGTGTTCTGACGGGCACTGTTCAGGATGCAAAAGTAAGAATACAACATAATGCCAAAAGGCAGTGGCCCCCAACCTTTTTTGTGCCACGGCCCGGTACCGGCATCACAAAATGATCCGTGGCCCGGTACCGGCATCAGCACACATGACAAGGCAAGGCGAGCCAAGCGACCGGCCAGCCAGCCGTCCCCCGCTTCTCCCCGCCACCTTCAACTCCTCCTTTGTACCTTTGTCGATGGGCTTCGCTTCGGGACGGCTTCGGGACGGTCGCTCGGCTCGCCTTGCCTTGGGTCCTGAAGGAATCCTCGCACCTTAGTTTCGTTCGAAGCCCCCCCCTTCGATGAAACTAAGGCGCGAGGATTCCTTCAGGACCCAAACGCCACTTTCCAACCAGAAAAGCTCACCCGGAAGCACTTTCTCATCAAACAAGATGGCAGCGCCTAGCAAACCGGCAGCCTGGTAGGAAATGTTCCATGGACCGGGACCGGTCCGCGGCCTGGTGGTTGGGGACCCCTGCCAAAAGGGACAAAGAAAGTGGCCATAAGCAGCATCACTGCATAAGCTCGGTCTGAAGGGAACTCCGTGTATCCAAGGACACATTGTGGAGCCCTGCTTGGCACTTCCACAAATGTCCACCCAACAACGGAAGGGAAGGAGATACAGAATGACAAGAGCCACGAAACAGCTATCACAACTTTGGCACGATGGGGATTCAGCTTGTCTTGGTGCTGGACAAGGATGAGGAATCGATCCACACTAATGATTTAAGAGTATTGAGAGCCTTTCCAAGATTAAAAAAAAAACCAGTAAAGCATGGCAGATATGCAACAGAAATGAGCTCCAAAATTCCAGTTTACTGTAATAATGTTGACAGCAGTAAATGGCATGCAGACTAAAGACAGCATAATGTCAGAGAAAGCCAGTGTAGCTAAAAGTAGAGTTATGGCTGAACACATGGCTGGCTTCTGGTAAGCAATCAAGCAGACAATGGTGTTGCCTAAGAATCCAATGGCAATCATGAGGAACATTGCTATAGCCATTAACATCCTGAGTGAAACTGGCAAGGATGTATGATCAGACGTGTCTGAAGGTGTTTTGTTCCATGCCATTCTAAGACAAAATACTGATATCAGAAAAGCAAGACCGCCATAGTCTTCCTGCTAGCTCAAAAATGAGTCCATTTTGGCAAGTCTGTCTGTAGAACAGATTTTCAGCAATCGATGACAGATCATAGCATAACGTACAAGTTGTTGCATTTCTGAACAGAGACAATAAGGAAGACACTACCAAGAACTTTTCTTCAGGGACTTTCAGATCTAGAAAATTGGATAAAATATTCAAAAAAATATTTGAAATTCAAGAAAATGTGACAAACTGTTGGGAGTCAATATTTATCTTTAAAATACTTCCCCTTCCCCAGTAAGAAAGTAAAGTGTAAGCATCAATATTCCACTTCATAAATGCAAAAGACCATGCACACAGCATTGGAAAACACCCCATAGGCACTATATAACCTTCCTTACACTTAGTGTACACATTGAATTTGTATCACATTTGTTGAAAGCTGTTTTAATTTCTGAAATAGGATCCTGAGCTCACACAAAAGTTCCACCAACCCTCCCCTATCTCTTTGGTCAAATGAGAGCATAATTAAAAGTTTCACTGCTGCTAGTAAAGTCCCAAAGTGAATTGCTTGCTTGAATCTACTGCCATTTTCTTGTACTCTTCTTATCCACCCAACGACCAGTCTGCTCTGGTTGCCCCTTCTGATGTCATGCAGCATGAAACTACAAGCTCAGAGGGACCACTGTATTCAAATCCCGATCTCTTCACACAGAACAAGATTTTGAGGGCATTCATTATTTCAGAAGATCTGTGAAGAGGGGCTCTTTAAAATGATCTTAGTTAATATGCCTCAATAGAAAACTGCATCTCAAATTCAGGGAGAGATAGGGAAGCCTCACACCACACGCTTCACACCACCAGCATCAGGGCTCGGCAGGCTAGATGATGAACAGACCAGGGGTGGGGTGGCACCATGCCATGGCCCTTGAGTACTCTGCCCTGCCATCCTACGGTACATCATCCTCCAGCTCCACCCCAGCCCTATGCCATGCCTGGTCCATTTGGTGGCAGTGCTGCACAACTTCATCAATAGCCGGGTGAGATGGAAAAGGGGCTGCTTTATCCATCTCAGGCCGCCGTCCTACACTGCCAATATCAAGGCTCTACTGGCCCTGCAGCCCCAATAGTATCCTTGGCCATCCAACCTGCGGACCCCTGATGCTGGTGGCATGAGGAGGTGGCAGCCCCTTCCCTGTCTCACCCAGTGGGGGCAGCCAGTGGGACGCTTCCTGCTGCCACTACTGTTCCACCATCGGTAGCTGTGGCTGGGACTCATGCCACTGCCGCCTCACCCTCTTCGCTGTTTCGGAGCTAGAGGAGAGTGACGACGAAAGATCTCTGCTGCTGCTGCACATCAGCCCTCTCTGCCATTGGAGGGGCTTTCTTCTGTCTCCCCACCCTGCCTCGTAAATCACCTGCCTGGTGGCACCACCTCCTCCTCCACCATTACCTGCTGCTTCGGTCCTGCGGCACCACCTCCCGCTGCCTGGTCCCCATTTGGTATTTTAAAGGTGGCAGCTCTGGAGGCCGGCAGCTCTGCCACTGTGTTTCAGCCTTGCCTCAGGATAGGCCCGTTTCACCACCTGAAGCCCTTGGGGGAGTTGTCTAGCCACCTGCTTTTCAGCTCCATTGTGTTTCCCTGCCAGGGTGTTCACGGCAACAAAAGTTTGTGGGACTTAAAAAAAACCTTGAGATCTTTTTGCGAGAAGTTGGAAGGTCTGATCGAACTTTTTTTTAGTCCCAGAAATTTTTGTTGCCTTGCACGCTGCGGTGGAGAAACACAACGGAGCTGGAAAGCAGGTAAGTGAAAGGAATGCTTTGGTGGGGGTGTTCCAAGTTCTCCAGCTCTTCAGCGGAAGAGAAATGTAACAGAACTGGAAAGTAGGTTCAGACCTCCAGGCACTGAAATGGGCCCATCTCAAGGCAAGGCCGGCATCTACTGAAATGTGGCAGAGCTGTACTCCTCCAGAGCTGCAAACCTCCAGGGCTGCCGCCTTTAAAACAGGGACAAGACAGCGCGAGGCGGTGCTGCAGGACCGAAGCAACAGGTGGAGGAGCCAACAGCTACTGCCAGGCAGGTGATCTGCAGGGCAGGTTGGGGGTTAATTGAAGAAAGCCCCTCCAGCAGCGAACATGCTGATGTGCAGTGGTAGCAAAGATCTTTTGCCTTCACTCCCCCCTGGCTCCAAAAAAGCAGAGGGGGAATGGGTAAGAGGACTGAGCCACACCAGCTCATCCTCCGTAGCATGGCAGTTCAGCTCAGGAGGTGAATAAAAGGGAAGGGGTGGGTGGGAGGAGGTCACTGAGCAGGGAATGGCCTGGCAGCTCTTCCCACCACCGCCTTACCCCATGTAGTGGTGCTGCGAGCCTCCTGCCCCATTACAGCCTCGAGCAATCAGGCAGTGGGGCAATGTGGGTGGGGCTTAATTAGGGCTTATTTTGGGGGTAGGGCTTATATTAGGCACAGATGTGAAAATTGGGCTAGGGCTTGTTTTTAGGATAGGTCATATTTTCGGGAAACACGGTATTTATCCTAAATTAGATGCTAGTTCACCTGAGACATACATCCACATTTGATTTCTCTGTCTTGAACTGAAAATGAATGTTCTAATCAATTCATTGCAAAACTATATCATCTTAATATATGGTAGTATGAATGTTCTCTCTGTGGTATCTCTGTGATGATTTGTAGATGTGGGTGAGCAGTGAAGTAATTAACATGTATATGCAAACCTGGCTTGGAGTGTTTTCTTTTGCTTTTTAAAACCCAGATAGGTCTTTAGTAGAGCTGACAAATTGCTTTTGCATTCAAATGTCAAAGCAATTTGTGAATGTTAGGGCAGATGCTCCATGGTTACCTTGCATAAAATTGAACTGTAAATACTTGATTTGAGTGTTTTCTCCAAGCATCACCTAATGTTCACCATTCAAAAGAAGAGGTTTTTTTGGAAAATGGGGCAGAATCTATCAAACACTCCTACTCTCATTTTAAAGCAATCTTGCATAGTTCACACACATAGAGGCAACTGAAAAGGCAGCTGTTGATATATTTGTTAATTACTCTTAACATAATTCTTAATTATTATGCTATTTTAATTTAGCAAATCATTCCAAAGCTAAAGTGATTTCCGCTATCAAATGCATATACTTCAGCTGATTTTTCAGACAGTGGTGAAAGCTGCAACAGAAGTGAGGCACAGGTTATTTTGTGTATTGAAGGACTATCAGTTTCCTTTAGAAAGTCAGATTTTCTTAAAATATGATTTTTAATATAGTTGATACATCTGAGGGGGCAGATTCTATATGGATCCATTTGGCCAAACTTTAGAGTCTTTTGTATACATTACAGCTCATCTGATTACTGATTACGGCATCCTGGGACCTGTAGTTTTGCTGAGAACTATCAATCTGAAGATTTTGGACAAGATGTATGACATTGAGTCCAGTTTATAATTCCTAAGCTAATATAGGAAGATGATACAGATGCAACAGGAGTTTCTGCAGGGAAAGAAAGACTTGGATGCAGGATGACTAACATGACTACACAGTCAAAGTCATGTCCTTTTTGAGTATGCAATAACATGCACATACCAAGGTTTTAATTGCATCATTGTGACCAGCTATTTTGACCTTCGTTGCAGATGCTGTTGCAGAGGAAAGGGAAATAGAGAAAGCAGAAAGCAAAAAGAAAAACCAACTTATTAAACCCAGGAGGGCGACTATGTCAGTGCCAAGGAATTGGGAGGTCTGTTTAAGAAGGGAAGAAGAACCATAATATTCAAGAAAAGTAATTTGTAGGATAATGTAATACATATAAACATACCAGTGGTAGGAGCTGTTCATATGACACGAAGCCAAACATATTTATTTCAAGCATGTTACTGAGCCCAAATGAATTTCATGAGATTTTTTTTCCAGGATTAAAATAACACTTTTTCAAATAATGCTCTTCTGCTCAGTCATACAGAAAAAGCTAAAGATCCTTAGAATATTAGCCATTATATAGGGTGTTCAGTATAGTTTATAGGACATGAGACCCCCTTACTCTTGACTCTATGGCTATACTTTTTCCTGAAAGTATTTTTTTCCTTCTGGAATCGATTTTAGATTTTTGTTGTTCTAATCTTTTCAGTATATGATGGAAGCAGCTTAGAAGCCTGAGTCATTAAAGCAGTAAATAGATCTCCACAAGAAACCTGTATGAATTGACATGAGAAGATCAGGCAACAAATTTCTTGCATGAAGGAAACTGAACTTTCTCCACAGCAACCCAACTTTTACCCAGAGATTTGAACGAAGAAACACTGAAACAAAGGCCTACTTATGGTATTATACTGGTTTTGTGACAGCTGTTCCTGATAGTGGCACATCATGCATAAGAATCACCCCACCTGTAAATTTCTTCAGCCTAAAAACAAGTTTTGTTGTTCCTACTATATTCTCTGAACATATATAAACATACATAGAACAACTGAATTACTATCCTTTGCAATCTGAGAGAAAATGAATTAAATCACTGTAAGAAATAGCTGTCTGAGTTTCCAGCGACTGAGAACCCATAACTTCCCTAAGTAAACTGCTCCACTCCCTGATCCTTTCCTCGGGAATTGCTGAGGAGGCATCTTCTAGATCCACACTTTGGAAATCTATCAAAAGAGATCAGTGATATTATTAAACCGACAGAAGGTTACTGAAAGAACAAGGCCATGGGCATTGTGGTTGGGGTGGATTTATCCCTCTTGACTGCCTTTTGAAACCAAGTAAAGTTATAATGCTCACAATGCAGTGTGGTTTTCCACAGACCACCATTCATCTTTCAATGGAGGGTCTTTGTTCTTTTTTTGCACACAAAACTTCTTTTATCTGCCAAGGAGTTTTGATTGTATTCTCTCCTACTTCCCGGCTCCAAAAAGAGACCTGTAAATTAGGGTTCGGGTTATTGATCAATGGTGAGTTAGATACAAAATGTCATACTCACAGCAAGGCTTACGCCTAGGGTGTGTGTGTGTGTGAAAACATGTGTGAAAACATTTGTGTGTGTGTGTGTGTGTGTGTGTGTGTGTGTGTGTAAAAACAAGAGCTCAAGGGAAATTGATAACTATAGGAAAGTATCTTCTTTATCAAGGTAAGTATCAGACACCTCACCCTTGATAAGAAAGCAAAAACAAGTAACACCTCCAACATTATCTTTGGTTTGAATATCTACATCGCATCAAGTTGCTAGAATGGAATCTGCAGTTCATGAAGAAACGGCAAAAGGAAATAAATGACCGCGGGACAATGATTACGTAATACAGAGCCGGCTTCCTCCCCGGTTGCTCCGTTTACCGCGTTAATTTGGCCCGCAGCTTTAACAGAATTCGGGGCAATTCAAGGATATTCGCACCCATCGACTTAGCCCAGCCCTGGCGCACACCGCGAGCGTGCCACTCACCGGAGGCGGCTCACTGAAGTTACCCACAGAGCGAAACGAAGGCTCCCCACTCAGAGAGCCAAGCGCGCCCACGCCTCACCCCGGGCACGCCAAGCCAACTCAGGGCTTGCATTTTTGTGCAACGCCGAGATTTTGGAGGCAGGGCGGGAGGAATGATGGATGGATTCGCAGCTCCGGGACAGGCTTTGACACTAGCGGGGCAGACGCCCCATTCTCCCCCCGCAAACTCAAACTAAAATCTGGGGCCCTCCCCACTTACCGGCTTCGGCGGAGAGCTGGGCACCGCTCTGCTACGTGCAGGAGGCCGAGCCTCTGAGCTCCCTTCCAGGAGGACCCCAGCAGTAAAGCGCACCATCTTTGGAGTCGTGGAAGCGCGCCCCCTGCAGGCCTCGGTGGGACGGGAACAAAGACGGTGAGGTAGATGTCTATGGATGTTCTGTCATTCAGGTCGCTGTTGTCCTAAAGGTGCTTTTTTTCCAAGAGGCAACTAGACTTTCTGGTTTTTCTTTGGAGACATTTCGCTTCTCATCCAAGAAGCTTCTTCAGCTCTTGTGATTGTGTTAGTTGTGCCTTCTTCATAAATTCTGTGACCTGCTCCAATACTTCAGTTGGTACAAGTGATTTCAGCTCTTGGGAGTTTGTGTTCGACTCTCTTTTTCAAAACCTCAATTGTAAAATCAACCTGTCTTATTCTTTCATTGAGAAGTTGGACCTGTGTTTTCTTCCCTGTGTCCCTTCACTGTTGAACACAGGCTGCATCTTAAAATGAAGTGCAAATGGTTCCTCTAGTCTGCAATTTTTCTGGAAATTCGTTCATGCTCCCGGCACCATTCGAAAGCTGTTCATTCCAAAGTGCATCGCTAAATATCTATGGAGATTCTCAGTCATCCAGGTCATGGTTGTCCCAAAGATGCTTTTTTTCAACAGGCAACTGGACTTTCTGGTTTTTCTATGAAGACGCTTCTTGGATGAGAAGAGAAACATCTTCAAAGAAAAATCAGAAAGTCCAGTTGCCTCTTGAAAAAAATCATCTTTGGGACAGGTGAGGAGATAGTATTCCAGATGTAAACCTGGATTTTATTATCTGAAAATCATATGGCGATAAATGTGGCGACCCGGTTAATATATTGGTAAGCCTCAACTTACAAACACAATTGGGATTGGAACTTCTGTTTCTAAGTAAGATGGTTGTTAAATGAGTCATTCCCAATTTTAGAACCTTTTTTGCCACAATCGTTTAGCAAATTCAGCTTTCCGTAGACTTTTCTCATCAGAAGCCCTCTGGGAAGATTGCAAATTGTGACTACATTATCCTGTGGCATTGTAAATATAAAAATATACTGGTGGCCACACACCAAAATTTGATCATAGGGAATATGATACTTTACTGTAATACTTATGAATATCAGTCATGTTTTTTCCAGTGCTGTCACAATCCTGATCACTAAACAGATGGTTATAGTCAAGGATTATAACTTAACTTAACCACTCCTATTATTCTTGTTACTGTTTCTAGTATTCTTTAAGTTAGTATTATTTCAACCATTGATTTCTTAAGGATCCCCATGAGTAAAGACTCAAGAGCTTCACTCTGACACTACCTTCCACCCAACTCCCCTCCTCACATGTTATGAGTTGAATGGAAGTAGAATTGAGAAAGTTTTAGTCATATTCCACTTTTATGAAATTAGGGGAATGGAGGGCAGAGGGCACTGTTGCTCAGCTGCTGCTGCTTTGGGTTTGTGGAGGACCCGCTCCTTAAAATTAAGACTTGCTCTATCTCAGTAGCTTCAGGAACAGAACGTTTTAGAGCATTCCAAGAATTTTTTTTAGCGAATTTAGATACTCATTGATCATTGATTTGTTTTACCTAAAGCTATGTCTAGTGATATATTTCTTGGTACTTTCAGTTTATCCTAGCATTGCTAGAATTTTGATCAATTACTAGTAATTGCTTTATATTAACACACTTAACTTTTTAAATCCATGATAAACTTCTGTGAAGCTGTAGTGACTTGGAAACATACAAATTAAATAAAGTCTGGATTGGCTGTGCTTTCCTTTTGATAATCAGTGATTGCTTCAATCTTGGCAAGAATTTCGCATTAATGTACATGTATCTTTTGTATTCATGCAATGTTTGTCAAAATTGTAAATCTTTCAGCTTGAGTTTGATCATGACTTCATGAATGTATTCATGTTGTTTTTTTGCAACAACATGGAAATGATTTGCTATGGCTACCTTCCCAGATTGTTTTGACTTCCCAATTTCTGACATAGCCTTGGCCTACTTAGACAAGCCAAGATCTACAGTAGATAGCATCAATAATTCTTAGTAATTAATCATAATAGATGTGTGCTTATTTAATAGTGTATTAGTAAATTATTCAGAGCATCAAGGCACAGGAAGCATGCAAAACATGGCTGCTGAAAATTAATTCTGATCTTCACCAGAATGACCACTGGATACATCTTTATTTTCTTCTGTTTAATGAAGCATGTTCATTCTCTTTCCTTGAGACTAATTGGGGCAGGCATGTATGTTGTGCTTATCTTTCTGCTCTTCTATCATGTTGTGTGTGCATTGGTTGGGCCACATATGATTTGGTCTATGTAACATGAATAGGAGGGAAATGTGGTGAGAGATTTAAAATGGACCAGTGCAAAAATCTGTGTCCCTCATAGAAAGCTTAGAACATTTTTTTTTCCCGGAATGTTTTGTTTTCCAAGCCCAGCCCATTTCCAAAGTCAAGTTTTTGTTTGCAAATATTTCCTATCACACCAACTTTGGTCCCATTACGTCCTAGACACTTACTTTGCAAGCAGAAATTCCAAGGCCTTGCATTATTGATAGGATTGGAAAAAATAAAAATCACTCTTTGGTTTCAGATCATTCTTGCCTCAACTGTGCATTATCTTAGATGGTGCCTGTTGCGTTTGTAACTAGTTGTAGTAAATCTGCTGCCCAATAAATAGAGGCACCTCTGTAGTTATCAAAATGGCTACAAAGGGAGTATTTCAATGAATTATATCAATAACTCAAAAAAGCTTTAAAAATCCGTGGAATTCAATGCCAATTGAAGGCATAAGTAAATAAATCTGGATACCTGATTGGGATTTAATAACAACCAAGCCTAACATTTAAACAGGCATTATTAAAAACATAAACTTTACACATTTCCCCCCACTTTGTTTCATTTTGGAAAGGTAATATTATTGGTTGTTGTAAACAGCACCATCTTGTGGCAAAATATATACTAGTAATCAGATACTTCATAATTATATAACTTTTAAGTTTTTTAGAGTAAGATTAGGAAAATATACCATTATATTTCACATATGACAATATCGCTATGATGTTCATGTATATTTAAGACTCTGTATAGTAATGATGACTTATCATTCTGACTTGGAAAAAACATTTTATAGAAATCTAGAACTTTCATGTAACTTATTATTTTTGTTGCTGAGAAATATTTTGTAGTTTTTAATCTAACAATGGGTTATATTTCAAAGAATGTTTGTCCTCTTCCATATTAAATATTACTAATATAGATCTTTCATAAACTGAAAAATATATTGAGTAGCTTTTTTGGAAATGTTTTAAATAGGAGGAAGAAACATCAATAATGTACTTTTTGATGATACAACTCTTAATTGAAAATGCAACAATCTGAAACCCTGAAAGTTAAGCACTTTGAAAAAATGGAATTAGAAAAAAAAATGAAATACTTTCATTTCCCAAACTATGGACAGCCCTTACTCTCTTTTTTTTTTAAAGACCTGGTTTTTATCCAATAATTGAAGTCAGGATGCTGCTGATGATAAGAATTAATTTTATGCCGCCCAACTTTTGTTGGCATAATAATTATGAAATAATGTATCTATCAATTTCATATTTTTATCAAGCTTCAGAGCAAGTTTTAACCACTTTTTTGTTATTTTTGTTTTAATGAGATTTTCTATTTTCATTTTTTTCATGGCCCAGAGTTTCATAGATGGTTGGCCATATAAATTGGATAAAAATATCAAGAGCAAACTAATTACAATACTTTACCAAGCAGTCTTATGCTGACAAAGTAGATAACTTATGCCTTTTAAGATCGGTTACCAACAGCATAGATAAGAAATATCCTGCAGACTAATACTAGAACAGCAATGAAGACCTTGGAAAAAATATTCAGGTGCTGCATGTATTTGTACCTACTAAGATTAGAATTGTGAAAGCAATGATTTTCCCTGTGATACTCTATGAAAGTGAAACAAGTCAGACAAATATTGACACTTTTGAACTTTCATGCTGGAGAAGATTCCTAGAAATGCCATGGATGGACAAGAAAACAAAAGGATTATTGAACAAATCAACATAGAATTTTCAAATGAGGCACAACAGGCTCAAATTAACTTTTTTTTTGGACACATTGTAAAGAAAACCTAGTCTTCTAGAGAAATCAAATAATGCTGGGAAAGGTTAAAGAAAGAGGACAATCAACAACAAGGTAGATAGACTCAATTATAGCTGAAACACTTTAAAGGGCAGGATGGGGACAGGTCATTCTGAAAAAAAATCAACTATTTGTTGCTAAGAATTGATACTGATCTGATGGCACATAGAATTTCAGCAGCAGCAGCTTCTTCTAGTTCTTCAAAAGCAACAGACAGCACCTTTCATTTGCACTTTTGTAACTCTGGAGGGTCCTCCTGAACAAACAGACTCACCATTTCACTTCCAAGTCTATGGTGTAAATTCTCATTGGGTGATTTGTTAAAATGGCAACTCGCTTCTAAGATAGTCTTTTTATTTCCAACTGATTAGTGAACATTTCTGGTATCTACTGGCTGCACATGTTAGGGTTTAATGCTTCTTATATAGTAAATACGAAAAGACATGGATGGAAGGGAAGGTAAAATACAGTTTAATTACAAAGATTGATTCCTATAAAATATAACGTTTTCAGTTTTAGCGCTTCTTCCAGGTGAATTTTCTGCGGGCTCCCTCCTGGCCAGGCTTTTTCCGTTCTCTCACACGTGGATCAGAAGTGAGGAGACCAGCTGCAGGGAGATCAGGAAGAAATTTATACAATTTAATGAAATTAGGCACAGAGAAGGGTGGAGGGACTTAGTCATAAGAACTGAGGAAAGTCAAAGGGAGATCAGCATTTATCTTACATTTTAACCTAGATTTATAATATTTAGAGTCTTGGGCATTTTTGCCTCATTTTAAACAATTCATTAGAATGCTAAATAGCAGTTTTTAGAGATAAGTAGTCGGGAACAGGATACTGAATTTTATTACTTAGGACAAATTGATACATTTTTCTCTATACACTTCTTATTACCTTGCCTCATGGATTCTACTTCATCTTCAGTAATAAAACTACATAAAGCTCTTGCTACGGCTAAGCGAATTGCTCCTGCTTGTCCGCTTCTTCCTCCTCCAGATACGGAACAGACCACGTCATACTTCTCTAAGTGATCAAGAAATTGGAATGGAAACATCAGCTGTTCTCTGAAAAGTATTATATATGAATAACAATATGAAAGAGTTAAAATCAGTTAAGCGTAATCTAATAAATCATTAATTTTTTTTCTAGTGATCTGTCCATGGAAATATTTCATTAAGCTAAATCACATACAGGTAGTCACTGACTTATGACCACAATTGATCGCAAAATTTGTATTGTTAAGTGAGACATTTGTTAAGTGAATTTTGGCCCATTTTATGACCGCTTGCCGCAGTTAAGCGAATCACTGCAGTTCACAGGTGTCAAACTTGCGACTTCATGTTGCCATTACGTGACGTATCATGATGTTTTTTCACTTCACGGAGCTAGGGTGGACTTGACCTGCACATGATGCATCCGGGCTGTGGGCTGCCAGTTTGACATATCTGCTGCAGTTGATAAGTAGGTAACAAGGCTGTTAAGTGAATCTGATTTTCCTAATGATTTTGCTTGTCAAAAGGTGGCCTTGGGAAACAGCAATAGCTGTAAGTATGAGTCAGTTACCAAGCACCTGAATTTTGATCACATGATAATGGGGCTGTTACGAAGGTTGTAAGTGTGAAAAACAGTCATAAGTCATTTTTTTCGGTGCCATTGTAACTTTGAACAGTCACTAAATGAATTGTTGTAAGTCAAAGACTACTGTACTCAGGGGTGGTGTGCATGTCTCAACTTGGAAATGCTCTGAATTTGAGCTTGCAAAATTTCTAGAATGAACAAAACAGCCACTCTGAACATAAACCAGCTGTTTCAATTATGAGAATCTAAATTCAAAATGTCTCCCACAGCCCTACTGCTTATTTACTACAAATAATTTCTTTATTTAAATGTATCCACATAAAATGCCTACAGTTATCAGAGTGTAGTAATAGAGCAGTACAACAGCATGGGAGATTATATTGTTAACATTTAAGGTCAAGTAACACTTAAGCAAACTCATTTGCAAGAGAAACTATGAGAAATAAAGATAAACAAAACAAAAAATGGACAGACTCCCTAAGCCAGACTTACTCTTTTCCCAAGCCAAATAGGTTTTACTAATATCAAATCATGGTTTACAGACTGTACAAATATCTTTTTTCTCTTTGTTTACAATTTCATAGGCATTTAATAAGGCTGACATGGCTTAGAATGATGCAAGGTGTCAACACTTGCAAAGGAAAATGCATTTGTGCTCAGAAGAGGCTAAACTAACATACAATAAAACTGTCATCTTTTCAGAGTAATCTGCAAATGGATATCTTTGGCTCAATTTGGTAGTTTTTTATATAAACACATACTTTTGAGAAGCCTATTCTTACTGTAAACCTGTAGTTAAATTTAATTAGATTAGGATCTATTAGTTCATATACCCAGAAATTTTAGGATCCTACTGCCCCCAATAAAGTTCACATTTCTAAAAATCTATTATTTTTCAATAGGAATTTCCCAAATGTGTAGATTACAATCTTGTGATTTTCAGATTGTATTGATATATTGACTAAAGACAATGAGCATTACAGTCCAAGATATATTGAGGTACCAATATTCCAAAGTATTTGAAATAATTCTTTTAGTAACATTTTCACATATATTTAAGTTTTCAAATTTGATTATACAGCAGGAAAATATGACACTCTGAAGATTTTTTTAAAACTAAAAAAATACATGAAAACATTTTTTAGAAAAATACCATTAAAAATGGCTTTAGCAAAAAAAAGTTCTTTCTTTTTTAACACTCACCTGTCCTGCAACACTGGAAAATAAAGTAAATAATCATCTCCGTTTATAGTGAATTTTCCATTTCCATTTGCATGAAGTGTAGCAGTTGCTGTTGCAGACTTTCTCTTACCTTAAAAAGAAAAAAAAATCTCTGTACACGTATTTCATGTTCAGCATTTCAAAATGTTTAGCATCTTTTGCATCTACACATCTGGCATTTCAAAATGCTAAACAAAAATGAAAGTATCTTTTGAAAGGGAAACTCTAGCAAAAATTCCAAAGATGTTATGCAGAACCTTTCCTAACCAAATGCAACACAAGGAGATCTAAGCCTAAAATTATGTTTTGGGAGTGGAAAAGTTGCCTAAAATACCCCAAATTAATCTAGATTCCAAATTTATGAAGGGCTGGAGAGCACTCCAGTGATACCATTAAATAGCATACAGGAGATATTAACATCTTTCCACAATGTATGCATATCTCTGCAAACAGTAAGTGGCAATATTCTTTATCAAAAAGGCCCTGTAAAAGAAAAGGGAATGAATACAATTGACATAGTTTTACAAAACTGCCACTATTAAATTTCCCTTTTTCTCCCAGCAGAGGGAGGCATACCCTGATAATTCAAAATGGCAACTGGCATCTAAAAGAAATAATTATTTTGATATATAGTTTTTGTTTGATTTAGAGTATACAGTATTTGAACAGAAATGCAGAGAAAACTATTTTTGATATACACTACAAATTGGGTGTGTGAGTCAATACACAAACATACTGTATATTTTTCGAGTCAGTTTTTGACTTTGGGCTACTGCTTGGACTAAACTTGGAAGGATTTTAGGCAATTTTTTCAGAAATGTTTTGCCACTGCCTGCTTCCTAGGGTTGAGATTGTAAAACACATATTGTTTGTCAAAGAAGTCTGATAAAGTAAGCCAGTGAAGTAATTTAAGTTGCCTGTTACCAGACTGAAAAATCTGTATGAAAAGCAATTTATAATAGACCACCTCATGATGTAAGGTGGATGCAATATTATATACCATCTTAAATACATATGCCAAATAAGTTAGACGCACAGAATACATTTTTAACTATTTGTTTTTAATTTAATGAAACAAGTATAACCACATAGAACACAGTGCGATATCACTGGAGGACTTGGACAGCATTTTTTTTTCTTTATAGACATGTAGCTTAATGTTGAGAAGTATTTGGATTTTCAGGTTGCCAAGGATTTAATTTTGAAATGTAACAAAAAGTATACCTTCTGCAGTGCTAAAGGCCACTCCTCGCTCATCATATTTTAGGGGTTCAAATGATTGTTTTTTGGATTGTATAGGTATTTCCTTGCGAAATTTAAGCAGATAATCTTGTTCCATATCACAGTATGGCAGCATTACTAATCTTTCCAGCAGCTGAATACATCTTAAATACTGTAGACAATAAAAATTCATTAAGGATGGTGGTGCAAGTGTAATTGCATTTGTCAACAACTTCTATTTTTACCTGCTTGATCATTTTAGTTCTGTTCTTATTGATAACTTTTGACAAGATGACACTTCTGTATTTGCATGCTGCTTTCAAAACAACATGCAGATGTATCATTTCCTATGTGAATAAAGATACCTAATTCTGTCCCTGCCCCCTACTAATGAATCCATTGCTCAAAACTTTAAGCAAACTCTTTGTCAGACTAACTTCATTAACATCAATCATGATTTTCAAGAAGAGATTTAGTGGGCCTCAAAATAGTATTTTTGATGGATAAGTGGTAGGAGACAAAAGTCCTAATTCATTTAAGGAAATTGTTTTCTAAATTCTACTTGTTGGATTATTTTTATGCCAAGTCTGTGGCCGTAATAAAGATTTGATTTGAGATGATTTTATTTCCTAATAGGTACAGGAAGTGTGCATTTATGCTACTGGTTGTTCAAAAAGGATTAGACTTGATTTTAAAAACAAACAATCAAGGTATTCCAAATTCAAGAGATACTTGACTCAAAGGGCAACCTCTTAAAATAATTATCTTTTGCTACTATAAATTTTACTGCTTTCATTTGAGCATGTGATTAAAGTGTCTCACAAGTAATACAGAGCCTCCCAATCACAAGAAATAAAGAAGCAGATTCAGGTTTAATGTCATTTTATACAGCCTGGGCTGGGAAAAGGAAGGAAATAAAGGAACATTTCCTGAAGGTCTCAAAAAGTGTAACTTTCTGTATGCTTATTTTTTGTTTGCAAAGAAGCAAAGGTAGAAGTTTAAAAAAGAAAGAAATCCTAAATGGATACAAGAGATAAAATAATGACATTGTTTTTTCAGTACAAGTAACCCAGTGGCAGACTATCAAATCTATTCAACATAATTGCTTGCCTTGGGTCAGGGGTTGGGAAACTTGGCTCTTTTATCACTTACGGACTTCAACTCCCAGAATTCCTGAGTGAGCCATAAAAGGTTCCCCATCCCTGGCCTACTGGTTTTTCAGTTGTGGGGGAAATCAATTTTTGACTTGAATGGGACTGTTTAATATACAAATGTAGAACATATGTATATATAATATACATACATTTGTATATTAAACAGCCCCATTCAAGTCAAAAATTGATTTCCCCCACAACTGAAAAACCAGTAGGCCAGGGATGGGGAACCTTTTATGGCTCACTCAGGAATTCTGGGAGTTGAAGTCTGTAAGTGATAAAAGAGCCAAGTTTCCCTACCCCTGCCTTGGGTGAACTGATCATGTGACTAGCCAACCCTGTTAGTTCTGATATCTCATTATCCACCTGCTCCTTTATATGGGGTAACATCCAACGCATGGGCTTTCCTTACAGTTTGGATAAGAACGTGAGACAGTTTCCAAACATGGTTTTCACTGGTCACAATAAAGGGATCAGAAGTATCCAGAGGGAAGTCAAGATGGTGGCCACAAAGGCAAATTCAAAGGGCCTCCCCTATTTATCTGCATTGCATCATATGTGAAAAGAGGCTTTGATCATGCTATACTGGTCACTACTTTGACTTTCCAAGCCCGCATCAGATGCTGCTGAAAGGAATCTTGAATAGAAACGGACATAGTCTTAAATTGATTTGCTGATGTAAACTAGTCATTTAACAGATTGTATATGGCAGTGACAAAATACATAATAATAATTACATCTGGTTGTTGGGGACTTGTTTAAACCGAGTAACAAATTACATATTTGAATGTTCTCCCTTGAGATAAATCCCTCATTGGACACAAGAGAAAGGTCACAGAGAAGGCTTTAGTTATTTTGTCCCCTAAGATACTGTGAGCATTTGGTGGTTTTTTCGGTGTGTGTGTGTGTGTGTGTGTGTGTGTGTGTTTACAAAGTCATGTTAATATCCATCCAAGGAGAACCACCATCCTGCACAGTATGAAGTGGAACCATTCTGATGAAGATATGTTAAGTTACCTCATAATTTTGGGAAACATACCTATTCTTGAAATAACATACATAAAACTATTTCATCTCATAACCATTTAGGGATGTGTTCTTATGAGACTCAAACAAAAAAAATATGCATAATTCCCATGTCCCAGGGAATTTTTTCCTCAGAATCCTTACGACTAACTGTTCCGTTAGGATACAGGGTTCATTAAATAAAGGAGATTAATTACTCACATCTTGATCTGACAGTTTTTCCGCTAACATTTCTTCCAATTCCTCTTTAATCAGCCATCTGCTGCCAATCAGGTTCCTGTTTAAAATATTACATATATTCTCTTTTAACTAATCATGCAATTAAGGATAAGACTGCAGCTAGACCGTACATTTAATTTGGAAATATACTTTCCTTATGCTGGAGGAAATGCAAGCTAGAGTTGTAAACTTAGCAAGCAGGTTAATTTGTTAAAAAGTTAATAATTAAAAATCTAGACATCATTTTCTACAAGATTTTAATATATACATTCATATTACAATTCCCACACCCAAAAGGAAGGATGTGAAGTTTTAATAAAGTTTTCACTACCATTTCTAAATCCAATCTGACCCGAGGCAGATGAGCCTCTTAGTTCAACAAATATAGAAAAGACTATACACTACTCAAAAAAATAAAGGGAACACAAAAATAAGACAGATAGGTAGATCTGAATGAATGAAATATTCTTATTAAATACTTTGTTCATTACATAGTTGAATGTGTTGACAACAAAATCACACAAAAATTATCAATGGAAATCAAATTTAGCAACCCATGGAGGTCTGCATTTGGAGTTACACTCAAAATTAAAGTGGAAAAAAACACTACAGGCTGATCCAACTTTGATGTAATGTCCTTAGAACAAGTCAAAATGAGGCTCAGTAGTGTGTGTGGCCTCCATGTGCCTGTATGACCTCCCTACAATGCCTCAGCATGCTCCTGATGAGGTGGCGGATGGTCTCCTGAGGGATCTCCTCCCACACCTGGACTAAACTATCCCCCAACTCCTGGACAGTCTTTGGTGCAATGTGGCATTGGTGGATGGAGCGAGACATGATGTCCCAGATGTGCTCAATTGGATTCAGGTCTGGGGAACGGGTGAGCCAGTCCATTGCATCAATGCCTTCGTCTTGCAGGAACTGCTGATACGCTCCAGCCACATGAAGTCTAGCATTGTCTTGCATTAGGAGGAACCCAGGATCAACCGCACCAGCATGTGGTCTCACAAAGGGTCTGAGGATCTCATCTCGGTACCTAATGGCAGTCAGGCTACCTCTGGCAAACACATGAAGGGCTGTGCGGCCCCCCAAAGAAATGCCACCCCACACCATTACTGACCCACTGCCAAACTGGTCATGCTGGAGGATGTTGCAGGCAGCAGAACATTCTTCACGGCGTCTCCAGACCCTGTCACGTCTGTCACATGTGCTCAGTGTGAACCTGCTTTCATCTGGGAAGAGCACAGGGCGCCAGTGGCGAATTTGCCAATCTTGGTGTTCTCTGGCAAATGCCAAACATCCTGCACAGTGTTGGGCTGTAAGCACAACCCCCACCTGTGGACGTCGAGCCCTCATACCACCCTCATGGAGTCTGTTTCTGACCGTTTGAGCAGCCACATGCACATTTGTGGCCCGCTGGAGGTCATTTTGCAGGGCTCTGGCAGTGCTCCCCCTGTCCCTCCTTCCACAAAGGCGGAGGTAGCGGTCCTGATGCTGGGTTGTTGCCCTCCTATGGCCTCCTCCACGTCTCCTGATGTACTGGCCTGTCTCCTAGTAGCACCTCCATGCTCTGGACACTACGCTGACAGACACAGCAAACCTTCTTGCCGCAGTTCACATTGATGTGTCATCCTGGATGAGCTGCACTACCTGAACCACTTGTGTGGGTTGTAGACTCTGTCTCATGCTACCACTAGAGTGAAAGCACCGCCAGCATTCCAAAGTGACCAAACCATCAGCCAGAAAGCATAGGAACTGAGAAGTGGTCTGTGGTCACCACCTGCAGAACCACTCCTTTATTGAGGATGTCTTGCTAACTGCCTATGCTTTCCACCTGTTGTCTATTCCATTTGCACAACAGCATGTGAAATTGATTGTCAATCAGTGTTGCTACCTAAGTGGACAGTTTGATTTCACAGAAGTGTGATTGACTTGGAGTCACATTGTGTTGTTTAAGTGTTCCCTTTATTTTTTTTGAGCAGTGTATATTGTGTATAGTGTAAGATTAGTCTTGACACATTTCTTTTAATTTAAAAAAAAAGAGTAAATATGAAGTTGCAATTGTACAAAGTTATAACAACCAGCCTATAGATCTCATAGGCATTTTTAGAAAATACAAATGGAGCAGTGCAAATTGGCATATATGTGTTTTTATTTTCTCTGAAATATATCAATTTACTCATAAACACAAATATAGAAACTGAACAAATTATCATTAGAAGCAGGGAAAGAGAAGAGGAAAGAACAGGAAAAATGGACTATATCAATTTGTCAGTAAATGACATTTTGTGGTAGAAAATTTGCTCATTGTTACTAACTTTTTGTTAGCATTAATTACATGCTTTCAAAATTGCAACTATGACTTTCATTACCAAAATACTGGAATGAATGTTGAGCTACTTATTATACTATTACTCCTTTTTGTTTTCTTTACCTCACTTGGCTTATCTCCTATTTTATTCAGCTTACTTCAATGTTTTTCCTAACTTCCTAAAGAGTCTTCCATTTTCAGAGTTTGTTTCTTTCCCCTGGATTCACATATATTATAAGAAATCTTTTTGAATTAATTATTCATATTATAATCTGGGCCTAACTATTCGTTTTGGAATTTTTAACTTGGGTCATTGTGGTCATGATTATATTTGGATTCATTTGATTTCAATTTTTTCTTCATTTGTAATCCATTGCCAATCATTCATCTAGCTTATCATTTAATAGTAACTTCTCTCCTCAACCAATATTACTTACATTTCTCTTTCAACAACAGGCCCAATGCTGAAACCAGAGATTATTAATCCTTCTGAAAATGCCCAGTTCTAATTCCACATGCCAGGAATTTATCTGCTCTAAAACTCTTATATCTTTGCAAACATGGCAAAGATAATATCACAGCTATCCTTTTGAGATAAACATTTTTGTTTAAATTAAGGATATCCCATGAAGGCATAACTTTCCCTAGTTATTTCTGCGATGAGTACAATATGAATTTAAAACTTGACAAGTTATGCAAGTTCAGTGTTTGATCCATTAGGTGATCTCCTTTCCAAGAAATCATACACTTTACCACTAATCTATTGCTCATATCTATGCTTTTACATTTGAATCTCTCCTAAAATTGATTCTTTTTTCTTATATCACTTCCCATAACTTTATGTAAGCTGCCCAAAGTCTTATAAATTGGGGGGATAAATGTTAATAAATCAATAAATGCCTAATGATATAAAAAAAACATTATAGAAATGCACATGTATCAAAACTAATTTGATCTTCCTCAATTACAGCTGTTATAGGAGCCCTGTTAAAAGACGTAACTAAAGTACTATATTTATTTAATTTACTTAACTAATTAAATTTAGGCACTACTCAGATCTAAAATGTCTCTGAGTGGTTCATAACATTAAACAAATAAAACAGTAACAGCATCTGACCATTCAATATACAATATGTTCAAAGATTCCTCCAACAAAGGGGTCCAACAACCTGAATCTACCTAACAGATAGTCAGACTGACAGCTCGGAGAACCTTTTCCACTTCCTTCAAGAATCCCCAATTCACATTCAACCCAGATCATACAGTAAGAGTAAACCTCAGGCATTTCAACCTAATCTACCTAATTCAGCTCCAAGCTGATTTGAGGGACTGCTTGCCAAATTGTTATACTGTGTTTTTCACAACAGCCCCACAAATGATCCTCCTTCTCCAGCAGAAACTAGGTCACCCTAAACAAGGCCAACAGATAACCCTCAGTAGATGCAGTAAGGGTGAATAGTTTCATTTTGTCATCCTTATTTATTTATTAATTATTTCATTTATTTATATTGTCACTTATTCGCCCATGGCAACTCGAGGTGGCTTATACAATGTAAAACCGCATTTAAAACAAAAAATAAAAACAATAAAAACTTCAAAAAATAATTAAGTAAATTAGTAAAGTACAATAGAACAAAATTTGGAAAACAAAAAACAAAACAAAAAATAAAAAACCAACTCCCACCCCCTGCCCCGATGACAGCAGAGAACACTAGCCATTTTATGGGCTCCATCCCTCTCTGGGTTCCCCAGGCCCGCTGGCAAAACCTATTAACCCTATTACTAGAACGTAACCAAACATGAGTTCCTACGCATAAAATCAGGCTTTCTCCAAGACTCCCTCCAATGTTGTTTTAGGTCTCTCTTCTTAATTTCATCTCCCAAAGATCCAGATATGTGAAAAGGGATATGCCACATAAGGATGTTATGGTCCAAGACTTTGGCCAAATCACATATCACCTTTTGGATCCATCAGAGGGATAATCAAATATGCTTTTTCATTACAAAATGATGGAATATATAGAAATGCATCTATACCAGGGGTGTCAAACTCGGGTCATCACGGCGGCGTCATGTGACGTATTGTGACTTTTTCCCCCTTCGCTAAACTGGGAATGGCCGTGGCCAGCATGTGAAACATCCGGGCCGCGAGTTTGACAGCCCTGATCTACCCTTTCTTCTATGTTAATTATAATCTCAAAGACAACTTACATAGGTGCTTTATCCTCAGAAAGCAATCCTTGAGCATACAGTTGATCTTGATAATTTCGAATGTGCAGTAGCTTACTGTATATCTCCTAGAATACAGAAAATATACTGTATATAAATGAGTTCCAGTTGTGAAATTTCCACAGAAAGATTAATTTGTTAAGTTATAAGATAAAAGGACAACTTCTGGAAAATATATTTTCCCTTGCACACAGGGAATCAGGCAGTGACTTTTCTATATTTCCATATAGTGTAAGTGTACTAATCAGGATTACATGATTATTAACTAATGAACAACACAAACAGGTAAATACTACTGTACTCATGACTCAATAGTGAATTTAAATAGTTGAATAATTTGCAAATGGAATGCTGAAGTAAAATTTTGTTCTAATACAGAATATTTGTTATTTAAATCAAATTGTTTTTATAAGTTCTAAATATATTTTGATATCCTTGCTAAATTGTCCCTTAATTTTCATATTCATTTACTGCATTCATATCTAATTTTTCCACCAAGAACTACGGAGGGGTGTATATCAGGATTCCTTTCATTTCATTTCCACACAATTCTTTGAGAAAGTATGAGGGCTCCAATTGCTTAATGCGCTCTTTGGCTGAATGAAGAATCAAATATATACCCACATCTTCCAAATTTCTCACTGACATGAGCTGTAAACATCTTGATAAAAAATAAATAAACCAAGCTACTCAAACATGTAATTCCAAACATCCCTGGCAACTGATTTCCCAGGTGCATTTGGCTATGAAATAAAAGTATTCAAACTGTAGGTTAAAAAGTCTTGGTATCTTGAATAGAGTTCATCACCTTCATGATATATACAGTACCTTATTGTTACATAAACAATGAACACAAACTATAGATAATTTGAAGAGTTTTTACATCTTACTGAAGTACATTTCAATACAGAAAATGTTACTTGTGTTGTAATTTCATATCTAATTTCCCAATTTTCTAAAAGAATGTTCATAATATATTAAAAAAACTATAAAGAAGACAGGTAAATACTATTCAGAAGCAAACACAACAGACAACATACATGATACATGTTATCTGAAAACATTTAACAAAATATTCAGTGATTAACTTGTAGGAAGCATTCACATCTGAAACAGTTGAAGAATGTATGTTAACTTCTTCAAAATAGATAAGCAAAGATACTAACAGATATTTCTTGTCTCTTAAAAATATGTTGTAGACTAGCAGTTTATAGAGTAGACTTGGAAAATATATTCAAATGCGGTGTCTCCATACCTACTAAGATGAGAATTGTGCATGCCATGCTATTCCTTTTGACATTTTATGGAAACAAAAGCTGGATTTCGAAGAAACAAGACATGAAGATTATTGACAGTTTTGACCTTTGGTGTTGGGCAAAATTCCTGAGAATACAATGCACAGCCAAAAACAAACAAACAAATAGATCTTCAAACAAATCAACCCATAGTTCTCACTACAGGCATAAATGGCCAGACTCAAATTATCCTATTTTCCACACATTGTGCAAAGACCTGATTCACTGGAAAAGGCTCTAATACTCGAAAAGGTGGAAGGAGAAGAAGACAACCAGAAGAAAAATGGATGAATTCAGTTAAAGAGGTGATGAGTGCACTATTGGAATACCTGAAAGACTACGTTAGGGATAGATTATCATGAAAAAAATAAATGTGGTCACCAAGAGCCAAAAATGACTTGATGGTAATCAATCAATCAATCAATCAATCCCTCTATGACATACACATAATAGCCATATATGTATCTTTTCATGGTACAGAAGAATAGCATCTCTAAACTTGTTACGTAATAAGATGGCTAGTACAAACAATATTGTTCTGCCTAAATAAACAAGTATTTGTGGCTTGTACTAACCAATGTTCAGCAGAAGCTTGTTGAAAGTATGCAGGCATTATGAGCTCAAACATATAAGTTACATAAGAAACAGAACAAGGATAGTGGCTGGTGTAGGCTAACTTCTCCAACCTAACGCTTCCCAGACCTATACAGATTATACTCCAAATGCTGGGTTAAAATTCTCCAGATTGTATTTCATAACAATTTAAATGATAGGGATTAAGTTGTTAAAGGTTAATACTGATTTTCCAAAGAAGTCTAGTATTATTATCTTACAATCTTTTTCCTGTATAAATAGCTAAAGCATTCAGTTAGAGGTATCATTATGCTCATATATTTAGGAAAAATAGCATACAGTATGTCAGAAATGATAAACAATGTTAAAGGTTTGTCTAATCAATGCACAGCAAATTAAAATTATCTTTTATTTGAAGGTTTTGAACTTAAATATGCTTCTGGTATCTCTTAGCTTGAGGGTAGTATGCAATTCGTACTTTGTGCATGGTTGCATGACAAATCATGCTTGATAAAAAGTATGTATCCGTTTCTTAACAGAAATATTTCTAAATGCACTGATACTATTTAAGCAATGACATAAATATCCTACCATAATTACCCTTTGTTTGTTGAAAGAGTTTCAAATGAAGAAACATTTAATCAAATGGGGAGCCTGGTCACTTGAAAAGACTGCATCGGGAAAATCACCAACCCTGTTTTTTTTCATAGGCAAGAGCTACGAATGTTAAGAAGTTGTACTCCCTGTAATTTTTCTATAATTTCTTCATTATGATGGAATGCAACAAAACATCTTGCCCTTGGCTTGCTCTGTTTCAGCCAAAACAAATGCAAATGGCCTGTCAGATGACAGCTGCTTGATAAGGCCCCTCTACAAGACCTGCATGCTTTACTTTTTTCCGTGAAACTTGGGATGAAAGGCAGAAGGCAGGAAGAGAATTAATGTAGCATACAGTCTAAAGGCAATGCTACAACCGTGATTAAGTAGAAAAGCTAAAAGGCACAGATTTTCCACAGCCTCTCTGCGTGCAACCCATCCGTGTAACAAGTTGACAGGCATAGTGCGTCAGCTCCATCATCCTCTCCGACAGCTAAAACGCAGCGCTGCATCCCTTTTCAGAGAAAATTTGCGTCTGCACCATGAAGCGTTGTACATTATTTCTTAGCACTGCAGGGGGGCTCAAGTCCATATGGAACCTTCACAAATATTACCACAGATCAAACCAGCAGCGTTTCAAGGCAGATTTGACATACCTATTTAAATGAACAGTAGGGGTCCTCAGGCTGCCTCAGGCTGTGCAGGAGAAAACTCTCTGGAAAGCCTAGGCTGCAGCTCCATTACTCAGCAAAGACACCCTCTACATTTATCATTCATTTCATTTCTGCCAGGGCAAGAAGCTCATTTGCCCAAGGTCAACCAAAAGAGAAAAAAAATTCCTCTCTTCTCCTTCTAAAAAAATAAATGTACCTGACAAGTGGGGATTTTGTCCTTTGGGTGCAGAGAGTACAAATGAAGATAATTCCAAAAAACACAGGAAAATAATCCTCTTCACAGAGAAAGTCCTCTAAATGCTATTGCACCTTTACTGTTACAGCACCCAGTATCAAGAGAAGCAGTCTTTGACAGCAGCACTATGCTGAAAAGACTTACTTTATTTTTCAGTAAAATGGGCATTTCATTTTTCGTAACTATCAATACTGATTCAGTTTTCCCAAAGTCAGTGGACTAAGGTTTACGAATGCATATATTATGCAAATGCAATAAATGTTGCACCTTGAGATAAGTAATTTCAGGGAGAGTACAGTGGAAACCCACTTAGGAATTGTTCAGTAGTGAGAACAGTGGGAGGAAAAACAATATAACCCTGATTTTTTTAGATTTAAAAGGAAATTGCAACTGAACACAATCAAATGAAATATTGGACTTAAAAAAGCAGATTTTAATAAAGTGAAAGCAATGTTAAAATATGGATGCCAAGTATTCTTTTTAAAGATATAATGAAATCAGAACCCTAAGTAATATCAATGAAGACTAAACAGAAAACAGCAGAAGGAGCTTGTGTTTCTCTATTCTTCGATACTTCTATTATTAATTGGATCAAGTAATGGAGGGAATGCTCATCACATTTCCAAAGAACAGTTGAAGTAACTGGGCTTGTTTAGCCTTTAGGAAAGATGATTGAGTATGAGTACAATATCATTCTCCAAGCATTTGAAAAGTTGTCACAAAGAAGAAAATAAAGACTGGTTTTCTGTCATTCCAAAGCTAGATTAATTCATTTAATTTACAAGAAAACAAATTATAATTAAACATTTGCTTGTTTCTTTAAAAAGAGATAGTTCTTTCCTTTCTTTTAGGAAAAGCTGCAGAAATAATTTCAGATTCTCTCCATACTGAAGGAGCATATTCAGATTTCTTTATAATCTTCCAAGTTAATAAAAAAAGCTCAAATGAAAAATAAGGCCATATGCTAGTTAATAACTTATTAAATGAAAACACTTGAAGAAAGCAACTGAAATGCAAAATAGAATAAATAGGGATTAATGACCAATCATGGGATTAGAAGATTTCTATCAGTATTTTTGATGGCAGAGTCATTAATATATTATCTCTTCAACCAAAGAGCCATAAGGGCAGTGCCAGAATGGTGAACTGAAAGTTGCTGCAGGGTGATGTTTATAGCCCCAGATCAAGGCTTTAAAGAGAATTCTCCTGCAACTGAAATTTAAGATGGAATGTTTTTGTTTATTTACTTGCAAGTGCTATATAGTAAGCTTTTAAAGCAAATCCTATCCATTAAGACTTTGCTTCGGAATGCTCTAATAAAAGTTAAGAACACCATAATGCATGTTCTTCACTTTCTTTAGAGCTCTCTCTCATATAAGACTGTCTATAGGTAGCCCTCAACTTACTACAACAACTGGGACCAAAATTTCCATCGCTATCCAAAGCAGTTGTAAAGAATGAATAGTACATGCTTAAAGCATGATTAGCTTGGTGATGGCAAAGTCTGTAGTCCCATTAGCCATCGTTAACTGAATACCAAAGTCATTTGGTGAAGCAACTTACTGCTGGCTTCTCACAATCAGAGGCAGTGGGGAAAACTGGCAGGTAGCTGCAAGTTCCCGGCCTGCAGGCAGATAAATGATTATTGCAAGATGGGTGGAGAGAGTGAAGTGTGTGCAGGGGTGGGAGAATGAGAGTGAGTGGGAGGCTCAGCATAAATATATGAAAGTTTCGGGAAGGAGCAAAGGGGTATTCTTTAAACACCTTGTAGGTTGGGGAGATATGAGAAGCACAGCACAGGTCGGAGGACACACATAGTGTGTGTGAGAGGTGCAGGTTGGAAAAGGGTGAGGAGAATGAGTGGGCAGCCAGGAAAGGGATGGTGAGGATGCAAGGGGGTGTATGAGAGGTGCTGTGTGGGTTGAAAAGGGTGCAAGGGGATGCAAGAAGGCATCACACGGATCATGGAGGGTGCACAATTGTAGTAGCTACTGAAATCCTATGGATGGCGCTAGATGCTAGCAGCAAACTGCAGTGTCTAAAAACCTATCTAGAGCCCCTTGGCTATTTGCATGATCTCATTCCCTGTCTTGGTGAAGGTGGAAAGTCCTGGACTTTCCAGGCATATAGGTGATCTCATTTACTAACATCACCACTAGTCTTAAGGATTAGTTGAGAGGTTGTACCAATGTGGTTGAGAGGTTTCACCCATGTGGGATCTATTCCCCAATCCAAATATTGTATCTATGCTACTATTTGCTTGTAAAAATAGTATAAAATAATAAACACCACATAGGCGGTCAGACATCTTGGCACCCTGCACAATGACTGATCATTGAAATCCATCACATAATGGCTGACATGGTGCAAGTACAGAGCGGCTGAGAAAGATGCACAGATGGGGGGAAACTTACCCCAGGAACTTGTGATTTTCTCTGCTAGCTTCTCCACTGACTTTCTGGGAAAGCCAACACGAAAGGTTGCAAATGGAAATCATGTATTGCAGGGTACTTAGTAATTGGACATAAAAGAAATCTGTGTGCCGGTTGCAGGGCACACAGATTGTGATCACATGATAGGTGGGATGGCCTGAACGAAAAGGATTGGTTGTAACCACCATTTGTTCAGCACTGTTGTAATTTGGAACAATCACTAACTGAAAGGTTGTAGGTCAAGAACTATGAGTAGCACTTTTGGTGTCTTCCTTCTTGTTCCCTGGTTACTCCTTCAACTTTTTTTCCAACCCACTTCTCATATTTTTAGTTTTCACCATGTCATTTTCTGCTAGACATCTTATTTTAAAAAGAGCAGCCTCAACTATGGTGAAATCCACCACTTTTCATTTATATAGCAGACTGACTGCAAACCACCACAGAAGTAATAAGCAGGTCTGTTGTGTGCCTAAATCTCAAGCTACTATCTGAATTTATGTTTAAATATTCAAGTGTTATAAGAATTTCATAAATATATATTTATAATGCTTTCAATTGAAAAATACTATATATTTTAAATAGAATTATAATGGCTGAAAATGTGTGGTATACTGATGCACAAAATAAAAAAAATTATAAAAGGTGTACGTTTCATTTATTGTATCCTTACATTTTTAATAGCTAGATCTATTTGATACTGATGGAACCAAACCAAAGCTTAATTGGAGAATAAGCCATCAATTCCTTATTTGGTAATTAGTTTTCCTCAAAAGAATATTGCAATTTAAATAAGTACATTGTATTTTCAGGAGAAAAAAAATTAAACCACTTACATGCATTAAAGAATAGTATGATTGCTTGCCAGTATAAAAAAGAAAATTAAATGGACGACCATCTTCATCCCATTGAATAACTGAAGAAATATAAACATAAACAGCAGTAACTATACAACTCTAAGCGAATATACAATCCCCCCACCTAAAACAGGACATCGTTTAGCGTCCTTTGTATCTGAAAGCGATAATGTTTACTATTTGCATAATTGTTTTTAAATCTAAACAATCATATAACATCTGTGAATGATCTTAGGAGTGTTTTTCTTATACAATACTCTTATCCCAAATAAAACATAACTAGAGACTTTCCAAAGCATCTGATTATGCGCTTGGACAACAAGAACAAGAAAAATCAAGAATTTAAGTTGACAGACCAGACATTGTATGGGACATGTATTAGTGCTTTGGAACCCACCTCATGTACAAAGCATGTGCAAATCTTCACTTACCACTTGTTTTTGGAAACACTTCATCAGGGTGCTGTTTAAAGTAGAGAAAAAATAGTTTATTAATATAATTATTACTGTACTGAGATAGTTATATTCTGATTTTGATAGCACTGCATAATCTTCTTACCTTCATCAAAGGCCTGGCCCTTTTTTCAAATAGACCAGAAGGAAATAAATAGGCAATTGCTTTCTGTAAACAAAAGTGAAATCAGATTTTTAAAAACATAATGATAATCATAGCTTCCTATTAAAATATTAGCTTTTGATATCATATAATTATTTCAATTAATAGATAATGGAACTTAAATTGTAGGTCCACTAAGTGACAGTAGGTATAAAAAGAAGTAACAGGTGTGGGATATTGACACAAGTTCAGAATGAAGGAATGAGACCTTTAAAGCAGATATTCAAATGCATATTCACTTCATTCACATTCCAAAATCAAAAGTTAATTTAAGAGTGAAAAAATCATTATTCAGAAATAAGAAATCTAATCAATGTAATATTAACCACAAAATAATCTAGCATTGGATCATAACTTCAGAATTCTATTTTCAAGTTCTTACATAATTTGCTTGTTAGTTCTATCTAGTAATATTAAATATCAGAATTAATTCATGTACTGTCCTTCTAATAAAGGAACATATATAGTTGAATTCCCCAAGATATTCTTTAATGAAGAGAAGGAAATAAATTCCTTTTTGAAAACCCGTAAGAAATTTTCTGGCTAGCTTATTTTGTTTGGGGTGTGCTTTCAGGGAAAATAAACATGGTCATTACCACTGATAAAGACTTCTGTGAAATTTTAGGAGTTTCACACAATTTCCATGCAACTAAAATAACAGGGATTATATATAAACTTTGCTGATCATTGCTGTCATCATTCTCTAGACAAGCATAAATTTTAGCTCTACTTTTTCCCTACTAAAATAGTGGGATTATTGAGAAAGCTTGATTTATAAAACTGAGGTAATGTTAATGCAAGAAAAGCAGGAAAGCTCAGTCCATTCAAGATAATTTCAGGCTCTTTTGACTGGTAGCCTCCATTTGTCTATAAAACAGAATCCTTTGGATTCTGGTGATTTTCACTGTTACAACTAATTCTGTGTGAAAATTCGGGCAATGTACTGTCAATCAACAGACTAGAAATGTAGATTCTCTGAACCACAGAAGTACTTGAAGAATCTGAATAATGGGTAGAGAATTGGATTGCTACAAGCTTGTAACTACTAGAATGCAAAATTTTGAAATGCAAACAACCATGAATTTGAATTATTTCAAATTTTAAGCTTTTATTGCACTCCTATATGAAGCTTGTTTGTTCCACTATAGAGGCAAAAAAATTTAACCCTTCTAACAATTATCTGAAGGGATTCTAAAGAAGTCACTTGACAAAATGGAGAATTGCTTTACTTAGGGAGAAAAAAATAAATAAAACCAGAATATATAAGCTGCTCTGTCTCAATAGGCAATTGAATTCTGACTTAAAAGAAGCTGAAAAGTCTTAGTTTTTCCTAAGATAAAAGAAAATAATTCATTCACTTGGAGTTATAAGAAGGCTGATTTAATTTTATTTCAATGTTGTACAGTTAATAAAATCTGTTACT
This sequence comes from Pseudonaja textilis, assembly GCF_049901715.1. NCBI lineage: Eukaryota > Metazoa > Chordata > Lepidosauria > Squamata > Elapidae > Pseudonaja > Pseudonaja textilis. Next base: position 22,597,935 of record NC_141997.1, on the reverse strand, counting down.
TTGCAAATTCTAATTAGAGGATTCTGATGAGCAAGCTTGTTACTCAAAGTTATTATGTCAACAGAGATAGGTAATAGGAATGGAACCAAATAAGTAATGGAACCAAATAAGGAAACAGTTCTGAGGCACAGTTTTATTTGGGGTGGGGTGGGGACACTAAATTTACTAACCAGTTTACCCACAAATGTTTGCAACAACAGACAAATGTTTAGTTGTTCTGAAGGATAAAATAAATAAAGACCTAGGGTGACTACATGCTCCTTGTGAGCATAGTACATGAAAAACTGTGAGGAAAGCTGTGTATTTTTAGGATTTTGTATTGAGGCAACTAGCATGATGTGCTTGAATGATCATTTGTTACACCTGTTAATTATTTTGAAATGTTTTTATTGTAATGCCGTGATATCCACATAGCGCAGTCATATACAATCATGTATAATTCATTATGAAAATGAATGTTAAACTATTGTGTCAAGAAATAGTAATACAAAAAAATTATCTACAGTGATAAGAAATAGACTCAAGCAAGCAGTTAATATTTTCTTTTCTGAAGAACTGTGTTGCATTATAATTATATTAACTCAAGGATATTTCTTATCAATAGTATTTTCTGTGGACACAGACTAGTTTGTCAGCACTGTCAGCCTACTTAATATGTGTGGAGTGTATAAAGATCTCACCTATTACTTTATTAATATCTTATTGGCATTCCAAACAGGGATTCTGAGAACTCAGCAGCAAACAAAAAGGATTAGCTTGATTTTATAGAAGGGTATTTTGATTCTCTTAGTGGCTTGATGAATTCCCATTTGTTAGTCAATGGGGATATTGTACATACACAAAATAGGTGAACATCCATTTGTGAACAAATGGGGATTAATTATAATGACAATAGAAAAACCCATAGCGAGCCAACGGATATTAAACACCACATAAAGCAACATGTCAAAAGAATATATTATGGAATATTGGGACCAACTGTGTATACATAAGTAGTCTTCTCTATATTTGCTTCTGTTTGATGATTCAAATAATCTCAGCTATGAAAGCAAAAACTCCTGACTGCAACATTGCTATATTTAAAGCAGAATAGCCCAATATCTGCATATATGCTAAAGACATAGAAAACAAGCCTAAGGCAATGACCAATACATCATTAATTAAGATTTTTTGCAGGTCATGTCACTTTTTACTACAATGTCCCTATCAGGGAATGATCACCTTGCTCATTTCCTGAAAATTAAAGTTCAATGATTAAAATGGATATCTATTAAGCAAATATCACTTGGCTGAGAGCTTCCAAAAATCTCCTGTTAGACTCACAATAGGGAAGTTGGTTGGCAAGCTCTGACTTTAAATAATAATTTTGTGATATTGCAAAAGGCTCTTTTTTATCTAATCTAACAGCACTTGAGATAGCTGCATAGAAAATTTACCCACAGAAAAATGTCTGATTCTGCCACAGTCAATTGACCATAAGTGAAATAATAGTACAGTGGCAGTTTAAGAACTCTTATTACAGCCCAGCCAACTTTATAATTGTGCTACTATTATGATAAGGGCAGTACATTTTGTAATGAAAATTTCAGCAACTTCTTGTGCACATATTTATTTAAAATCTTTATTTTTTCTTTACTTGCCATGGAGCTCAAACCATAATTTCATAAGTAATTCCAGCTTTGTCCATTCTCACAGTACCTCATCAACTTCAAACCAGTATTCATTTTTTTAAAAAAAATACCATACTATCTTAGTCCAAATAAAGTAACTCCTTCATCTCAAGTTCAAAATAAAAGCTAGCAATGGATGCATAGTTGGATTAAACGACTGAGAGAAAAGGAAATGATAAAGTAAGAGTTCATATATTTAAAACCAATACTGTATTATATATACCAGTAATGAAATATTCATTCTGGCCCATCTATTAAGAGAAATATACACTGAGACCATAACTGTTTCTAAAGTAAATTCTGTTGTAATTTGACAGTTCAAAGGGATTTCACAGAAAATTAGCATAAGCAGGAATTGTAAGTAATAGGAGGAAAAAACAGATACTTCGTTTCAAAATGATTATATATAATTCCTATTCAAACACAAACTATTCTGTATCAGACAATATAGTTTAGATGAGCTTTATAACTTTTATTTTATCAAGCATGGTATTTTTATGCCAAAAATTACCAAATTACCTTCCTGATTATACTAGAACATTTATGCATTTGAAATATTATGTTTGTGTTGCACTAGGAATTATTAAATGCATTATTTTACTATCATACACAATCTTGTGAAGATAACATTAATATTTTCAAAAGATAACATTAAAAGTGTTTTTTAAAACATACCAACATTTTATAGTATTCTGAAATCTAGGTATTAAAATTAGGCCACAGTTTTTCCAATGCTCTCAAAATTAACTATAGCAATAAAAAATACTGCTTTATCACTAGTAATGCAATACAAAGACACTTTCAACATAAATAACAATTCCTGAATTCTATTCCTTTTGGAAAAATGTTATCTTGCCATTAAAAAAAGAGAAAAAACATACTTTCTTTACTATTTGAAGCAAGCATTTGTTAATGAAGTAGTTTCTTAAAACTTTTTTTTACACTGGCCAGTCTTTCTCTAATAATCAAGAAGTCTGATCTTCCCCTAACCCAATAAGGTCTTTCACAATCTCACAGTAATTCAGTATCCAAGTGATGGCAGCACATAGCCAAGCTTGGCTGGTTTTGAAAAGCTACATAAAGTTAGATCTAGTTAATATTTTGATTGGAGACCACCCTCAAGAAATCCCAGGACTACAGATTAGATTACCAAAATGAAAAAAACATCCTGAAATAAGACCACAAACCATTTTTATATTGTTGCCAAGAAAGCTATATGGGCACACTTATAATATCATCAGAAACAATGCTCAATGCTTATGAAATATTGTGAAAAATGGTAGATCAAATGGAATGAGCAAAACAAATAAAAAGTTGTATGAAATTGTATATAATTCTGCAATATTTAATCAAGCATTATTTCCCTTAAAACTTAAGTTTCAGCTTTCTTTTTATTTGCTTAATGTTAAAGGATTTGACTGTTTAAAAATAATTCTTTATTTCTTATGTTAAAAGTTAAATCATAAAATAAAAAAAGATTATGTTCTCAAGTCAGGAAAAAGCACTAGGTCAGGACTGCAATCTCTATTAATTAGGTATCCCAGCTGGGCAGCGGGTATGCAGCTGTTAACTTGATCAATGACTTACCTAAATGTCATCTCTACTGATTCGCTTATAAATTACTAGCAAGTGAGACTAATGTACAGGTGCTAATTTATTTAAACTGTTCTCTAGATTTCTACATAGCTTTATAAACTGCATCTGGCACCTAATGTTAGCTGTCAGTTGTACTTAGACATGCCTGTCCTAACGACTCTGTTCATTAGAAATGAGCACAAATTATGAAATATTGTGAAAAATGATACATCAAATGGAATGGGCAAAGCGAATCAATTAGAGAAACTTCATACTGCATATTCACACATAGGAGAATAAAACATCCTGATTTCAGAGCACGGTCTATAATACCAATTAAAAAGCAATTGGTAAGCTTCTGTACAGTTATATATCAATTTACTGGGCTTTTCCCCCCTAAGACTCATGGTGTAATTTATAGCTTAGCTTTTTTATTTCTAAAAAATTAAGCCTCTAGTAAAGTACTGTTCTGAGCAAAAACAACCTGTGAAAGCAATGACAATGCTGTCAACATATTTCTTTGTAGGACTTGCTTCAAAACATGTATCCAAAATGCCAGAAAGAAAAGAACCATAGGATGTCTACTTTGGAAATGCACTGCATGCACTGATTAACAGTAGACAACAGGAGATGCCTAAGAGCACTAATCAGAAGGAATTATTGCCATTCCAAGTGTAAACCCCGATAATTCTGCCCATAGTATTAAGAGGCTTTTATATTTTGTAATAGAAATTTAATTATGTATAGCAGGCACTGTTACACAATCTAAGTAGTTACAACACCTGATATTATAAGAGCAAATTGAACATTCATTATATACACTATGCTAAGTAACAGCACCGCAAAAAAACCCAAAACAAAACAGAAACTGCCTTGTTGCAAAGCTGAAACATACTCTTTCGAAGTTTTTGCAAATAACTCTTAGAAGGGTATGATTTGGCAGAACCTAACTAGGAAATTTTAGTTCTTTCAGGTTTTGACACAAAATATAATCCAGGGAGGTCATAGACAGAGAGAAAGCCCAGTACAACTCTTTCTTCCATGTATTAATTGACCATTAATGTTCCCAGAGTCTTCATTTCCCTATGCCACTACTGGTGTGCTTAGTTTTTGCCCACTGTCCTCGTGAAAGACTTCTACCTGGAACATGCATGCTTTGGTCTGTCTCCCTACAAAACATACATGTTTCAATCTGTATATGGACTAGAAGCAGTTATAAATAAGTACAAACTTATTCAATAATATATTACTCTTTCTTGACATCTTTTATGAGTTCATTTAAAATTAGACAAGTAAGATTTTCAAAATATGCATCCCTTTTCTTGAAGAAACAATGATATCCTAGAAGAGTTGTGGTAAATTCTGCTATGACTTAATTACTGGATTTTACTCCTGTTTCCCCACTTCTGGGAGCCATTTGCTTTTGTCTAGATTTGAAATGATTTTCCTGCTCAAAGATGCTGCCTTCTTGTCTATTAAAATGGTCATATTTTCCTTCATTTCTTATTTGGGAGCAAACAGTGCTGTCATATGAATACTGGTAAGCCAATATATAAAAAAGCAGTTGGATGGGAAGGCAGTACTTGCAACCAATGTGGGCAACCACACATATTCCATTTTTCCATACTTCACATTCCTTTAGATGCTTCTTCATTGATCACATTGAAGACTTCAGTTAATCAATAATGGAGAAAACAACTGGGAGATGGATATTTATTGTCATTATACTGCATAAACCAGGGGTCCCCAAACTTGGCAACTTTAAGACTTGTGGACTTCAACTCCCAGAATTCCTCAGCCAGCTATGCTTAAAGTTGCCAAGTTTGGAGACAAACATTAACTGGTTGTTTTGTTTTTAAAATCTCCTTCTCCTTGCTAGGTCCCTAATTTCTAGGCTAAATCAATATTCATTAACACAATCGGTTAAGAAACTGGTCAAAGTGCCAATAATTTCCTTTCAGCATTTCTATTCAAATGCTATATAAAAAGCAGATATTAAGGACTTGGGTGACTTAGAAGCAGAAAAGTTTCTGTAAGAGAAACACAAGAATTGGAGTATGGATGCTTAAATTGAAAAATGAGCCAGAAAAACATGTTTTAAATTTTATTTTCTAAATATTTTTATTTTATTTTTGATAAAATAACATTTCAGTCCTGTTTTGATTTTGCTAATTCCATCAGTCAATTCATTATTTGTAATCACTAAATTATGCTAACAAAACTCCTAGGAATTTTCTTCACATGAAAGCTTGATTTTGACTTCCCCTTCCTCTTCTCACAAACCTTGAAATAAATCTGAATAACTGTTCATGCCTACTGAATGTCCAGGCTTGCTTTATCCTTCTTCTTCTGATCACAACTTCCATCTTATTATTCCTTTCTTCTCTGGAAGTACTGTGAAGTTGAAAGCATAAACTCTGGAACTGTATTTTAACTATGAAAAACTGAGCTTTGTGAAAAATAAATAATAAAAATCAGGAATATATTATGTATTTCTGACTGCTGTGGTACATGTTGCTTTTGATTCAAGAGAAAATTAGAGCTCCTGAAACATTCCAAACATGCCCAACAAAATGTTTGTTACCCTTAGTAAATTAAACAACATGTATATATTCAAGCCTAAATAATTGGCTACTCATTATAAGAGTTTAAATGGTACATGGCCCTGTAAGCATATGCTCAGTACAGTCACTCAGAGAACAATGGAATCCTATATAAAAATGGCTTCATGCTGGTGTACTTAGCAGAAAGGTCAAAATTTGAGCCACACTGCTAACAAACTGTAAAATGATCTGAGTAGAAAACCTCTCCTTTTGTTCAAATCCCATAAGAGAATTCAGTTTCAGATATTAGAATTGTACACCTTCTACCAAACAAATGCATGAATTTTTCATCCATCCTTTAAAAATACACCAACAGGAGAATTAAAAGACATAATTAAAAAAACAGAAGTAAAATATAAGAATTGCCTTGCTAAAAAAAAAAAGAATACCAGCATAGTATTCAATTTTTCAATAGTAATCAGATCAGTTAGATCAGTGCTAAGAGACAGGGTACAATGATAATATTTCTTCCTTATTTGTCCCACCATTACTTCTTTAGAAGTATGTGGAAGTTTAATTGTCATTAAACCAATCGACTTCTGCCATAGTCTGATGCTCAACTACAAAAATCATTAAAAAAGGAATGAGGAAGAATTAGGTTAGAAGAGAAGTACTGTTAGATTTGGTAGTTTTATTTAAAATTTCTACGAAATGTTATAAAACAGATAATCTAGCACAAGTAATAAAATAAATAAATTTACAAGCTTTTGGCTCACTACCCAATACTTAATGAAACAAGAAATTAAACAGAAACTGAAGTCTAATTTTAGACGTATTTGCTCAAAAATAAATTCCCATGGATCAACCTCTAAAGCAGGGTGTAATAGCTGCTGCCCAAATCATTGGTCTTAGGAAAAGGTCACTTAAGTTGCTGTTATAGTATCATACATGAAATCCACCGCCCAGCATAAATATACCTACCAGGTCAAATTATAGATAAATGCTTCAAAATGCTATATAAAGCCCAACAGTGGTTCTTAACGAACTCAGATCAAGGGGATTATCCATTAGTAGTTTTAAAAAGAACCTGCTGTGCTTTAGCAAGATGGAGTATAGAGTTCTACCCTGTGAAGCCTGACCTTGCACAGTAGTAGGGGTAGAATCTCTATTCAAAGCCATCGCTGTAATGTTTTCTATGTACAGTAGTATTCTCTGGTATGCTGACAATTCGATTAAAATTCACAGAGAGCTGAGGGACTCATGCTGAAGCAAAGAGCTTTCAATTCTGAAGCTCTGCAGTAAATTACTTCTCCAACTGCGCAACCATACTTACATCAATATCCTCTTGGGCAAAACTTTCTGGATCTTCTCCCATCATGTTAGCTAAATGTCTCTTTCCTATGTTGAACTCTTCAATCTGTTTTTTAATAAAAGATTCTGTATATTGTTTAGGTCTTGGAGGAGCACTACTTTTCTTCTGCGACGCTGAAGTGGTAATGCAGATTAACCTTGCCATCTAAGAAGGAAAAGCACAAGGAAGCTTTTAAAAACAGAAGCATTCATTAATGTCTGAAGATACATGGTACCACAATTGTGCTGAAGTTAAACAAGCCTTGGCTTCGTTAGTACCTGGATGAGACTGTCTGAGTCTTTATGTATCACTCTGATTTGATGATGAAACAAAGAGTATAATAAATACATTGTACACACACACATGCACCTCACCTACATATAAGAAAAATATGTTACAGTTCAACTACAAGCAGCCATTGTGGAGCAAAGGATCACAAGTAATATTTTGGATGGTTGAGGGAGATAAAGTTTTGAAGAGATTTTTTTTTAAAGCTTCTTGTCTCTTTTAAGCTACATGTTTTGTATATTATCTTTTATCTGAAAATCAGATAACTTCATGTTACCATATTTAGATTGCAAAAATCTAGTTGTTACATGGCCTAAAAGAGATGCAGAAAACCTTTGCTTATTATTGCCATTTAATAGTTATCCAGATTTTTGCAACCTAAACTAATTTACATTTTTTTCTCCTGTCACTGTGGACATAGGAACTTTCAACAACCACAAAACAGGTTTTAGAAGCCTTACATTGTCCACCCGAGGTCTAGACCAAAGAAATTTTACTTTAATTGACTTGGGAAGCTTGTAAATCAAATAAATATCCAAATCCACATGTGAACAATGCTTTTACTGTGTTAATAATAAACAAAATATCACAAAGTATATGTGGGGCAAAATTCATCTTACAAAGATTTTCTGTTAATAAGTATTAATTACACGGAGTGTTGCAAAATCAGCGCACAAATTTAAAAAACACTCCAGTGACTGGCTTATAAGGACTTGCCCAAGACAAAAATGAATAACCTTTTTTCTCCATGCTTGGTTCCTTGTTATTCCATATAATAAAGATTAAAACAATAGCATTTTGAATTAATTTAACATCATTAACCAGGCCAGACTCCATTGGAATCGCGTAGCCAATAAATCTGAACAAACAAGCAAATGGGCAAATATATCTGGAAGGCCAGCATGAAGAGTTATTTTTTTTAAAAAAGTGCTGCATAACACGTAAATAAAAATTAGCTTTGTTGAAAAAAAAACTTGTAATCTAGCAACACTTCCTTTGCTTGTTGTCAGCTTTAAACACTTACACATAGTATGTGTCCTGTAACAAATCCTCATTAAGAAATTCATCTGAAAAGTTTTTCTAAAGTTAAACTGCACAAATCTGTGTATGATTCAACAAATCTTCATATAAAATAATCCAATTCATATTATTCATATGAAAATATGTATTTCAATATTAAATATTAATTATTCATGGACTTGAAATTGTAGGGGTACTAGTACTACTAGTAGTAAATTTTACTACTTTTAATAGCAACCTTCTAACCCGAGCATACTACAAGCAAGTATGGTAGCAAGATTAATGATTGATTGAAAAATATCTGGCATCTGCCCTGTAAATGAGTTCTCATTAAGGGCTATTCTTTCCTAATAAACTTTGTGTTTGGAACAGATGTCACAGTGAAGCAAGTTACCATTTATGTTTGCCTGCCTCAAACACTAAGGCACAACTCATTTATGTGGTCCTACTGAAAATAACTAATAATCAGGCAAAGTGTACCTGTGAAAGTTTGATACAGTAAGTATGTACAGAGAAAGGAAGACTGTTGTGTGCACTGCTTCTAGTACACAGAAGCCTATGGGAAGGGCAATAAGGGCTTTACTTAAGATTTTATTGCTGCTAAAAATCAAGATACTCAGGATGCCAAATGTCACCTCAACAGCTCAATCTATCACATAGGTAGCAATGGACTTAAAGCAGTTCTTGCACTGAAACTGCATTTCTTCTGAATTCTGGTATTTCTTTTGAAAGAAGTTTAAAGGCAAACAATTTGTAAAATACAAGTAGTAATAGTAATAAATACTTGATGCAAGAATGGTTTGTATCACTTTAAAAAATTGTTGTTCTGCAGACATTTTGGAACCCAACATTTTTAGTGTTGGGCATCAGTTACTTTAGCTATACTAAAGCACCTAGACATAGGGTCTAAGTCAAGGAAACAGTAGAACTGGTGTCAGAAGTCGCTAATTATTCTTTACAACTTCAGATGAGGACTTTTGAGCATCTTTTTCTACTACTTACCATCTAGACCTAGACAGGCCATTTAAAAATCCCGATTCAGAAGCCGAACAATTTATTCCGTCCCTCTTAAAACCCTAGTGCATCATAGCAAGTACACTTCCTGCTCAAAACAATGATTCTCAAAGGCAGTTATCTTCCAGCTTTTGTGGAAGATGGCAAGATATGGCTAGACAGATTTGTTTTTCTTTTACCAAGATAATCAGTGGGTAAGACAACTGTAATTTCAATCAAGCACTCTGCCAAAAGAACAGAAGAAGCACTGGCAAAGCAGTAATGGCTCAAGCTTGGCAAAGAGCCAACTTCATGTACTTCTTTATTTGTCCTGTGTTCATATTAACAAAGCTTCTCAGCAGTCTAATTATTCTATAAACAGATTATTGAAGTTGTCTCCATGGAAAGAAATAAGTGAAGAAAACCCCCAGAAATTGGAGAATGCAGTTTGGCTGCTATATCCAATAGACCAAGCTAAATAATTTAGAAAATATGCCCATTCAGCTCATACTTTCTGAATAGTACTGGACACATATCCATTTTATTTCTCGGCTCTGCAGAATTTTAAATATATATTTTCCAATATATCATTTTAGGGAAACAGATGAGAGAAACTGATTTTAGATCCAGAAGAATTGGGATTATGCTTCATCCTAAAATTACATTAGGGACACTTTACAAATGTATTGCTTAGTGGTGGAAATTTTGATCCCACTTAGCATTATTGACAATTATTTGTACTACATCAGGGGTCTCCAACCACTGGGCCCCGGACCGTTACTGGTCCGTGGAACATTTTCTACCGGGCCGCCGGTTTGCTGGGCACCGCCATCTTGTTTTGATGAGAAAGTGCTTCCGGTGAGCTTTTCTGGTTGGAAAGCGGCATTTGGGTCCTGAAGGAATCCTCACGCCTTAGTTTCATGGAAGGGGGGGCGGCTTCGAACAAAACTAAGGCGCGAGGATTCTTTCAGCACCCAAGGCAAGGCGAGCCGAGCGACCGTCCTGAAGCTGTCCTGAAGCCCATCGACAAAGGTACAAAGGAGGAGTTGAAGGTGGTGGGGAGAAGCGGGGGACGGCTGGCTGGCCGGTCGCTCGGCTCACCTTGCCATGCGTGCTGATGCCGGTACCGGGCCGCAGGTCATTTTGTGATGCCGGTACCGGGCCGTGGCACAAAAAAGGTTGCGGGCCACTGTACTACATGACATTCCTTGTTAGTCAATATAGAGGCCATGTACATATAAAAGAAAGGTAAAAATAAAGGTTTCCCTTGTCCAGTCGTATCTGACTCTAATACACACTGTTCCTCTCTGTTTCTTAACAGAGGGAGCCAGTGTTGTCCAAAGACACTTTCACAATCTGTCGCCGGCATGACTATATACCGAAGTACATGGAAAGCTGCTACCTTCCCACCGAAGTGGTACCTATTTATCTACTTGCATTAGTGTGCTTTAAACTGCTAGGTTGGTGGAGCTGGGGCAAGAAATTCTGTCATGCAGTACTCCAATCTCAAACTGCCAATCTCTCTCAATACACATAGAGTCTTAACCGTGGCTACATCACTTTCCAAAGATACAATATGTCCTCAAAATTTCACCTCTTTTTTTAATCATAAGCCCATAGCTAAGGCACTGCTTTAAATGTTCCATGATGAGTTATTTCTCATGTTATGTCAGCATAAGACTTCCCATGCTGTTAAGCTAGTGCACATGGAGGAGGTGGACATGGTTGGGGAAAGCCATCTGTTCAGATCCTATTGGTTCTGCAGGTCTGCTGTGAGATGACCCCCTTCTATAGGGTTGATGGTTTGCAGTACTGTTTTACTTGTGAAGGAGACCAGATTCCCAGTTGCTGCAGATACTTTCTTTGTATGTTATGTGCATGTTCCATAAAGATAACTTAACTGATTGATACAAAAGGGCTTGCTGTTTCTGAATGGTGCAACTTAAAACAATTGAAACAGATATTGCACTTCATGACTTTTGCTCTAGAACATGGGTGTCCAAGTTGCATCATGTGATGTTTCTCAATGTACTTCCCCTTTGCAGAGCTGGGGTGGGCAGGGCCTATGCGTGACGCATCTGGCCCACGGGCTGTCAGCAGGCTGTCCCCTTCTCTAGAATAAGATTTCCATTAGGCCCCTGATATATAAGGTGGTAGTACAGGGAACCTTCTGTATGTGTTGGGGATACAGCAGGGGTCCCCCATCCCGATCCACGCAAATAAGCAAAGCCCCATCTGCAGGATGCAGGCAGCCCATGAATAATGACTACTTTGGTCCACGTAAAATCCTCTATTCATGGAATTGGTCCCTGGTGCTCAAAAGGTTGGGGCCGCTGGGAAAGTGCAGGGAGCCCCTTTGCTCTGGCAGCAAAGGAGACCAGAACCATGGCATGCACAGCTACTTTATTCACTGTATTTTGAAAAGAAGGATGAACTATCCATCTACAATTTACAACAATATCATCTTCTCAATTTCCAGCATTTCAACACTACTTATCTAGTGCCTTCACTCAAGTGCACAAATCCAAATGACAGCAAAGCAAAACATAAAAGCATTCTAAGTCTTGGCTGTTGAAATGACGACTTCTGTATAGACCAATAAGCATTTTGCAAAAAGTGTTTGGATGCAACTGATAGCAGCCCACAGCTCAACCCTATTTCCCAAATGTCTGAAGACTCCAAATACACCTAAGTAGCAGCTAAAGCAGCCATATCTGAAATCAGAGTGACCCCATAAGATTGCCATCATGAGGAACCAACCTTTGCTGCCATCTAATGGTCAGAGGGCTAAGGGCAATAGGCCCTTGGGAAAAGAAGACAGAAGAGAATGCTGAGGACTGCCTTGATCACATATTCAGGGGCAGCAACTGGTGGCAGTTTTTCCCATGTTTGGCATTTCTGACTTGGGCTTTCTGTGGGTTCACAGAATTTAACAGAAAACCTGGCGCAAAATTTCACTTCAGACTTTTATTTAAACAGCATCTAGTATTATTGCTTTGCAAGATTATATCTGTATTAGGTGCCTGCCATGACATAATATGGACTGCAAAGCAATAAAGGTTCAATAACAGGTTCAATAAAGGTCGAATAACAGACCCTTGGTTGCGCAGTGATTAGACTGAGTACTGCAGGCTACTTCTGCTGCAGCCAGCTGCCTGCAATTTGGCAGACTGAATCTCACCAGGTTCAAGGTTGACTCAGCCTTCCATCCTTCCGAGGTCAGTAAAATAAGGACCCAAATTGTTGGGGGCAATAGGGCTGACTCTATAAAACGCTTAGAGGGGTGTAAAGCACTATAAAGTGATATATAAGTCTAAGTGCTATTGCTATTCAAGGATAAAAGCTTCATAGAGATCTACTATAGATAAGCTGTTATGAAAAAAATCCTGGACTATGAATCAAATGCAAAACTATATTTACAATAAGCTCACGATTCCAATTCTTCTTTCTTCTATGCAAAAGGTGTTAATGGACTAGAAATTATCCTCTTTTAAGTGAGAGTTGTTCTAATTGTCTGACAACAGACAACTCTGATTTCAGATTTTTTTTATGAAAACTGTCTCTTACATTAGTTTGTGCAAGTTTTCCTCTTTTTGAAAATAATTATATTAAATATATTTATAAATATAAATATATTGAAATTTAAATTAAACCATTTCGTCTTGTTCTTCAGAATATCCTGATGGTATACTTTTTGTCTGCTAAGTATGTCTGGACCGTGTTCTTGTCCTTTTTTCTTTTATATAAATTACTTGTATATCAGTAACATCTTTTTTATAAACTTTCACCCTGACACCCTATATTTTCCTACCATTGGTTCCTACTTGTTATAATTCTGAATGTACTGTATTATCTATTTTTTAAATTCAATACAAATTTGATTATATTCAACATTTCCTTAGCATCAAGACCTGTAGCACTGCAAGGTCACTTTTCTCCAATATTCCTGCTACTTCCACTTTCTCAACTTAATCTTCTGTACTGATTACTATTGCAAAGAATAGCCGAACCTGTTTGTACCTTCCTCCATTCCTTAAATCAGGAATACGTCTTAGAAGAACATACTTGGTACGATTTTTCTCCCTATAATTTTCATCACTACGTTTTCATGCATCCTTGAAAGATCTAAAATTTGTTTTTGGTAGTTTCTCACTCATCTTCTCTTTAATTGAGCAGGCAATGGTAGACGCTACAGTAACATTGTTTTTATTTGCTCCTTCACTTATTTAAATCTAATAGTCTCCACAACATTGCCAAATTCATGTATTTGGATTTCTGAACAGGAATTAAATATTTTTAACTTATTGCAAAAATTCCCCCTTTCTACTGCTACTGTTCCTTTTGAACAAAAGCACGTGCTGGCTGAGGAATTCTGGGAGTTGAAGTCCACAAGTCATAAAGTTGCCAAGGTTGGAGATCCCTGAACTAAACTATTATTTGCATAACCAGGAGACAGGCTGTAACTCATGCTTATGATTGCAGGTTGAGACATAAAGTCAAGTTTTCAAGGCCATACAAAAGGCCAGCAGGGATGGGATAGTCTAATCTCAGATGAGAATGATGTTCCAAATGTTTTCAAAAAGGCTCTCCTTCTGGGCCCACCAGCCAACAAATACCTGGAGCATGCCTTTCTGCCAGATCAGGTTGGATGCATAGGGATGGTCCTGTAAATAAACTGGTCCTATGTATGTCATGATGGACTTTATAGGTAACAACCAGCATTTTGAATTGCACAATAGAAGCCAATGCAGCTTTTGCAGCAGTGATGACACATGTGCCAAGAAACTGGCACCCGTAACCGCTTAGGCCTTTTCAGCCACCCATTTCGGTCACCTGCTTTTCTGCCCCTAAGCAAAAGTCTTCAGGTTTTTCTTAATCTATAATAATAATATAATAATCTATATATATATATGTGAAAAAAACCACTCGTGTATCATCACAAAATCTCCACAATCGTTAAGCCTACAAACTTGAAATTTGGCACGTATGTCCCTCTTGGCTTCTAGGTGCTCACTAAGAAAGGATTTTTTGAAATGACCATCAGATCATTAGTATTTCATATATTATTATTATGATCTGATGCTAATGAATTCTACTCCCCCTTCCCCACCTGAAATCTGTTCCAAATGCAAAACACAAGCAGAGGAGTTTCTATTTCAGTTTTAGTTTCACAGCACCAAGCAGCTTTAGTACAGAACAGTTGAGCTAAGCCACGCCCAGGCTCCTTGCTGTCTTCTTCTTACTCACACATCAAATACTGTTTCCCTTTCCAAACAGCCCTCACCTCTCACACACACTGACAGGATGCTAGCCAGATGAATACCAATGGATGCTGGTAGGCAGAGGCAGAATTTCCTCTCCTTATTTTTCTCCCCAAAAAGCGAAGCCCAACAGTGAAGCACGGGTATTGAGCTGGTGCCTTATATTTTCAACTCTACCGATTTTTTGTTTTTGTTTTTTAAAAAAACATACACATAGACATAGCACAGAAATCTTGCAAGGATGCATCAGTCGCGTTCATCTTCTGCAAAGTACGTCGTAACTTTCTTATCACCCCTTTGCAAGCTTATCTGTTTTGAACTTTGACATTGCAGGTAAGACACCCGGGATCCCCAGATGCGACATTTCTGTCTACAAATGATGGTCCTAAAACCGACACACACACACACACACACACACACACACGCAGACATTAAATGATTCCGATACTTCAGAAGGACTGCCATCTGCGCATGCGGACAGCCATATTCACCGCGATTTGCCCCAGGAAAGCGGAGGCTCGGAGTTAAGTCCCTTGCCGCCCCGAGGTCAGCCATTTGGGGTGCGAGTGGGGACTGAAGTCAAAGCAGCCCCAGAGCTCAGGCATTGTTGCGGCTACGTGGGACAAACGGCGCTCTACGCCGCCTTCGCTTCTATTGCACGCGACGGCTTAGCCCCGCCCCCGGACCTTACCTTCGACCCCACGGGCAGCTTTCTCGTTTTGACCGCCGTGCTCCAGCTGCGGCCCCCCGCCAACACGCGCCCAACCGCCGCGGTTGCCATGCAAACGAAGGAGTGGGGGGGGGGAGAAAGAAAGAGGGAGAAGAAAGCGCCTCCCCGCTTCCCTTTGCTGCGTGCAGCCTTCCAAGCGCACGCGCAGTGCCAAAGACGCTTGATTCGCGGGCGGGGAGCGAGGAAGTGCGGAAGGACAGAGAGGACAAGCCAATCACGTGACGCACCTGTTACGTCACGCCTTGGCTTGGGTCTTCGCGCGCTCTTTAAAAGGAAAGAATTCTTGTTCTAGCTTTGTGCGTGCAACGTTTGTGTCACGGTGGGCTCAATTCAAGAGGCTGCGCAAGAAAAAAAAACCATAATGCTCCCTTCTTTCCTTTTAGGGTCTTTTCCTTGGTGTTTCGCTATTTATTTTTTTAAATTGATTAGGAGTTGTATTTCAATGAAGATCCATTTCATCCTGGGAAACCTCTTTTTGAACTATTACCATCTGGCAGACAGTACAGAATAGTAAAAACAAGGACAAATAGGCTGAAAAACAGCTTCTATCCCAGGGCAGTAGCTCTTTTCAATTTTGCTGTATAGTGCAGTATTGGTGTGGGGTCGGGGTTTCCAGTTCAGTGGGTGAAGGATGTGTGTTTGTGTTTATTTTCATGGTCATGGTCAAGAGTTCGTTGGAGGTGCAATGACAATAAAGTCAAGTCAAGTTGCAGGGTTTCTTTGCAAAAACCTCTGACCTTAGCTGATGTATCTCTCCTGTGTGGAGGTTCATGGAGGATGTTGGAAGAAATATCCTTCTGGGTTCAGTTCCAAGTGGGGAAAAAGACACTGGAAACATGGAGGCTGTTTGGAAGGTGGTTTAATGGTGGACAGCAAGACCACATGGCTTGAAGCTCCAAAGAAGGATGATCACATTGGTTGTCAGACTCCCATGGGGGCCATGCAGGGGCAACGCAGAGTCCTGAGTTCCAGGCTTGGTTGAGCCTTGCTGGATGATGATGCACTGAAAAGGGCTTTCGGCAATTGCTATAGCTTTACCAGGAGATCTTTGTTATGTAAAGTATTCTGGACCAGGCCTTAATGGCCCACCCATTAACAAAGGTGGGGGTGAGCTTCTGCTTCTGAGGTGAGTTTCTGCTCCTGAGTTTCTACTCTTTTTAGGGGAAATATTCTGCCTTTTAAATATTTCCTAGGATATTTCAATTTTCTAGGAGAGGGGTGGGTGCTAACTTTCTACAAGGATTAGAATAATTTTGCAACATCTATTTTTTTAAACTCGGGCTTTTGGTTAATTTTGTTGTTTTATTAAACTCACATCCCAGACATGAACTGTTTCAACTCCTTCCCTCAAAATGACACTATAGAAGAACACCAGAAGAACTAGACACAAGAAAAGTTTTTTCCCGAAAGCCATCACTGCTAAAAAATTCGCTCAACCCTGCCCAACTATTACAAAGTCTGCACTACTATTACTATTAATCTTCTCATCACTCCTTATCATCCATCCCCTCCCAGTTGTGATTGTAGGACTGTAACTTTGTCACTTGTATACTTACGATTTATATTGACTGTTTCCTAGTATGATTTGATTGCTTATTGTACCTTATGACTATTATTAAGTGTTGTACCTTATGATTCTTGACTAATGTATCTTCTTTTATGTCTACTGAGAGTATTTGCACCAAGACAAATTCCTTGTGTGTCCAACCACACTTGGCCAATAAAGAATTCTATTCTATTCTAAAACTTTGAAAACAGAATACATATTTAATGATGATCTTCCTTGAATTTTCCCAGGGGTTTGCTTTTCAGGTTAACAAATGCTATTCCCCATGATTGATTGCAGCATCTGGTCCTAATGGATGATCTTCATATCTGCATCAATTGTGTCCTGCCACCCTTGCTTTAGTTTTCCATGCAGGTGTTTTCCATTAGTGTTAAAATGGAAGGCAATGCATGTGGGGGTTCAGCTTATCTGGCCATACCACTATAGGTGCTTTTCCTGCATTTCCTCTGTTTTTGGTCCAACACTCGTCTGCTAATGGACTGTGTTGTTGGATGGTCAAAAAAATGTAATGACAACACATTCATGTAATATAGAGGCATTCACTACTTTGGTGGTTGGCCAGCACTAAGCACTGTGCAGTGCTACTGAGCAAACCATCGTTCTGCATATTTCCACTTTTAAATGATTTGGCATTCATCTATTACAGAGTATTCCTGTAATCTTTCATCACAGTGATGTTTTATTCACTCCTGCACACATTCCATCATTGCCATGATCACTTTGCAGATGGGCCCTATGTAATGGAAGTCTTCATTAGATCTTCACTGCTGATGTAAATGGTGAAGATGTTTGGGCCGCTCTCCAGATACTTGGTGGTCTTGATATTGTGGTGCAAACTGAAGTGGCTAAGAAGATTGGTTGTTTGATGTCTGGACACAGTGTTACAGTGATGGCTGCAAGCAAGACATTTTTGGTGTAAACCCAGGGGACACTATGATGCAGATCTCATGATGGGATCTATGGTGAGGATGAACAACAACAGCATTAGTCCCAAGACTTCATGGGAAAGTTTTTGGAAAGGCCAACACATCTCACTCAACTGCAGATATTAACTAGAACATCTGGACCCATTTTATGAATAGCTTGTGCACATGATCATGTAATATGTACCATCAGCTGATATGGAACACATTCAAAATCTTTTTCTAGGTCAAGGAATCCAGGTGTAATTGCTTTTTCTTTTCTCGGTGCTTTTCCATGAGCATGTAGGTCATAAAAACGGCAGTGATAGTCAAGCTTTTGACAAAGCTCCATTGTTTTATGTTGATTTCAGTAATGTCACAGGAGCTGATTAAACATGCACTCAAAAATTTTCATTGTGTGAGACAACAGGGATTAGTTAGTAATTGTAGCAATCACCTGTACTTTTGAAGAGGGAAACTTGTGGTCCAGCCAGCAGGCACATGGGCACAAACCATAAAATAGCAGCTACCTGAAGAAGCTACTGTAGTCAGCCACTCAATTACTCTGATGAAATTGTTTCAACTTCCTGACGTCTACTGGTACCTTGCCTAGGCCAGGTACTTTCAAATTCTTCATAGCTTTAGTAACCTGTTCAAATGTAATGTACAGGGCTGGGCCAGCCTTAGCTAAGCCATCAGGCATTGGGTGTGGAAATTTGATTTTGTCACAGTATTGCTGCTAGCCTTTTGGAATTTTAAGCTTATCCTGCAGTTGCTGTCCATTTTATTCATGTAGTGTTCACATGTATTTAATATTTTAATTGGCTTGATCTGCACTTTCGCTAGTTTTTTTTTCCACCTTCATTTATCTTGTTGTTCGTAAAAATTCCAGTAGTGATTGACTTTGGCCTCTGCAGGAAGAATGCCTGGTTTTGTTGCCACTCTTCTTGCAATAATTTTCTTTTGTCAGTTTTTGTTGGTCTTCTGCACATGCCAGTTCTTGTAGGCCATCTTCTTTTCCCTTACTTTCTGCTGCACTTATTTCATTCAGAGCCACATCTGCTTGTTAATTTGAGGATGATTTGTCTATTTCTCAAAAAATGGTATGATAAATATAAATTATGATATTCTGTAGCTTACAATATATAAGCTAAATGACAGTATAGCAATATATTATTAAATAGAAATTGAAGCCATTAAAAAAAAGTTTACCTGTTGTATAAAGGAAAGCTATAGGGTGATAATAAAGAAACAAACTTAAGGTCTTTAGAGAACAAAACCACAACAATATCTTTTAATCAGGTTTATGGGCTGTTTCACACATGAAAAGACTCTGAGCAGCTGTTCTTAATATGCTGATGGGAGCACTGCAGTAATGCCATCAGAAAAGACATTCCATTGAAAAATATATGCCAATTGTATTTTGATAATATTGATTATGTGCCATGAAGTCAGTGTCTATTTGTAGCAACCATCCAGATAAATTTTCTTCAGGATGATTTGTGCCCAATCTGGTTCTTCATGTCTTTCAGTGGACCAGCCAACTTCCCTATAACTGAATCAACCACTTTGCTGCTGCTTTTTTCTCTTTCCTTTTACATTTCCTAATGAAACCATTGCCTGCACAACTCTGATCTTTGTAGGCATATTCCAACCTCTCAATAGTTTTTTTTTCCCCTCCAAAGGCCTTTCTGGCTACTCTACCAAGTGCCAGCCTGTGGCATATTTCTTGACCACTTATTCCATTATTGTTCATGATTGACCCTAAAAGGCTGAGGCTATCAGTTCTTATTTTTAGTTCTAAGTCTGGGTTGCTGCACCTCTTATTATCATGAGTTTTGTCTTCTTTACCTTGGTCCCTTTTTATTACTGTAGTCCTTGACTTTCATTCCTGGACCTTGAGGATCATTTGCATTTGCATCTATCAATAGGCAATCACAGCTTAATAGACTTTTGGATGCTAAGTTCCAAAAATAAATGCTCTTATGAGAAGACATTGCTCATCTAGTCAGTTGTTTATTTCTTCATATGGAGAGAGCAGGGGCACAACAGAAAGCCACATTAGATCTGACTGTACATTCTTGCATAAAGCAAGATTAATTTTCAAGAAAGGATGTAACACTTGTTGCTCCTTTAATAGGAAAAAGAAGAAACTGGGAAAGTTTGAGCAACCTCATCCTTAAAATTCTGTGGATGAGATTTGCAGATTATACCATAAATACCCACTGAAGCTTCTACAGTGCTGTGGATAACAATTGTGTCCACCTGATCTTTACAGATGTACATGCCATATGCTAAATAAAGAAATATGGATGTGGAGTAATCCTCGATGTATGATCACAATTGAGCCCTATATTTCCATTGCTAAGTGAGATAGTTGTTAAGCGAGTTTTGCCCCATTTTATGACCTTGTTAAGTGAATCACTGCAATGTTAAGTTGGTAACATGGTTGTTAAGTGATTCTGGCTTCCTCCACTGTCTTTGCTTGTCAGGTCACAAAAGATGATCACATGACACCAGGATAGTGCAATTGTCATAAATATATGCCAGTTGCCAAACATCTGAAATTTTGTCATGTGACTGTGGAGATGCTACAAACGTTGTAAGTGTGAAAAATGGCCATGTCACTTTTTTCAGTCCTGTTATAACTTTGAATGGTCACTAAATGAACCATTGCAAGTCAAGGATTATCTGTATTCATGTACTTTCCAATCAAACAACCCTGCATAGATCTTATGTTGGGACAGGTTCTCTTGTGCCAGTAGCCAGGAACTACCCTCTAAGCTACCCACATTTTGTAGCCTGAGCTTTTAAGTAAGTTTCAGCCTCCAGGCATATCTCTCACAACTGACCCAGGAATATTTCTTTTAAACATTAGTCTCAAACCATCGTGGAAATTATTTCAAGAAATCTGACACACATATTTCACATCCTGCATTTGGCTATCAATACTCGTTGCAGAAGACCTTATGCCACCAGACTCGAAATCCTAGACCTAGAAAACCTAGAACTACACCACCTTCGGTCTGATCTAAGTATAGTATATAAAATCATACATTGCAATGCCCTACCTGTCAATGAATACTTCAGCTTCAACCATAACAATACAAGAGCAAACAATAGACACAATCTCAAGGTTAATCGCACCAAACTTAATTGCAGGACATACGACTTCAACAACAGAGTGGTCAATGTCTGGAATACTCTACCTGACTCTGTGGTTTCTTCCCCAAACCCCAAAAACTTTAACTTTAGACTGTCTACTATTGACCCACCCCTTTCCTAAGAGGTCAGTAGGGAGCGTGCATAAGCGCACCAATGTGCCTACCATCCCTGTCCTATTGTTTCTTTTCTTTTTTTAATTTTTCTTATATGTATCCATGTATTCATAACTATATTTTTACTTATACTATTATCTTGTAAGCAATTGACAAAAATAAATAAATAAATAAATAAACAGGCATAACAATATCTCTGCAAGTTTGGTCCTAGGAGGCTATATATATATATATTGTTATGTCTTTGGGACTGGTTGGAGTCCCCAACCAGGTCCGCTGTTTGAGCGGGAGCACCAGCCGCTCCCATTGGCTGGCACCGTTTGACAGCTGGCTATAAAAGGCGGCTGTCGAGCAGTGCCAGCCCCGTTGCCGCCAGCTAACCTGCCTAGTTAGGAGGCAGACGCGGCAACCCTTTATTCATTGCAATAAAGCCTTTTACGTTTCACTCTGGCTCAGCCTCGTTCCTCCGCCGCTCTACAACACTGGCGACGAGGGCGGGATGCGATCGAAGGCTGCCAGACGTGCAATTCAGAGGAGCTGTGGTCACTGATAGCGAAGCCACGGGCGCTGAAGCCGCAGCCGCCGATGCTCACAAAGAGCGCGAAATTCAAAGAAGCCTCCGTAGCTTTTGAGCTGTAGTCACTAGAGCGAAGCCACGGGCGCTGAAGCCGCAGCCGCCGGCGCTCACAAAGGGCGCGAAATTCAAAAAGCCTCCGTAGCTGGAGAGACAGACACCGCCGGATAAGCGCAGCCGAAAGCGCTCTTCTAAGAGCGCGAATTTTGAATCACGACTGAAGGGGACGAACCCTGCCGCTTCAAAAAATGAACGCCAATCCGACATTCCCACCATTCAAGCTAGCCGAGGAAACGTGGGACTCATACAAAAACCATTTCAGCTACTTCCTCGATGCCATCGGTTTAGCAGATGCTGCTGAACACAGGAAAAAATCCTACTTCCTCAGCTACAATGGGGCTGCGGTTTTTGACACCGCTACAGCACTAGTCGCCCCTCGCTCTATCAGGACCATACCTTGGGATGAACTCCAAGAGATCCTCTCCAACCACTACTCTCCTAAACCATCCCAGATAGCCAGGAGATATGCTTTCAAAACTAGAAGGCAGGCTGAGGGAGAGTCAATGAGTATATGGCAGCTCTGAGGACAGCTGCCTTACAGTGTGGTTTCAGAGACTACCTAGAAGACATGTTATTAGACCAGATCATCTGTGGGGTTAGAGACCTTAGGCTTCAAAGACGTTTGCTAGCAAAAAAGGACTTAAACCTAGCTTTAGCCGTGGAGGAAGCCCAAGCTGCTGAGCTCTCTGCCCAATCAGCAGCTGAAATTCAAGGAACTCCTGTAAAACCCAGCAGTTCCACTATTCATTCAGAGGAAGTTTCCCTTGAAGAAGACCCCATAGACTCAACAGACATTAACCGCCTTAAGCAACAAAAGCCTTCACAGGTAGGAGCAGGGCAGAGAAACAACTTCGCCCCCAAGCAACCTCCCATTTGCCTAGCTTGCGGGGGCTCCCACTCTAGGGCATCCTGCAGGTTTAAGAACGCCATCTGTCTGAATTGTCAAAAGAAAGGCCACCTCGCTAGAATCTGCCAAGCAGGGCGAACCTTTCCTCAAAGACCTCCACCACCTACTAATTTCCAAAGGCAAGTGGAGGACTGCTATACCTGCTACCACGCTAACCAAACTTCCCAGACTCCTAATAAAATCAGTATTTCTGTTTCTTTAGAAGGTAAGCCCTGCAGGATGGAAGTAGACATGGGATCTGCACTTTCAATCATCTCCTGGGAAACCCTAAAGAAGATTCATCCCAGATTTGCGAAGAAGAAGCTGCAGAGATGCCACCTGACACTGCGGGACTACCAGGGCAAGAACATTCCTGTCCTCGGGAAAGGCAAGTTTTTAGTTCAATTCCAAGCCTTTAAAGGCCATTTGCCTTTGGTGGTTGTTAATGGTGCCCTCCCCAGTCTGTTGGGGCTAGATTGGTTCCCCTCCCTCGGCCTTAGTGTAACTGGGATCCATGCTGTCTCAACTTCTGACGTAGATGCCCTATTCTCAGATTACTCTGATGTTTTTAGCAGCGAGCTGGGTTGTTATTCTGGCACCCCCATCTCCTTCTCTGTGGAGCCCCAGGCAATTCCTCTTCGCCTTAAGCCACACAGAGTGCCTTTCGCCATACGTCCCAAGTTAGATTTAGAATTAGATAAGTTACTAAAGCAAGGGGTGTTAGAACCCACTGACTTTGCCAAATGGGAGACCCCCATAGTCACCCCACTCAAGAAAGATGGCAGTTTAAGAATCTGCGCAGACTATAAGACCACCCTCAATCGTTATCTACAGGTCAGCGCCTACCCTGTCCCTGTTATTCAACACCTGTTACACACCTTCGAACCCGGCACCATCTTTGCCAAATTAGATATGTCCCAGGCATACCAACAGTTCCCTGTGGATGATAAGACAGCTGAGTTACAAACCATAGTCACACATAGAGGGGCATTCAAGTGCAAACGCCTCCAATTCGGCGTAAGTGTAGCCCCGGGTATATTCCAATCCCTCATGGAATGGATTCTCCAAGGTCTCCCAGGGGTTGTCCCTTACTTCGATGACATTTTAGTCTCAGCAATTGACAGACCTCAGCTCATACAGAGGGTCAGAGCAGTCCTAGAGAAGTTTAGGCAGCCTGGCCTCAAACTTAAAAGGGAGAAGTGCGCCATCGCCACTAGGCAAGTGGACTTTCTGGGGTATAGGATAGATGCCTCTGGCATTCACCCAGTCGAATCTAAAGTAAAGGCTATCCATGAGGCACCCACTCCAACTAACAAGACGGAACTCCAAGCCTTTCTGGGGCTACTAAACTTTTACGCCTCATTTCTCCCGCACAAAGCATCTATTGCTGAACCCTTACACAGACTGTTAGACAAAGAATCCCCCTGGCATTGGGGACCCAAAGAAGCCCATGCCTTCAAGTCAGTCAAGTCCTTACTCACATCTGATGCAGTTTTAATCCAATATGATCAACGACTTCCCCTGGTCCTAGCTGCTGATGCATCCCCCTTTGGGATTGGGACTGTTCTGAGCCACAGGCTTCCCAACGGTTCCGAGGCACCAATTGCTTTCTTCTCTAGGACCTTCTCTACTGCAGAAAGGAACTACAGCCAAATAGATAAGGAGGCCTTGGCTGCAGTGGCTGCAGTAAAAAAGTTTCATGAATTTTTGTTTGGGCACCATTTTGAACTTATAACTGACCATAAAGCACTCCTGGGGCTGTTATCAGGGGATAAGCAAACCCCGCAGGTACTATCACCTAGAATGACCAGGTGGACTTTGTTCCTGGCTGCTTATTCATTCAAGTTGGTGCATCGCCCTGGAAAAAACTTGAGTCACACCGATGCCCTTAGTCGATGCCCCCTACCAGTCCCAGTCGAAGACCCAGCACCTGTTCATGCCATTTTTGAAGTTAATGAACTTTAATTGCCGGTTACAGCCGAGGACATTGCTGCGCACTCAAAAAGACAGAATAATTGCCCAAGTTATGGACTGGGTGGGAAGGGGTGGCGGAAACGCAATACACTGCTGACTTTGCTCCTTTCAAAACCCGTAAGCAGGAATTGTCGAAACTACAAGGATGTCTGTTGTGGGGGACAAGGATAGTCATCCCAGCCACTCTTCATGTACCCATCCTGAAGGTACTTCACGAGGGCCACCCGGGCATCGTAAGGATGAAGGCTCTGGCCCGCAGCTACGTTTGGTGGCCCGGCATGGATGCCCAAATCGCCAGCTGGGTAAGCTCATGCCAACCTTGCCAAGAAACCAGGGCTGCCCCACCAGCAGCTACGCCTACCAAGTGGGAGAGTGCTAGTGGTCCGTGGTCTCGCCTGCACATCGACCTGGCTGGACCAGTACATGGAAGGACCTTCTTGGTTGTAGTAGACTCTTATTCCAAATGGATAGACTTGGCCCTACTACCCTCGACAACCACCCAAGCAATTGTTAAGGCTCTGACCCGCTTCTTCGTTACCCATGGGCTCCCTGACACGCTGGTGTCTGACAATGGCCCCCAGTTCACGTCGTGTGAGTTTAGCATGTACGTTGCCAACTTGGGCATCAGACACATCCTTACAGCCCCCTTTCACCCCGCTAGCAACGGGATGGCTGAGAGGGCAGTCAGGTCAGCAAAAGAGGCACTTGCCAGGTTTGGCCAGGAAAACTGGCACTCCAAACTGTCACGTTACCTCCTGAGCCAACATACGACGCCATACACCGCTACAAATAAATCCCCTGCCGAGCTCTTGATGGGGAGATGCCTTAGGACCACCCTGGACAGGTTGCACCCCCACTACTGCCCAGACACCCCTTTAGGATCTGACAGTTTGGTCAGGGACTTTGCCCTGCATGACCTGGTGTACGCCAGGAATTATGCAGGGATCCTCTGTGGGTACCAGGTCAAGTTGTGTCAGTCACAGGTCCTAGATCCTACAGGGTCCTCCTGGAAGATGGACACCTGTGGCGTAGACACGTGGACCAGCTCAGAAGGCGATGGAGAAGCACAACTGATACCAACCCAACCCAACCTCCTAGCACCGAGGACTCACTGCCGGTACCAGCCTACCCAGACGGAAGCTCCCTGCAGGACCCGATCAACCCCATCGACCGAGAGAGTTTGCTGGAGGGCCCGAGCTACCAACAAGGGACACCGAACCAGCCGCCAAGCGAACCTGTCTGCCGGCCGGACCAAGCGACTCGCCAAGGTCAGCCCGAACAGGGGGACTTACCTGATTCACAGAGCACCACACCGGACCGAGCCCACTCCCCAACAACCTCCGAGACGATCCCTGGGGGCAAGGACTTGACACCAGCCAGCAGCATGCCCGGGTTGCGACGTTCGTGCCGCCAGCGCAGACAACCAGCTTACCTGAAGGACTACGCATGCTCCCAGCTGGGGGAAAGGAGTGTTATGTCTTTGGGACTGGTTGGAGTCCCCAACCAGGTCCGCTGTTTGAGCGGGAGCACCAGCCGCTCCCATTGGCTGGCACCGTTTGACAGCCGGCTATAAAAGGCGGCTGTCGAGCAGTGCCAGCCCCATTGCCGCCAGCTAACCTGCCTAGTTAGGAGGCAGACGCGGCAACCCTTTATTCATTGCAATAAAGCCTTTTACGTTTCACTCTGGCTCAGCCTCGTTCCTCCGCCGCTCTACAACATATATATATACATGTTTTCTTAAGTTTTCGCAGGTATCCATATGTACGATATTCAGTTTTAAAAGCACAACTATAATGACGTGGGAAAACACCCGGACAAAGCTGAATACCATATATATATCTCACATCCAATCATCCTTTCCATTTCCATTCAGCATGGCTGTGCTTTAACAATCAAGTCACATCCCTGCAATTTCTTTGAGAAAGCTGTACCATGAGATCCAGAATCACATTACTTTTTGCTTTTCACTAAAATGCCTTGTCCTCATGAGAGTTTGCGATCGTTTTGCTTTAGCTTGTTACATATCAAGTTCCTATTTCTTGTTTGTTCTGACAACTTAGCATCTTTCCCCATAAATAGATATAAACTGGGTGTTTAAAGTATGATATATAATTGGTAAGTCCAGTGTTCTAATCTAAGGCAACGGGTAGTAGAGAAAAGTGAAAATCTTTTAAAGATGTTTCTAAAGTGTAGGGCATTCCTTTCTGTACATTGATGTTCTTTACCATTTGTTGGAAATCACTAGGGCTGAGATGTCCCAGAAAGGCAATTGTCCTCTTCCACTGTTCTGAGTTATGTTTCCTCCTCCAAATTTTTAGGATGTGCTGTCCTCTCTCCTATTTTTATCCATTTTCCCATTATTTTTTATTCCTTCCCTGCCCTAATTTTCAATTTTATTCAGTTGCCTGTACATAGGACTGATGATGATTTCCTACGCAGGCAGTTTTTTCCACTTTTATCTCCCTGGTAGTTTATAATCATTCTGCTTTAACATGCTACATATCAAGTTTCTATTTCTTGCTTCTACTGATAACTCAGTATATATTTTCCTGTAAAATCTAAAAGAAAAAAAAGGAAGCCGTGGATATAGGAAGTTAAGTACAAGGAGCTCCTACAAAATTTTGCAGTTTAGCAAAGCAAAAGCAATATTTCTGATACTCCTTCCTTCATTGTACACATCAGGAGATATAATTTAAGATTGTTATTTTATCAATACAGCAGTCTATATTTATAATTTGGACTATTTGTACTTCAAGAGTGACTTCTCTAAGTTCAGTATTCAGGAGATATTTTTTCTTTTAATCTTAATTAACTATAAGACTTTTTTTTTGCATAGTGGAAAGCTGTGAAATAATTAGTAACATTCATTTAAAGGTAATATAATTTTCAATCCTGACTTTCTGAGTTACTGTTTGGTAAATACTGTAGTAACTGAGGAGTGATGAAAAAAAAAATGAAAATCAAGCCTTAAGTGTTGGGCTCAAAATAGCTTTTAATGCAAGTTAAAACATAAAAAGACATTTTAGAAAGATATGACTACACATAAAAAGAAGGTTAAAAAGAAAAAATGGATATCTTTGCTGACTAGATACATTTTTGAGAGGCCCTTGCTGCTCTCTGGGCTTAGTTGTTTTCTTGCAAATGTTTCATTACCTAAATTAGGTAACTTCATCAGTGCTAGTAAGGAGTGGGATTTGCTCTGTTTATATTCTAGCAGCTTGCCCTGTCAGTGTTGGTGAAAGTGGTCTTGGAAGTTCTTTGGTTGGACTGTTTATTGATAGCTTGATTGACAATTCCTTGATTGTTGATCTGATGTTAAACATCTGCAAGAATCAACCTAAGAGAGTACCAAGGACCCCTCATCTCAATCCTAAGCTATAAATATTTCTCCTCTACAGATATTATTTCTAGCAAGTTATTTTTATGGTTCAAGGCAAATATGACACATTAAACTAATCTCCAAAACATATACAAAGAAATACTCCTAGAAACTAAGATTAATTGCATAATAAGTTATAATATAGTATAATCAGTTACTATAATCAGCAACGATTAGTTTATTTTTTTAAAAAGAAATCCAACACAGGTAACTGTCACACACCAGATTTAATTAATTTGTAACTAGATTGATTTCTGCTTATACTTTCAATAAGTTCAGAGGTTAGCCCTCACAAAACAATTGTGTTTTGCACAGGGCTGTTTAGAGCTCAGAAAAACCCAAATCTTCCTAAATTTGTAGGTTTGAGTTGCTGCAGCTGTGTACATTTCCGCTTGTTCCAAATGGCACGAGAAAACTCTGTGGGGTATATACTGAATAAATGCAATGATAATGAAAATGCCTTTGGATTAAAATTGGAAATCAACAACATTGCATACCTAATTTCTGTCCCATCTGTTGCCAACTATTGTTATCACTATTCTGAAGATATCTAGATTTGTTATTCAAGGGATGCTAGCATCTGAACTGCATGTCTGAAATTAGAATGTACTGCACTACCCCATTCCATTTGGATGCCTTGTGCAAAACTAAGAAATCCCTTAGAAAAAAAATGTCAATAGCATATCATCCAGACCATTTTAGCTTTTTTCTGTCAAGGTTAAAATGTCAAATGTTATTAAAAATACTTCGGTATCTACTAAAGTAAAATTAACATTGAACTATTTAAAATCAACAAACTGTTTATTAGTCATTATTTCTTTTGCCTGTGTATAAGTGTTGTAATCTCTCTGAGTAATTACTTTTACACTGATTTTTCAAATATGATATTTGCATGTATCTGTCAGCTCTGGAAATTGGATTTTGATCAACTTAAGCACTGGTTTTATGAAGTGCATCACTTCACTAAACCTTTTAGGAACACTGATTTATTTGACTGGTATTTAAAATGATATCCTCTCAAAACAGCAAATCTGAAGGCATTTGAAATTAAATGGTATATGTGGAACAGAACAGTTTTGTTTTTTTTAAAATATAAATTGCTGATAAAGCAATATAAAGCACAGTAGCTAAACAAAACATTTAAAAAAGAATTCATTTCATCTGTATAGTACAACAACATATATAAACTAAACTTTCAGAAATGTTGGCAATTTTTTTTTATCTTTGTGTAGTTTAACATTATGCTTATAGAACTAAACAAAATCCTATCTGAAGTTCTGAACCTTCAATAGTGGAGATGCATATAACCTTGAATTTGTCTTAGAGGTTATCAAATTTCATTTATGAGTACAGCACAGATAAATTTGCAATTTATTTTGTCCACATGTTAAGTGTTTCGATTGCTTGAATATTTCTGACTATCAAATATAATGCTGCATTTACCCATCAGGTCTCTATATTGGATTTTGGTATAGTCAAATATTGGTTTTATGAAGTACATCAATTCACTTAAGCTTTTTATACAGCAAACATTTCATGCCACTGTTTTTCAAAATCCTGTTCCACTAAAACAGTAAACGGAAAGAAATTTAGAAGCCCAGAATGATTATCAATGATTTATCCCTCTGCAACAGAGGGAACCACATCAGTAACTGTTCTTTTCTATTATCAAATGGGTGTTAAAAAGAAAGAAAAACAACAACATAGTTCCCAGTAGGCCCCTTTGCTTCCTTTTTTGAGAATTGTATCGCCTTGTTGTTATAACATCCTTTTGCTCAGATAATCCATGTTTGCTTTTCTGACTTGATAGCATTTGAAGATTTTAATTCTGCCATTTTCTCATGTTTCTCTCAACATGAACCTGAAAAGATTGAATGATGGTACTGGTATAGCTATTATCTCCTCACTGTTCTTCATCCACCACTTTTCTCGATAGTCCAATTACTTCTGACTTGCTATAAGCATTTCCAATCCTATCTTGGCAGGCCCTTTTTTCATCTTTACCTGATAATGATAACTCTATGTCTGCTCACACCAATATAGTATTTTCCTTTAAGAAATGCAGACATGTATTTCACTTCTAAATAAGAAATTGGCTGATAGTAATATTTACTCCTGATGTCATTTCCTCACTGGACTAAACCAGACATTTTTTTGTAATAATACTGTTGAGACCATGTTCAGTTTCAGTCTTTCGCCCCGATTTTTTTGTCTATTATCTGCATCCACAAGTAAGGAGAAAAGGAATTGGGAAAGATAACTCTGGTGCTTGAGAATAAAAGTTTCTAAGAATGTTTACCTTTATGTATTCAATTTACTTTTTTGGGTTGGTAAGATTTAAGTCAAATTCCAAGCTGAATCTATCAATCAACATGCACTGAACTGAGATTCTTAATATGATTTTTTTAAAATTAAGGGACATGTTTCATCTGCATAGAATAGATGAACATATATAAAATAAACATACATAACATACATAAAATAAACTTTCTATTTCACAAATGTGGATGTTTTTTCAATCGTTTGTATAGTTTAACATTCTGCTTATAAAACTAAAGAAAATCCTGTTTGGAAGGTAGTAGAGAGGACAATTTAACAGTTCCCTGTTGTTATCTTCCATTCTAAATCATTCTCCCACGCTAACAGCTATTAGTACCAGAAGGGTGAAACCTAATTCTAGATGGTTTCTTCTGTTTTGGAATCCTTCCCACCTCCTCTCAGGCTTTTATTAATCCTAGCTAAAGCATGTCTTCCATCAATGCTACTAACAGCTTTCTCCTGAAGCACATGGCATTTTCATTCATTACATTTAGCACTGTAAATATTGAAGATTTTGTAATCTAAAGACCTTAGCATTTATTCCCATTCCTGAGCGATGCAACAGGGAGGTGAACAACCCCAGATAGGTAAGATTACAATCACATAAAAGGAGACCAATTGAAATTTGGGAAACTGAATGAGAAGAGGCCAGGTAATTGTCAATTTTTTATAGAGACAATCAGGACACAGCTAAACTACAGTCATAAAATGTAAACTTTATATTGGACTACAAAACAGAATCCATTCTAAATTATATGGCTATACAATATACAATAATATATATTTTCAACAATTTATATGTGTTCTTCAGTTGTTTCCTAGAATCCTCCATTACTGAAAATGTGTTTTCTTTTAACATTTATATATTTCAAAGAGGCATTTATAATTCAATTTCTGAAGATGCTTTCTATATTGTTAGTTCCGAAATGTATCCATTTAATTGCTTAGGCTGATGACATGGTTATTCTACTGAAATATTTTCTTCATGGAATTTTAAGCAGCCAATAGTTTTCTGTAATATTTTTTTTTGTAAGAATCATCTTAGTGAAATGTCTTTAAGAGAATGTATTTATTTTCAAATAGAGAAGGCTATTATACAGTCTTTGTAAATGCAAAGCTATGCTATTCATTTTTGGAATGTAAAATGACTTTACCAATACTTAAAATAGATTTATTGTTTTTATATTTTTCATTTTCAGAAATGTTTGAAATATGCTGATAATGTCCTTTTAGATTATATAATTCTTCTTTAATAATAAAATATAAATATTAAGGACTCTGACTTTTTGTTAATCTTAGTATGAAAATAATCTCAATATACATATAAGAGTACATCAGTATGAATAGCCATAGTGCTTTTTCAACAATTTTGGAAGGGACCAATTTTGGTATGGCCTCAACTGTTCATTTGAGGGATACGCAGGCTTCACTTTTGCATCCAACCCCATCACCCCCCAAGAAGAAACAATATAAACAGGGAGACAATTATACAGAATGTTTAAAAACTGTTCTGAATATTTTCTAGTCGCTCTTATTAATCATATACATTAAATAAATACCAGGAATAACAGCAGTAGCATTGAGAAAAATGTATTTTTGTGCAAAGTCTGTAGTTTTTAGTTCCAAAGAATGAACACCATGATAATCACATCTTTGCAAAATAAAGGATATCAAACTAATTGCTGTGTGAATAAAACAATCACTGAAAATATTGGCAAGCAAGTGAAAAATCACAGAGACTTTCTCATACATGAAAAAGTAGTGACATGTTTTTAAAATGGATAGTGAATTAAAATGGCTATGAATCCTGCAAACTCAGAACAATTATATGGCGGAATCTGAGATTACTGGATAAGATTCCCTCACATATTTAGGACATCTCCATGCCATCATTGTGTTCATTTCCAAAATCCTCAAAAGCAGTTTGAGTGGCGGTGATCTTCAAATCAGCAATGAATTATTGTTGATATATTTTTGTCTATAACTGTTTAAAGTTTCTGAACAATTGAAATTGGCATAAGTCTCATAAATAAAATTTAAAAATGCAGAGAACAAGAAGTGAACATCCCTGTCTGATAGAAGCCGCTGTGGTTTGGCAGCCATAAAAACCTTTTAGGTCACTTGGTGTACCACATCCTTCTGAAGAAAGGGGAGATACTGATACTGACAAAATTCATGACATTTTCACATCTAGGTTTGTGGATGAGCTGAAAGTTTTACTGATGCTTCCAATCCTTCAAACTAGCACAAAATCAGTGTGGTATACAGAATAAAGGACTTTAAAGTCACTGAGGTTCAGAAACATTGGATTGAAATGGAAAATGTAAATTAATACGACCGAGACTGAAAGAGACTGTAAAGAAGATCACTCTAAATACTTCATAAATATCATAGCAGTGTCCAAATGTGGGCTGAGACGAGAACCCAGAGCAATCACATTGTGTTTTAAGCACTTCTTTGTCTACTATTGCTATACTGCTAAATTATACAATGAAGAAGGTCATAAGATATCCAGAAGCAGCTCTACAATTGTAGGGCAGTTTAGAAGAAAGGGTAGAAAAAAAGATCACCAATGCTTATATTCATATTTCAGAGTAGCATTTTACAAAAATACTTCCATGGTAGGTCAGTCCATGGAGCAATTTTTCTTAGGAGGTTTTAAACAGCTTTTTTCACAGAGCCTATTATTTTATATAAGAGAATAGCATTTTTCAAATATCTTGGATGATGTGAAGAACAACCGAAACCAATGATACAAATAACAATTCTCTCTAAATCCCATTTCTCCATGTTGCTTGTACAAGCCACTTTATTGTTTGAGTACAGAATGTACAAAGAGTGGGGCTCTGGTTAGCTCATGTGTGAAATGTGACTGCTACTTACTTAAGAGATGATCACTAAAATGATGTTCTTTTCCTTGGACACACCAGAGTAGCTGTGATATGAATTACTTTCTGTTTTCTGCAGATGTATACAGTACTGTGTAGATATCTGCCAGGGTACTGGTACAATGAGCTGTACCAAGAAGCATTAGTAACAATGTTGAAAGTTGATATTATCCTCAAAGGGATTTAGCTAGGAAGGCGCTAAATGCCATAACTTTCATCTCTAATGTAATGTAGTCAAAAGTAGTCCTGGTCTTTATCTAAAGCTTTGGCAAAGTTACCATACAAAATTATTAAATTAAATAAAAGTTTCTAAAGAATACAGCAATCTAAAACTACTGAATAATAATATATGCAATCAAACACTTGTTAGCATCCCAGTTTGGATCAGATGCATTTATGGATTTGGAATTTCCTATAGATAAGAATACACTGGGGGGAAATAGGAGGTTAGGCATCAAGCAGCAATTCAATTAAATTGACAACTAAAGAATTTTATTAAGATTAATATTGTTAATTTACAGAAATAAAGGATTTGGAATTTTAATAATTCAATCATCTCATGTTTTAAAGAATTTTACATTTGTCTCTTATGATCTTAAGGCAAAACTAATTTATCAAAACACCTTTTAAAAAAGTTTCTGGACATCTGAAAAATATTCAGAAATGATTGGTTGTGTTCTTTTATATATTTACATCCAACAAAGCTATTTCAATCCCCAAACTTCCTTTACCAAAGTTGCTTCACATGTGGATGTCAAAATGTTAAATCATTCTCATTGGATTAAATATATAAGACCTTCATAATCCATCCGTCTATCCTCCAGAAGTGCTTATAAACTGATATGCCAAATTACCTTTCTGCTCTTACTCTCTAGCTGCTGAAGCATGCTACCTCTAATAAAATGTGGGTAATATCACAAATAGTAATTGATGATTGCATTCTCCATAATTGTATATGATTGTCATCTAAATACGTTCAATATTGTTGATTGAAAAGCATTGTTTTATGGAGTGGTTTGGAAATTTTGTTGGTAATACTATCCTACTCTGTAGTTTCCCCATTACAAACAGTGCCCATGAAATGTGAATTAATTCATTGAAAGAAATATAAAAATCCATACAATAAGACTGCAGATAGAAATGAAAATAAAGCCAAAGTTTAAAAATGTAAGTAAAGTTTATGAAACATTTAATTACATGGAAAGAATAACATAAAGCACAATCAAATGGTATATAAAATAAACTTGAAAAAGTAGATAGGGAGCCCAAACACATGAATCCTTTCTAGGTCTCAGATATGCAAAATAGCGGAATACACACCTAAATCAAATTATATTAGAGAATAAGAATAAAGTACATATACATCCATGGAATATATGATGGCTGATAGTAATTTGCATATCCCCTACCTGGGAAAAATAACATCTCAACACCTGTTAGCATTTTTTTCAAGGTGCTTTTTCTTCCTGTATAGAACATAACTTGCTTTTCTACAAGTTCACAGTCAGAAAATAATGTATATCTTGATCTTGGGGACAGTGATTTTAACCATAATGCTCCCTGGATAATATTCAGCAATGTACTAAACCTGTATAGACAATGTGGTAGAAGAACATCTGGCAGAATTATTCCTACTTTTTGATGGGTTTTTCTTTGACATTGGTGGCCAGATGGTACATGATTTGGTTGTGACGGGGGAGAATATTCCCTCTCTTTTCTTGCCATTGTCATAAACACTATACTGAGAAGGAACCACAGCTGCCCTACGAATCTCAAGTTATCTTTTTTTTTTCTCTTGTCCTTTCTGGTAACCTTGTACTTAGTGAATCATGTTTTATTAAATGAGAAGGTCTCTTGTAGTCCTGCTGGTGAACACTTTCTATCTTTGAAACGATTATCTGTAAATATTCATTTATGGAAAATATTTTCTTTTTTTCTTTTTTAAAATAATTTTATTATGCTTTTTAACAATTACAAATCTCTTGTACATTCTTACAACATTGTGACATCAACATTTTCACTTATATCTACATACATACATACATACATATATACTATTAATTCTTATTTCTCTTATCGAACCAGCTAGACCACTTATCCCAGACTGTATAATATTCTGATTCCTCTCTGTCTTGCATTTCCAATGTAAGTTAAACCATCTCTGCACAGTCCAACACTTTCTTTATTACCATACCATGGAAGTGGTACTGTCCAGTTTACAATTTTGTGCATAGGCAATTCTTGCCGCTGTCACTATATGTACTATATTTGGTTTTTTTATTGAATTCTCCTCTAATTATTCCTAATAAAAACATTTTGGGTTTGAGTTCAATTTGGAGACCTATAATTTCCTGTAACCATTTTTTTTTAATTTTTACCCAATATTTCCTTGCACAACCACCACATATGAAAAAAGGTACCATGTTTTTGGTTACGCTTCCAGCATCCTGGACTCATATTTGGATATATCGTTGCCAATCTTGTTGGTGCTAAATGTATGGAAAATATTTTCAATAGTGGAATTTTTTTAAAAAAAATGAAGTTAAACATAATTCATGAACCAGGTGTTATGAACCATAATTCATGAACCACTAATTCATGAACCAGGTGTCAGGTGAAGTTTGTTGCACTGCCCCTGTAAATAGGTTGGTCAAGCTATCTCTGAATCTAGCTCTGATGTCTTCTGAAAAATACCAAAGCCCATGTCCCCAAATGACTTGCCTAACAGTCACAGACGAGGGACAAAGGATGAAACAAGGCATGATAATGAGCAATAATTACTAGAAATGTACAAGTCCCCCAGAATCTGGGCTTCTACTTCTCCACAATGCCTTGAGCTGATATTGTCAGATCTTGCCAGATATGCAAAATTAATAAGATATAAACAGTCCTACAAAATTCTATTTTGAAACTGATACAGTTAAGGACAGCTGGAAGCTGTCTTTAAGTTTGGGGCTGTGGATGTGATGAAATCCGTGTCACATGGGCATGGCAGAAATGGTTACCCATACCTTGTTCATCCTAAGGAGCTGTAAGGATAAAATGCTAAATATCGATCAGTATACTGAGATCACTTGATAAGATTAACACTGATCAAGAGCGCTACTTTCAGTCTTAAGAGTTTGAGATTACATGAAGTGACTGACTTGAAAGCCTTAAACATAAACCAACATAAAGACTCTCTATGGAACACTCAAGAGACCCTACAAAAATGAGTTACCGATATAGCTGAAGGAAAACAATGGAATTCTTAACAGGGAAGTGACATTGC
Source organism: Pseudonaja textilis (assembly GCF_049901715.1). NCBI lineage: Eukaryota > Metazoa > Chordata > Lepidosauria > Squamata > Elapidae > Pseudonaja > Pseudonaja textilis. The sequence goes on along the minus strand of NC_141997.1, from coordinate 22,561,406 downwards.
AAATAAACATCTTTATGGCAAAAAGCACTGCAACTCTATAATTTGAGAACAGGAACTTTAAATCCATCTTATAATTGGGAAGGAACAGGATCAAAAGGTCACAAAATGCATGAAGTAAGCCCATTTTACAGCACATAAATTGAAGTACAGTAGACAGCATCCTTATTGTATATAAAATTTCCTTGATATCTGACATGAGAGGTCCAGAGGATAAATTAATCAAAATGTTAAATGCAAAGACTGAACATCAGGGTGATACATTTACTTATTCCATGTGTAGAAAGTTAGCACCCACCCCTCTCCTAGAAGAATGAAATATTCTAGGAAATATTAAAAAGGCAGAATATTATATTCCCCTGGATGAGAAAAGGAGAAACATGTTTTAAAGACAAAGCAGCTTCCTGCAGCTCCCTGCCTCCCCGCCTTCAGCTCCAGGGTGATAGGATTAAGACATGGCCCTTAGGAAATGATAGGATTACCCATCTCACCACATGGCACCTGGGAAGATTACATCACTCAGCAGGATTCAACCAAATTTAGCACACATACAACCTACAAAGCTAGCTATGACTCCTGACAGCATCCAATCAGGATACTCTTCCTGTACCCCAGGACGTTCAAAGCTTAGAGAGGGCATAAAACCAAGGAATTCTCAGCATCTCTTCCCTTTTCACTTAGGAGCTCCAAGGCATGTGGTCCTGTCCACCATTAAACCTTCTTTCCAAGCAACTTCCATGAATCCAGTGTCTTTTTCCCACTTGGAACTGAACCCAGAAGGATATTTCTTCCAACAATTGTCTTCCATATATAGTCACAGAAGGTACAGTTATATTCAAAAGTTTAGGGTAAGCTCCCATATGTAATACAAGCACCCCATTGTGTATACTCTACTATAGACCACTCTGGTTTTATCTGCTAGTTACAAGACTGTTGGCTATTTGAAATTAATAAATTATCCTATTTATCTATAGTCTATACCCAACAAGTTTCCTCAGAATTCTTTTGGAAATAAAATATTTGATGTTTCTTCAACATGATGGCCTCCAGATGTTTTGGGTTATGATTCTTTAAATTCTCTGTGGATATGCCAATATCTGGAAAAGATTATAGTGAACTATGTACAGCTCCAAACACTCAGCATTTTTTGATCTACACTATGCTCAGAATTGTCCTTATTCCTGTCAGGAGTGTCTTTACTATCACATAAGTGGAATGCCAAAAACAAGTTTCAGTAAGCATTTCAGCAACCGTCATTCTAACTCATATTTTTGTGGGAAACTGTGAAATGTCTCACAGAATTATCATAAAGATGAGAGGGAAAGTATGACAGCAGAATGCTTTGTTTTCAGGCTGGATAGAGGGGGGGTCAGTCCATGGAGGAGGGATGAATGCAGTGGTATTCAATTTTTTTTACTACCGGTTCTGTGGGCGTGGCTTGGTAGATGTGGTGTGGCTTGGTTGTCCTGTGCAAATGGAAATGGAATTGACATGTATGAGGCAAAAGTAAGGGGAGGATGTCATCATCCATACAACACACATCACTGATTTCAGAGCTTTAAGATCTTGATTATGGAGCTCTTCTGAATTGATTTTTTTTATTAGCCAAGAGAAGATGTTAATCTGGAAAGAGCGTGTCTTTTTCTTAGTATGAACCAACCACTCAATTTTTAAAGACAGAATGTTCCAGACAACTCCAAAACGATCAGCTGTTACTCTCTGCCAGGCCAGCCATCCCGGGGTAGTCTGGTTCAACAATTTTATGGATAAACCTTCAAGATATGAATTTTTCTGGTCACCCAAATGGAAATTTTAGTCTAATTTAACCCAATTTAATTTAACATAATCACTAAATTAAAACTATAGGTGCTATGTTGGAAATTTCTATTCTAGAATATCTGAAGCAGAGATGGTATTCATCAGATTCTAACTAGTTCTGGAGAACTGGTAGCAGAAATTTTGAGTAGTTCGGAGAACTGGCAAATACCACCTGACTGGCCCCGCCCCCGTCTATTCTCTGCCTCCCAAGTTCCAGCTGATTGTCTGGGTCTTCTTTCGTTGCTGTGCACAGAATGGAGCTGAAAAGCGGGTGAGTGGAGTAGGGAGGGAATGGGACTTTGCAGTAACCTTCCCCTGAAGTAGGGTGGGAATGGAGATTTTACACTAACCTATCCTATCCTATCCTATCCTATCCTATCCAAGACACACCCACCAAGCCACGCCCACAGAACTGGTAGTAAAAAAAATTGAATCCCACCACTGATCTGAAGGACCTAGATTCTCTTTTTTTTCTTTTTGTTAAAATGTACTTACTACATAGAAAAAATCAGAGTGGTGGAATGATAATGCAAATTTTCATTTGGAGATATTCCAACAATGAGCTCTAGATATTTGATTTTATTATACTGTAGTTAAGCACAATTTTTTTTAAATAACTCAAAAATTATCTCGCTAGGTTGTGACTTTTAGCTATTCCTTATAAACTTTGTGTTTGTGACTTTTAGCTATTCCTCATCCTGCTATTATTCTTTTGATTTACTTTAATTAGCAAGCATGGCTTCCTACATTTACTGCATTGTCAGTACCATATACCTAATAAAAGATTTGATATGTACCATATAATTTCATACATCAATTAATCATGCTCACTTGATGTTAGCTATAAGGCTAAGCTACATTAACCAAAAATAAAAAAACAGATTTGAACAGAAAAGAATACCCTGAAACTGAGTTATAATGATAAAAAAGACTTCCAGACTGAGATAAAAAGCTAAGACTATCCCATACTGGTTGGAAAACCATGAAACTGGAATCTGAGCTTGACACCTTAGCCACTGAGAACCACGGTCAATTTGATATTATTAGGAGTATCCACAGAAGGATGGGAAAAAAATCAATATGATGTTCACATCCATATAAAAGTCCTACCCTCTTTTTACATGCTCCAACATAGAAAAAGGTGTGGAGCTTTGATCACATGGTTATGGCTACCATTTTCACTTTTTTGGATCCCTTCCCTATGGACATTCCTGGATATCAGAAAACATGCTTGCTGACACTTAGCCTCCAGAAATTCTAGTAATATTGATTACACTTATTGAATAAAATACTTGCTGTGCAATAGTTTAATAAGGAAAAGAAAGAAGGAACTTTTTATAATTGCTTAAAACATTACTGATTACCTTCTGGTAAGATGGGCAATCAGTAAATTTAATAAAATAAATAATAAATAAAGATCAAGGCAATGTAGAATGATTTCTAGACCTAGTGCTTCCCATCAGGGAAACTCAGAAAGAGTACTGTGGTACAAAAATATGCATGATAGCAGCACAATTTATCAGATTTATCACACTTGCCACTCATTATGGAACATATTTCTAAAAACATCACTCTTACAGTACATCTGGATAGCATGACATTTAACTCTGTTTACAGCATCAGTTTATCGATACTGTAGTGTATTAAGCTTGATTGTTTAATTGAGGTTGATATGATTATTGATCCAGGTGTCTTAAAAAGCAAGCTATGGGGTGTTAAATTGTGGCAATGTTCTAAGGAGGCTGTTCCGGAAGAGAAAATGAGCACCTGCCATACTAGATATAATAAAGTTACTGATGCTATGTGATAAAATCTGATTCTTGGAATCATATAATCTCCAGTTTGGTCAAGATTTTGCTCACGATCCCATAGCTAGGACAGGGAACCAAATATCTCCTATTAAACAGTAAGGCCTTTTCTTCTCTACTAAGTTAGTGATATTCACCCCCTCCTTGTGTTGGCACAAAACAGCACCATCATGAAATTGGCGGTGTACGTTGCCAGTAATCAATTGAGATCCCTTGCCAAATCATGTTCTCCTGCTTTATGCAGGGTGCCAATTGTCACAGCCAATGGTTTTACTGCCATCCCATTTCAGCACATTCCCAGCAGTGGCATATCATCCACCGAGAGATCTGCTGCTTGAGTGGGGCAGGTTTGGCATTAGTGACGGATTTTGGAGCTTTGGGCACCTTATAAGTTCAAAATAATGTGAAATAAAGAAACACAAGGAAGATGGCTTCCAATCATAAGGCTGTTTTTACAAAATGCTTACAATAATCTAAACAGTTCCAAGCAGATACTAATTTGGACAGTGTAATTAAAGACATGCAGGGAATCAATAAAATAGTTTTGGAAAGGACAGAAACAGACCTTGTCAGAACTGTGCAGCTAGTTAAGTCCCATAGAACTGAAGAGCTGAAACTCACTGCAGCAACTCTTGGAAAACTGCCTGTCAGGTCAACAACAAAAGAGAGTGAAACTGATTAACCCAGTGAAACTGTCAAATCATGAAAAGCCCAGTTCAACATCTCCTTTTTGAGGGATTAGGAAAAACTTTTAAAGATAAAACTCAACCTTTTTTACTACCAGTTATGTGGGCGTGGCTTGGTGGGCATGGCATGCTTGGTGGGCGTGGCAGGGGAAGGATATTGTAAAATCTGCATTCCTTCCCCACCCCACTAATCTGCTTTCCAGCTCCGTTCTCCTGTGCAGGGCAACAAAAGCAGATTAGCTGGGACTCGGGAGGCAGGCAATAGATGGGGATGGAGGCAGTCAGAGGTGGTATTCGCCGGTTCTCCAAACTACTCAAAATTTCCACTACCGGTTCTCCAGAACCTGCTGAATATCACCTCTGATTAGATCCCTTTCCCAGGTAAAATAAAGGTGACTTGTTCTCCTATCCTCCTTCTGATAGGAAGTATAGAGAGCTGATCATTCCAAAACAGTGGAAGTGATACAAGGTATGAAAGGGCTCTGGATAACAAAAGAATAAGGAGAGGGGGATGCTGGGACATAAATTGTCAAAATGGAGGCTAGCTGGTGACCTGAGAGACAACAGCATGTCCATATTTGAGGGGCTGACACAGGGAATAGGGGATCAATCTATTCTCCAAAGCACCTGAAGGTAGAACAAGAAGCAATGGATGGAAACTAAGCAAGGAGAAAATCAACCTAGAATCAAGGAGAAATTTTTCGACAGTTAGAACAATTAATCAATGGAATGAGTTGCCTTCAGAAGTTGTTGGTGCTCCAACACTGGAGATTTTAAAGAAGAGATTGCAATCATTTGTCTAAAATGAAATAAGATTTCCTGCTTGAGCAAGGGGTTGGACTAGAAGACCTCTAAGGTCCCTTCCATTTTGGTTATTCTGTTATTATTATATTCCCCCAAAATTACCTTTGGGCACACCAATGGACCGGTTAGTCATGTCTGCAAGAGAGAGGGGGAGTAATCTTGATAATAGGCTGACAATATTGGTCCCTATAAAAAGGCTGCTTTTCATGACAACATAAGAATATTTAACTCATAGTTTAATGGTGAAATGTGGCTATTACTGTGATCAGGAAAGAAGACTGTCAAGCATTATACTGTAGTTGCACAATAAGTTTCAAATGGGGACAGAGCCTAAATATTTTACTGCTTACTTTAAGAATAAGCAAGCTTATGCCTTTTGGGTAAGTGAAAATTATCTAAATAAAATAATATAAATCTGATAAATCTATCTGATATGGATTAAACAAAAGTATACAATATCACCAAGAGAGCAAAAGAATTGAAATGGAAATGGGTAGTCACATAGCAAGAAGAACTGATGGCAGGTGGACCAAGACAGTCAAAGAATGGATTCCACTTGATAAAAAGCGTCCACAAAAGAGACCCAAAACAAAATGTATTGATGACATCATCAAATATGGTGCCCCAATTGGCAAAAAAAAGCTTGGGAGTCGTGACCATATTGGTTGAAAAATTGCAGAAGAGACTTTCATCATGCACTGGATAGATAATGATGAAGAAGAGGAAGAGGGAGGAGGAGGAGGAGAAGGCAGAGGAGGAGGAGGAGGCTGATTTAGTGGCACAATCTTCAGTGGAATCTGAAAGTGTGTTCCTAAGTAATAGCCACTAATGTTTTAGAAAACAGTGGAAATGCTTTGTGAAATTTTATAAAGTTTCCAGTATCAGAAAAACCTGAGAAATTCAGCAGTTAGTTTCTTGGTTGTTCTTATTCAGATTTCAATATTCTGAGTAAAATCTTGATGATTTTCATATTAGTAAAATGATGTATTTTTATTGGAGAGTATCATTAAATGACTTCGTTTTATTGAAATTTATCTGGTTTCAGACATATATTACTCTGAATGGCCATGGAAAGACTTATTAAAAGAAATGCCTCTAGACCAGGGGTGTCAAACTCATGTCATCATGACAGTATCACATGACATATCGGGACTTTCTCCCCCTTCGCTAAACCAGGCATGGACGTGGCCAGCATGTGATACATCCGGACCATGGGCTGGAAGTTTGACAGCCCTGATCTAGACTTACATTTGGAAAGATTTTTTTTTAAGTGTGAGCTACTCAAACAACATTTTCAATCAAAATATATTGTAAGTGCCAAATGATTCTTTAATATTGGTTACCCTATCTTGCTTAAAAGTATGGCTACTTGTCTTTTGGTCTTTTGTTAAGAGCCCTGTCTGTTATTTCTGATGGCATACTTCTCCAAAAATTAGAGAGCACTGCAGTAATCTTAATTTCCAAGCTTTGTTGAAACTCTAAACAAACATAGAGTCAGATAACAATACAGATTAATGAACAAGAAGTTTGATTTTTCTGTCAAGAGCTCCTATCTCTTTTTAATATACAGAAGAACAACCTAAACTCTACAGTAGATCCTACTCTACTGTTTAAGCAAACCAGGCTCCTTTATAGATATGGATATAAAGTGCAGTCAAGTTCCAACATCTAGATCCTAAAAGTATGTATTACTGCTAATGATTGCCTTTGTAGCTACGCCATTCCATTACAACAGGGAGGCAGATCTGTCTTACTATCCTACATTGGTTTAAATTCAGTTCTACCAAGAGCAGAAACTAATTCAAATACACTATCTTTCATGAGATCTCAGTCATATCCACATCCTGATGTATGAAATTGCCATGAATCCAGTCTGGAGAAGAACTGAGTAAGCATTTCTCCCAAGCATGTTTGACAGAGATTTTGAAATCCAAGTTTCATTTATGAGATACATTTTGAAGATTGTTTTTTAAGTCAAATTATAGCCCCCAGAACACAAGTGCTTGGAATTGGGGTCAACCAGTCTTTCTAATACGGACTTATTATCCAATTTCTAACTACTGCTGTTCTTCTACGGTTTCCCTCCGCTAACCACAAAGATTTATACTCATGTATAGATCTGGAAATATGAACTGCTGTGCACAAGACAGAAGCTGCATAGAATTTTTATTAGTTGATATTCAAAATTCAAGTATATTTATAGCCAGTTTATTGTACTTTAGATGATAGCTACATTTTGAATTAGGTAAAAAGGTATAAAGCTGAACAATGTTCACTGTTTTATCTCTTGGTTTTGGGACTTTAATTTATACTTTTAAACTTCTCACTTCAATGGATTATAGACTGGGAAGAAGAAAGCCTAAGCGGTTTATTGAAACATGAATTTCTTTATTCTTGCTTGTGCTTTCTTACATTCCACTTATAGCTTAAAAACGCAGTACAAACATATTTGAGCTGATATGAAATTAAAGTTCAAGAGATTTTACATAACTGAAACATTCAGCATCTGCTTCTTATCCCTTTTCCTTTCTCCCCTACTTTTTCTAAGGATGAAAGGAGATGAAAACAAAATTGAAGATTATCACTGGGTTATTTGACACCCCTGGGATTTACAAGGGGGAAAAATCAAGATGCCATAAATCTAACTGACCACTGAATGTCACTGTTTCTCCATTCTTGCAGAGGTAAAAGGGAATTTACCTGGTAGCATAAAAGAGCATTCTTAAGGTAGAAAGTTTGGAAACACTTATGTCTAGACCAAGAAAGCATTTTTTCCAGAGTCTTAAGTTTCTGAAGCTTCGTGTAACCATAACTGTGGTTACATTTAATCAATTTGACCATCAAAAAATGTTAAGTGCCAGAAAATGCACAATAATTCTTTGCTGTTTTTCTCATAGTGGGAATGTTATCGCTACACCATCATGAATTCACTGGACTGAGAAGAACTGAGTTGTTCACTAAACTTTATTCTTGGATATTTATAATTCATACATAGCTGACCTTAGTAACTTCTCTTGAAATCTTGCATATTGAGAGCCTGTCTTTACTCAGGACAGCTGTATTTTCCTTATGTTTCTTTTCATAAATGAATTCTAGGTTTTAACAAGAGCTTTTTGGATTTCAGCTGTTGGATTTAGTCCCAGACTTTTGGTAAGAAGACCATGGCAAAAAAATAAATAAAAATAAAGCTCCCTCCTTAAAATCAGAGCCATCTGCAAATATTTTACTTTCTATTATCACATCAAGGTAACATAGTGAAAATTGTTTTAGTGCCTAAGACAAAAACATCCCACAAGCATCTTTGGAAGGAAAAGAATTGTAACACATTGTATTAATAACGGTTGCCTTTTAAAAACTTTTAAACATAGCTGCTTCTTTCTGCTTAATAGTTTGAACAGTCCTAAAAAGACAACACAGGTTTTGGATAAAATCTGCAATAATTATTTCTAGAAATAAATGCAGATTCAGAATTTACTAGAATTTGCATTGGAATCTGGAAAAGCTGATAATCTGTTTGCTTTATTCTGTTCACTGATGAACAAAGTCAAGGCTTTAGCAGTTCTTATAAAAGGAAATCAGATGTGGCCTTTCAATGATAATGTTTTTCACCTTAAACATTATGCTCTGTGCATTCTTACTAAAGGCACCATAAGCATTATGCTCTGGTCATTCTTACCAAGGGAAGAATGAAGAATCCATTTAATTATTTTAAATTTGGGGAAAGGATAATAAGAATGGAAAGAGCAATTATTGATTGGGGATGGGGGGAATCCCCAGCATTTTAACCTGGAGATGAGGTTAGAAACAATTAATGTTAATTCAGATAAACTGAAGAAAAAATTGGGGGTTAAATGAACAATTATTTAGAATGTTAAAAAATGCTAAAAATGATTGGTCAATATCCTCACTTATAGTAAGTCAGATGAAGTGTTACAGAACATATGGATTTTATTTTACATTCATTGTATACTGTATAAACAAGCAAAGTTGCTTTTAAGAATTCACCATTGATTTCCCCCCCCCACCTGATTATTCTTAAAAAAAGGTTTCTTCCAAATGAAATTAGCTCTTGAGCTGCAAAGACTTAGATGGTACTTTGTTCATGTATTCATCAAAGATATATGCTACCCAATTGCAATTTGCTACTCTAAATGTTAAAACAATTAAGACAAAGCAAGAAACAAAAAAAATCAACTATATAGCAAAAGTTATTTTACAAAAGCTCACCTTGGCTGCAGCCTGGGACTTTGCTATGAAGAATACCAAACTTTGAAGAAAAAAAGAGAGCTAGAGAGATTGGGAGGGGCACCAAAAGGACCATGCCACATCTAAAATGGGTGATGAGAAACACTATATGAACTAGACATTTTGTGCTGGGCTACTTTCATGTGAAGCTGCCATTTTATGAATGAGCAAGCCATTTTATAAGAGTGCCTAACTATATAGAAAATGACTCTTCTTTGCAATTGTCAAGAAGTTACTGGATAAGGGGTGGACTGTTACCAAATTATATAAAGTTTAGTCTGTCTCTGATTCTATACTAGTTACTGTATATTTAGAAACATAAAAACATCACAATGAAAACAGCAGTAGCATAGAAAGAGCAGTGCAAACTCAAGAGATTTGTCTGAAATGCCTTGGTAAGTAAGTTTTATCCAGGTATTAATATGAACCCAGGGGTAGAAGCCATTAGGCTCAGTGTGGAAAACATTCTAGAGTTATTCTGGAGAAGGTCTGCTAGTTCTGTCAAAAAAAGTTCCTCTTGGAAAAAATACTGGAGAAGATCACAAGATGTGGCCAGTTGATTATTTACGTCTTTCAAGAGGAACATCCAAGATAACTGACATGGACTCAGAAGCCAATAAGGCAGATATTTTTGCAGGACCAATACAATAAGTTCCCATATGGGTTTTTCAACTAAAATTCTAGCAGCCACTTTATATTAGTTTATTTCAGCTCATTTTAAGATCAACTAAACATTAAATAGATGAAACAATCCAATCAGAATGTTGTGTCAAACTATCCCTATCCAGGAGAGATCATACCGGAGAATATAGCAGATATTTAAATAAATTCCATGCTATAAGGAATTGTGCATCCCTAAGCTACATACTTGTTTTTAGTAATGTTCTATCGCCAGGACAAAGCAGACTCAAATACCGGAGTTGAAATCAGCTCTTTATTAGCAACCAGTAACTTCAACTGAAGTCGAGCCATGGCAGCCCTTTTTATAGCGGCTGCTCACGGCTTGCAACCAATGGCATGTGTTTAAACTTCCCGCCACTTATGCGGCCAATTGGAACCCATTGTTCTTAACCAAACGTTACGCTGTGTTAACTAACCAATAAGAATGTAGTATTAGAAGTCTATATTTGAATACACTACACCCCTCCCCTCTTGGTTCGCTCCAACATTACATGACGTAATCACACAGGTAGGCGGGGGTTTTGTGAGTCCGAGTTGACCTGCGCAATTCAGTCTCTGTGTTGGTCTCCACCGGTTCAGACAGGCATGCTGTCCTTCCTGCTCTTCTCCTAGGAACCTCCTGGAAGAGTGCCTCAGCCATGCCACTCCCGCTGTGCCTTGTTGGGTTGATTGGACAGTCGGCATGGTCTCCCTACATTGTGTGTGGGCTGATAGAGTTGGCTCGGCTGCTTCTTTCCTGGGGTTCCTTCAGTTCTCTTTTCTTGGAGTCTTCTAATCGTAAGTGCTTTTTATTTCTTTCTGGGTTCTTGGCTTCTGGTTGGTGGTTTGTAATCGGACTATTTTCATTTCCTTTATTATTTAAGGGTTCCCCCCCTGTTGTGGCTCCGGGCTTGGATTCAGCTCCTGTGATTGATATGAGTTCAAGTGAAGAGGTCATCGCAGAAAAATATGAGCCGGCCTGGCTTACTGATTGGACTGATAACCAGGATGAGGAGATGGACGTGACAAAGGATGACAGACCTGATGTATTAGAATTGTCAGGACCTTTGACCTCCTCTGGTTCCTTATCTGATCAACAGCCGGGAATGGCTGACAGGGAAGTTTTGAGAGAGTCTTCCAGTGGAGATGAGAACTTGGAAAATTTGTGGTTAAATGTAAAAAATAGAAGACGGTTGAAAAGGCAAAATCAGCTGGAGCGAATGAGAAGAGCAAGTCAGTAAATTAGCACGTTGCCTCAATGAGTATAAAAGGACACAGCTGGGCTGGTACATTTTGCCAGGAACAAAATGACTATTTGAGTGAGGACGTTACAACAAGGAGCTCTGAGACTGGAGATTTATTGCCAGGACTGGTTTGCCGGACAGAGTAAAGATTTATGCTGTGGTTTCTGCCAGACGTTATCTTGTAAGACTTCTTTCCATTTGATTTAATTGTGAAACGGCTGCTTTCTGTTTTGTTTGTTTGAATTTCGAAGGGGAGTCATAACACCCCCTCTGGTTTTTTTATTACTATCTGGGGGTGCTTGGGGAAGTGTTTGTTCCATGTTTCGGGGAACGTCGGTGTTTCATTCAACGTGTCGTGACCGTAGTTGATCGATGTGTCTTTTCCACGATCTGCCATCAGCTGTTTCTAGTCGGTATGAACGAGGGCCTGTGATTTGTGTGATTGTTGCTGGTAACCACAATGGTTCTCCGGTAAGATTTTTTGCATATACTAAGTCACCTGGTAAGAAAGAGCGGTACTTACTGGAAGAATCTGGTGGCTTTTCGGGGTTGTAAGTGGGGTGCAGTCTGTCCAAATAGGAACGCAACTTTCTTCCCATCAATAGTTCAGCCAGGCTCTTGTTTGTTGCCGTGCATGGTGTTATATGTTGGATGGTGAGCACGGTATTGACTTTTTCTTGCATGTCATTTCCTTCAAGCGTTTCTAATGCTTCTTTGGTGTAATGAACCATGCGTTCTGCCTTTCTGTTCGCTGCTGGATGAGCTGGCGCTGTCAAAGCGTGTCTTATTCCTTGTTCTGCTAGGAATTGTTCAAAAGCCAAAACTATAAACTGTGGCCCAATGTCCGATACTACTACATCTGGTCGACCGTGGGTGGCGAAAAGTTTTTTTAGTTGTTTGGTGACGGCTTCTGTTGTTGTTGAATTCATGATGATGACTTCTAACCAGTTGGAATAGGCATCCACAATGATTAAATAAGTATATCCTTTTGTGGGGCCAGCAAAGTCCATATGGATTCTTGACCAGGGGCCTCTGGGTGTCTCCCAGTCAAGAACCGGTGCTGAAGGGGGAGTGGGTCTGGATGATTGGCATTCGTTACATGTTTTGTCCCAGGTTTCAATGTCTTTATCTATTCCTGGCCACCAAACGTAGCTTCTGGCCAGGGACTTCATCTTTACCATGCCCGGGTGTCCTTCATGTAACATGTTTAGCACATCTTCTTGTAGTATTTTTGGAACAACCACCTGATCTCCCCACAAAATGCACCCTTTTTCAATTGATAATTCAGTTTGCCGGTTTTTAAAAGGTTTAAAAGTCTCGTTTTTTTCATTTTCTGGCCAACCCCGTCCCACCCAGTTCAGTATTCGGGCCATCAGTGCATCTTTAGTCGTTTCCCTTGTGATGTATGATGCGGTGATGGGCCAATTTGGAATCATTTCAATTTGTAGGGTATGCGTGGTGGGAGCTGGATCGTCATCGTGACCTGGTAGTGGTGAATGGCTTAATGCGTCTGCGTGGGGTATGTCTTTTCCTGGATGATAAATGAGTTTGTAATTGTAGGCTGCAAGAAATTCTGACCATCTTGTCATTCTTGGAGACAGGATGTTGGGGATGGCCCTGTCTCCGGCTAGGATTCCCAATAGCGGTTTGTGGTCGGTGATTAAAGAAAATGTCCTACCGTATAGGTATTCGTGGAAACGTTTCACCCCCCAAGATGGCTGCCAAGGCTTCCCTGTTCAGTTGGCTGTAGTTCCTTTTGGTCTTGGACAGCGTCTTGGAATAAACGGTGATCGGTGCTTCTCTGCCGTCTGGTAGTGTGTGGCTAAGTATTGCGCCTATGCCGAAAGGTGAAGCATCGCAGGTGACAGTCAGAGGTAGTGTGTCACTGTATTGGATCAATACAGATTTTGATGTGATTAAGTCTTTGATTTTTTGAAATGCTGTTTCTTCTTGGTGGCCCCATTTCCAATTGGCTTTTTTATTGAGGAGTCTATGCAGTGGTTCCACTACTGTTGCCTTCTGTGGCAGAAAGACATGATAAAAATTAATGAGTCCCCAAAATGCTTGTAAATCCATTTTGTTTTTTGGTCTGGGAGCTTCCTTTATTGCTCTTATTTTTTTTTTTTTTGTGGGGTGGATACCTGCTTCATCAATAAGGTATCCCAGGAACTCGACCTGATTTGTGGCAAGTTGGCATTTTTCTTTTTTAACTTTGAGTCCTGCTTCTCTAAATTTTGACAAAACTGCCCTTAATTGATCTTTTAGTTGTTTTTTGTTTTCGGCTGATATTAGCACATCATCAAAGTAGGGAACCACCCCTTTTAATCCTTGGAGAAGGTGTTCCATCAGGCTCTGGAAAACGCCAGGGGCCACGCTGACACTGAATTGTAATCTATTGCATTTAAAGGCTCCTCTATGTATTACAATAGTTTGCGCCTCTGCCGTCTCAGGATCAACTGGTAATTGTTGATATGCATGTGTGAGATCGAGCTTCGCAAAGATCCTTCCTCTCCCCAAGGAATGCAGCAGGTGTTGGACTACTGGAATGGGATATGTGCTCTGTTGCAATGCATGGTTCAGGGTGGCCTTATAGTCACCACAGATGCGCACGGACCCATCAGGTTTTATAGGGGTCACAATCGGGGTTTCCCATCTGGCATGGTCGGTTGGCTCTAGCACCCCCTGAGCGATGAGCTTGTTCAGTTGCTCATCAATTTTTGGTCTTAACACAAATGGTACCCACCTGGCTTTAAGCCTGATGGGGGCTACGTTCGGGTTTAAACTAAATGATATAGGGGTCCCACAGTACTTGCCTAAAGTCCCGTCAAATACATCATGGAATTCCTCCATCAGGTCTTTCTCCCAGTCCGTCATGGTGACGCTGTTGATCCCTGTCACTTTGATTCCGAGCAGTTCGAACCATTCTAAACCGAGCAGGCTGGGGCGATCTCTGTCAACGATGGTTAATGGAAGAATCTCGGTGTGTTTTTTAAAATTTACGTTGAAATGTCCCAGTCCAACTACTGGTATCTTATTACCCTGGTAGTCCTTGATGATCAGGCTTTGCTCTTTGAGTTCTCTACGTTTTATGTCTGGTATCAAACTATTTATTGTGTTCCATGATACCATTGATAAGTACGAACCGGAGTCTACTTCCATTTCACATGGCTCGCCTTCTATCAGGACGTTTATTCGAACCTTCTTAGTGTTTGTTGTTCTGGCCATCCCAATATTGATTGTCTGATGTGTCTCTTCCTTCTCGTTGAGCCATTGATTTCTAAGATCTTGGCTCCAGTGACTTCCGGTTGGTCTTTCTTTGTTTCTGGAGGGGGGCACTGCTGCATCTCTTTGGACTATAGCTCTTTTTGTTTTGGCAGACCCTTGCAATGTGCCCCCGTTTTTCACAATGCCAGCATGTGGCATCCAAGAATCGACATTCAGACCTCGGGTGGTGTCTGCCGCATCCTGCACACTGAAATTCAGTGTTTCTGAAACACTGTTCAGTTTTCTTCCTCATCTCTCTCTCCGGTTCCTTTCTGAATGGAGTCTGTTTATCTCCTCGTCTTCATCTTCAGAGTCGGTTGATGATTCAATATCTTCATGGTGAGAGGTTGTAGCAGCGTGCTTTTGGGCTCCCTCTGTTTTCTTTTCTTTATTCAGACTTGGACTGTTTGTTGTATTCATCTGCTTCATTTTTGCTGCAGACTTCTTTGCTGCTTCAGTGGCAGTTGCTTCAGCAATGGCTTCGTTTGCGGTGATGTTGGGTCAGTTTAACAGTTTGCTCTGTAGGGTTGCATCTCTTAGTCCAAGGACTATACGATCCCTCATGGCTTCATCCATGTTGAGGAACTCGCATGCCCCCCAATGTCTCTTAACGCTGCTACGAAGTCTCCAATATTCTCGCCTTCTATTTGGTCACGCTTGTAGAATTCGTGCCTTCTAATGAGATTGGACACGACTGGTGTGTAATGGTTTCTCAGCATCCGATTTAGGTCTGGCCAGGCCATTTGTTTAACATCATTTGGTCTTGCTAATGCCTTGGCCATTTTGAAAACAGTCGGGCCACAATGTGTCAGGAATACGGCTCTCTTCCTCTGGTTAGTGATTCCCTGCAGTTTGTTGCTTTCTAAAAACATCAGGAACCTGTCAATGTATGACTCCCAGTCTTCTTCAGCTGGGTTGAATGGTACGGGTGGCGAATTGTTGCCGGCCATCTCGTTGGTCTTTCAGCTATCGTTGCCACGTGCTTACGGTCTTTGTCCCTTCAATCCCACCTTGGTTGCCAGTGTTCTATCGCCAGGACAAAGCAGACTCGAATACCGGAGTTGAATTCAGCTTTATTAGCAACCAGTAACTTCAACTGAAGTCAAGCCGGGGCAGCCCTTTATATAGCAGCTGCTCGCGGCTCGCCAGCAATGGCATGTGTTTAAATTTCCCGCCGCTTATGCAGCCAATTGGAACCCGTTGTTCTTAACCAATTGTTATGCTGTGTTAACTAACCAATAAGAATGTAGTATTAGAAGTCTATATTTGAATACACTACAAATAATGTCTACAACTCCGTGTAGACAACCATGTATACACCTATATTCTAGTCATAAAAGGTTTCTTTCTTCTTAATATGATTCAGTTTAAGCTGAATCTGTTCTACTATAACCCATTCTGAATTTAAGGCCCACAGTGGTGGGCTTCCACTGGTTTCACAATGGATTTGGTGAGCATGCGCTTCACGCATGTGCGTGCCAGATACGTGCTCCACATGTACAGCACATTACAAGACCATTTTACAGCTTTAAAACTTGCTTTCCACTGCAACGCCAGTGAGTAAAACAGCTGAGGTGTGGTAATCTGCTGCATCGCACCTCAGCTGAGCTTCAAAACTGCAGAAATAAAGGACAGACTAAAGTATGGGTGTGTGGGTGGGGCCAGCCGTTCACCAGTGCAAAGGGTTTGCCTGAACCCGTGTAAACCCTGAGCAGCCCACCCCTGGATCTGCATCAGTTTCACCTAATTCTGATATTATAGCGAGGGAGAGATTTGATATTATTCTTAAACTGAGAACACTCTCCTCAAATATGGAATATTGTGGATATCACATTTATTTCAAATTGTATGTCATAGAAGACCACTACACCATCAGAATTTGAAGTTACCTTTGTTTCTGCTATTTCATATCCTTCTTCCATTGTTTCCCACAAATACTTCCTTTCAAAGCATTGCTCTCCATGATAGTAAGTGGCATGAGCTTTCTTCCCAAATTGCCACTCGATAGGCTTTACTGCCTCTATTCAACTTTTTTTAATTGCATGGCAGTCTGTGATTTCATTCTCAGAGAGGATGTTCTCAAGGTGTCCCTTCCAAAGGTGCCATCACAGAGAAAACACATACTGCTTGATATTGCTTTTTGAAAAGTTCAGAGCCTTTACCAAAAAATGATGCAAACCATCAAGTTCAATGAATGAAAGCTTCATGGGGCAAAAAAGAGAAACTTCTCACAGATCCATGGATGGACGCTACTATTTTTCTTTTCAGGTTGGCACTGTTATAGCAGCCTTGACCTCTCATGTTAGCTAACAGTATTTCTGTATCTTCCATCTTTTTAAAAGACACATTTGTCATTCTACCTCCTGTAGCATTATTAGTGACAATAATTTCTAGAAAATACTTTCTGACAATTATTGCTGCAGAGACATTTTTTATTAAGTTCTTTTGTTTTTACAAAATGGACTTTTAAAGTGATTTGATTCATTTGGAAGGTATCAGGTGTGCAGTCCAGAATAACTGAGTGCTATCTTGCTGACTTCAGATGAGGCACAGGTTTTGGTGGGCTGTTTTTGGTAGCAACTGCATAATCTTTGAATTTGAATTGTTTTTCCAAAGCAGTGATATGTATAGATTTCTTTTCCTACATCAAACTCAGCCATCAGCTTCACCCTTTTAATGGAAATGTCCATTTGACACCCGTGGCTAATCCAAAATGCTGAGATTTGGGTAGGAGCCATTCTCAAAACAGCATTAAACTTTTAAAGGACATCTTATTTTCTCTCATGGGGTTTAACTTTAGTCTCCTCCCCTGCTCTTCCTACCTATAGAATGGTGTCTGGATATTTACTGCCCTTCCCATAACATATCAGAATTCTACCCAGATTTTTATTCCTGTAGAAATCAATATTGCCATAACAGTAAATTTCATCAATTGCAACAAAAGCAGCATGCAACATTTTGGATTATAGCTAGATAAGTCATGGCTTTCTTGGCTGACATCATTGTCATCTTATGCTAGAAAAAAAATGTGGATGGGCACTTCAATATGCATTTTTTGGGGGGAATATGGAGTGTTTTATTTGCTGTGACCCATGCAGGACAAGGACATTCTTCAAGCTATTACTCAAACAGGTTTATGTCTTGGTTCATTTAGGTGTAGTTAAATTCACTAGTGGTTCCCAGCACACTCTTTTTCAGATCTACACTTTTCTTCAGGCATTTGGACCATATCTGTCTGAGATTCGCTGCACTGCCAAGTTACCTGCAATCTCCTTAAGTAGAAGATCAAGCACCTCACCCTTCACATCCTCAGTGAAACGGGAAATCTTTCTGGAAACATGTGTGCCTTGTATATCTCAGAAACTGTTTTCTGATTAGGTAGAAATACTGGCTTCCCAATCAAGAAAGTTTTTTCTTCTTTCAGTCGAGATTGCTGTTTTGTGTCAGCTATAATGCTCTCACTACTCAACTGAAGGGAACAAATAAGCAGGCTGGCAGTATGATCCGAGTGAGAAAAGATACCCATTTTTAAAGGGGCCTAATGGTCTTCTACTAGTGTCTCCTGTGCCTTACAGTAGTTGACTGCTTGTTCTTTTCAACAGGACTTATGGAAGCAGGAAAACTGGAAGTTCCCCAAGGAATTACCTGCTAATCAATCCTCATTCCTGCCGTGATAGAGATATACATTAAAAGTTTCTCTTCCATTCTTTATCTGAATTTCTTGTTATTATTTCCTTTTACTTCCATTCAAGTTTGCCTGTTAGGTCTCATATTTCCTTCCCCTTCCTTCTTTCATCACAGAACTCCACCATTTCTGTCCATCTAGAGCAGAGAGAATACAGCATGTGCCAGAAGCAGGCATTCTGAGACTAGAAAAAACAAGTAAGTGTGAATGGATAGATAGACAGATTATATGCAAACATGACATTACAGACATTGTCTTGTGGCAGTCTTTTAGAACAGACAAATTTGAATATTATTGATGTGGAAAGATACCAGCCTACCCATCTTAATTTGTGAACTGAGCTGAGATTTCAGCTCAGAAAGGGAACACCCTGTTTAAATCTCATACAACAACTGCTTTTGTGCGTTCAGTCATAATCCTGTTCTGTTCTTCCAATCCACAAAAGCTTATTTGGAAAGGTGGTCATGATTTTTTTTTCTACATTTGCTATTTTGATTCCCTGTCTATGTTTTTTCTTTCTCATTAGTCCAGATAAGGACTAATGTCCTTATGTTTCTGTCTCAGTTGACAGACATATCTTCTGTAAATGAGAGTTTTTTTTCATGAAGACAACTGGCTGCCTGTGTATATACCGGACACAAAGAAGAGCCAAGCAGGTTTGTGCTAATCTAGCATATAAAGGTTTGGTTTGCCCGCAGGCCTTCCACGTAGTGTCATCTAAAAAAAAGAAGAGGATGATGATATGATGATAATGATAATAATGATCATATAAGAAGCTGCTGCTTTGTCTTGTATTAGAGATGGTTTATTGGGCCATGATTTTTCTGTTCTAAGATTAACAGCTACAGGTGGAACAGATCATCTTTTGGGCTTGCTTTTTTTTTTTTTTGCAGTTCCTCTTTGCTCTGTTGAGAGGATTGATGTACACCCCAAAGTGAACAGAATGCCTCTCTTAAATTATCACTTGATTTCTTGTCAAGTGAAAAGATGCCAAGGGAGCTGCCATAGAACCTATTGTACAGCCAATCACTGACCGCTTCTCCAGGAAGAGGCTTCCCACACCCAACAGGGGCAGAAGCAAGACAGCTCTCATCCCCACCATGTGTTTTGTTTTTTCATCCTGTTTCCCATTTCCCCCTTCGGCGTGCCGTTCCTGTCAATGAACTTGTCAGCAGCTCTTCTCCTCTCAGCGGGAAGGGGAGACAGAGAGGTAGCCAGGAAGACCAATTATATTTCAGCCATTTCTAGCACAAATTTGTGGCTTATGAAACACAGAGGCTAACAAACAGGAGCTGGCTGTCTCCTCCAGCACGAGCTGGGTGCATTATTCCTGGGCCTTTCTTTCTTGCTCTGTCTGACCAAGGGTAATTCTTTAGGTTTCCTGGATGTGTGACGTCTGGCTGTCAGCACCGTTTACTCTGCCACCATTGCCCTTAGCTAATAGTCCTCCTTCTTTTGTCTTGCTGCTGATTTATTGCACGCCTCCTTCCTCCCAGTTCTCCTTTTCTGTGCTGATTATTAGAAGCCAGGAGTTGTTGTTATTGTTCTCTTGCTCTTGAAACATTTTGATAGTCTCCTTTTGGAGCTGGGATCCACATGTTTGTGGCCTTCAACTGGAATGAATTATTAACAAGGAATGGGCCTAGCTTGTTTTGAATGCACCAGGTTCCCATCCAGGAGCAGCTGTCGCTTCTCTTTAGTATGCTGATAGATCCATCAAAGGAAAAGATGGCATACTTATGAGACAAGTCTTGATGAGTTTCCAGCACTATCTCCAATATATTTGCTCTGATATGTTTGGGTTTAGTTAGTGATAGATGAGGAGCTGGCTTTTGAGAAGGTGATTTGCCTCAGTTCGAGAGTGTGGGGGCAGGCCACATCCAACATTTATATCCTCCATGGTGTTCAGGTTAATCTATACACTTTCATCAATATGTTATCTGCATAACAATCTTAGGAAATACTTTAGGCAGAACAATGTTGAGACACTTGGAGTTAACCAAATTGCTTTATGACTGCTGGGAGACTTAAATCTGTTTTTTCCAGGCTTGGTCCAGATTAACATCATTGCCCTTTACAAAGCTCTGTTGAGTTCTGTACACAGAAAAGAAGGTATTTTCTGCCGACCTCCAATATTATTGTTTCTCTAATTCCCTACACATCTCTCACTCTGTACAAGGTTTCTTCAGCTAGGACTTGGCAATAAATTACTAATTTCCTGACACTTCCCATTTTTAAATCAGCTCTTTGGCTTGAGCCAGCAGAGAACCCACGGGGACAACTTGACTAGATCAGAATTTTCGTGGCAGAGAAAGTCGTACCAATCATTGAATATCTATGATGTAAATTTTGTTTGTGGCCATGTGATTTAAAGTTCTTTAAAGTTCTTCTGGTTTACCAAACGAACAGATACTAGTTATGGCAGCTGATGGGCTTGAAGCCACAGGGTATGTTTGCTTAATTTCTAAACTTCTGGCCCCCACTTCATCTCTCCCACTTCCTGAATTCTTAAAGGAGAATTGTCAATGTCCAGCAGTAGTGCAAAAAACCAAAATCTCTGAAATTTTAAAATCTATAATGTTGAGTACCTGCCTAATCATAGATATATGTGAAAGATATATGTAGTTAGGGACAAGGAAAGTAAATTTACTTTCTGTTCTCACTATTTGTGCACCTCTAGTCTTTTCTAACAAAATTAATAGCTCTCCAGAGTCTCAGGCAGTTTTGTCTACCATCTACCTAATATTCCCATTGAGATTTCTATTTAAAGAGTGGAAAATTTGTACCAGCATCAACCCTCTCCATAATATGCATGTATGTATCAGAGGTGGTATTCAGCAGGCTCTGACCAGTTCTGGAGAACTGGTAGTGGAAATTGTGGGTACCTTGGAGAATTGGTAAATACCTCCTCTGGTTAGCCCCACCCCCATCTATTCTTTGCCTCCTGAGTCCCAGCTGATCAGCAAGGTCTTCTTTTGTTGCCCTGCACAGGAGAATGGAGCTGGAAAGCAGGTTAGTAGGGTGGGGAGAGAATGGGATTTTGCAGTATCCTTCCCTTGCCACGCCCACCAAGCCACACCACACCTACCAAGCCACACCCACAGAATTGGTAGTAAATTTTTTTGAATCCCACCATTGGTATGTATGTACATATGTATGCATGTATTCTATCTTTATTGTTTTTACAAATAACTCAAGGTGGTAAACATTTCCAACATACCTTCCTCCTCCTATTTTCCCCACAACAACAACCCTGTGATCAGGTTGAGCTGAGAGTGTGTGAGAGAGAGCCCAAAGTCACCCAGCTGGCTTTCATGGTTAAGTTGGAACTTGGACTCACAGCTTTCTGATTTTTAGCTGGGTGCATAACCACTAGACCAAATAAACTCTATTTCCTATTTATGAATTCTTTAGAATTCATAATTCTCAGGTTGAAGGGAATCTGGACAGCCCTCTCCTTCCTTGAAGATTGGTGGATAAAGTCAGGGCTGCTACCGGTTCAGATGAACCCTTAGTTCCGGCTATCAGTTGACCCCGCCCTAGTCTGTCCTATATTTTCATGTTTTGGAGCTCAGCTGATTTGTGTGGCAAAGTGGATTGCCGCATCTCAGCTGTTTTACTCTCTGGGGCTGCAGTAGAAGGTATGTTTTAGAGCTGAAAAATGGGTGGTTTTCAAACGCTGTGCGCTTACCGAACCGGTTATGATACCAGTTGAATCACACCACTGGATAAAGTCATTGTTCAACTTTGAAGGTCTGAAGGGGCTGAACCCCACATACTTCCTGGTCTTTTTCACAAAGAGAACAAGTAAGGACAGAAGGCAGTTACAGCCCCTGTTCAGTTAAAAGCCAGAAAATGTAGATGTCATAACTGTCTACAAAGATATATGCATGTATCTGTTACTGTATATTCCACATGATAGTTGTGTTTGAAGCTCCTATTGATTTTAAACATACATGGTGTCTCTCTCATACAAACACAGAACACAAACACAGGTCTTTGATTGCAGTCCTTTTGCAGATTTACATCCCCTGCAGACATCTTAGTGCTGCCTAAGTCTTTTCTAGGAAAGAACATAACCCTTGAAATTAATTTCTCAATTTGCATTGTGATTACTGCTTCCCATCAGTTCAATGCTACTTTCTCTACCAACTGAACAATCCTGCCTATGTTTTTTGATTTCTGGTTTTTGATTTTGATTTCTGGTGTCACCTTCTTCAGAATGGCTGGACATTAAGGCATATTTTGCTGATTATGAAAATTTAGATTTATGAATCTTTATTTAGGGCTCAGTAATTTTAATAAATGAAATTGGTCTGTTCGGTGACATCACTTCACAATTTCCCATCAGTGTAATGAACATGTTTCTTAGGCAAACAGGCAGAACTAATTAAATATGACAGTTGTAAAGATATGTACCTGTTTTGACCTGTCCGGATTTAAAGTCTATTGGAGTTCTTTTTTGGCTATGTGAATTAGGTGATCCCAAAATTGCAGTGACAAGGTTTATAATTATACCTTAGGACTAAGTGCTCAGAAAAGAACAAAATCTGAGGAAATTAAATTTTCCAGTAATAGTAGCCTACTTCTGCAGTTAAGTCAAAGGAACTAACCTTTATCCTAACTCCTGGACTGCAAGATTTTTCAAGCCACAAATTAATTGAAGATCTGTTCAGTTCACTCAGTTTAACCCTCAGAGATTGGCAGACTTCCCTCCTCAAAGTTCTCCACAATGTCTCTTGTTAGCCTGAAGAACTCCAGGAAATAAAGTTCAGATATCTGGAATGCAGTCAGGTGGTAAAAAAACTCTCTGCTATCCAGAAAAGTTGTCTTAGGGTGGGAAGGACCGTTAGGATCTCTCCCCGGCCCGGTGTGTGTGTGTGTGTGTGTGTGTGTGTGTGTCTTTGAGTTAAGTCAGGGGTGTCCAACCGTGGCAACTTTAAGACTTGTGGACTTCAACTCCCAGAATTCCTCAGCCAGCAAAGCTTGGCAACTTTAAGACTTGTGGACTTCAACTCCCAGAATTCCTCAGCCAGCAAAGCTTTGCTGGCTGAGGAATTCTGGGAGTTGAAGTCCACAAGTCTTAAAGTTGCCACAGTTGGACACCCCTGACTTAAGTATTGAATCCTGGTGACTGCCTTACAAGATATTTCCAGAAGTGGTTTGCCATTGCCTCCTTCCTAGGACTGGGAAAGAATGACTAACCCAAGGTCACCCATTCAGATTTATACCTAAGGGAGGACTAGAACCCAGGAATAAAGCAGGAGTAGAATCACTACAACAAACTGTCTGCCGGTTTGTCTTAGATAAAGAGTATGTTGAATTGAGCAGGTCAACCTCTAGAACTGTAACAAAGATTTTTATCTGCCACTGGTGATAAAATCTCATATCCAAAATAGTTTTGCCTGACGGCAGATAAATTCACACACCGCAGGTTCTGCAAACTTTTTATTAATCAACAAGTCACTTCTATGAATATTGCAGAGATAAATCTTGTAGAATGCATTCAAAGGTAACCTTGTTGGGATTGAGACGGCTGAAATACACTAAGTATGCAGGAAAAAGCATAAGACAGCCAAAATAACTCACTGGAGAACAAAAACTTTTTGGCAGGTAAAAAAAGGAACCAGAGCCAAAACAAGATAGCATGTGGGACCCATAAAATCCAAAGTTCCAAGCACGTGGGCATTGATGGATTTCTTAATGAATAAAGTGTCACAAGGAGTGATGCGCCACATCCCAATTCTAATTCAATATCTAGACCAGAGATCTGCATGAGAAACAAGCCCCAGCCTGGATAAGACCTGCTGTTGTTCCTTAATTTGGGGAAGGCAAACGAAACATAAGCTATCAACAGGCAGCTATCTGCAAAAGCCTTTAAAGGCACAAGAGAATCTTTGCTGAGAGGGAAAAGGGGGCATCTCCTTTTGACCATATTTTCCTGTCGAAGTCGTGGGTGTTCATATGTAAGCCTGCCTTTCCTTTTTCTACCCACCCAGCTGTGGGCTCAATTTACTGTTGTGTTGGGGATGACCTTCATTCAACAGTTTCCATCTACAGTCAGGCATCAAATTTATGAAATGGATCCGTTCAGCCTCCACACTTGTAGCCACTGTTGCTTTTTTTAATGTGTGTGAGAAAGGTGGAGTTCCTGCATTAGTCCAGTTTGTCTGCCATTAAAGCCTCCCTTCTCCACACACACCCTCCCCTCTTTTTTTGCAGGTGTATGAATTTCAGCCCAAGGCAAAAAAAACCCCAACAAAACAACCCTCCATGCTTTCCCTTAAGAACTCATGGCGTTTCAGGAGTCCAGATGGTTCCAATTTGAGGCCTACATTTAGTGATGTAGCTGGATTGGGTTTCTTCCCTGAAACCAACAAAACCTGTGTTAGCATTTTGCTTGGATTAAAATATTTGTCCCTTTTTTTGTAGGGCAAAAAGAGACTCCCGAAGCCACTGAAGGAAGGAAATCATTACAGAGATCTACAGAAGTAGGTCATGTGCTACAGCTGCTCATAGTTTGAGAGGAAGAAACATGGGACCTCAAACATGGAACATGACTCCTGCAGAATGCTTGGGAGCAACCCAAGAAAAACATCCTCAGAGGCTTATTTAATAAGCATTATCTATAATCGTCTCAATGTGTGCTCATGTTTCCTTAGCATTTTTGCACCTACATCCCAGAGCTAACAAGATTCTGGAATAGAACACAAACTAAGGTACTGAGAAGGACTTCATCATAGCAAATCTGCTTTGGAACTGATTTTATTAATGATGCTATTTCAATACTCTTTCTGCAAAAGTCTTCAAAGCAGGATTTGTAACAGCTGGTGATAAACTCCCAAACCTGTATAAAACATAATGGAAGGAGAGGGGAGCCTATTATTCCTTTATTTGATAGTGGGAAATCAATTTACCAAGATCATATATAAGTGCAACCTTATATATACAAGCCCTACTCACGTCAGAAGCACATATGCATATCGACTTCATTAACAATCATACAGCATTTGTTATCTTTAAAACACTTCTGTTTTCACAGCTTGCAAAATGCCTGAAGTGAATTGTTAAATTAACTGAACATTTTAATAAGATCCAAAGTGTCACTTATTGAAGGTTTGTTTCATTTGTTTTGTTGTTGTTTTTTTAAACAGATAATGAATTAATGTTTCATAAGACTTATAAAACTGGAATCAATTGTGTTTAAGAATACGAAGGCAAAATTGGTTGGATCCCAAATGCATGAATTTTAGAGTTTCTCGGCTCATCTTTTTCAAGGACAAAAAGCATCATAAACAGTGAAAAATAACTTACTTGGTCATTTTCCACAGATCTTAAATCAATTGCTATAGATAGTTATCAGTGGGGTGAAGAGTCTCATCAGCCAGTCCATCACATCCTGGGTCTAGTCAACTAAAACATGGCACAACTCCTATGGGATATAGGGCCTCCCAGATTTGGAGAAGTTCCACCTTTGACTATGAATGGGATAACACTCCCCCCGAGTGTTTGCGCACATCTGGAGGATTCTCTTGGACTCACGGTTCCTTCTAAAGGAGCAAGTTGGAACTGTAGCTAAGAGAGTCTTTGTACAAATCTATCTTTTGTGTTGTTTGTGCCCATTCCTGCATTAAGTCTTAATCACTTCCTGTTTGGACTTTTACAATGTGTTAAGAGTTTGTAGCATAAATTCAAGTCCAGAAAACACACAGATGACTGATTCATCAGGATCATTAACTTCTTTATAAACAGAATAATATCAGTAAAGTTTACAATACCATTTGTAGATTATTTCAACATAACATAAGCAAAAACACAAGCAGCAGCAGCTCAGAGGAGATATCAGTTACACTTTAGTTCAGCAGGCAAGCAAGACTAGTTTCAGTTTAGAGGTGAGAGCAGAGACTAGAGCCAAACCTAGGCTACTTCTAGTTTCACTTTCCAATTCAGCTCCCATTGGCTGGCCTGTTGCCATGCCTGACTGACTTTGACACTAAGCTCTTTTCCAGTTCCTGAATATACTCTGACAAAATGGACTCTACCTAGAGCTACCTTGAAGAGCATTTGAAATCTGTATCTGGTCCAGAATGCAGCAGGGTATACAATTTTAGGGGTATCATGGTATGATAATCTAATGATACTATTTCATATGCTGTATATGAGGAGTTCCAGGTACAATTCAAGATGCTGTTTATCATTTATAGAGTTGGTCCTAGGAATTGTGGTTTTTCTGTTGTGGCACAAGTCTTATGAAATAGTCTTTTCCCTGACATTTAAACGGTTCTGATCTTGCTGACCTTCTAGAAGGCCTTGAAGATCTGGCTTTTCCCTCAAGCATTGGGGCCTGGTGCTGTGGTTAGCCGGCAGCAGGTGCGGACGGCTGGAGAGAGCGAGGACTCAGATGAGGGGCCAGGACCATTAGCAAGTGGACTGCTGGCTTCAGAGATTGTGGGGCCTGGCAGCAGTGATGAGGAGGTTCCTGAGGAGCCTGTGCCAAGTGTGTGTGTGCACAGGATTGCTTGTAGGAAAAAGCACTTACAACAGCACGGGCAACTCGGGAGACAGGCTGCAAAGTAATGGTCCCTCCTTCAAGAAGATAAAAGCCAGCTGTGAAATGAACGTACTTTGCAGAAGGCAAAGACGTTTTGAAACTCCAGCCTCGTGGACCTTACTGTATCCTGAGTTTGTATTTGAAGATTTTTGTATTGTAAATTATTTCTTGTCTGTTATCTTTTGGCAAGTCTTGCACAGTTTGGCAAGGCTTGTGCTTATCATAGCTAAGGGCGTGGGTCAGAACACCTGGGTGTTAGTTGAGTCTAGTATGCATTTTATAATTTATTATGGTAGAATTTTACTTGGAACTTTGGTTGTGTTGTTTTGCATTATTTTTATTCTATATCATTTTATCTTATCTTTTTTTGCACTGCCAGACAGTAAGATAAGATGGTTGGTCTCATAAACACTTTAAAAAATTTTTTAAAAATAAAATAAATACACTACTGTCTTAACAGGAAATTATTAAGTATCACAGTGCTTCGTCTGCCCCAATGTGGCTCTTGGATTTCTTTCATTCATGAAGTTCCAAGTGTCTTCTGTCCTGTTCTGTGAAGTTTTGTTCAGGTGGCTATGGATTGTCTTTTATAGTCCGATACTGGTAGTGAACTCCATTGACTGAAGGTTTCCTAATGATTTAATTTTTCTGGGTTACATGCTTATACTTGATCACTGAACATCTATTAAAGACCGAAAGGTAAATGTGCAGCAAACAAACATCAGGATCACTAAAATGGTTGAACAAATGTCAAATAACAGTGTTAATGATCCTACTGTATAGACAACTTCACACTCTTTTCTTGAGTGCTCAGAATTAAATCTTATAATGGTGCATGGAACGATTTATGAATAATGCTCATCCAAATTATTTTGATTCTTGACTCAACCTGTCTTTCACATGAAAATGATCTGTTTCTTTGGTATAGCATAGTGGGATAGGTGTGCCAGAGGAGAAAGTGTTGGAACATAAAAAACGTTCCTACCCCTCGCAAATATTTACAACTCTTTTATTTGTCTTTTTCACAGGAACTCACCTTGTTCATTTATCATCCAGTCATTATTTATCATTTATGTATT
Source organism: Pseudonaja textilis (assembly GCF_049901715.1). Taxonomy (NCBI): domain Eukaryota; kingdom Metazoa; phylum Chordata; class Lepidosauria; order Squamata; family Elapidae; genus Pseudonaja; species Pseudonaja textilis. The sequence continues at coordinate 22,533,565 of NC_141997.1, read as the reverse complement.
AAATATTATAATTAATATATTAATGTCAGTTCCTCAATATGACTTTATTAATAAAATTAGTATGTGCTACTGGAAATCAGATGGTGAAGATTGCTTTATCCCTTATTGGACATATAGGTATTCAACATATTTCGACTATCTATGTTACATTGGCCCTCATGTGAATGTATGTCTTGCACATGTGGACAGCAGGCCCCACTCATTTCAGATTATTTATCTGCTCTGAACTGGTTATGGTGACAGGAACCCTTGGTTTTGTTTTCTGGACCAGTTTTGACTGCATTTTTTATTCATGATTCTGGTGTTTGTTCTTAGTTCAGGTTGATCTAACTATACTTCTCGGGCAGCCATGTAAAATCATGGACCTGACACTTATGCCAAATGATATGCACAAATGAACCTATGAAATAGATTCTTGGCCTTATAAACTAAAGTCACATAGACAAAGGTAAATCTCTACAAAAACAATATCTATTGAAAAAACAACACCTATTCCTAGTGCAATGCTTATGAATGTAAAACTCTTGAACAATAAGAGAGCAATTTGAGATCCCAGTTAGATATTTTGGAATGGAGTACTGAATAAATAAGAGAATACAAAATTCAAATACAGTACAGCTAAGTTTATTTGAAAATCTTGGAGGGGGAGCCAATATTTACATAACCAGATGGCCAGAATAAACAGAAATATTTATACTATTTAGGTAACTTTTATGTGTCACTTGTGAGCATAAAGCAAATTCTGATAATTGTTTTGGCACACTAATAGGATGGGCAAATGGGATTTTTCCATTCTATCCATTTATTATTTTGTGAAAAACAAGAAGAATGAGGTCAGGGCATAGTGTTATGTTATAGATGGTTTAGGACAATCTTCCAACAAAGCACTTTTGTGATTTCTTCATAATCTATAACAAAAAATTGCAATGGCAATGTTATAAAGTGGTTTGGAATCCATCGGTGATACAACTGAAGCAGAGTTGGTATTCAGCAGGTTCTGACCAGTTCTGGAGAACTGGTAGTGGAAATTTTGAGTACTTTGGAGAACCAGCCAATAACACCTCTGACTGGAAATTTTACAGTATCCTTCCCCTGCCATGCCACCAAGCCACGCCCACAGAACCGGTAGTAAAAAATTTTTAATCCCACTACTGAACTGAAGGTCAGAATTATTGATTTCAGCTCTTTGATGTTAGTTTCTGCACATAGTACATTGTCATCAGTCAAAAATATATATCCAGGATAGCATTCCTGCTATTTCAGCACTTTCTTATAGTTAAACCCAATCTATAGTGAAAATTCTTGGTTTTTGCTTTAAATCACGGTTTCTCAAACTTGGCAACTTTAAAGAAATCTGGATTTCTGGCTGGGAAATTCTGGGAATTGAAGTCGATATCTCTCAAAGTTGCCAAGTTTGAAAAATCCTGATTCAAATGATCTTCTGGCCAGATGGCTGAGAAACAACTTCCCAGTTGATTCAATTAAGAGATCATTTCTTACAAATATGTTGCCTAGCCTTTTCTTTCTACCATATATATCAATTCAAGACCTTTTCTTGTGCTTAGGTCCTGTTTGTATAAGAGAGGGAGAACAGTTCAGTTTTCTCACAAATATAATTTTATTAAGAATTTTAATTACAATACTAAAAATTAATACAAACTAAACTTAGAGCAAGAGAAAAGAAATGAAGGAAGGAAGGAAAAGAAAGAAGAAAAATATGTAAAGAAGTGACTTACACTCTTCATCACTACAAGTATACACAAATTTAATAATTTTGCTTCTGTAAGATTAGGCAGGTATCTCTTCACCCAATATCCCATTTGGAAAGTGCTCAGTTTTTGAGCTGACTCTCCATTTCAGCTGATGCTAAAGAAAGGGACTGGCTCAGTAAAACCACAGTATAATTAATAGGATCAACACAATCATGACTATGCCTGTGGAAGTATCATCATATGTGCCAGTTTAGTGCTGTGTATAAAAGTTCCATGTTCTCCCACTAATTTGCATTTAATTTGTTTTATAAGAATTTGCTTTAGAAATTTTCAAAGAAATTCTCATGGGTGGCATGTGGTTTTCCTGCATTTATTTAATTATGAAGTGGCCAAGGGGTGTATGTAAATAACATGTCTTTTATTGTATAATAATCTCTGCTGTCCACAGTTTTCCTGGTCTCCATGTGTATTTTATATTCCAAGGGAAAGCATCAGAGGGGGAATCCTATTGGGGTTTCTTTCTTTCTTTTTTAGTTGTATAAAATACAGGCACCTTGGGAAAACTCAGTATGAGGGATGTATATATAGCGAGCAACCAGAAGCACCTTGCTCTGTCATATTCAGCAATAAAGAAAGTCAAAATAAGTTCTTGATTATTCTGATAGCAAAAGAGAACGAAAAAAAATGAAATCTCTTCCACAGGGAATTCAACTTTTGAGAAATTGCAAGGCAGATTTCTGCAGAACATTATGTCAACATATAGAGAGCCAGGATGGAGCTCTTAGAAAATAAATTAAGTTTCTCCTACCACTGTCACATACTGTGGCTGAGAAATGTGTAAATTTCAAACTTATTTCAATCTCTGATGAGATTAGCTATCAACATGCCTACTGTCCCTGTCCTATTGTTTCTTTTATATATATATATTATTTTTCTTATATGTATCCATGTATTCATAACTATGTTTTTACTTATACCTATTATCTTGTAAGCAATTGACAAATAAAAATAAATAAATAAAATAAATCATTTTTGAGAACATTTAAAACAGAGCATTGTTTCCAAATCCATGTCAAAATGAATTTCCAGTTCCATCAATTGGAAGTTACATTTTAAGCTGAATTAACCAAAAGCTTGACTGGTACATTTTCAGTTATTAGGGTTAGGGTTAGAAACTACATGACACCCAGATATCTGTATGTTTCCATGGGTCTCAAAAATATGTTAAACTATTCTGCATTCTAGAAAGCAAATAACAGACAGGGGAAATATGTCTTAAACTTTTCAGCTCCAAATTGTCACTCATTTCTTTTGTTCTTCTCAAAAATAAGATACTGATTTTTAGAGACTGCTAAGTGTGGTTGTGAATGCTGTTAAGATGCTGGCAAAAGAAAGGTTCTGTTTTAAATAAAGATAATTTACATCTACAGCATAATCATTGGATATTATTTCTCTACAGAGGGTTACATATTTCTGGAGCTGGCAGCCTTCTTTGATCTTGCACACAGTGGGTCCAAGCACCAGAGGGAGGTTCGAAAGATAACTTGCAGGACATTTTTAAGACTTTACCAATTTCATCAGCATTCTTGTATGTGATTTCACAAACTTTCAGTCACATCTCATAGTGAATCACCAAATATTGGAGATCTAATGTGAGAGCAGAGGGGTACTTTATTTAGCGCTAGAAAATAATCTTTCTGTAGTCCATGAGGTACTGTAATGCTCTTGTTAACTATGTTGCAAGACATAACCATGGGTATTTATTTATTAATGTTTATGATCAAGTAGTAAAAAAAAAAGCAGGTATGCAAGGACCTGTTCCTAGGTGGTTTTTCTCCCTAGAGTTCCTTCATAGCCAATGTGCTGTGTTGAAAAGTTCCTTGGAATAATTAAAATGGTACCTGAGAGCAAAAATTACACTTAACATGTTGTGTAATTTAAAGTCCTATCCACATAACCATGAAAGTATAATAAAGGAGCCTTGTTTCTTCCTGGCCCACCCTTTCAAGTTAAATGTATTCATAAGATTTAAAAAAAAAAGGAGGACAAAAAATAATTTAATTTGATGTGTAGGGATATCTTTTGTTTTGAAGCATGTGGTTCTCATTGGAAATGATGGAGAAGTTAAGAGCTTTAGGTGCAGGGAGCTACTGCTAATTAGGAGGGGTCAAAAAGGTTACTGATGGTATATTTTTACATCAGCTGAAAGTCTGGTCCAGACTACAGAGTCAACACAGTTCTGTCATTTGTCTGTTACATACAGTAGCGAATTCCTTGTCATTCTTCCTCACCGTACTTATTTCATTGAGTTTAATAGGAACTGGCTCAGCTCCACTGTTGCACAAGAAAGATGTCAGATTATTCATATTTGTCTGACAAAACGCAATTGAATGCTTAAAGATGCCATACAGAGCTGTAAACATGAGTGACGTTCCTATGAAGACAGAATTCAAGATATATGATATACTGAAGTCAGATTACAATGTGGGGTCATCAAGGACAGCATAGAATATGAGGAATCCGTAATTCTGTAGAAAGCATTAAAATAATGAAATAGAGGTTCCCTGACTACAGCTAGACATACTTTGCCATGGGTTCGCTAGCATTAAACAAGCCATGATTTTTGAAGCTCATCATTCCCAACCCAAACTATGTTACAACAATGATAATATTGGTATATATTAACAAGCGGTACAGTAAGGAATATAAGTAAATGAATCTTAATTTAGTGATGAGTACAGTTAAGGCCCTCTGATTTCAATGAGTTCAGCTCTAAAACTGACTAAATCTGGATCCAATCTAACAAGCGGACTCTAGAGAACTGTTGGCAGAAGGAAGTGGGGGGAAGGTGATTTCCCTGTTCTTTTTCTTGCCTGGTAGCATTTCAAGCCCACAAAAACTATTGTCTGAGCCTTAGGGAATCTTGATAAATGGTCATGGAAGCACTATGATTGCAAAAAGCAGAATCTATTATTGCTCATTGAAACAAGGAAAACTAAGATTTACATAGTCTACTACTACTGGGGTATAATATGAAGGAGCATAGGAAATTTAATTAAAATTAATTCTTTTCTTCAATATCAGTATCTTAATTTTAGTTTCATATAAATTGTTATAATCTACTTTTAAACTGTAGATTGAAAGCAGATCATATGTTGATAGATCATGAGCTGATCAATGCTAGAGTTATTTACACCATTATTTTTTCTAGATGGCTTGATCATTCTCCTGCTCCAATTAAAATGTAGTTTCACAATGTTTGAAGTGACAAAGGGCACATGAAGATTTTTGGAAAATCTCTGTTCTGAGTAGGCCAAAAAAAATTAATGCCAGTTTCCCCAAAACAAATACTGTACAGGTAATCCTCAGCTTACAACAATTCATTCAGTGACCTTCAAAGTTACAATGGCATTGGAAAGAAAAAGACATGACCATTTTTCACAATTACAACTTTTGCAGCATCCCTATGATAATGTAATCAAAATTCAGCTGCTTGGCAACTGGTTCATGTTTATGACTGTTGTTGTGTCCCAAGGTCATGTGATCATTTTTTGTGATCTTCTGACAAGTAAAGTCAATGGGAAAGCTAGATTCACTTAACAAACGGGTTACTAACTTATTAACTGATGAATCTGCATACAGACAGTAGTTTATACAACTTGCCTCATGGTGTGACCGGAACAATCTGGAACTGAACACACTCAAAACCATAGAAATGGTGGTAGACTTTAGAAGAAACCCTCCCATACTACCACCTCTTACAATACTAGACAGCCCAGTATCAACAGTAGAGACTTTCAAATTTCTAGGTTCTACTATATCACATGACCTAAAATGGACACCTAACATCAAAAACGTCATCAAAAAAGCACAACAAAGAATGTTCTTTCTGCGCCAACTCAGAAAGCTCAAACTGTCCAAGGAGCTGCTGATACAGTTCTACAGAGGAATTATTGAGTCTGTCATCTGCACCTCTATAACTGTCTGGTTTGATTCTGCAACCCAACAGGACAGACATAGACTTCAAAGGATAATTAGGACTGCAGAAAAAAACAATTACTACCCACCTGCCTTCAATTGAGGACCTGTATACTGCACGAGTCAAAAAGAGTGAGAATATTTACAGACCCTTCACATCCCGGACATAATCTGTTTCAACTCCTTTCCTCAAAATGACGCTATAGAGCACTGCACATCAGAACAACTAGATACAAGAACAGTTTTTTCCCAAAAGCCATCACTCTGCTAAACAAATAATTCCCTCAATACTGTTCAACTATTTACAAAGTGTACACTACTATTACTGTTAATCTTCTCATCACTTCTTACCACCCATCCCCTCTCACTTGTGATTGTAGGACTGTAATTTTGTCACTTGTATGCTTACGATTTATACTGACTGTTTCCTAGTATAATTTAATTGTTTATTGTACCCTATGACTATCATTAAGTGTTGTACGTTATGATTCTTGATTCTTAATGAATGTATCTTTTCTTTATGTATACTGAGAGTATTTACACCAAGACAAATTCCTTGTGCGTCCAGTCATACTTGGCCAATAAAGTATTCTATTCTATTCTATTCTATTCTATTCTATTCTATTCTATTCACTGCAGTGATTCACTTAACAACTGAGACAAAAAGGTTGTAAAATGGGGCAAAACTTACTTAACAAATGTCTCACTTAACAACAGAAATGGACTCAACTGTGGTCATAAGTTGAGGGTTACCTGTACTGTTTTCAATAAGGAATGCCCTTATCTGGAACACGGAGGCCCAGTTTGGTATAATACTTAAAGCATCAGCCTAGAAACCTTATCATGTAAACCAGACAGGAAATATGAGTAGAGGGGCTAATTTTACTTTGTGGTAAGAATACATTAACGGAATCTTGAAAGTCTGAAAGCATAATTCTCTCACCATCTCCTTTACCCTCAAAAAATTAGAAAGGGTCTCTTCTGAGCAGTTTGCCCTCCCCTCACACTATCTAACTGAAGACCTAAAGGTGCTTTTGCAAGAGGCTAGCCTTGCCTCTTGAAAAAGCACCTTTGGGACAACTATGATCTGGATGACTGAGAATCTCCATATAAATAAGAGATAGCATAGCCTTTAGTTGGATGTCTGTGTTGACATCCAACTGAAGACTATGTTATCTCTTGTTTAACTATTCCCTAAGCAGCATCTCTGGATCCAATTTCTCATTCCCACATACCATCACACCAACAGATCATGAGTTGTAATCCCACCTTAGTCACAAAGCAAATTAGGTGACCAGTCACTCTCTTTCAATCCTAGAAAGCAAAAATCTTGCCAAGAAAACTGCAGGGTCTGGTCCAGGCAATCACCAAAAGTCAACACTGATTTAAAAGCACACACACTTACAAATGTCTGAACATAATTTTGAACAATAAAACACTATGATTTATGAAAGACCCTTGTCCTCTACCATCAACCAATAATACCTCAGATTTTGCTATACCTTCTTTATGCTTTGTGACCCACACATCAATTTTGCCTTCTTTTTTTATTTTGGAGAACTGATGTGAGAGAGACTAGAAGCTCTGCCTAAATATATATTCTACACAGCTCACCTTCCAAAAAGACATGAGCCCCGCATGGGTATGTCTATGTTTGCTCCTCACACCACATTCTGGCAAGCAGAAAAGCCAGTTACAGCAAGTTAGAATGGGATAATGAGCAACAACTGGGATTCTGTCAATGCCTAAATTATGTTAGGGACTATGGGATGGAAAAGAGATTAATCTTGCCCAAATTGGAAATATTAGCCATGCTAACCCCAGAATAAGAATCTCTTAAACCATATTATTCTCTGTACTAGATTCCTACAGAGAATCTTGTTTGGTAAACTGTAAAGGCTTTCAGAAAAATGTTTTTTTTCTCCTCTTACATCATATGCTAATGCTACAGGCATACCTAGTTGACAAGACATGAGTTATTTTGAAAGAAATGGACAGTACCTTTCATGACAGTATAACTAGAATAATAAAGGGGATTAATGACTTAATACAAAGTCTTCCTGTAATGCAGTGCATTCCCATCACTTCTCATGACCACTTCAGCTGTGAAGTCTAGGAACTGGAGCCGCAACTCATCTGGAACTGCTAGACAGCTCCAAAATATAGAACTTTTGATGGGCAAGGATTTGAGAACAATCACTTATAATTCAAGCTGTGCGGGTTTTTTTTTTTAAAAAAAAGATCTTTTGTGCATTGCACCGATTAATTACTTCTCCCCCCTCTCCAGTGAATTTAGCTCCAAATCATCATCTCTGCAGCTATTTTAATGTGATCACATTTGGAATTCTAAAGCAATATGAAATCTGCATTGTTTTGTTTTGGGGGAGAAAGGCAGACCTGCCTTCTCCTAAAGATATCATCTTGTGAATGAATTAAAAGCCAATCACTTGTATAAAACTAGGGAGATGAGCAGGCATTATTGTCACTGTGATGATAAAAGACAACTTTAGTGAGACAAATAATTTTTTATGTAAGTCAGGGGATCTTTTTAACCAAACTATCTTGCTGTCCATCTCATTTTGATTTTCCACACACTCAGGCAGCAGACTCATGAAAGTCTAAAATGAGAAATCTGAAAAAAGATAAATGTTCCCCCCTCCCCCCACAACACATTCACTTTGCATGTCAATGACGTTGATTGCAAAGGGCAAAATTAATAACATTTTTCAATGCTAAATGGACACTTGTTTTTCTTGCTTATCTTGAATATGGTGTATCAAGTTATACATAACATGTTTTGGTACTTTTCCACATCTTATAGGGAAATATTGATTCTGTGCTGCAGCTGGACAGATTATGATTTGATATGGGAGAAAAATCTGAAATGCTCCAAAGATTCTCATGAGCAGTTTAGGTTTTGCTGCAAGGATGCTGGGACATCTTTTCTATTTTTCTTTGAATATAAGTTTTAAGGTTCACTAGATGTTATTTTCCCCATTCAATTAGAATTTTGACATTTTCATCACTGTTTCTTTGCGACATATTGTTGAGGATGTCACATTTTTGAGGTTTTATTAAGGAGTGAAACCAGATAAAACAAACTCGCTACTTCTTAATGGAATGGGATCACATGATAGGACACTGTATAAACTTGGGCTAAGTTATAACAGGGAAGATTTTTTTTTTTCTATCAAGGGATGGTTGTGATACAGGAAGCGTTAACCAAAGACTGTAGCAAACAGAACCAGAGATGGACAGGGATGGAGAATATATCTCTTGTAGCTCTTATTTGGTACTGCCACATAGTGGTCACTTCTCCAACACCCACCCACCCTGCATTGTTCCACTTTGTTTCGCACACTCATATCTCTATATCTACAAGTGAAATGGCAAAAATCCTCTTCCCTGAGATGATTCAGTCCAAGAAAAAGAAACATATATACAATGGGTTGATTTTGAAAGATCAGGCAGCTAATTTCATGTCAAGGACTGGTTTTGAAAACATTACACTTATGTATTGTTTTCTTAGCTCAATCTGAACTGAAGGAATGACTTGCACCTTAATAAATATCCTGTGTAAGATCTCAAAGTGGTTGCAGATGGTATACAAAACCATAGCAGTCTACAAACTAGAGAGATCCTTACAAATTAGAGGAGTGAAAAGAAAATATTTCAGTTGCTTCATTTCCTAAGTTCTGAACACAACCATTTCTAAACTTTGTCTCTGGTCTGTGATGTATTAGTAGCTTGTACACACACCGTCAATAAAGTATGAAGGTATCCACATTCCAGTTTCTTTATATTATTTTAATAATATATTCTATTTTGATCTAGTTAGAAGAAGGATTAAATATATTTAGAATCTTACATTTTAGAATAATTGTACAGATATGTGACAAACACTTCACTAGTAAAATTTATAAATGGTAGGTCAAAACAGGTAAAAAGAGATATGGGAAACATTCTCTCTCTCTCTCTCTCTCTCTCTCTCTCATAACAAGTTGTTCACAGTAAGGAGCTCAAAAAGTAAAAAATGAAAGACACGGAATAAGTTAATGGAATAAGGAACTTGTTCAAATCCATTTCCACTACTACTCTTTTAACCTGGGTCTGGGTGGCATAATTACTATTAGGAAAACAAAGTAACCTAACCTGAACTTTATTTTACAGACAGAAGGAATCAGTATGCTTTGTGAGCAGCGTAGAATAAAACTGAACTTGACACTATCGTATGGCAAATGAGAGAGAAGTTGAACTTTGCCATACAGCAAAGTTGCACATTGGGAGTAAACAAAATTCAGGAAATATTTTACCTGTCAGACTAGATGTTGGGCAATGAGAACATCCACAAAATTTTGCAGTGCAAAGTGATTCAGAGGGCTATCCAGCCAGGAGGTCTTTCAGGTTATTTCAACTTCTTTCCTTATTTTATTCATTTCCCTATGTCCATTCTGGGAAAATGAATTCTGTAACGTTCTGTTGCACTCTGTCCCCATTAGTCTATTTGGAAAACAGTTCTTCAACTCTAAAGTATTTTAAATTGGCTATTTTAAGATGTTTGAACTTCAAGTACTAGAATTCAGTTGAACTGAAGTCCAGACATTCTAAAGTTGCCAAGTTTGAAAAACACAGTTCTATTCTGGTTATTTGTTACTTTGGCAAGCTTAAGTTCCTTCCAAACATGCAAATAATTCACTCTTTTTTTTTCAATAGGCCTGTTTTGCTGCATACCCTCATCATCTGAGTTTGCTAAAGTATCTTTGATTAGGACATTGCACAAAGACAGGAAGTAGAAACACATTCAGGATGGACTTGAAATAGCAGTTAATTTGCACATGACTCTAAACAGATTCGTAATTGTATTCTTATTTTAGAACTTCAGCCAGCAATTGCTACCTTCCCATCTTCAGAATCTTAGCCATGAGGCATTTTGTTATGCTGATTAAAATTTTGCAGTCTTAATTAAAAGTGCTTGGCAGAAATTCCTATTGATTTCTGTGCCTTTACCCATCCCACCAACTGTTATCATGAAGTGCTTTGTACCAGGGGTGGGATGCTACAGGTTCTGCCCGGTTCTAAAGAACCGGTAGCTCTGAAGAGCAGCAGACACTGAACTGGTTCTGTGTTTGCTGCTGTTTGGCCCATCCGCCCACCCGGCTCTTTCCTGTCCTTTATTTCCTGCTTTTTCAACCTCAGTTGCATTACGTGGCACAGCTGAGGTTGAAAAAACAGGAAAAAAGAGGCTTTTCAAACACTGTACACCTGCGTGCAATGCTTTTCAGCTGTCCAGGTGGCCCAGCTTAAGGTTTTTCTACACGCGCATGCAGCATGTAAAATCATTTTATGACTAAATTTGAAACGTAACCACCAAATCGGTAGTAACACCGGTTGAATCCCACCCCTGCTTTTTACCTGAGTTGAGGCCAACCATAACTTCAATAATACACTACAAAGAGTCCTCAATTCCTTTTCTCATATAAAGATACCTCATTTTACTGCTAAATTTAGCAGCTCAGTTACAGGTTAATCAAATAAGATTATTAAATCTGAGCAGCTCAGATTTTCCATGGAAGTTCATTCAATTCTTTGTTATGTTTTGACCTACTGGGTTCATATTAAATTTTACCTGAATCTGTAGCAGAAGAGTCACATAATATTCCTAGATCAGCAATGCCTGGCTTAGAAATGTCATATTACTCTGTCCAAACAGCCTCCTCTTCTAGGACCAAGTCTTATGTTACAATAGAGGAGTGAATTTAGGTAATTTAGCAAAATAGCATTTGCAAATTTGAACTAGAAACTGGCTGTCCATGGTGCTGATTGATCGTGTCCTGATGTTACCTAAGAATCTCCTCTTCATCTACCTTCAGATGTCTTTATACTTTAAAAATATCTTCTTTTAAATTCCATTTATATTAATGAAATAATTATATTATTAACTCAAAGATGTAGGTCACTGCCCATGTGGAATTTTTAAAGATACAAAACAAAGACAGAAGGCAGCGGCAGCCCCTTTGAAGACCGAGAGAAAGGAAGAAGGCTGGACCAGGATCTATCGGCTGCTGTGTAAATCTGTCATTCAGCTGCATAGCCTGAAGGACACCTGGCTCATATTATAGCTGGAAAATTCAGAGCAAAACTTTGATTTTAAAATATACGTGTTCTCCTAGAATATACCCTATTATCCAAATTAGGAGAATACTTTTATTGTAGCTGCTCCGGATTTTCCCAGCACAGCCTGTGCAAAATTTTGATTTTTTTCTTCATATCAGTTCATCAGACTGTATGGTCCAAAGATACCAAAAGCTTGCACTCTTTTGCGAACTTGGAGTTGGCTAATAAAAAAATCCTGGTATAGATTTGTGATCCTTTTTTCTTACAGCCAGCAAAACTACTTTTCTTTTTTTTATTTCACTGTATTATGTATTCTTGAGCTGTCCCAGTTACCGTTATCTTCACAGCCTACTATAATCCAAAATTTATGATGGTAGTTTTCTATGCAGATTTCCTGTGTACTCCTGCCATCAATTATACATGGATGTAAATCTCATTGTCTCAATAGAATCTGTTCCTAAGGGAGAACTTCAGCCTTCATAACATAATAACACAATGTAAGATGTGATGTGAGATGTGATATATCATATAAACCATGGACACATATTTTTAAAATTATTGTCCTAAAATGTACTGATAATACAGCTTCAAGAGGGAATTTTATCTAAAACATTTTATTATTACTTACCTTACCTCTTTTCCTCTGGCTTCCATTTTTAGGAACTCACAGGCATATTTTAAAGCAGATCTATCAAAATCCATAGAATCAGTTAATTGTGAATCTACTCTAAATATGACTAAAATTTGGAGTCAGTTCATTAATAAAAATATCAATTAAGATTTGAATTATCTATCTTTCTCTCTGTGCCTCAACTAGACAAAATGCACATCCTCACATGCACCAATTTGTTTCCATTTTAAAAATATGATTTATTTACTATCAATATATCTTCATTCTTTCTTAAGAAAGAAAGAATTGTGCTGAAATAAAGACTAATTGTAATGAAATACAGGACTGGTGATGAGATAAGATGTCACCAGGCTTTTTAACATCATCATCATCATCATCATCATCATCATCATCATCATTTAAAGTTAAGTCTACCACAGGTTGATTTGATTAAGGTAAACAAGAGAAAAATGAATTTGAACATGTTCTATTGTAAGATATGGGAGAGGTTAATTGTTTGAGTTATCAAAGCCTAGTGAAAAACTATGAGATATAAACCTCCAAAGTGCAATACAGGCTCATTTTTAAGTGCTTATCCCTAATTAGGCTTAATTCCTGAAAAATAGAATTGCAGCATAAACTTATAAACAACTTACATGCTTTTTCAGAAGTGAACTTCAGATAGGTATCTGTGTAAAGGGTGAAGGTAAAAGAGATGATGAAACATGCCTCACAAGGTGATCATGTGAATGGCACAACTTTCATACTTGTATTAGATAACAGGATTCAAGTATGTATTGGTGACACTTTCATTAAGATTCTATTGCATACTTGCAATAATTGTGACACCATTGGGGCTTCTAAAGATACCATTGGGTTCCCCAAAATTGCAGAGTTGAAATTCTAAAAGTCATTTGGGTAGATACAATAAATCACCTGCTGCACATGCTGAAGGAAATCCTATTTTTATAACACTCGGTATTTGCTATTATTATTTTAATTAATATAAATTTTCTTCATCTTTGTAAAGACTTTTTTCAGATGCATTTTTTAATTTTGTGATTTTTCTTTCTTTGTTATGCTTTCTACATCAATAGAGCTAACCCAATGCAGGATTATATTTATTTAAATATATTGTAGAATAGAATGACCTTAACCCGTCTTGTTTTGTTTATTAAAATTATATTCCACATTTCACAAAGGAGTTCTGGGTGGGATACATGCTGCTTGCTCCTTCTATTTCCCCAATAATAACAATCCAAACTTAAGCAGTATACCACGGTGGTTGTCTTTGGCAGTATTTCCCAAGCATATTCATATCAATTGATTCCAAATAAGTTATTCATAGGATTGAAGTCTGTCTTTCCAAAAGAGGCTATATCCCTGTATCAGAGGTGGTATTTAGCAGGTTCTGACCAGGTCTGGAGAACCGGTAGCGGAAATTTTGGGTAGTCCAGAGAACCGGCAAATACCACCTCTGACTGGAGATTTTACAGAATCCTTCCCTACCACACCCACCAAGCCATGCCCACAGAACCGGTAGTAAAAATAATTGAATCCCACCACTGCCCTGTATACATCTAAGTAGAGTGGATTCACATATCACACTGTCCTGGTTTTTTTTAAGTGTATTTTTGTGCAAGCCACAATTGGCCCTTCCTCATTTCAGCCATAAATTGTTGTTTACAAGCTCAAGTGGCTTAGAAATAACCTCAGTACATCATGGCTTAGACAGAATACCGACCTATGTGACTTAACTGTAAAAGAAGCGGCAGTTTCCATTTCTTTCAGTGCATTGTAGTTTCATGGGGAATATTGGTAGGATGAGAATGCTTAATTAAAACCATGAGGATTTTGCTTGAAGGTAATTGTGTTTTGATATTCCCAGATGTGCCTGAAATCACTCAGATTGTTAACCAAGTTTCAGTGTTTTAAATGAGGTTTCGTTAAATTGAATGCTGAGGCTGCACTTTCCTATCCAGCTCAGATATAGGTGGCTTTAAATAAGTGAAAGTAAATTTTTACCAATTTTGATAAATGCAAAAAGATTCTTGAAGCTTGAGGTCAGTTATTATTAGATATAGAATTCTAATTTGCCTTGTCACTAAAGACTCAGACTGCATACAGAGATAAAGAGGGAAAGACTAATAAAATAAAAATAAAATAAAAAATAAAAAAATAAAAGAGGAAAGACTTCAAAAAACAAAAATCCTAACCCACCGAATCACAGTTATGGAATCACAGTTATGATTTTAAAAGCCTTATTTTTCTCTGGCTACTAAATGTTTTAAGTAATGTTCAAAGACATTCAGGTCCGGATTGGATGGATTTTCAGAGAGGTTATAATATAATAACTAAATATAGTTGAGCCAGTGTTTTCTTTATACATTATCTTTTCTGACAGGAAAGGGCTTGGCTTCAAAAGTTCTTTTGGGGAATGAGGCCAGTAAAGAATTGCATCATTTCCTGTATACTTATTGTTGCCACTACTCAATTTTCAGGCTTTAAACTTGGAAAGGAAGACTTCCCAAATCCCTAGGTTTTATATAGAGGAAAAGACCAATTATCAGTAGAATTTCCTAGGAGCTGGTTTATATACTGCATTAATGTAGTTTGTTTACCTGGGGTTTAGTAAATAAACCAGAATTGGCTGAATTCACACAACTTTCTAAACCACGCAAACCAGATTAGGTATTCATGCAAAGTATATATCCAGTATGTCACCTCCTATTTCTTCCCATGTTTGCCCTTCGATAAAATATGAACATGAACAAGCAATCTGGCAGATAGGCGACAAATCCTTGGCTCATCAAAGAGATGAATTCTCCCTGTGCAGAAATGAACCAAGTTTACTGTCTAAATAATCCAAACCACGTGGCCTTAAAGAAAATCTCCCAAACATATGCAGATGAATAAGGCATTCATGATCAGATGACAAAGGGCAGGGAGAACATGCGGGCAAAATTTAAGGTGAGACTTAACACAAAAAACAGAATTCCCCAAGAGGCAACATTTCAATACCCGTAGATGGTAGAGCAACCCATGGGGTCTTAGGTGGAGATAAGAGATATAAATAAGATGGAAAAGATTTACAAGTTATCAGCTCACTCAAGGATATTGTATAAGAAATTGGGCAAATGTAGGAGTATTTATAGTCTCTTTCCTATAAAAACAAGAGAAAAGAAGAAAGAGCTGAAATTCATCCAAGGGAAAGCTGACTCATGCAAGCCTAGATAAACCAAAACATTTTCAGATGGTGGCATAAGTCATCCAGCCTTTAGGATGTATATATTTCCCTGGTCACATTGTTCCATCAGGTGATATTTTATTAGTGCTTGTCTTGCTCTTTCTAACTCATATTGTGATATTCCATGTGCTGCAAACAAACTGTTTTTCAAACTATGGGTGAGGAGGCATCTAGGAGAGAGATATGGAGCTAATGTACCAAAGTAGGTCAGTATCACTACATCTTGTGTCAGAATTCAACTTGCCTCACACTTTGAGGTGCTTTCTTGCTTTGCTCTTATTACAAGATAGATCTCTAACACTTCATTTTCCATATAAAGAGGCAAATGCTTTTGGAGGGTGGTGTGTTTGCACTAACCATCATTGGGCAGTTTTGAAGTTTATTTGCACAGTCCTATTGGTGGCAGTATTTCAGACATCTGTATCTGCCTATTTCAGCTTTAAGTTTTATTGCCATTGATCAAAGAGGTTGCAGAGCTTGATGTTGATGGGCGATGCAGTGCCAGAGCTCTGGTTTTGGAAACAGCTCAGTGGTTGTATTTGCAGTGAAAAGAGTTCTTCTGCCATGCCTAGATGAACCATGGAACAAGACAAGGGACTGGGTCAAGTGACCTTCTGTAGACTAAACAGAGATAAATAATTCAGATTCTCATTATAACTAGAGAGTGCCATTCTCAAACAGAGTTGAGTGCCTGCTCTTATAGGAACTGGTATACGAGGCTATGTCTGAAAGCCCAATTATGTAATTGGGCATTGATATTAACCTGAAATCAAAGGCAAGAATTATGCATTTTCTTTGGCAATAGCTGAATTCATACCATATTGTTTGGTCCTCCTGGGCATTTTAATAATCGTGTAATAGAAATGTTGGACTGCCTGAAATGCTCTTTGTATTACTCTCTGAAAAGGTCTTAACAGAATGTCTTTAGCAGACAGGTTTGGAAGAACATATCATAGGAGGAAAAAAGAAAAGCACATTTTCTTTCTTTCAATTGTAGTAATATGGGAGTGTTTCATTAGCTTAGCTGGCAATGATGTGACATTATATTTAAAAAGCAATACAATTAATAACAACGAGAAGGCTGGGATTTGCTCACATACATAGCTGAAGGAGCTGAGCAAGATGCCAGACCAATTAAGGAGCTGCAAAGCATTGCTGTTTTTTGAAATACTCTTCTTCATTTGTTCACTGAATAGAGATCCACTCCCACTTTAGCCCAGCTATTGCTTAGATGCCAATAGATTATTTGTCTCTGATTGATTTGCACAGCTGTGGATACAAGCTATCCCTGTAAAAATGTTTAGAGTTAAGGTGCCATGTTACCCACAGTTATGTTTTGTTTAATCACACTGAAAGTGTTGAGGTCCATACATATTGAAGCTCGTGGGTTTACTGTAATACTCCCATAAAACTGTGATGCAATTTTTTCCATTTGCTCAAGGGATTTTGAACTGGCAGTGCCTGGGGAAAGTTGGTTTTCCTTTTTCTAAGGCGTGCTTTTTCTTCCTAACCTCTGTCACTCAGTTATGCTACTTCAATTATATTATGAATGTGTGTGTATAGGAGGTGGGGAGAGAGAGACACACACACACACAGAGGACAGACAGTGATAGAGAGCAAGAGATGGGTAGCAAACTGATTACAAAGGAATAATTTTGTTTTTCTGGCTTACATTTAGTTTGTTAACCATTTTACTTGTATTTTGGCCTCACTATCTTGCCTTTCTGTAAAAGGGGAATTTAGTGATAGGCTGCAACCATTACATCATACTGCTAGTTTGTAAATGAGATGCAAACTAAAACAAATTTCCAGTTGTATTCAGTGTTTTAAATATATGTATAGCGCTATTATTCTCTCTCTGTGTGTGTGTATACTGTACATATATATATATATATATATATATATATATATATATATATATATATATATATATATATATATATATATATATACACATACATACATACATACATACATACATACACTATTAAAATTATTGTGTCTGTAATGTTTAATTGGGCAAAACAGCACATCATAGGGCCAAACTTTATCAACCAAGGTATGGATTAATGGATTAATTTACAGAATGCCAGAACCCATTGCTCTAGTGGGAATGAAATGTTTGAAAATTCTTGCCCTTTCAGCACTTTTCATCACCACTGCCATGCTGCCAAGGTATGCAAGCAAAATCATTTTCAGTACTCTCTGATAACTCCCCGGAAGTCAGTGTGAGTACCTGGGAAGCTTGCAGTCAATGGGGATCACATAAGCATGATTGATGGTGGCAAGATTGGATAAGGAAATGTATCTGAAAACATGATCCAAAGTTATGGATAGGTGTGTGCGTGTATGTGTGTGTATGCACGCATATTCTTTCAGTGGTTTTTTTTAAATAAACCAGTTATTTCATGGTGTAAGTATTTGGGAAATATTTCACTGAACTAATTGGAGTGGGGATGACTTTCCCTACTAGCAAATTCCTTCTATCCTAAGATGCAAATGACCAGCTATCGGCAAGGAATATAAATCCATCAGAACTGGCAAAGCTGCTTGGATGAGAAGTGAAATGTCTGCAAAGAAAAAACAACAACAACCAAAAGTCCAGTTGCTTCCTGAAAAAGCACCTTTGGCATGACAACCGTGACCTGGATGACTGAGAATCTCCATAGACTTCTATCCTAGAGTTTTCTCTCCACCTTAAAAAGAAAAATGTATTCGAGACTGCTTTTATTCAAGTGAAATCTTCAAGTGGGAAATGTTAAGACTCTCACCTAAGCATAACTCTGGGAAAACAGGGGAGGTGGGGGAGAGGGAAGGAAGGTAGAGCAACCACTTTATTGTAAAAAAATATATGTGAAAATGCAGAAAAAGTAACGTGAAAACTTTTAAGAAATCCTCTTTGTAAAAATATTTCACCTAAGTATCCAGATATACAAAAGAGTGTATTTGATAAAGAAGAAACTAGGAAAAAAGAGGCAAAGATATATCCAAAGGTGTATGCCTAAGAAATATAAAATAATTTAACCAAATCTTACCTGCTTTAATAAGACCTTAAATTTCAGTGAATTTGTGAAGTGTTATGTAGTGGACTTTAAAGAGAACAATCTGACAGAAAATATTTTGGTTTCTTGCTTGGATGATTTTTAGAACGTTCAAAATCTCTGGTTTGGCTTTGGGGTAACCAAAGTTCCCCATGGATTTTAAAGGGACTTCCTTTCAGTAATCCCATTGCAAATAACTTAGCTGGAGTGATAGCTGAAAATCCGTTTTGTTGAAAAAGAGTTGCTCCAGTTATGAAGGCCACCTTCATGGCCACTTGTACTTCCAGAGAGAATATCTTCTTGAAGAAAGTCCACTTGGTCCTTCGGAGGAATAGCAATCTGTCCCAAAGCAGGCTCAAACCTGTTCAACTACACAAATGAGTTCCCTTCTAAATACTACTCCTGCTTTCACCTGTATTCAGATTCACTGAATTATCCAGAGCTGGATAATCCATTATCTTCAATGTTTACATTTTTACGGATTATTTTTGTATGATCCTCATGTAAATGGAGTGGTGCAGTGTGCAGTGTGTGAGAAGGAACCAAACTGCTAAGTATTTGGACAAAGAGAAAAAGAAAATTATTCTACTTAGGGCATTTATTTTACAGGTCCCTCTCCTGGCTGATAGAAGAAGCAAGCAAGGTTCTTGGAAGCGGGAGGATTAATCCCCAATCTGAGTACTGTTCATAAGTGATTTATTGCAATGGTGTAGATAATAAATTCCTAATCCTAGATTTTCCAGGTTAGTCCTGACAGGGGCTGCCACTTGGTTAATGTTCCACTAGAACAGACCCTTCTGCTGCCGGTCTTGTTATTTCCCAAGCTTTGCGAGAACAGCCCTTCCATGAGCAGCCAAAGCTTCCTATGGCTGCTGTTTAGTCACTGCCTGTATGCAAAGGCACACCTTCCTTCACACAATTAAATCACCCCCAACTCACTGCTCGGAGATTGCAGCCCTGCCAATGTTATGGGAGCAGTCCCCCTCCCCTGCTAAGTGTTATTGACAAATCCATCAAAGGCAGTGATGCATTGGTTTCCACCTTCCCTAGAAGGACACTAGGGCAACAGTGACATGCTGTCACCGTGGTAACTGCTGCTGAAGTGAACCGCCTGTTGGGATAGATGACCTCGGTTGGCAGCATGCCTGGAGATGTAGCAGCCACATGGCAGCCATGCTCCCAAGACCCTAAGGAGCAGCCCAGAGCCCTTGAATTGATTCATTAGGGCCTTAAAGGGTATTGATCCTTCCAATTTGCACACATTTATTATATTGATAGGGGGCTGATTAACATTTTGTGCCAGACCAGTTCGATATGCGCTTGTAACAGCTTTTAATGATTAATTGACTTTTATGATTCCATCTCAGGGCTGTCACAGAGCTGTGAACTGTGGGCCAGCTGGTTCCCAAGCTGCTTCTGAAATGGTGTAGGGCAGTGATTGAATACCTAGGAAATTAGGGTCCTCGGTGTCTCATTTTATGACAGATAAATGCTATGACATTTAATGTAGACCTTAATTTAGAATAGAACGAAGCTGATCGTTCTGCAATTTAATCATAAACAGGTAAATATCAGAACTTGTTTAGCATTTTACAAGTTAAGTAGACAGATGACAGCAACAAAGCATAGGATAGGGAAGCTGAAACAGCAGAGGTGAAAGAAGCTAAAAAAAGGACCATCATGACTCTCATTTTAATCCTGGCGGACACGAGCAAGTCGATAATGAAAAAAGCTACTTTAGAGGTCAAGTTTCTAGAAGAAACTCTCTTCTGTACTTTGCTGTGTTAGTTGCACAGCGAGGGACTATCAGGAATGGAGAGATATGCCATTCACAACCACATGTCATCAATCTGTTATCTTCAACCCAACCAAAAATTCTTACTGTATGGGGAACGAGGGGAAGAGAATACATTTGCAAATGAAAGTAACATTTTGTTAGGTGCCATTTAATATGCTTGGGTGCCACATATCTAATTATGCTCAGAGATGTTGGAGGAATTAAATCTTTATGAATACTGATACAGAGGGACCAGATCCATGCATCCCAAATGATGTCTGGAACAGAACCCTATAGTTTGCAGACTTTCTAAATGTTCCAATGCACTCCTGGCTCATCATACGTTATCAAAATGCATTTAGAATTATCTCCTGACAGAAATAAGTTAAGAATATTTAAATTAAATGTGAATTTTCATGAGGATTTTTCAGAGTTGCAGAGTTGTCATCACTAGCTGAAATATTCAGTGGAATAATTCTACAGAAATTTAAAAGAACGAGAGGGTGGAGGAAAGGGGGAAAATAAGGATTAAGGAAATCAACTATAGTTGCTTTAGAATACCTCCACTGCACAGAAATGGTTTTAACAAGGAAGATTTGAAGGAAGCATATGGGTGGAGATACGCTTTACCAAGCAATTCCACATGCCAACTCAAGAATTAGTTCATTGGGTTCAGTAGGATTACTTATCCCTAAAAGGGCATATACAATTGCCATTGCATTAACCTATATTTAGAAAACTTCTTTGAATCAATGATTCCTCTTATTGTGCACCGTCTTTTCCATCCTTTTTTTACATTATAACAAAATGTTGGGTGAGGAAAGCAAGAAAAATCCTTCTTTAGGTTTTCATTCTGCGCAGTACATATGCCATACTGTATATAACTTGATATGTTCTCCCTTTCCCCCCTCTCTTTGAGAGAGAGAAAGAGAGAGAATAGTAAGGTATATATATTCACTGTACAGAATGAAAGCCTAAAATAAGATTTTTCTTAATTTCTATTTTCTTGCTCTCCTCCACTAACTCTCTCAATAGATAAATAGACATATCGTATTTTTCAGTGTATAAGATGCACTCCCCCACTAGTGGTGGTATTCAGCAGGATCTAACCACGTCTGGAGAACTGGTAGCAGAAATTTTGAATAGTTCGGAGAACCAGTAAATACCACCTCTGACTGGAGATTTTACAGTAGCCTTCCCCTGCCACACCCACTAAGCCATGTCCACAGAACTGGTAGTGAAAAAAAAATTGAATCCCACCACTGTTCCCCACCCAAAAAAGTGGGTGGAAATGTCTGTGCATCTTATACAGCAAATGTTGCTGAAGTTCCACCCACCTGCCAGCCCCACCCTTTGGCCTCTGCCTCCCATCAATTTTCCTCCTTGCAGCAAACAGCAAACAGCCTGGTCAGCTTCAGCACAGCCTGATTTAGCACAATCAGCTGATTGTCGGTTGGATCGGCCTCCTGATGATCAGTTGTTTTAGGCTGCAGGGATCGCCATTGTCTATTGCTGCCTCGGCATGCCCCATTATCTATCTATCTATCTATCTATCTATCTATCTATCTATCTATCTATCTATCTATCTATCTATCTATCTATGGCATTCAGCTTTGTTCGGGTATTTTCCCACGTCATTGTAGTTGTGCTTTTAAGTTGTAGCAACGTTTCGGCAGAATCTGATCTGCCATCATCAGGCTTCTGTATAGTGTTCATCTGTGAACACAATGAAGATGAACACAATACAGAAGCCTGATGATGGCTGATGAGATTCTGCCGAAACGTTGCTACAACTTAAAAGCACAACTACAATGAAGTGGGAAAATACCCGAACAAAGCTGAATGCCATACATGTAAGTACCCATGAAAACTTGAGAAAACAAATATCAATATCTATACACACACACACACACACACACATACATATACACATACACATACATATATACATATATACGTATACATACAAATATATATATATATATATATATATATATATATATATATATATATATATATATATATATATATATATATAAAATTTAAAATATATAGCAATCCAAAGGATAGGTTCCTTATGCCAATTTCTTTATCCTGCAGAATCAGGAAAAACTTTATGGATGGATAGAATTTCTCTATGCATTAAAGTATTTTATTCAGCCCAGGAGCATTTGAAAGAATGTTTTAAGCAATGGAAAATTGCACTGCAACCAACAGTCTACGCAGAAAAACCAAATATATGCCTGGATAGTAGGGCAAAATGTCAAATTAAATTTTGCCTCTATCAAAAGAATAGTATTTAGAGCTGGTGATGGTAACAATTTTTTGTTGCCATCAAAGTCATTGTCTGGGTGAACTGCCATCCTGGCTAACATTTCTTTTTTCATATATTTCTGCAATTTATTTATATCCAATACACAAGTAAAATATGCAAGTAAAAAAGGAAGAATGAAAAGAACCTGTTTCCCAGCCCCCTATATTGACAGTCATCTGTAGTATTTTTAGGAACTCTGTGCCAAATAGCAGTGTATCTTCTGTCTCTCCAGTGTTCTCTAGGGATACCATATTTGAACTACAAAAATCTAGATGGTCAACCTCTAGATGGCAGCAAACAGCTAGATTTTTCTACATCTTTTCCCTATCATCTGATTCTATGGATTTTTGTACTCCAGATGTGGTAGCATCCTTGCCCTTCCCCTTTGCCCATTGCCAGCTTTACAAACCAGATTCATACTGTAGAAACAGCAGGGCTGCTGCAATGACGTCAATGTCATTTCTCTTTGGCATCTTCTCATCTCCACCATTCTCTTATTATTAGATTATTTATTCTTTATTTGCTCCTCCTGTGGGGACTTAAGATTTAATTGGAAAGTGAAGTTGAGTGGGAAAGAATAAGGGAAAGCCACTGAAATTTACAAGGGATCTTTGGGTTGTTTAGAAATTTTATATTTTTATGTTCTAAACCAGCCTTTTAATGTGGTGAGAGTCATGTGGTGTAGTGTTCGTGTGCAGTTGAGAAAGGGATATCGTTTCGCAGAAGAGATGGAGTTCTGTAGCATTGTTTTCTTCTTTCCCTTATCTTTTAAATGGAAGGCTCATTGAAATGTTTTTATATTAGTCTTTTAAGCATTGTTTTAGCATATATTTTTATGGTTTTTAATTGTAAATTTCCTCAGGATGCTTCACTATATAAAACATAGTATATACGGTGTTCCATAATAAATATTCACATATTTTAATTTTTTTAAAGGAAGGAACCAAAAAAAAAAAAATCTTGGAATTGATTTCTCACCGAGAAGACAAGTCCTGTGGTTTGATTAAATTCGGCCTGTGAATTAATTTAATTATTATTTTTAATTAATCTAGCTTATGTTCAAGGGAAAACATCAGGGTTGTTGGAATATAATAGTGCTGTTTTAAAGTGTAGAAGTTTACATAACTTTATGTAAGGGCAACAATGTGGAAATCTGTTTCTTTTATCTGTTTCTATTCTATTCTCGATAGGGAAGACTGCACTTATCCTGCAGTCAGTAAACTGTATAAATATTATAGTTGGGAGGCTGTGGGAACAGTATGTTGGCTTTTAAGGCCCTGTCTTGATAGTAAGTAGATATGATACAAAGGTGTGATCGTAGCTGAAGTAAAATTTAGCTTTAGTTCAGTTTAGGGCATACTGGTTAAAATGTGCTCAGATTGATGGTCTCCTTGTAAGGATTGACACATATGGTAGGACTATAACTACAACTCCCTAAAATGCATTATATGTAAACTTCATCGACTAAAGCCTTAGTGGACAATGGCAGTCAATATATATCTGGTGATAATTTCAGCAAATGAAAGATTAGAACTCAGCATAGAACAGAAGAAAATTGTAAAGAATATGAATTAATTAATGACAGGAAAGAAAGAAAACTAATTTTGCGATATCTGTGAATCTAGCAATATAACAAATCCAAATCAAAACATGGTCTGATCTGATAGAATAAATTTGAAGGCATGTTTGTAGGGAAGCGACAATGTAAGTTTAATTACAATTGTAAAGGCTGATCATTCAGGAAATATGAATTACAGCTGGTCCTCAAGACAGCAATTGGGACTGCACTGTCCATTGCTAAGTGAGATAGTTGTCCTTGAGCCATGCCTCATTTTACAATCCCTCTTTTTGCTGCAGTGGTTATACAAACCACCTCATTCAATAAGTGAATCACATGGTTATTAAGTAAATCCAGCTTCCTCCATTGACTTTGTCGGAAACCAGCTGAGAAAGTCGCAAATGGCAATCACATGACCTTGGGATGCTGTAAATATCTGCTGATTGCCAAACACCCACATTTTAATCATGTGGCCAAGGAGATTCTGCCAAGGTTGTAAGTGTGAGGACTTGGATATAAGTCACTTTTTTTCAGTGCTGCCATAACTTTGAATAGTTACTAAATGAATGGTTATGAGTTGAGGATTGCCTGTAGTGTCATCTTGGTTTTTATGAGTATGTATAAAAATAGGATTCCATAGGCTAATAGTCACATGTTACCCTTCAGTGAATGAGAAACACGGGGCAACATGCTGAAGGAATACAACCAATACAATCCAAGGGAAGCATTATTCTGCCAGGCAATATTAACGAATTAGTGGGCTGTATACTGCAAAAGTGATTGGGCTATTCAGAAATCCTAAAATGCATGAGAATGGCAACTGCACCTAGCACAGGAGTCTGCAACTTTAAACACTCAAAGAGCCATTTGGGCCTGTTTCCCAGAGAAAACACCGGGAGCCACAAACCTAGGTGGGCATGGCTAACTCAATGTCACTCCCACACAGTCATATGACATCCCCCCCCGCCATGCCTACCCAGCTTTTGTGGCTCCCGGTGTTTTCTGTGGGAAATGGATCTTTCCCTCTCTCCCTCCCTCCCATTTGTTTTTTGTTTTACCTTCTCAGGCCAGGCGAGGAATGACTGGGAGGGGAGGGCGAGGGGTGGGGCCAGCCAGTGGTGGGATCACCCAAGAGAGACACACAGCAAAGGGCCGCATGTGGCTCCAGAGCCGCAGGTTGCTGACACCTGACCTAGCACCTTAGAAAAATGTTTGTTTGTGTTTAAGCATAAATACCTATAGCATAGGGATAAGTGTAAGTATAAAGCATGATTTATTCAATTGTTTATGACAAAATCTTGAGAGAATTAGTGAAGAATACAAGAGTAATTGGAACAATGTTTTCTGTAATATCAAGAGTGACTTTGGGAAAAAGATATGGAAAGTTGAAAGTAGAACTGCATGAAGAAAAAATAGCAATAGCACTTAGATATATATATATCACTTTACGGTGCTTTATAGCCATCTCTAAGTGGTTTACAGAGTCAACATATTTCCCCCACAATCTGGGTCCTCAACCTCGGAAGATTGGAAGGTTGAGTCAACCCTGAGACGGTGAGAATCAAGTTTCCAAACTGCTGGCTGTTGGAAATCAGCAGAATTAGCCTGCAGTACTGCATTCTAACCACTGAGCCACCGTGGCTCTTAAAATTAGTCCTGTATGAAAAAGTATTACCAAGTAATTTTTTTTCTGCAGAATGAATGGAAAATGGATCTAAGGAAACTGGTTAGCCTAGAATAAAAAGATTTATATGACAGAGTGCATCATAAGTACGAAAAAATGGATATGGTATAATGACGAACTGAAAGACAATACAAATGAGGCAAGGAAAAGATTTTACAAGAGAATGTTTGCTGTAAAAAATGAAGGTAAAACATATTTTATTATGTTTAATGTATTGATAAATAGAAAAGAATACATAGAATAAAGGACATTCAAAAAG
Organism: Pseudonaja textilis; assembly: GCF_049901715.1. Lineage (NCBI taxonomy): Eukaryota > Metazoa > Chordata > Lepidosauria > Squamata > Elapidae > Pseudonaja > Pseudonaja textilis. Next base: position 22,507,271 of record NC_141997.1, on the reverse strand, counting down.
AAGAAGGAATGATTAAGATAGAAAAAGCTGAGAAAATACAGAATGATTTTAATGGAAATTTTGAAGATTGCTTTACAGATAGTCCTCAACTTACAACTGTTTGTTTAATGACCATTCAGTTATAACGGCACTGAAAAAAATGACTTATGAGCACTTTTCAAAGTTATGACCTTTGCAGCATTCCTTTGATCATGTGATCAAAATTTGGATGTTTGTTGCAAAAAAAAGGGATAAAGCATATGTTATAATTCATATTTATGACAATTTCAGTGTCCCAAGGCCATGTGATCACCTTTTGTGACTTTTTGACCAGCAAAGTCAATGGAGAAGCCAGAGTCACTTAACAACCAGCTTACTAACTTATCAACTGCAGTGATTCACTTAGCAACTGTGGCAAGAAAAGTTGTAAAATGGGACAAAACTCACTTTACAAATGTCTCACTTAACAACAGAAATTTTGGGCTCAATTGTGGTCATAAGTCGAGGAGTGCCTGTATTAAATGCATGAAGAGTACTAATCAATGAGCTAACAGCAGAGTGAACAGAATTAAAATTATAAATGATAAAATTACCTAACATAAAACTAAAGTGAGGAAAAGAATACGTATTTTAGAGATTTTTTATAGCAAAGATAGTGTCAGCCTTGTGAGGTAGACCAGACAGGAAGCACAGCCAGATGAACTAATTCTACTTTATTGTAAGTTTTCTATCTTAATCATTCTTTCCTCTTTTTGGATCTCCTTTATTATACATACACTTTAAACCTGTGTTTATTTTTTGCAACAAACTTTCTCTTCTTACCTCATTCACATCATCTTCAGCTGTGAATTGGAAATGAGCAACGCTTCCTAGAGTCAGACACACCCGGCAGAAGAAACTTTTATCTTTTCTTTTTGTATTAACAGAAGCTTGCAAGTCTGAAAGTATATTTCTCCCTCCCCGTCCTTTTTACAGCCCAAGAAATAGGTCCCTCCTGAGCAACTTGCCCCTCCCACATTCCTGCTGTGGGCTAAATTACCTTTTATCTGACCACTCCCTCAGCTGTGTCTCTTCTCCCTATCTCCCAAGGTCATTCTCACATTCCTCTGTTCCCATACTATTACAGATAGCAATTTGCTGAAGAGCAGATAGCTACTGTATGCTATAAAGTTAATGTCCAAGAAAAAGTAAGGAGATGGAAGTCATAAATGCTGTGAGAAAGTTGAAAAATGGTAAAGCTGCAAGTGCAAATTGAGGAACGATAAAATATGGATGTGGTTTGTGCATAGAAAGGCTGCACATCTTGTTTTTTTCTGTCTGTGTATGTGTGAGACAGAGAGAGAATGCTGACAATTGGAAGAACATCATTATTGTCCTCCTGTACAAATAGACAGGTAGAAAAAGTGAATGTAAAAACTGTAAGGGGATTAGTGTGTCTGGGAAGGTATTTGGCAGAATTCCAATCAAAAGGATATAAGAGGTGACGATGAGAAAACCTGGAACGTACAGTATGGCTTTTAGCCAGACTGGAAATGTGTCAATCAGCAAACTGCTATTCAGAAGGTAACTGAGACATGTATGAATGTGAGAAAGTTTACTGAATGTTTGCTGATTTAGTGAAAACATATGATAAAGCATATGATAAAAGTTGGAATTGTGGATGTTTTGCACAAGTATGGAAGTTGCCAAAGTTTGTTGTTGAACATGATGAGCTGGTAGAATGGAAATAAAGTATGGAGAAAAAGGAATTGAATGTTTAGTGAATGGCTCAACACAGAAAGGAATATGACTAGAAAGCCTGATGTCCCCTCAATTGTTTAATGTACTTATGGCTAAATGTATAAATAATACTTATGATGACATTAGATAGAAGAAGTTTTAAAAACAAGAGGCAGCTTATGGAGTCTGAATATAACCAGGAGGGCTGCAACAAGAGATTCAAAAGTATGGGTAAATTTGTTTTAGTTATCTTTTCTTTTCTGTCACATTTTTAATTTCTTTGTCCTACTAATTCTTACTGCTTTTTTGCTCAGTATAACATTGCTTATCCCAGAAGGGAGCAACTTGATGGTTGTGTTTGTCTATATGTTATTTTTTTATATGTCCACTGGCATATAGAACAATGGTTTTAATCAGAGGTAGGCAACCAGATGTTTTCCCCAAACCAGAAGGAAAGCCTCAGAACCTTTCTTAAAGTTGCTGATGTAGTTTAAGCCAAAATGGCCATGAAACCAGCTGGGTGACCTTGAGCCAGAGACTCTAATTCCCAGGAAACAGGCAAGGAGAAACCACTTTCAAAACTTGGCAAGACCAACTACTTCATATTTCATAGTGCTGATCAACTGATCCCCAAGTGTACCCGCATTTTTAATAAATCACTAGAGATGTGTTGTGTGTTCTTTCTTGCTTCAAACACTCTACTATCACCCTATTCCCATGAAACCCTCCATCAAGGAGCTGAATGACTATAGACTGGATGCTCTGACACCTGTAGTTATGAAGACTTTGGAAAGGTTAATGCTGGCCCACCTGAAAATCATCCTGTATCCGCTGTTAAACCCCTTGAGTTTGCCTACTGGGCAAATAGATTGGCAGATGATGCTGTCAACATGGCATCTTAAGCATCTTGAATCCCCAGGGACCTATGTAGTCCTTTTTGTGGACTCTGTGGACCTATGAAGTCCTTTTTGTGGACTTCAGCTCAGCATTCAATGCCATCATTCCAGAAATTCCCTCTAAAATGATTCAGCTAGTTGTGCTGTACCTTTAGGTAGATTATAAGCTTTTTGACAGATAGAAAGCAACAGGTGAAGTTAGGGAAAATCACATCCCAAACCTGAACCCCTCAGGGCTGTGTGTTCTCTCCATTACTTTTTTCTCTCTATACCAATGACTGCATCTGTAAGGATCCCTCTGTTAAGGTACTGAAATTTGAAGATGATACAACAATCATAGGTCTCATTCAAGATGTTGATGAGACTGCATATAGACGAGAGGTTGAACGACTGGCCCTGTGGTGTAGCCAGAGCTGAACACTCTTAAAACAATGAAGTCCAATTGCCATTTGAAAAAAACAACAACCATGCACAAGAGATATGTACCAACCTACACATTATACAATGGAAAGATGGTTTTATGTTTTGTGTTGATGTTTGTGTTTGTTTATGTTGTTAAAAAATAAAAACTTTTTAAAAAGAAAAAAGAAAAAAAACTTGGGGACAACCATGACATGGATAATTGAGGATCTCTATATACATACCGTTCCTTCTGATGTCCTCCTGAAGTCCTTGATTCCAGAATTGCTTTTGTCAATGAACAACCCATTATTTTTTCATAATCATTTCTTCTCTACAGAAAGATAATCAGTTAGGGAGATGTTTCCAGTGCAGGCAAGCCATATGTCCTATTTTGCAAAGAACGGTCCTCCATCCATTTGATGGTATGTTCTAAAAGAACTGCCAATGCATCCTGGACATAAACTGTTTCAACTCTTATCCTCAAAATGACACTATAGAGCAATGCACACCGGAACTACTAGACACAAGAAAAGTTTTTTTCTGAACGCCATCACTCTGCTAAACAAATAATTCCCTCAACACTGTCAAACTATTTAAGTTTGTATAAATAGCAAGTCTGCATTACTAGTAATTCTCCCATCCTTCCTTTCATCCATCTCCTCCCACTTATGACTATATGACTGTAACTTTGTTGCTTGTATCCTAACAATTTTTATTGACTGTTTCCTAGTATGTTTTGATTGCTTATTGTACTGTATAACTAAGTGTTGTACCTTATGATTCTTTTATGTACACTGAGAACATTTGCACCAAGACAAATTCCTTGTGTGTCCAATCACACTTGGCCAATAAAGAATTCTATTCTATTCTACTCTACTGTCCTCTACTCTACTCTATTCGGTTCTATAAGAACTATAAGTAGGGAGAGTAGGATCTTGAAATTGCCTATCAACAATGAATAGCACACTGAGCAAAAAGTCTCTTGAACTTAAAATAATATTTCTGAATAATAATAAAAGTAATATTTGAATCTCTACTATCAGATGCTATTTTCTCTCTGTTTTCTTATGGGCACTAATTCTCCAGAGCTTCATGTGAAAATCCTTCCCAAAAATGCAAGTTGGGAAGGTGCTTTTACAATAAATAGAAATTACCTTAAGTTGAATTGGGAAGTTTTATATATAAAACCATTTATATCTAGCTTTGCAAGATACTGCTAATAGTACACTAACTTGGGCTTTAACATTGTGCAAATCAATTAGGGTGAGGGAATCTGCCAGAGAGTGTTAATGCCAAGTTGCAATTGAGTCAAAAATGTTGTTGCAGCTATGCCTCTCTGTCCACATCGCACATGCTGTCCTTTGGCTCTAAGGGCAAACAAGCTTTTTAAAATGTCTCACTAGCAGATTTCCTCCTCATACCTATACAAATAAAACCATAAGGTTGTTCTTTCCTTCTCAAACTCCTCATTGTGCTGTGTATCTGATTCAAACCATACTGCTACCATGGTGGAATATTGAAAGCATTAAAGTTTCTACCTCCCATGATAAAAAGTTTAGGAATTGATGGCCTTCAGGGGGGAAAAGCATATGCTGAAAAATCTGAAAGGAGTGTAGCTAAGTTTGACTTCTTAAGACTTTGCATTGGTCTCTTAATAAAAATGGTTTCATTTCCAGAAATGGCAATATGCACTATTCCCATTTATATAACCTGCTGTAACAAGGGAGGGAGGGAATTTGCATTTTGTGATTTTCAATTTGTATTTAAGATATTTTGAGTAACGATGCATAAATATGTGTGATTTCGATAAAAATATTCTCTTATGTGAAGATCATAGCTTTGTTCATCAAGAAGGCATTATGGCCATTCTTTGCTTGGTCAGGCAGAAGATATAAAACAACCAAGATGAGTCTCTGCTCTGGGTATTAATTTTTTCCCCCTGAAAGTTTTGAATCCTGGAAATAAATGCACAGCAATGAAGCTTCTGGCATTCTTAATAGTCAGCACTTTGTTCCATAATATGAGAACAAATCTTTCAGAAATCTAATGAATTGCTTTGGTAGAAAAGCAAAACATTTTTGTCCCAGAAGAAAGTAATGGATATGATAATGAAGTCACCAGAATTCCAACTCAATTGGAATGAGAGTTTATTTTTTAAAGAAGAATGATTTTGTGCCAGAAACATCCCAAATGAAATACACAGATGTTTTGACAGTGAACACCTTCAATACAAAATGTGACATTTGCATCACTTTTTGAAGCAAGTCTACACACCAAATTTTGCTTTATTTAACCTAAATAAGTCACTAAATATTTCACCAGCAGATATTCTAATAATATGCCATATTTATATAAGATTACATTAGTAATGGTACAGAATATCTCTTATAATTATAGAGCCCACAATCAAATTTTGCTTGGACCAAAAAGTTGACCAAAATGTATTTTTACCCATTTAGCACCTGAAATTGGTCAAAAAATTTCCAAAAATGTCTCCAGAATTAATAATCACAAGAAATGTAAACAGTCCAAACAATCCTAAACTCAATTTCCTGACAGCAAATCTCATGTACCTCAAAGAGATTCCCTTATCAGAGAATGTGGAAGCTTTCACTTGTTCAATGTATTTGACTCAATAAAACTCATGGGAAAATTTCAAACTTATGAGGTCTATTTTATTTTTCAAGAGGCTGTCAAGTCCACAACAGCTTCATTGTGGATTCAGTTATAAAATTATGGACATATGAGGCATCAGAGTGGATTTGATTTAAATCAACTAGTAAAAAGTCTTGATTTAAATCAACTCGATTTAAATCATAATTTTTAAAAAGCAACTGTCATCTCTATCCCACAGCGGCTCCTCCTCTGACCCGCTGACTCACCAACAGTCCCATTCACTTTAAGGCACTTTAAGTGACGCAACAAGGTGAGGGACGTGGCAGACAACAGGTGAGTGGATGCCCACTAACAGGTGCTGCTATGATGAATCTGAAATGACAGGTGTTCTTTAAATGTAAGGACTGATTCTTGCTGGTGTCTTTATAATATCTTTGAAATTATAATTTGCAAACAAAATGAAGGTTTCCTATTTAGCTTGCAGAGCTTGAATTCATTGAATGAGTTTACCAAAAATGTAAGTATTGTAGAATATACATCCTCATGCTACATAATGAAGCTCTATTTCATGCTGAATAAACTAAATTATTGATATATCTTAAATAGAAAACTATCTTTAGATATTTATTCCAAAAGCATTTTATTAAAATAAATTTGATTTAAAAAACCAAAATGATTTAAATTTTTAAAAATCTGATTTTTTTTAAATCATTTTTTATCTACCCTGTGAGGCATACATTGGGATGATTGCTGTATTGGAACAATCTAATAAAATGAAAGTTACTTGCTGTGAATTAAGGGACACTTTTCTGCTGAATCTTTTGCCAAATATCTGGGAGTCAGACACATTGCCTTATCTAGTATATAATCAGCCAGCATCTACTTCAACACACCACATAGTCTCTATTTATTATATATCCATAATACAGATATTAAGTACAATAAACAGCATTAGTATTCTAGAGTACTGCACCTCAGGATAAGAGCTATGAACAGCATTCTTATGTCCAGAAAGTGAAGGGAATATGGTGGAGCATTGGGCATGCTGAGCAGTTAATGGCATAATAAGGCCATTTGCAGGCCAAGGGCAACGAACAACAAGTTTCCTCATTTTTTTTTCTTTTGAGATGCTCTTCTGCAGAATGCACCTTTGAATGAGTCTGATGTTTCTCATCCTTGGAAACTTAAGATGGAAGATATGTGGACATCAACTTCGGGCATTGGAATTCATACCAGCTGGGGAATTATGGGAATTGACATTTTAAAATTGCTAAGGTTGAGGACTGCTGCAGATGGTTGCCCAATTGCTTTATTGCCACAGATGGACTCTGGCTTTCTGAGAAGTTAAGATGGTTGGTATGGCTGCCTAGAAAAAGAAAGGTGGTGTAGGAACTTACCCAACATTATAAAGTTGTAAGGGAACAATTCCTTAAAAGAGATACAATTGTTAGGTATAACATAGGTCACCTAACGTAGTTTGGGTAAAATAATATATATAAACTATCATTGTTAGTTTGAGTGTGTGTCACTTTAAAACTGTAAAGCATGTAATTTGGGTGTGGTGTGAAACCACCATAAGAGGGAGCAAGACAACCTGATTGATTGCTGACGAGACGCTGACGGTTTGCTGGCAATTACTGACAATTTACTGGATTGATGGTTTGTTAGCTGCGTCTTTCCCCTACTGAAGAGTTGCTGATAAGAAGAGAGGAGTTTTTGAGTTCTTCATATATCTCTACTGCAAGGAGATATATCACCGGACTGATATTTGTAAGTGTACTGACCTCTCTTTTTCGACACTGGAATTTGCAACTGAATAATCCCTGGACGGACTGAACTAAGTGAATGGACTGTTTTGACTATGCTTTAACTCTTGCTGGAATAAAACTATTTAATAGGCACTGTGTATCTGGTTTACTGAGTGTAAGCTACAAAAACACTTATCTCACATATTTTGCCTGCCTGCCTGACTGCCCTGCAGATCTTGCTAGGGTGTATCCCTAACAACAATGAAGGGACATATTTGTTTCTTGTTATTCCACCATTTTATTAAATGTTGCTGAAATATAAAGAAGCAGATCCTCTTTTGTATCTGATTGCTTTTCTAACCTTTCACAGAGTTTGCTGGAGTCTTGTAACCTACATGTCCAGATGGAATGTGGTAAGCAATAAAATCAAGAGGAAGAATCCTGTATTTCTTTCACATGAGCTGTCTATAGAGCATAGAAGTGAGCATTAAGATTTGTCTTTCTTTTCTTCAAATGGGGGGGAATAGGTATAGAAGAGCACAGCGAGTAGAGAGGAAATTCTCCTGGGAAATTTTGGTTTCTGATCTCCATCCTGGGGAAATTTGGTTTCTGATCTCTTCAACTATAACTCCTGAGGGCTCCTGTCACTATTCTTTCTCTACTTTTATCATCCTACTTTCCACTACTTGCTGGACTTAGAAAGAGATTAAAAAGTACTGTCAGTCAATGCTTTTACTGCTAATTTGGCAAATAAGGGAAACTATTCAGTACTGGACACAAGAACTAATCATATTAACCAACATAATTAATATAAATTTAATCAAAAGTTTTTCCTTCTTCCCCCAGTTGTTTATCTAGCTGTGTCTCCTTTTGTAATGCTAGTCCCATGCCAGGTGTGGCTCTCAGCCCATCCTCATTATAAACCTTCATATTACACTAACCCTTCTCTGTGTGGTAATATTGCCCAGAATGTACTGTTTTGAGAGGTGGCCACTTAGGATATATTATCAAAAAGTGTGTATGTTTTTAGACATATATGTGAAGATAGACAGATAAATACTGTAAATGGTTGGAAAGTTTATGGGTGGACCTCTAAATACCTTGCCAATAACTTGCCATAGTTATTGGTACTTAGAATAACAAACATCTGTTTCTATCAGACTGGTTCCTGCAATATACATTACTGAGCTTTGACACTACTCACTTATAAAGTATCACTAATGACATCATATATAAAGATGTTAGCAATATGTCAATAGTGATCAAACAATTCAATAATGTTTCTTACATGAGTTTAATATTATTTTGATAAATAGCCAGCTTTACAAACAGGTAATAAAATATTGTATTGTTTAACTTTTCTAAAAACAACCAGATCTTAATTAAATGAAGATAAAACTTCAAAGATGTAACTACAAGTTAAATAGCATCAAAATTATTATGGCATAAGCTTCATGAAGTAAGGTCCATTACCTCATATGTTCCTTCTTTAGATCACAACCCTAGTATTCTTAGATTAGGCTTTGACATTAAATACAGATTAAGCCTTCCTGAGTTTTAATTAACTAAATCCTCAGATTTAGTTTCTACAATTGTTGAGCCGTGTGAACAATGACCTGACTTTAAGATTAATTGCTTTAGCAGACATTACTAACAATGCCTTCTCAGTGGTGGTCCCTATTTTATGAAACTCCATTCCAAAAAATGTCTATCCACTTGCACTTGCTAGTATTAATTGGATTTTAATTAATATATATTCAGAATATTTTGCTGTGAAACCATTTTATTGCTGTGAAATGGGAAATTTTGTTACTTTAAGGCATTGGGGTTGTTTTTATTTTGCTCATTTTCAAAGTTTTCTTTTTGCATTTAAAATATTTAAACATATTACATCATGTTTTATACTGTTACTGATAATTGCAATTACTCAATTTAGGCAGACACATACTTTTATTCTTAGCTAGCAATTGGAGTGGCCATTGTAATAAGCATATTCTTCAGAAAAAAGTAGAACTGTGTGCACTGTCTTGTTGTTAGAGGCTTTTATCAGGTAATCTATGCTGATCATTATAATAAAATCACAGAAAGGCGTCCTTTTAGTTCAGCATTATCTTTTCTGACTAGTAATTTTCCTCTAAAGGCTATAGGCAAAGAGATTGTTGCATCACCATAACCAAAATTTTGTCCTGGAAAATGTTAGATGTTGAAACTGGGACATTTTCCATATGAGAAACATCTGTTATTTTAAGGAGGCAGGGTTCTTTTTAAAAAAAAAAAACTGAATTTGAGAAAATTATATAAATAAAAACAAACTATGTACAGTACTTTTTTTCCAATAAAGTAAAAACCAGCCTGATATTTTTCTTTTCAGTTTAACAGATCACAGTTGTATCTTGAGATGTTACAAAAAGGGAAAATCCCTAGGACCAGGGTAGAATTTTGAATATTGAATAGGTAGCATTTGTAGGACAGTTGTATTAATCTGAGAAAGTCAAAAATGAGGCATAGAGACAGAGAGCACTTTTTTATATTAACAAATTTTATTTAAAAGGCTTAAATCTTTTAAGAGTGTCAGTTACTCTCAGAAGGCTACTAGAGTTTTACTAAATTTTCACAGGTATGTACTCAGCCAATTACATCCAAGTCTGCCTCCTCCATAAACTATCATCTTTAGCATCAGACACTTGGGCCTAGTAGTCAATTAAGCCTTATTTTAAAAAAAATCCACCTAAAACATGCTGAACCCTGAGGTATCACAATATCTTCCTGTTGTGGTTAGGGTTATGGTATCTGTTGAATAATTCAAAATAAAATAAAAAGGCAGATATGTGCATAACTGAAGTTGATCTAGACTTTGAGATCCGGTTCTCTCCTTTTTTAAATCATCAGTCCAGGCTTGCAGAAGGATCCTGGGGATTTGTGTGAGAGTTAATCATGATGGCAGCCATGAGGCAAAATCAAAGTCCCCCCCACTTTTTTTTTTTTTTTGCATGCATGGTGGGTCAAGGCTTCATCATACTTCAAGCCATCACCTCGATTTGGATAAACCGAGAACGATTGAAGCAAGCCAACATTAAAAGCTAGTTCTAGAGTCTTGAGTCGAGCACCCTATAATCACTCTGTCCCACCGCCCTGCTTGCTGGAAGAGAAGGGGGTACCTGGCTGGTGCTCCTCCTGAGCTTGGCCAAGGAGTGGAAAAGGCAGAAACCTTTTTCTTTTGCGCTCCACCTTTGGCTTAGTAGGCTTCTGGCTGAACTTCTGCCTGCCCGCCATTCTGCTGTTTTGAAGCAGAGCAGGCGGGAAATCTCGGATACTTTCCAAATTCTTCAAAGCAAAATGCAATCCATCCTCCTTTCTCTGGAATGAGCGTTTTATTCGGCAGCCACCCTCCAGAGAACAGACCCACAAATGCTGACTTCGGCGATTGCGATAACCAGCCGGGCCGGACCGGGGCAAGCAACCGATTTAGGCAGGATCAGGGAAAGAGGCCCGCCCGGGAAAGCGAACAGGCGGGCACTTTTGCACGAACGGAGCCCTACACGGAGCAGAAGGGCTCGCTGCTGCCATTAGATGGCGCCCCAGACTTTACGGCCAATCGTCAAAAGTCCCAAACAAAAAAGAAGGGAGATCTTTAAACGGGGAGAAATGGTTCTCAGCCTAGAAGCCGCTATCATTTCGAAAGGAAACTTTCAAGGGCGGGGAGGGAGAACGCGGCCTGGCAGGACTTTTCCCGTTGATAAAACCATCTGGAGAACTTCCACGGGCTGGCTTGTGTGTTTCCCGTCTGGATTAAACTTTGCAGGAATAATGCCTTAAGGCCTGACTTCTGATACCTACCCGGCTCCTGAATCCTTTCTGATTTAAGCAGACTGTACTGAATACCCTTTCTGGATAACCATGTGTCCAGGGAAGATCCTTTTTTATTTTATTTATGTATTTATTTTCCTGGAGGATCAGGGGTGTGAGAAGGGCGGGGGGGGGAGAGCTAGGGTGTCTTTCCAACCAAAGTGTAAGTACTTTATAGTGTTGTTGTACATAGCGCAACTTAGCTGAAGAGCGCCCAGTTTGAGTAAACAGAAAGAGAGAGAGAAAAAAGGGTTCTTTTCCTGTGCAAACTTTCTATCTAGAAAGTCTTCCTGAGATTTTTAGATTCTGTCCCTGGGTTTAGATGTGACTGCCTGTGTGCTTGACAGAAATGTATATCAATGCAAAAATGTGGTTGAAATTAATATTTCAACGTTTTCTCTTGCAGAAAGTACCTTCAGGACTAGAAACGTGGTTGCTTGGAGGTAAGCTCTGTTTATTGAGACCCTTATTCCTTCAACACTAAGTTTTACACGGGAGCAAACGGTAGATTTCAGTCAAGTCTCCCCCCACTTAATATATATATATATATATATTGTGAATAAAGGTCATTCCTAGAGCGTTAGGCCCAGAGTGACTAAAAACCCATAGCCTCCCGGCTGGAATCTTTTCTGCACCCGCTCTCATTAATTTTTCGACCGACGGTGGTTCTGCCTTTTGGGGAGCCCACGTGCCCCCACTCCTTGTACTCTCACGAAGACCCTCTTTGTTCGTCGCTTGGTGCTGCTTGGCTGTTTTTCTTTTTTTTAAGAAAGTAGCTTGCTCCTTGGACAAAGTAAGGCTGACTTTGTCCATAAACCCCATGGTGTGGGGTTAAAAATCGGGCTGGGCAGGATCCCAAGAACGGGGAGGTTCGGGCGGTTTATGTCAAATGAGGCCGGGATTGAATTTTTTGCAAGCGCGTCTCTCACGGTCTCGAAGTTCTAACCCAACGTTTTGTCCGCAGTGCCTTGACAAGCCATACATTTGTCTTCCGGGGAAAAGTTAGTAGCCCTCGGTGGCTTCTTGGAACCTTTTCGACCCTTGCCTTCCCGTGGCCTGGCAGAGCTCACATCCCGCCTTCCTTCCATTTACCAATGCTTAATCTTTGACTGGGAGCCACACGGGCTGGCCGGCATTCCAAAGAGCAGAAGCCGAGTGAGAAGCTCGGCCGAAAAGCCGACCCGAGTGCGAAGTGGGGTGGGGGTGGGGGGGGGTGGAGGTCCGGACGACACTAATATGATGTATTTACTGGAAAATTTAGGAGCGGGCAGTAGGCCCAAAGAACTCCTTGCTGGTCTGTTATCTGAATGAAACTTTGCAGTGCGCAGGGGTATCCGGAAAGGCTCGGTCCGCTACTATTCCCGAAACTGCTGTAGGAACTTGGAAGAAAGTCGTGCGTGGGTGCGGGCAAGACAGATGGAGGCAGAGCGGGAGGGAGAAAATGTATATGTATTAAAAGCTAGGTCAAGGATGTTTTCTTATAAATTTCCAACCTTGAAATTTTCGGACCAGAAAGGTGCAATAGAATACTAATGCTACTACTTCAGACTAATGCTACTAATAATGATCCCATCCAGGCTTACAGTCTGGTTGCATCCGGATCCGAAAAAAGTTGGAAAGGCCAAAGAGTGTTTGAAAAGAAACCGAAGACCCCACCCCATCCTGAGCAGGTGAATTCAGTTAAGAAGTCACTCCCGAATTTTATGAAAATGAGGGAGCTTCCCAGGAAAATACAGTTCTTCCAAGTTTGTGAGACACTAGTTTAGAAACATAAGAGAGAGGGCTTGAGTGCCCAGAATCCAGAAATGGTAAGTAAACATTTGGGATTTAGAGAGAGGAGGAATTCTTGGTATCAGTATTGTCTTTTCACTCTCCTCACTTTGTAGTTTTATGAGCACCTTTTAACCAATGTTCACAAGATGCCATTTATTTTCTTTCTTGGCTGCTGCTGATATTAGATAATCTCCTGTTTGCTCCCAACACGCTGGGTTTTCAGTGTTACAGATTGATACAGTGCCAGGATGTAGGTCAACCCAGTTGTGAATGTTGGGAGATATAGTTCAAATTATCTAGGGGGTACCTGATTGGGCAAGGATCAGTTAGGTGCCATTCAGCTCCTTTATAACAAGGAGGTATTCAGTTATCTCCATGGGGAGGGAGGGGGTGGAGAGAGAGAGAGAGCGCGCTTCCACTTTTCACCCTTAAAGCTCTGGATCACTAGCATCCTGATGTGGGAGATAGCATGAATAATAAAGCACCTTATGCTACAGATAGAAATGACAGCTAGACCTGGTAGAAAAAGTAATCCTAAAGGAGACTGCCTTCTTCCCTTGCCAGTCCTTTTGGGGTCAGGTCAGAAGCAGGAAGGCCCACAGGTAAAAAAAAAAAAAAGTCTATGATCTGCAGCTTGGGGCTTTCCCCTTTCCCAGCAGAATTGCTACCCCTTGGGGAAATGTTGGCCATAGTGAGAATGTGAGCCAGAGGGTGGAAGAGAGGGAGTTGAATAACTTCGGGGCCAGACAGGTAACCAATCCATAGTCTTTTACTTGAGCTAAAGACAGAGATTGGGGTGGGTAAAGAGACAAAAAGAGAAATGGAAATCAGGCAGTTGGCTATTGCAGCCTGGAAATTGCAGCTCCAGAATCTCCTTGTGTGTCCTGCAGTCAGAGAGAAAGCTGGGGTGGCCTGGAGGGACAGCAGGATGGGGGTTGTGACTGTGTAGTATGCCTTGGAGATGCCCCTTCGCTTGGTGAGGCGGAGCAGAAGGACCCACCTTTTGAAAAGATTTCAGTGGAACTGGAGCAAAAGGGGATGGTGGTGGGAGAGTTTAGTGATTCTAGATTTACGGAAAGATGAACTCTGCCATCCAACTCTACGTCAAAGGCCTCAGCAGGAACAGAGGGCACCAGAGACTCCGTTCTGACTCTCCATGGTCCACTCTGAATGGAAAATACTCTCTTCTTCAACTTTTCTTTCCACACACCAATCAGCCACCAGTCCATCTTACTAGAGGTAAGGAATCCTAAAGCCTGGAATGGAATGAGTAGGGGCCAGCGTGCCTCCCTCCATTTTCTAATTGGTTCCCACCAGTCACCAGTCGTGCAGATGAATTATATTAACCCTAAGACTTAATGGCCTACCTGGGGTTCCCTTTGGACAGCTCGTCTTTTCTTGGGATTAAGCATTAAAACACACTAGGTTTGCTTGCTGCTCACCATTTGTTATGCATTCTGCACACACACACACACACACACACACACACACACTCCTGGACTTCAGCTGCAGAGGTCCTTGGGACTTCAACATTCTGCAGTCACTGCCCTTGCTTCAAAATAGTTTGCAGCAAGCAGTCATGTGTCCATCATTTGGAAGTTAGGCCCGCTTTAATCAGCGTGTCCAAATACATGCACAGTGGCATATGTATCGCTTCAGGAATCCTGAAGGGAGTAGAAAGGAATTCAAATGAGTTAATAGCAAATTGAGACTTGTAAGGCTGCCCATTTTATGTGCCATAACTGGACTACTCATAGAACATAGAACCCATTGGACTGTGAGAAGAATATTAAACCCAAAACAATATTCCCGCAAGTGTGATGGAATACATTGCACTTAGTACCACTGAACAAAAAGTGTGAGCCACCTTACCCACTTCTTTTGAACTTTGAACAAATGCTGGATAATCAACGGTTTGCTTTCAAGTAGGATGCTGATTTTAGCCTTACTCCAAGGATCACAAATGTAGCAGGCAAGTAGTCTCTTTCAATGATGCTCCCTTCCCTTTCCAAGTAGCCCAGAATGTGCTCGTATCTCATACTATCTGATATTTACAAATATAAATTGTGGCCTGTCCAAATTACATGAGTCCCTTGCACTTTTGTACTTTAAGGAAAGATGAGTATGTGGATGTATCTTCTGCGTCAACCTCTAACAATCTTGGATTACAATTTCCATCACTGTTCTCCAGCATGACCATCCTAGTTGTGGATTAGAGGAATTGCAATCTGACACATCTGGAAAACATCTCCGTTGGCAAGGCTGTTGTAGGCACCACAAGCTTGGAGGAAAATATTGATCCAAGGCAACCATACAGCCAGTAATACAGCAAGAGAAAGATATTTGTCTAAACAACATTTTCTTCTGGATAACATTTCTGGAGTGGAGTGTGGTAGGAAGAAATTGTTGAAGGAGATTATTTTCAGACTGTATCATTTTGCATTATCAGAGAGAACCAGAAAAAGATTATATACAGAAAGCTTTAGAAGTAAGAGAATGGGAGGGACCCATTTTGTGCTACAGCGGAATTATTAAAATCATATTTGATGGAGACAGTTAGCCACTTTCCACATTATAAGGCTGCAATGTATTTCAAAATATATTTTAAAAGTCATAACCATATTTAGCATAAAAAGAGTGGGCTTTTATCTTTGCATGACAGCCATGACTTCTGTTGGTTCATTAAGAACAGAAGTGTTTGTCTCAGCTTGATAAGGTCTGCCCAACCATCCCTTGCACGCAATCCTGTCCTTTTAATAGTTGAAGATCAATCCTTAAACTTTAAGCAGGGATAATTCCCTTTTCAAAGTCCATTGGAGCACAGGTTTTCACTGCAATCCCACACACAATTCTACAAAAAGTTACAATAGGTCAAACATGGTTAACTAGTTCATAAACTCAAGGTATTGTGGGAACAGGGATAATTCAGTAAATCCTTGTTTAGTAATCTAGGGTTTTCCCTCTGGGGAAAATAGCCATTCAGTTCAAGGCACCCCTTCAGGATCACTGCCTGATCCTAATCTGATCCACACCAAATAAATGTGTTTCCGGGACTCCATAGACAAACCAGTAATCATTACCTTTGTGATTTGGCTGTGTAAGGATACAAATTTGGCAGAGAGACCTTTTAATATCCTTTTTTCAGTAGACTGTAACCACTGGGTGAAAGATAGATGAAAAGTGAGCAGTATCAGACTGACCCGTGCTGGGAACTGGGGAGTTGAAGGGGGTGGTAGAGCTTATTTCAAAGAGAATTCCCTCCAGGAGCTGAGTGGGGATACTTCCTAAGAAATGTTCTTCTGTGCTGTGCGTGTTTAAACAGCAAACAAACCTAAAGGGGTTTATTTTTTAAGAAAGGGGGAAAAAAAATCAGGTGGGAGAAAAATGTGTTCAATTGTTCAAGCTTAGGAATCATCAGAGAGATCACAAAAACTTAAGAGGCTGAAACTGCCAGTCAGCTGAAGAAGAAAAATGTAGGAAAGAAGAACAAGGGAAGGGGGGAAAAAAAAAACCCCACCTCCCAAGGATAGGAAACTTGGAGGCAAAGAGAACTGTGGGGCAAAGACATTGACAAAGGGGAGCCCAGGACCGCCCCTCTGCCTATACTTCCTTTAGCCGTTGGCCTGGGAGGTATAATAGGGAGATAATCCATCTCCTATTGAAGTCAGAGGCGAAGAGCGGCTTGATTTAAATAGAGCTGGATGGAGCTATTCTCTGAGGCGTTCAGCCGGTTCACAAGGATAGCTAGGTGAAAGGGCTCAAAAGGAGGTATTGGGGTGGAAGGCAGGGAGGGAGCCATTTATTTATTTATTTATGGGGGGAGAGAAATCTCTGCATTTTCTTCAGGGCTGGGCAGCATTTTTCCTTCTCCAATCCTATTTGGTGCATGCTTGGCCTCCTTGGAGGCTCCCTGAAACAGTTGCTGATCAAATGGCTCTGGGCTCAAGTAGCTGCAATGTACTGTGGCCTTTTTGTTTTCGGAAGTAAATAAATTGGCCAGTCACACTATTTTTCTCCTTTCCGGCAGCTACTTTAAAAGAAGTTTTTTAAAAAAGAGAAATTATAATATGGAAATCCATTGACTGAGCCCATAGGAGAAAAAATGTGAGGGGGTGACTCTAAAATCTGCCAAATGGAGACACACACCATACCAACCTATCCAGGGTGCTTTTCTGAGTTTCCTGCCACCACAAATGTGTGCCTCTTGTTGGTCAGCCCAAAACAAGCCGCTTTTTTTTAATATAGTGGTTAAGGTGTTTGACTAGACCTCAGAAGCATAGGTTCATGTCCACCTACAGCCATGGAAACTCAAGGACTGACTTGTACCTCAGTTCAATTGCACATGGATGTTCTAAAGCTGGAATGAAGGAGTGAAATCTAAGAATAACAGCCATCTTATCTAATCTACCCTTAGGATGGTCCACTACACAAAAACCTATAATTCTATTGCTTGTAGTCAGAATCGTTGGAACGATGGAGGAATATATTCACAGGAGCTGCATCTTCTTTTTCTTTCCCTAGTCCAGCACCTTTTGATATCCTTTTGTACTCCAAAAAAAGAAAAAGTGACAACAGTGGGAAGAAGACTAGAGAGGAGGCAAACAACAAAGTGAAATGGAGCAGAAAGTCTTTTGATCCGTTTTTTTTTAAAAAATGTGCAGTTCCCAGTTGAAAAAGAAAAGTAGGAAGGATTAGTATCCTTTTCTCAGATATAAGAATATTAACAGCAGGCATGAGTTAGGGAGATAAAAACCAGAGGCCGTTCAAGTGGTTTTAAGGCACCAAGCTAGAAAGCGGAAGACCTTGAGTTCAAGTCTCACCTTAGCCATGAAAGCCAGTTGGATAACTTTGGGCTGGTCACTCTCTCTCTCTCTCAGTCCTACTCACCTCACAAGGTTATTGTGGAGCAAATAGGAGGAGGAGAATATGTTGGATATGTTCCACACCTTGAGTTATTTGTAAAAACAATAAAGATTGGATATAATATTTCTATCCTGAACACTAGCCCCTGGACTATGGTGATCCCATCCAAAGGCCAGACCAAAATGGGGCTGGGTATTCACAGGTGACCACCTTGGACACCTGTTCTGGAGAAGATTGAGTCCAACAAAACCCTATTCTTCAACAGATTCAAAGGCGCACTTACAAGGGCTACTGTTGTTCCCTTTTCCTAAGAATTCTAAGCAATGGGGTTGAGACAAAAGAGAGTTAGCTCTTCAACAAGTTTTTGGGCAAGAGTATCTCTTACCACTTCTACAACCTTTACTTTATGCCGGGGACCACTGGGCAGGAATTGGATTTATCATTCTGTGATGAAACATCCAAATATGGAAAGGTAGGATACCAAACTATAAGAAGTACTGTACTTTCAGCTAAAACTGATAGTTTGGAAAAGAGGAACCAAGTACTGCCACCCATGAAGTAATTTATACCCCAATGGCCTCTCCCTAAATGGGTGGAGGACTACCCTTTCATTATAGGGATACATTTCTGTGTTCTTTAAAATTGCATTTCTCATCTAGTTTAATATTTCGAGCCAATGAAGGAGTCAAAGACATTTTTGTGTGATTATATAGAAGTATGTGTTCGGATCATAACTATCTTGAATGTTATTAAAATAACCCTTTGACCAGGTCCTACACGTTGTACATATCCACTCAGAGAAGCCCACTGGAATCTTATACATAAGGTTGTGATGTAAAAGGACCATCTTAGGCCTATCTATTATGCCAAGTAAGGTCCATTGAGTTCAAGGGCACCTATTTCTAGTTCGTTGCTATTATGACAAAAAGGTTTAGAAGATGGTATGTTTACTGAATGCCTTCCTCTTTCCTCTGCCAACCCTGTATTTGCACCCTCCCTTTTCCATCTTCTGCCAGAGAAATATTTTTCTCTGACCAATAGGAAAAGTTTTTTTAAAAAAATCACCAGGGTAATAAACACGCATGAATTGCCTTCAAACACAACAGTGCACGTGGCTCTAGATAACAAGCACAAACTGAGAACAGGGTCTGGTAGGCAGCTCAGGAACATGCTGGTGCCATGGGGGACGGGTAGTCTAGTTAGAGACTTGGAAGAGTGCCTGTAGCTTAACTCGGGTCCACGGAGAAAAATCCACGGTCTCCTACTAGTTTAAAACAATGGAAGAAGAGGCAGCCAACACAGCCTTTGCCTTCCCTCCGTTGCAGTTCTTACTGGTTATGTGGCAACTTCTTGGCTTGAGCGCCAGCTTTTATTTTGTGCCTCTTTAAAGGACCTATGGGGAAGAAAGTAGAAAGTCTTGCAACGTTTTCTTAAACACACCCGCGTTCTCTGATCTTAAATCTCGTTTTGAAGCTAGCTTGATCCTGAAAATGGCAATATTGAGTTTGAAGGCAGGCCCTTTAACAATGCCAAGGCCTTCCGGGGAGGCCACCGTCCTTTTCTTTAAAGTTTTGGTCACCGACTCCAGCCCAAACTCGCCGAAATGCGGGCAAATGGCGCAGGAGCAGCGGCCTTGCGCATCTCCGATCCTCTTCAACTACCATAGGTGCGCAGAAGAGCTGGCTCTCCTGCCTTTGATTCAGAAGAGAGGCGCTTCAAACGATATTTGTTTGCTTATTCTGGGGTAACTTTCCTGACATAGAGGGTCTACAGAGAACGGCGCTCGGCTAGATGGGCGGGAGGCAGGGGAGCGATTCGTAAAGGATGCCTTTCCGTCTCCGCGGTCTCTCCAGCTCAGGATAAAGCGCGGAGCTTCAGAGTCAACCCTCCCTGTTCGACGCCAGGTCTGGAGAGAGGAGGAGGAGGAGGTCTGGGGAACCGCTGGCGGCAGCGGAGGTAGCCGCCAGCTCTCGCGCCGGCATAACAGAAAGGCTATTGTACGCACAACGTGGTCTCTGCCCAAGAGCCTCCAGTTGTTTGAATGGCGATTTGGAGCACGTAAACACAGCAGCTTTGCGGTTCCCTTCCTTCTCCTCTGCTCCGGGCTTCAAAGAAACCGTTCCAGTTGGAAAGGGTAGGCCGAGGCATGAGTTACCCCCGTGCGAAAGAAAGCAGGGCTGGCTTGCAGACGGCCTTTCTCTGCACAGTCATGTAAAGCCTTAAATCTTGTCTTTCCTGGGTGTGAAAAAGAAGGGGAGGGAAGGACGAAAGAAAGAAAGAAAGAAAGAAAGAAAGAAAGAAAGAAAGAAAGAAAGAAAGAAAGAAAGAAAGAAAGAAAGAAAGAAAGAGAAATTCGCTTCACACAGAAGCCAGGCAGGGAGAAGCAAATATAGCGACCGTTTGCCTTGAGAGGAAGCAGTTGGGGATCCGAAGTTGTCGCTGTTGTGTTGCGAGCAACCTTCCTTTTAGTGAGAAAAAATAGTCTAAAACCAAGAGAAGGGAATTGGAGGCTTTTCTCAGGCTCGACAGGTGATCCTGAAGTCCGGAGACCGAGTGGGCCACTTCGTGTGCGGAACCTTAATCTCTCCCCCTCCCTCCGCGGTGCCCCAAAACCCTGGGGTTGGCCCGCAATTCCGGAAAGCGGCGCAGGGCAACCCGACGGGTCATTCCATAGACTTCTTTATTGACAGAGTGGAATTGACAGCGATTAATTTTCCAAAACTGACTTGTTAACTCAACTTTTTCATGTATCCGAAAATAGCTCCTATACTTTTAGGTCTGCCGTCCAATCATTGTAGATTCACATTACCTTAATGCAGAGAGAAGATTTATAATATCACCTGAAGGATGGTCAGGTGATGTTATAAATCCTTAGTGACCGGTTGTCCCTAATGATCTTGAATTCAGTGGGATTTCTATATAGATACCTTACAAAAGAACCCTGTAAGCTGCTAAAAAACTCTAACCTTCTGATAATTTAAGGTCCTTCTGTGAGGTTCATATGTATTAGCTTATGAACTTTCAAACTGCCATTTCTGACTCTAGGGCATGCCTTCACTGGCCATTCATTGTCTCCAAAAGACGGTTTAATACAAAATGAAAACAGAGGATTTCTCCCTTTTTTCCTGTATGAGAAAACATTATTTGGAATATTGTTTAGAACACGCTTCTTTTTCCATGTGATTCCCTTCCAATGCACACTTACATTTATATATTCCAATATATAAAAGCAATCAACAGATTCTTAATATTCAACTTTTATCTTATAAAGAATCAGTTCCAGAAAGCGTCTAATTGGGATCTATTGCTATTTCTCCCCCTTTAAGCTATATTAGCAAAATAATCTTTTAGTAGTCACCCATGCTATGAGAAGGTTAAAGATGAAATTGAAGTAGGTAAAGATAAAATCTCCACTGAGTCCTGATGATTTCATGGACACTTCCATGTGGCAACAGTATGGAACTGGTTTATCACTGGCTTTTTCCAGGTGTGTGAATTCAGTTGACCTTGGTGTGGCTTTGCAGCTAAGCATGGTTAGGCATGGTTAGATGGACGAATGTTAGGGCTATAAATTAAGTTGAAAATTTCAATCACACAAACAAACACACACACACAAACGAACAAACAGAGTAGATACGGGTTAATTTCCTGTAGAAGTATTTGAGTTTGCAAAAGAATGAGTCTAGTTTCTATTTAGCCTCTGCAACATATATTTTATATCTCAAAGTGAAAAATGGAACAAATCTGTACATGCTAATATGGATGGATAAGGGGACATAACACAAATATTAGTGTTAAAAATACTCCATCTAGTTGGCCAGATTCAGTTATTGTACTGTATTATATGTCTTCAACTATTCTCTCTTTAAATATTCTGATTTCTGATACTACAGATATTACAAGGTGAAAATAAGAATAAAAACTGTACTTATTTGTAATATTCAGTGAAAAATATAGTGAAAAAAGTAGTTTACAGTTCCTTTAAACTACTTTTACAGTAGTTTTACAGTTTATCATGCAGTCTTCTTTCTTGAAAAAAAATCCCACTGAATTCAGTTGGGCTTACTCCTAAGAGGAAGTGGGGGAATTCATTTTCATTTTTTCTCAAGAAAGTAGACTGCATGATAAACTGTAAAACTACTGTAAAAGTAGTTTAAAGGAACTGTAAACTACTTTCTTCACTATATTTTTAAAGTCACAGCCTTAAACACAAGTATCCCTTCCCTCTGAAGATGCAGAGTTTGGGGAAATAGATTAGAAAAAAAAATCCCATTCAAACTGTTCTGATCTGTAATTAAATGTAAGCCTGTACTCTCTGATGGCATTGGCAGAAGTTGTGATGATCCAAAGACAGGTTGCTGTGTTTGAATGGTTCTTTCATTAATGAGAATGCCAAAGAGATAGAAAGAGAAAAGGAAGGAAGAAGAGGAAGAAAGGAAAGGAAAGGAAAGGAAGAAGCAGCTTGTGTGTTCTTAGCTGGGCTTCAGTTCAGTTGCTAAGCAACCCGTTTATGGTAATTCATCCGCGAAATTTAAATCTTTAAGAAAGGAACCTGCATGTCTGACTTAAATGGTCACCATGAGGAAGAGAACTTGTAGGATGTGCAACAGCTGGCAATTCTGGCTGGCTAAGTAACAGCAGGGAAATAATAATAACATATTATTTAATAACACTTTTAGCAAAAATTGTGCTCTTCAGCACCTCAGTTCAACAGCCCTATGAGGAAGGACAAGAAATTCGGCCAAGGAGAATTATTCTCCGTACAGAAATCTAGATCCCAAGCAAGTTGCATGCTCCTTTTTGAGTTTGGGTTGCATTTCCATCAGGAAACCTGTTTCCTCTATCCATCCATCCTCCATCCATCTAACCATCAATCTCTGGAGTCCTTATCTTCTTCCTTCCTCCTTTCCTCCTCTTCTTGCTCAATGCATGTGAAGGTCCACTGCATCTTAAAGCTCTTCCATTAATCTCCCCAATCATAGTCACCCACACTATGGGTATTATTTCCTTCCCTTTTCTCTTGCAAAGATCTTTCAGAAGAGCTTATCAAATTTCTTGACCACACCAACTACATCCTGTGAACAGTGTGCAAAGAAGAAAGGGGGAGGGAACCAGACAGTAAGAAAAGTGAAGGGGAAAGATAGTGAAAGGGGCAATCAATTCCAAAGCCCATTTATCTTGGACCAGTTGCTCCAGAAAGAGCACCAATCAGTAATTGTACATTGGTAAAGATCTTCTAAATCAGTCCAAACTCATTCTAAATGATATAAACAACCTAGCACTGACCTGATCATGTCATGAGTACCAAAGAGATGGAAGCATACCACCTCTAGGAAAAGTCAATATCTCCATCCAGCCTAACAGAACTACCCCTTACTTATCTTCTCAGATGTGAGCTCCATTGGGTCTAATAAGGCTTCTTTCCAAGTAAGTGCATTCTCATTTTTGTCTTTTTTGCATCTTGCTTGCTGTGGTATTAAGGTCTTAAAACAGGGTTGCCAGGGTGAAGAAAGGCAAGTTTGACTTTTGATTTTAGTAAGCCTGAATTGCTCGTAAATACAACAGCTTCATCTTAACTTCTAATTGAATCCAATTTTGAAAAATGGTTGGCACATTTAAAGCTATTTTCTACTTAGAAGTAAATCCTACAAACTTCCTATTTATTTTGGGATCGTGTTGTGTTCCTTGTTATGTATCTTTAATAGCTTTCTCAGAGAGACCAAGACCACAGGCTAAAGATTAAAAGAAGCTGTAGTGCATGCCCAATTTCCTTTTGGCTGTTATCCTTCTTGCCGCACAGGTTTACCAGCAAAATTCAGCCACCCTTATTTCCTGTAAAGGGTTTGCACCATCTCTCCCTCCCTTTCAAGCCCTTCACTGGATATAGCATTAGAAAGCCAGTGACGTCACTCGAATGACCAGCAAGTAAGGTAAAGGCAGAGGCCGCAGAGCAGTCAAAGTACCAGCAGATTTTGCTCTCTGGAGAAACAAGGCCAACCATCTGCATCAGTGGAGCCTGAGGCCAAGTGATGACAGGCTGTGCTGTTCTGCCTGTGCCTGCTTACCTGGGAATACTAAATGGGGCTGCTATCTTCTGAGCAGACATGTATAGAGTTGCATGCTTAGTTTCATTCTCTTCTTCTTAAACTTTCCATAAATCCACAGCAGTGGTGTCCAATACAAACTGCTTAAGATTTTCAGGAAGTTGTGCTTGGACTTTGGAAAACTACAGATGTCCCCTTGGAGATCTATTCCATCCTTACTCTGTTTCTTTCTCTCTCTCAGACGCACAATGATTGGCATGCAGTATCCACCAGCCTAATGTTTAATGTTGCTCTGCATCCAGCTAGTAGGAAGTGGCCAGACAATTGCCATCTGCCTCTAGAGTCCTCACCACATCACCCACCGCTCAGACATCAAAACTAGCAAGTCTTTTCTCATTCTTTCCGATCTTTGAACAATACACTGAAACTGGCATTAAAAAGACAAATATTTCTCTGTGTCTGTACCTCTCTTTAGGGCCCCTCTCCTCTTTACATTTATCTTTCTATCTTTTTCTCTCTCTCTTGAAAATAGCCTGAGACTGGGAAGTATGACATTTAATCTAATACAATACAAGCCTGAAATCCTGACCAACATGTATAGCACCCATCCTACAATGTGATTCACCACTTTGGAACTGCATGCAAACATTAAGCTATGGGGTGGTCAAGGAGCCACCAGTTCAGGGCTGCCAGTCAAAGATGTATGTTCCATCCTTACTTATTGAAATATGTCTACATCTTAGCAGGTATATAAAATGTATAATATATCTCTATAAAGATATAGAAATGTCATTTTGCTTTTAGCTTGAAGATGTTGATATTTTATTACAAAAATAAATGAATAAATAGTAATACAATGATATATTGTTGCTTTCGACAGGATAAATATTTTACAAATATATAATCTTTTAAAAACAAATGTAACTGTTAAATTATGGAAAATATGACACTTATTGATAAAATTATCAATAATATATACTGCATTTCTTGTTAGAATTGATTGTTCTCCAAAGATTCAATTGAAAACCCTTCATATAAAACAAGTTTTGACCATTGCAATATGCAAATGCCATTGACTACATTAAAAGATAAAGTATCGCTTAAAAAAATCTTCTGTGATTTAAATACAAGCCGAAAGTTCCTGTTTATATTCTGCAAAATTGCCTGTCGAAAACAGTGATCAGTGAGGTGATTTGGACATTTTATATTGGTTAGAGATTTGGACTGAACATAATGAGGTCAACTAGAAACTCAGGGTGGGAGAATAGAAAAGCTTACAGAAAAGGAATGTAAACCTTGGAATCACTCGGATTGATTTCATATCAAATTACAAAATAATTTGAAAAATATTTTGTAAAATATTTTGATAGAATGGAATATACGAAAAGAGCCTAACTGTGACCTTAAACATTTCCTCAGAAGTAAATCTCCCATTAGGCTTAATGAAACTTTTTTTTCCAGTTGTGCCTTTAAAGAGTTGCAGTTTGAATTACCAATCAGGAAAACAGAACTGGTCAGTTAATACAGTGCTTTGAAACATTAAGAGATCCGATGAGATAAAGCAGTTCCATCATTTTCATTATATAACAACATATGTTCTCCTTAACGCTTCCTCTTAGTGCTGGAGGGCCTTGTAATTCTGAAACTCCAGTCCTACAAAGGAAGGAAGGAAGGAAGGAGGGAGGGAAGGAAGGAAGGAAAGAAAATAGGCAGGCACCTTGGTAGATTGTGTGTATATCGACACATATTTTGCAAATATTTGCTTTCAAGAAGTGACTGACCTAAAACCTTCCTTAACAGGCTTTCATCAAAATGCAATAAGCAAATAACTAAAACAAGTTATATGCAGACTTATTTTCTGGCAAAACCATCATCCCTTTCCATTCTTTTTCTGCTTTGAATGTAGAATTTTATCTCATGTAGTTGCCACTATATCAATCACATAAAATCAAGTTTATGGCCTCAACACTGGAAATTTTATTTTGTTGCTTCTGTTGCACGCAGTCAATAGCTTCATTTGTCTTTTGAGTTGTAAAACTGTAACTGGGGACTCCGAAAATTAAAATAACATAAACCCTACACTAGTTTTACCAAGGTCTCTTCCATCCTTTTTAGGATGTTGCCAAAGTCAATAAGCATGTGATGCCGTATTTACCAGTTTAATCTGAAGTTAAAACAATGCCTTTCAGGGTATTGGTCTCAAAAGTTACTGGAAAGAAATAACATTGGTTATTTGTTTCAAACATTTATCAAGTTAAAGAAAGCTAAGAAGTCTGTTAAAACCTTAGGGTGATCATTACTTCTAGATTTCTGCTTCTGTTTGGTGGGGCGGGATGCAGAACACACATTTACATTATTGCAAACATGGGATTCAAACTTCAAACCTGTCCTAGCTTCTTTGCCTTTCTTGTATAATAGTATCAAACAGAATAACCAGCATGTTAGTGGTACATCTACCAATATCCTTAGTATCACCAAAATTCACATTTATTATAATAATAAGACTAATGCAAAATGTGGAAGAAGGGAGCACTACTTCTAATGTATCTGCACCATGTCACCTCCCAGATATTTCTCTAGAGCAGTACAACAATTACAATCTATCAGAACTCTAATTAAAGCTCTGGGTGATTTTTTCTTTCTTTCTCCCTATTCATATGCATATATTCAGAAGTAACATTTGTTAAATTATGATGGCGATAAATTAAATAAAAAGTTATACACCTCACAATGTATTGAAATAATATATTTTCTGGCGGGGGGGCGGGGGAAACCGCACTTTACGGATTATATTGCAAACATATTGCAAACGGAGAAGTGGGGCGTTATATAGATAGCTTATCACCTGGGATTACTGTGCTAAATTTATTCCTTAAAAAAGGAATTAAACAATGGCTTTCTGTTCTAAAGTCTTGCTATATCAATCCAATACACACTCTCGATGCATTGATCTAGAAATACTGTATAACTATCTACCAATTTATTAGGAGTGGAACTACTTCTAAATGGCTAATTTCACCAGTACTGGTAAAGAAAGGTTCTCTTTCTCCTCTGTCAAAATACCATCAAAAGCTACAGAAAACAGTTTGGTTCTATTTTTGATTCCGTCATTTAAAAGGTTTTCAGTATTTTCTTAAGACAACTTACTGGACACATTTTTTTAATGTATCAGACAAAAGACTATTTCATTCTAACAAATTTATTTTCTCAATCAGCTCTTACGGAATCACTACTCAAATTAAATTACAATCAAATTATCACATCAAAAGATACCCTTATTACCTAATAGCTGTCCATATTTTTTTTCCATTTTATTTTTTTAAATTTGTGCTCGTTTGAAAAAAACACGTAATACAAGATCTGGGGGAAAAAATAAATTACCGTTTTGCAGTAGTTCATAGGTATTCTGAATAAAATATTAAAAGAAGTCATTTAATGAAAATATAAAGCAAATTTTTTTAGATCAACAATGGATCTAAACATTTCTCTATTGCCGTCTTTTTTCTTTTTTGTTTGTTGAAAAGTCTGTTTATTAAAACCTACCAAAAACACTGCGAGGAAATGGCAGTATTATAGAATCACTTCCACAGCACCCATTCAAGCACGTTGGCAACGGATTTAGGAGAGAAGTTCAGATAAGTGCAGTTGCAGATGCCCAGTTGCTTTTTAAATCCCTTTATCTGAATTAGTCCAAAAATAAAAAAAAATTAATAAAAAAAAATCAGTGAGATTTTAAAAAATTAATCTTCCAGGGTGATTGGCAGCCATCAGAAGCATAATTTTGACAGCCCCTGAATCATTCCTTTTACTTCGCTGTTTTTCTTAATTCATGCAAAATCCTTCTATGGAGCTCCAACTTTAAGGGCCAACAACCTTGCCTTGCCTTCCCCCCTCCACCCCCTCCAGGCAGTAGGATCCCTCCCCCCCCCTTTTTTTCTTCTCAGGGTCAGCTTTCCACTTGCCTTCTTTCTTTCTTTCTTTCTTTCTCCTCCCTCCTTTCTCTTTTTCATTGTGTATAAATTTGCTTTCCTATTCTGCTTTTTTTTAAAAAAAAAACCCCGATGATGCATTTTTTCCCCATCTAAAGAGACTGTCACCTTTCCACCCCCAATTTTGCAGAATATTACCCTTTTCAAGTGGATTCCTACCCTGCACCAAAAATTAATGTAATTTGTCCAAGAATAACTAAGTTCTGGAAAGCAGCTAATATTTGTTACTGGTTTTTTTTTTCCTGCTGCAGTTCTTTTTCTCCCTTTAGAGTGTGTGTGTGTGTGTGTGTGTGTGTGTGTGTCTGTTTAAAATGCCTGTCTGTGTTTATAGGTGCACGTGTTTGAGCTGGAGAGAAAAGTTTCAGGGAATCTCACAGGACTGTCCTCTGAAAAAGAATGGTGAGTGCTGTGGCAGGTGGGTGAGGCTAGGATATGAGGAAAGAGGAGAGTAAGGTAAGGGGGAGAGAATAAAAATAGGTAGTGGTGCTTGTTTTATCGCTGCCTGAAGGCAACGACAGGACTTAATTTAGATTTTGTCTTGCTACCCAAAAGGAAAGAAAAAGAAAAAGGAAAGTATCATTTTTTGGTCTGTCTGGGTTTCCATCACGCTGTTTTCCCCATGCTGAGATGGAATTCCCATGGCTGGGCTGGACTTCTCCGAATGTTTCTGATACAGAGACGGGTAAAAATGATGGGGTCGGGGGACCGAACACAAACGTGGGCTGCAGGTGTCAGCTCGTGTTTTTGTTTTCCTGTTTGCCTCCCTTCTCCTTCTCCCTCCCCTCCCCCACCCGGACTGCCCACCAGCGCTGTGCTTGCCTGCCTCCCTCCCTCTCGGTCTCCTCTCTTCTCCCCTCGCCCCCTCCTCTCTCTCTCTCTCTCTCTCTCTCTAATAACTCCTCTCGCGTTTGTGACGACGACTCTGTCTGTCTCTCTGTCTGTCTTTTTCACTGCACGCTCGCCTGAAGTCCGTGGTGCGGGGGCGGCGTGTCGGAGCTGACGTTGCCGACCTGGGAGTAGACATCGTCGGGCGTCTGCTGCTGGATCCCAGGGGGGGTCATCCGCTTCTCTTTCTGCCTTCGATTGCAAAACCAAACCCTGACCACTTCCTTCTCCAGCTGCAGGCTGTCCGCTAGGTTCGTAATCTCCTGGGCGGAGGGCTTGGGGCATTTCAGAAAGTGGCTCTCCAAAGCCCCCTTGACACTCACCTCGATGGAGGTCCGCTTCTTCCTCTTCCTGCCCTGCGCGGCGATCTTGTCGATGCTGGTCGGGCTGCCCGTGGACGAGTCGGCTTCCTCCAGCCACTTATTTAACAAGGGCTTGAGTTTGCACATGTTCTTGAAGCTGAGCTGGAGGGCCTCGAAGCGGCAGATGGTGGTCTGCGAGAAGACGTTGCCGTACAGGGTGCCCAGCGCCAAGCCCACGTCGGCCTGCGTGAAACCCAGCTTGATCCGGCGCTGCTTGAACTGCTTGGCGAACTGCTCCAGGTCGTCCGAGGTCGGCGTGTCCTCGTCGGAGTGCGGGTCGTGGCTGTTCAGGCCGCCGCCGCCGCCGCCGCCGTGGTGCGGGTGCGGATGGTGGTGGTGGTGGTGGTGATGGCCCGGGTGGTCGCCCAACTCTGGCGTGTCGCCCCTCACCAAGCCCGGGTGCACCAGGCTCTGGCTGCCGGGCGGGGGGCTCAGCATGCCGTTGACCGTGAAGCCGCCGGGTTGCGAATAGATGAGCGACTGCTGCTGCTGCTGGCTGGCCATGGAAGGCAAGTGGGCCGCCGTGGTGGACCCCCAGTGGCTCTGGTGCGGGGGTCCCAGGTGCGGAGGCGGGGGCCTGTGGTGCAGCGCCGCGCTCGAGTGCAGGTCGTCCCGCCCGCCGCCGCCGCCGCCGCCGCCACCCTTCACGTCGGGCTGCTGTTGCTGCTGCTGCGCTTGCTGCTGCTGGGGGCTGCCCGTCATGCCCACCGGGCTGCTGGACCAGGGCGAGCCGGCCTCCACGGCGGCGGCGGCGGCGGCAGCAGCAGCGGCGGCGGCGGCGTGGGGCAGGGCTGTCACCCACTGGTGCGCGTGGCTCAGCATATGGCCGCCGTTGCTGGCCGCCATGGCGCCCTGCATGAAGTCACTCTGGACCATCTTCACGGAAGAAGGGTCGGTCCGGTAGCCCCCGCCGGACACCGAAGTAACGGCCACGCTGCCTGGCTGCATCCCCCCGCCGGAGTCCGAGTGGACGATGGAACCCGCCGACAGGATGCTGTTGCTTGGCAGGTAGGGGTTAGACGCCGCCGTAGCCATCGCTGCTGCTCTTCTTCCCCCCCCTCCACTTCGCACTCCAGCCTCCGCAGCCAAGGAGCGTGGGAGGAGAATCCTCGCCGGCCCGCGCGCCCGGCCGGCACCGAGGCGAGATCCGCGCCGTGCGCACCTTCCCGGGCTCGCGGTTCCTTCTTCAGAAAAGGCAGCCCGACCCCAGCGCTTCCTCGGCTCTCTCCGAACAGTTCTTGCTATTTACCTGCCAGCAGCAGCCAGTATATTGTAG
This sequence comes from Pseudonaja textilis, assembly GCF_049901715.1. Taxonomy (NCBI): domain Eukaryota; kingdom Metazoa; phylum Chordata; class Lepidosauria; order Squamata; family Elapidae; genus Pseudonaja; species Pseudonaja textilis. Next base: position 22,476,873 of record NC_141997.1, on the reverse strand, counting down.
CGGGGGTGGGGTGGGGGGGGGCAGGGAGAAAGAGAGAGGGGGGGGAGAGCAAAAACTAGGGGAGAGGGGGTCACCCGACAATAGCTCCCCCTTTGGCTTTCCTTTCCTCTCTCAGGAGCATAGTTCTCTCGCAGTTTCTAGGTTGTTGTTGTTGGTTGTTTGCCCCCCACCCCGCCAGGAAAGTTTTTTTTTTGTCTTTCCCCCAGTTTTCCCTCTTGTAAGGCTTTGTGCGGCGGTAAATAAAGGCGGGTGGGCTCCTTTCTTTCGCCCGTCACGCGCACCCGGTCTCTCTCTCTCTCTCTCTCTCTTTCCGCCGGCGCGCCTCGGCTCCTCGATGGTCCCGCTTGCCTTCCTTTCCCCCAACACACAAGTTTTGTTTGTGTCCTAAGAAAACTTCTGGCGTGGCTGGCGGCGGAGGCGAAGCTGAGGAGACTGCATTGCTCAAAGTTGGCGTCCGGTTGAAGCGCCCGGATCCCTTGGAAACAGGAGTCCTTTGGCAACCTTTTTGCGAGAGTCTGGAGAAGACATTTTCCCTTGCCTTTTCTGCCTTCCCTCCTTCGGGATGCCTCTTTCTTCTTCTTTTCACATGGGGAAAGGAATCGCGGGCAAGGCGTTCTTTCTTCCTTTTCCTCCAAGCAAAACAAACCAACGCAGAAAGTTTACAGTTTCTGATCCCTCTTCAATCGGGGCAGGACTGGGCTGGACGGGAGGGAGCAAGGCAAAGCGGCGGTCCAGCTGCTCCGAGGGAAAGGCTTGGAATCGCCTGGGCGAGAAGAGATATGCGGTGCCGTGCGCGCATATATGGTATCCTTAAGCCACTAACTCCAGTTGGCTGCCAGGTTCGCGAAGCGTCAGTGCTCCGGCGGTGCCGGACGACAGCAGCTCAGCTCAGCTCAGTAACGCTCTTCCCTCGTTGCCGCTGCTTGTGTGCTGCCGCCGCCGCCGCCTGCTCTCCTCCCCCTCCTCTATTTCTCTTTCTCTCCCTCTGACAGTTCTCTCTCCGTCCCTCCCTCGCAGAGCAGGGACTGCCGAATGTTTACCCTCAGCCGAGAGCGCGCGCACCACCACCACACTTTCCCAAATACAAGGAAGTCGAGCGCGAGGGACCCCGCGGATTGGCTACCCGCTGAGTGATTGACAGGCCCGGAATGACTGGCTCAGGACGCGAGGCCCCCCCTTCCGGCCGTTCCGATTGGTTGCTTTTTAATTTAGGCAAAGTGTCGTGGAGGCTGGAAACCTGCCCTCCCCTCCCTCCCTCCCCCCCTTCAAGTCCCCCCTCCCTTGGTTTCTTCTCTCTGGCGCTTGCCTCCCTCCTCCTTCTCCTCCTCCTCGCTTCCCTCCTCCTTCCGAGGACCCACAACATCTTAACTCTTGGAGCCCGGCGAATAAATCGGAGTTTTCCCGGCTCTGAGAGGGAGGCGAAAGAAAGGCGGGAGGCGGCGCGCGCGCGCGCGCTGGGGGGGTGTCTTTGAGCCAACGAAAGGAAGGGAGGAGGAGGATAAAGAGGAGCGGGGATGAGGGTGGGTTTTTTTTTTTTTTTTTGCTGTTGGTGGTGCTAGGAAAAAGAAAATCCACGATATAATATTTTACTTGCGTGCATAAAATTCCTCTGATGGGCGCTTAATCCGTATGTCGGGGAGGTTGCCCCCATTCGCACGGAACCGTCGGCACAAGGAAGGCAGGCTTGTAGTCTCCCGGCATCTGTTCAAAGTTCGCTCTTCTCTGGGCTTCGTCGGGTGCCTAAAGAAGGGGCTCCCCCTCATTCCGATGCGGCCTCCCACTTTCCCAAGGGCAAGCCGAGGCGAGGTCCGTGAGCTTTTGGCCCATCCTTGCAGGCAACCGGCCTCCGGGTTCCTTTGTCTGAGGCTGTCCCGGTGGCTGCGCGTCGTGTGGGAAGTACAATACCCGGGCTCCCTCTCCCTCTTGGAGGAGCCCGTGCCCGCGACCCACCGGGCCCTCGGAGGAGAACTTACCAGGGGGAAGAAAGGCTCTTCTTTCAGCACGTGCTGAGGCAAAAACCCGGGGCCGACGCGCCCTCGCGGCACTTTCCCGTCGCTTTCTAAAATAGGCCAGGACTTGCCTTTCCGACTCCCCGACCTCCACACTAACCCCCCCCTCCCCTCAAAGGGCTCTTAGTTCCTTCTAGCGGCCTTCGCCTTTTTTTTTTTTCAAACTCACCCCTTTTTCCGAGGGTATTTTGCAGGAGGTAGACCCGGCTCCTTGGATGGCTGCTCCTCCAGCTGAAAGAGTTAAGGTGGGCGGGAGAGCGAGCGAGGGAGCCGGGGAGAGAAAGGGAGGGAGGCGGGCGGACGAGCCGTGGTGCGAAAGGCGTCGCGGCGTCCTCAGTGAACAACGGGGCAGAGAAAGTGACGAGCCAAGCGAGAGGACGCGGACTTGCCTGGGGATTCTGGGGAGGGGGAAAAAACGCACACACACACACTTTTCGGGCGTTCAGTGTGGATTGGGGTCTGGAGGAGTGTGGGGGGTGTGTGGGTGCTCTTGTCACCTTCCTCTGCCCGGTCCCTCTTTCGGTAAAAAAATAAAATAAAATAAACCCAGCGCGTTTACGTTGAAAAGGGCAACACGACCCCTTCACCGCGCGCGGTCTTCCCTCCAATTCCTAGGCTTGCCAAAGGAAAGTCCAACGAAGGGGGATGCCAATTGACCCCACCCCCACCCCCACCCCACCACATCCTGGAAAAAAGGCAGGTATGTGGGACTGGCCCGGTGGGGCGAAGAACCCGAGGCCGGCAGCACTCGCTCCAGCTCCTGCTTTGTACAGTTAAAAACGACACGCCGTTTTAGGTTGGCTTCAGGGAGGGGGGTGGCGGCGAAGGGATGGGAGACAGTAGTGTGAATTATATACCTACAGCCTCTCAGCTCGGGAAAGGCGAAATAGCCCGAGTTCCTTTTTTTTCCCCTTTTTCTTTTAATGGCCCGAGTCTTTCCCGAGGTTTTCCTCTTCCCGGCCGAGCTAGAGAGAGGAAGGATGGCAGACACGATTCCACTGAATCCGTGTAAGATCTCCAGGTGCAGCCGAGTCAATAGTCGGTGCCAGAACCCCATGTTTTCTTTTCCAGCCGATTTTGCTTGGATCAGGCTCAAAAACCGAGTGAGTCTCGTGGTTTTGTTTACACTGAATGGGGAGGATAGCGGCGGTGCCATGGGGCCGTCTTTCATTAATATACAGTGAGGATTTTGTCTAAATTACTGCTATGAATTTCACAGTACATGCTTTCAAAAGCCGTCTCAGGTGGCCTGATGAAACATGATAGCGCCTCTGCAGATGCAATAATAATAATAATAACCATAATAATAATAATAATTTTAAAAAAATATTCTCACGGAACCCAGCCTACACTCACCAAACAAAGAAGGTTGCTAACTGAGTTTGACGTTTTATTTTTTTTTAACATTTATTTTATGTATAAAAGAAAACTTAATCCTTCAGATCTCCCCAACTACTCACTCCCCACCCCGCTTTCCTGTAGAGTGTGATTGCTTTGTCTGGGAAAAAAAATCCAAAGTATAACAAGAGGAGAACAGTTAGTGCTGATTTTCATTTGCATAAATTTTCATATATTTTAGTGAAAATAATAGACTAGTGGAGAGCTGGGCTTAGTGGAGTCAGTGCAAAGAAAAATCTTTCCCTGGATCGTTGCGCTGCAGTCGAGAATGTGAATTTTCCTCCTTAATGGCAAAGCACTTAAAATACAAATTCTGTACATGCTGGAGCGCCTATTGGTAAGTGCATTTATATTTCTCTCCCTTTCTTGTTCTTACTTTTTCTTCTCTCCCCCCCCCCCCCCCCTCCCATGCGTCCTGGAGCAGTGTGGATGCATGGGAGGAACCCCCCCCCCCTTTCTCAAGCACCTTAGTGAAAGATTAACCTAAGAAAGAAAACAATTTCTAAGTGCTTGTGGTGCTTGTACACTTTGGAGGCCACTGGTGTAGCACTTGGATGAAGGGGGCGAAGAAAGAAAGACCATCGCTAGGAAAGAGAAGGTTTCGCGTTTGGCGAAGAAGCGGCCGGAGACCGGTGCCGTTTTCCCACCTCCCCCCACCAGAGAGATGGGGGTGCCTTTAAAAACACTAACTGTACGCTTTCTAAGGGACGCGGGCTGACCCAGAGGGGTAGCAACCCGGCAGCGGGGAAGGCCGGCAGTGATGCGCGCAGAGGGTTAATGCTGTAACTAGGGAACAGACGGTTAAGCACAACATCCAGAGCTCTGTAGTGAAAGTCCATCAGAAAGAGTATAATCAATCAAAACTAACCAGGACATCCCTTCATTTTATCCTCGGAGGAGGCTGGGACTGAAGCAGAAGCAGCCGACTTCACTCCAGCTCACCCTCTCTTTCTCCGAGGCAAGCAGACTCCCCCTCCCGCCCCCCGCCCCCCCCCCAAATCCTCCTTGGCGCCCTTCCTTTTAGAGCCCGGATTTCACGGAAGGACTTGGAAAGCCCTCTTCCTTCGGAGGCGCAGATCGGAAGGGTAACCTAACGGGAGTAATTAGAAAGCCCAGCCAGGTCGGAAGGCGAAGCGATTGGAGGCGATCGGGGCAGACCCGAAGAAAACTTGAGCCGGCTCTTTAAATTCCTAACGCGGTGGGCGCCCCCCTCCCCATTCCGATGGTTTCTTCTCTGATATTCTCACATACCCCCATTTTTTTTTATTTATGTATTGTTCCTGTTAGTGTTCCAACCTCTTTGCCTTAGAAAGCCCCCAACTCACTCACACATGCGGATATTCTGAGTTGTAAAAAACAAAAGGACCGCCACCCGAACACAGCAAATCCCGATATAAGATCTAGGGATGGCTGGTAGGGAGGTGTCGGTTTCAGATGGGGGTGGAGGAGAATGGCCGGTCTCCCTTCACTCGTGGACGCGCTCTGCTTCCCTTTTGACTGGGGTTAACTCTGTGTGTTCCATTGGAACAGATGCCGTATAAAGCTGCTCCCTCCAGATCATTTGTTTCCTTGATGGGGGAACATTTCTGAGCGGAACATATTGGTTGCCATAGAGAAAGAAATAAAGGAAGAACACTAGTCACATTAAGCTATATGTTTGTGCACTGGGCTTTAGATAAAAGGCCATGCTCCAGCCAAAGAGGAACGAAGCCAAAACCAGAGCTTTTCTAGCTTCACTAAAACTTACTTTATTTTTGTTGTGGGCTTTTTACAGTGCTAGCTTATAAGGGAATTTTATGGGTTGTTAGTTTTTTTTTTTCACCATACGGTATATTGAACAAAAATAAAACTTTTTAAAGTTTTCGAGGAAACTCTGTCTTGGCCGGCAGGGGGCTCGCTGTGATGGCGACCGGCGGGGGGATTCAAAGTACTTTTTACTGAGCATCGGTTGCTTTCTTCCAAAAGTTGTTAGAAAAAAGAAAAGGAGGGGCTTATTTTCTCTTTCTATCTGCCATCTATCTATATTTCATAAAAGCATATTTTTCTATGTCTTTGCCTTGTGAGCAGGAGGGAGGAGAAGAGGAAGTATGTGGCTAGGAAATAGTGCCCTTCTCACCCTTAAAAACACCAACCTACTATTTTTAGATAGAGCAGTCAGAACCATAAGAAAGAGGTAACAAAGAATGCACCAGTAATGGAACCTTGTCACTGTGACTGCTCAACTGCTAAGAACTCTGAATAGCCACTCTTAAGTTATTTCCATTTCATTAAAAAGACACACCAACCCCAAAACATTCAGATAGCCAGTTTGGTCTAGTAGTTAGTAGTTAAGGAGGCAAGCTAAAAACCAGTGGGCTGCAAGTTCTACTCCTGCCTTAAGCATTAAAGCCAGCTGGGTAACTTTGGGCTAGTTACTCTCAAGTCATCTCACAGTGTTGTTGTGGGGAAATAGGAGAAGTTTGCTCCCTTGAGTTATTATTTATACAAATAATGCAGGCAGGATAAAAATATAATAAATAAAATAGTAAAGAAGATGAGAAAGAATGGGCAATGTGCCATAAAGCGATTTCTTGCACCAGGAATTGAAATTCTGGGGCCTATTTGAGAACCCAAATAACAAGCTTAATTTGTTCTCACAGGATGGAATATTTCTTTATAACCTAATCTCAGTGAAGCGGGTGTTTTTTATTTTACTCATTCTTGTCCCTAATAATAAGAAAGTAACGATTGCTAAAGGAGCAAACACAATAGAAGAAAATGTAATACAGATGTGTTTGAAGTGAGAGAAGTGATTTTAACTTCTCCCTAGAGATAATTAATTAATAAACTATCCCTATCTAGAACAGGATCTCAAGTCACACAGATATTTTCATCCTATATATTTGAATCTATAGCAGACTACACTTAGGAGTGTGTTGCCTGGCTGTTAATTCTGATTGAAATTCTCACTAAGTCTTCCTAACATGGAAAGGATCGTTTGAAAATGATCTGTGTGGTTTGAATGGTTGGTGACTATTGGCTGTTACTTTTCCATTCTTATCTGACTTTCACTGAGCTAAAACAACTTTCTAATACTAATTAAGGATATCTACAATTCTTCAAGGATCACAGAGTATGACACTTGCTTAGACAGATAGATAGATAGATGATAGATAGTAAATATGTGATGCTATTGTTAAACTGTCATACTAATCCTTCTGCATGTCTACTCTACTCTATCCATCCTCTCTATCTACCACATTTTTGTTCTGGAATCTTGCATTCTGTCTTCTTGAATCTGGTACACCCCAAATGTGTTTAATTGCAGCTCTCAGCATCCCTAACATCACAACCCAAGAGCACGGCTGAGTTGTGGTCCAGAATAACTGGAGGGGGAACCAAGTTGGACAAGGAAGCTATAATCAATCGTTTCTCAGAACATAGCAATCAAGGTGGACATAACAGAAGTTGGAAGTCTTTCCTTCCCTCCTTCCTACTCTTATCCCTGCAGACATGATTGAAGAATAATGAAATAAACTTAAGGTTTTGTTCTCCTTTCTTCAATAACAAGTTCAAGATCTTTCCTCAGCCCCCAACCTCTCTTCCCATGGTTAAACATACCAAATCAAATTTAAGGATTTTTGGACTGACTTGTTAACAATTCCTTGGATTAGTTACACAAATCGAAGTTTCCATATTGAGGCATCTGCCTGCTAACACTTTTACAATATTCAAGACTATTATTTTTCTAGAGCACAATTTTCTTCAGAGAGCATTACCACCACTGCTTTATCATATTTCATTGACGATTGTTAATTCCACAGTTTGCAAGTGCTAGGGCATCTGTTCGTGGATCCAAGTAGCATTTTTAAAAATGTTTGCTATCTTAACCTCTCTTCTCCTATGTTCCAACTTTGATCTTGATTTGCCTTTTCCTCTTTTCCCTCTCCACTGCCATTCAGTGAAACTTTCATTTATATCTTAAATGTGTATCATTTGTGTGTCTGTGTGTGTGTCATTCAAAAATGCAACTTTTCAGCATTTTCCTTGATTGGATCAAAGACTACAAAAAACAAATAAAACAAATAACACACAATGCAAAAACTAGCAACAAGTTAATTGACAAGGCTATATTCTTTCAATATATCCCTCTTTCTCGGACACATTTATATACTTATGTGTACCACCTGAGTTTCTACACACAGAGAGATACTTTCACACAGTTACCTAGAAAAATTTCACCATCCTGTAGGTTTTTTTGTTTGGTTTTATTATTTATTAAATAAATGTATATGGCTCACGCACAGTGACTTCAGTTGGCATAATACTAAGATTTTAGTATTAAAAAATTAGTATAAAGGGAATATTTATTAATTAGTTATGGATAGGTGCCTTTGTAGCAGAAATCAGTATTATTGAGGGATTATTATTAGGGATTTCTTGCATCTTTCGGTTGCATTTAATAGTACAGTAACTTACTTACATGCCAGAATGTTTAGCTGTGTAGTAATATGGATCCATGATCAGCCAAATTCTTAATTAGCAATTTTCATAATTAATAACCTTCAGTTGCATTAAAAGGCACAATACACAAGTAAGATTCCATTAATTTTCAAAAGAATGACTTTCTTTTTTCTTTTTTTTGCCAGTAGTTTGAGGAAGGGTGCATAAAGAGCAGCTGAGTTTGTCTCCAGTTGAACTTTCCAGACGGATCTTAAAATATATCAGGATCAGCCCCTGGACTCCTTGCCACGCCAAGGAGGGCTAGAGCAGCGTAATTTTTTTTAAAAAAAAAAGAGAGAGAGAGAGAGTTGGGGTGGGGTGGGGTGGAAGGCCAGGCAGAATATATGAAAGAGTGTCAGGCACCGTAAGAAAACAACAGTGGGGCAGGCCTGCTCTTTTTATCCATGGGTTTCATTGTGAAGGCCCCAGGCTGGGCTTTGTTTATTGTTACCAGCCTAACAAAAGCCTCTCGGATTGTGTAATAAATTAGAAGGCAGGCAGGCAGGCAGGAACGGAGCAGGCCTCAGCCGGGCTTAAGGGGAGAAGAAAGGGCACCTTTGCGGGGAGTGCCTGCGCGCCCTCCGATTGTTCAGAGCCGCGGATGGGGGAGAGGCGTCCCTTAAAACCGGCCGAGTGAGACGGAAAGTTAGCAGCCGACTGGACCGAACAATGTCACCCTTCTCCCGCAGGCTTTTAAAGCCAGTTGAAAGGAGGCGCCCCTTGTTCTGGCCGACCCGGAAAGGAATCGCTCTCTGCCCCTGAACAATCCGGGCGCTTTCTCGAGTTAGGGAGCACCCCGGTGCCCACCCTAAACACAATGGCCAGAGAGGCCTGAAGATGGACTCGGTGTGATAGGGGCGGGGGTGGGGGGCGGGGGCGGGAGCGGCGAGGTGGGGGTGGTGAGGAGCAGGAGACCCAAGAGCAGCCCTGCTATTATTATAGGCAGGATCCCATTGTGAGCTGCCTGCTTGATCGCTCGGGGGTCTTTCATCTGGATTTCAGCGGCGTGCGCATCCGTGGGTTTAAACATATAAAACCCACGCATATATCCAGATCCACATTTATGTACCTTACGTATCTTATTGCAGAACCCAAAGGAGAAGGCGCCAAATACTTAGGCAGCTCTGCTTTACATTGTTCGTTTCCCCGCACCCCCTTCTTAATTTGACATTTGAACTTGTCTATTGTCTGAAGAGCTCGGTGCAGATTGCAGGTCAAGCTAAAAGGCTGCTCTTTTTGGAATTTCAAACCAGCACACAGACACAGACACACAGACACACACAGAGACACACACACACACACACACACAGAGAGACCGCCTGCTGGCCTTCAGGGAAGGGAGGACTTGCAATTTATCCGCTGCTGTGGTTGTGCTTGGTTTGTGCGTGCGTGCATGCGCGCGCGTGTTTGTGTCTCCCACTTCACGTTCTCTCGCTGTCCAAGTTATCCATTGTTTCATACTCTCTCTCTGTCTCTCTCTGTCTCTCTCTCTCTCAACCTCCTCTCTCTGTGTGGGTGTTTCCACATCATCACTGCCACTACTTCGTTTTAGGTAATTTGTTAATGGGGACGGACGATGCGTATTATTATATAAGCGCTTATTTCCGAGAAGATTCGGAAAATGGCAGGACTGACGTGGCATTTCCCGTAAACTCAAGTTAGGATGCCTGTAACAAGTGTGATGAAAGGTGGTTCCTCCTTTCCCCACCCTGTGTATCCCTTCTGTCTCGAGTTTAACCACCTGGAAAACATTGTATATAGGAAGGAAGGAAGGGCATCCTAATCTTCCAGTTGTCTTTCTTAATTTCCAGCACAGGAATGATAGACCAATCCGATTTTTAATTCGGAAAGGGAATATATCCTTTTCAGAGGGATAGGGATTACTTTTCATATTATTAATACTACTGTTGGGATTATTATTGTAAATGAACCCAAGGTGATATTAATATGGATGGAGGTGGAGGTACATCTTCGCTACAAAGGTAAATTGCCTGTGAATTTTCCTTGCTTCACACTCCACAGAAAAGTTCGAGGCCAGTTCGAGGCCGTGTAGGGTCTGGAACTCCTAAAGTGCGAGAAGGGTCTGACCTGGCTAGGGAGAGAAAGAGACCCAAGAAAGCCGAGGCATTGAGTTTTTGCGGAGGAGTCTTGGGCCAAATCTGATGGCCCTGGTGCAGATTTGGCCTTTAAACTTCGTTTTTGAAATTGAAAATGTTCCGAAGAACATGGTGGCAGTTCTGCTACCTGAGATAAGCTATTCTATGTGAAGGTTTCCCCCAGGCTTCGCCTTAGAGGTAATTAAACCGCCCATCCAGCTAGCCCTGGTAGGGCTATCTTTTGGAGGGAGGCGCTCGGAACAGGCGGTTCAGGGCCAAGTGAGACTGGTCGTCTGTGATGGGCGTTTTATCCTGTAGCAAGTTTTGCAAAAGTAGCGGTCTTTTTTTTTCCTCCCAAAAGGGTGCTTTATAAAAATGACAAGGTTATAGCACCTTTGTGGGAATTAGGCCGATTTAATATTTAAGCCGGTCTTTGGACGACGATATTTGTGTTGCATGGTTGTCGAAAGTTGCCTAGGCTGGCTGCGGAAGTTGGCGAGGCTTTTAGGAATGGCGTGTTGTATTTCTAAGGCGATTCTAGATCTTCTATGCCTTTGCAATGGGGACCGGGGACCTCAGTTTCTGTCGTTGTGTAGGTGTGTTCTGTCGTTTCCTCCCCTGCTTAACTGGTGTTAAGTATAGAGCGCTAAAATAAGGGTCGGGCCTGGTTTCTAAATTATAAGACTCCCCTTCCAGGCAGCTACTGTATGTCGAGTGAGGTGGAGCGGGGGAAGCCAGGTACGATAGGTGCACGAAAGCAGAAAAAAACGTCGAAGGAGCTAAGGGAGGGAACGTGCACGCGCATGCGCCAGCGAGTGAACGAAGGGCTCCAGACAGATGCTCACGAGGAGGGGGCCACAATTCTCGGGGTTGCCACCTGGGCGCGCTGATAGGCGTGCACGCAAACCCGCGAGGCCAATATAGTTTTTTTTTTTTTAAATGTTCCTCTCACGTTTGGTGAGTTCATTCCACCCCCACCCCCACCCCGCTTCTAAAGGTGAGTGCAGATTGCAATACTTTCTGGTTTTCTTTTTCTTTTTTAAATGTTTGTTTGACAAACAGGAAGGTTCTCCTGGGAGAAAGGCCTTTGTGGTGGATCCCAACCCAGGATTACATTAATCAAGGCAGTATTTCCCCAGGGCTGTGCAGCACAAATTAGAGTAAATCCAGATAAAATTGGATCGGCGACAAGCCCGAACGCTTAGAATAATCTGCTCCCCTTGCATTTTATTATATAAGGCCCCCAAATCTTTAAAGATCATCTGCGACCCCTTCTAAACAGCCGCTTGTGGGGAACTTTGCACCTTGTTCAGAGGCCAGATTGATGCCGTACCTGGCAAGGCGCCTCTCATTTCTGTGCCCCTCTCCCAGTGGTGACACAGCCATAGCAAATAATCTAAATCCTTGTTTTTGAGCCATTGGTTTATAAGGTGGCCCGAAATAACAAGCGCTCTGAAGAAGTAGCGATTTGCCCCTGGAAATAAACCAGCCTCAGATGTCGACAGCAGTAGAAAGGAAAGAGAGTCTCTAGGCTTGCAGTTAAAACAAAAAAACAAAAACGAAATACAGTAGGTGAAAAAGGAGGCCTTTGGGTGTGAAAGTGCGGAGTCGGGCTCAAGAGGCTAGTCCTCTGCGAACCCCCGAGGAAGGAGAGCTGAACGGTGAGAGAAAAGAGACGCGCCGCGATCCTAGGAACTTTTCCAAGCTGGAAATTGGAGAGTGGGGAAGGGGCGAAGTCATTCGTGGGTGCGTGCATCGTCCTTGCACGTCGCCTCGGCTTTCTTCGTCGGCCTCCGAAAGATTTCCTTCTCTGGGGAATCTGCTCCGCCTCCTTGGACGTCGGAAGGCAAAAGAGAGCACCAGATGCGCCTTTCACGCTTTGCGGCCGGCAGCTTGACCCTAGCGGGAGACTTTTAATCTAAAGAAGCCGGGAGAGGGGTGCGCGCGGGGGGGGGGGGTGGGGTGGGAATGGGTGGAGAGAAGAAGGCGGGCAGGTGAGATCCGCCTCGCAGCAGCCCGGCGGGCGAGACGGCTCGACGGGAAGGTGCGTCCCGCCGCGGGGGCTGACAGGTTGCCTCTCCTTAAGCGCCGGAAGGCGCGGAAAAGGAGCTCCCCGCCTCGCTTGCGCAACTGCCGCCCGCCCGAAACGGCGCGACCCATTGGCCGACCCGAGCCGTTCTCTCCGTTTGGGGCTGCTTCACTTTCCCGAGTTCAGTTCGCCGCCTGGACCGTCCGCCACGCGCGCGTGCCCGCGCTGCCACCTTTCCCGCGGTCCGCCCCGGCCTGTCTCCCGTCAGCGCGGTTTATATCGGACGGGGCTGAGGCCGGTCAGCCGGCTCCTCGCTTCCAGTTGGGGTGGGTGGGAGATGGTGGACAGGGGAGCCTCTATTTCCAGACTGGAAACAGCTCTGCGGAGAACGGGGGGGCAACGGAGGAGGAGGAAAGAAGGAGGGAGAGGCTGCATTAATGAGTCTCGCATAACAATTCTCGCGCGCGCGCGCGCCCCTGCAGCGGCTGTTCCTCCCGCCGTCCCGTCTTTCCCGCCTTCGGTAACGAAAGGACAGCCTCGGGTGCGTGGCTGACGCCGCCGAGCTGGGTAACCCCGTTCGCTCTTGCCCCGCCTCGCCTTGACACCCCGTTCCGAGAGACCTAGCTGCCGCGGAAGCTGTCCCGCCGCTCTCTTGGACGGCCGGCCGGCCGGCTGGTATATGGCTAGCCCACCGCGGGCACCCAGACCTGGCGACCTCCGCTCGCAGACTCGCAGTAGTGACCCGGGCTGACGGGATCGTTAGTTTTCTATTGATCTATTGAGCTAGCAGAGAGATGCGCGCGGAGGAGTGTGTGTGTGTGTGGTGGTGGGGGGAAGCGGTGTGTGCACGCGCGCGCGCTCCCGCCCCGCTGCTCTGTGGCGATGCGTTTGGTGTGTGGTGGCGGCGGCACCGGCACTGGCGGAGCGCCGCGTTTTTGAACGCTGTGCCCCCTCTGCTCTTCCTTGACTGGGTACCTTAGTTTGATTGCACTCTTTTATTTCTCTCTTCTTTCCATCCGCCTTCCCCCCGCCGCCCCTTCCTTGCCGCGAGGACCAAAAATACCAGAGGGAGAAAAAAACTTGCTTCTTCACTTGTCTCCTTCTTGACAGGGCTGATCAGTTAACCCAGGAGCCCTTAGATTAAGGTTGGTATGATTGCGGAAGAAAACCTTCACTTCCTAGTAAGTTTCCCCCCCCCTCCCTCAAACAACCCTCCTTCTTCACCTGATGAATAATATTCTGTCTTGGTGAAAATTTAGTAACTGTAAAAAGGGAAAGGAAGACATTATTTTTTGTGTGTGTTGGTACGCTACAGTTGTGCTTGTGGTGGTTATTATTTCTGACTGATTTCAGTTTGATAGGTAAGAAGTTTGTAGGCTGGCCAAATACAGGCTATATAAAAAATATCATGTTTATTGAACTCTTACCAAAAACGTTGTAATTTGTTGCGATTATGCAAAGCACGCATATGTATGTAATTTTTCTATTGTTTAATTGAAATTCAGTATCTGAGTATATGTTTTTGCTGCCTGAAATGTTTAGGTTTGTGAATAATCATTATGGTATGCTACTATCACAAAGTTACTGGACCTTTTTTTCCCCTGGCTGACATCTTTCAATACTTTCAGAGAAGTTATTCCTTTATAATTATCTGTTTGCAACAATGTATTTGGTAACATATTTCATATCTGTTAATCTATTTCTTTATCATTTAGCTTGACATTGCTTACCTTCAGGCATGAAGAAAAATTATATTGTCCAAGTTATGTATGAAAGATCTTACACATTTTTTCAGTGCTGTGTTTGAATCAAAAGCTACAATTTTATAGTTATTATTGGAGGAAATAAATGCAGCGCACCATTTATTTATTTACTAGATTGCAAGTTAGAGTAATAATTAGCATTTATAAGCAAATGAATAAACTAATCATATTGAGCTGTTAAGTTAACCAAAGAGTTTTAAAAATGTATTTCCAACCTCCCTTTCTGCAGCTAAATATGTATAACATCCTAAAAATTATTTACTTACTTTAGATAGGAAAAAATAAAACACATGACAGTATAAATTGGAATGTCAATCTACATTGTGCAAGATTTTAGCACAAGTGATTTAGTGCAATTCCATTTGTTTGAATCATAGTGATATGAAATGGACATAACAGTTGTATTAATAAGGAAAAATATTCTTTTAAAATATGAAGTGTTTGACATGTGAAAGTTATTAAAACATGGGAAATGGGTAAATGTTATTTTTTTAAAATAAAATTAACCTGAACTTCATTTTTCACAATAATTATTTAATTAGGTATAAATATTTGATTTGGATTCCACTAATAGAATTCAACTTTTTGCATAATTTTTAAATAGAGATAAAATGTTACCTTCACAGTTTGAACCCATCACTTCGATTTGAAATACGTTTTTACTGCTTTTAACAAAATGATGTATTAATATCACATTTTTTAAAAAAATCCAAATTTCTGAAACATACTGACAAGAGAATGTGTAATATTGGTTATATTTCAGCACACAATTCAGTGTGCTTAAGTCCACTGAAAATGATTAGATGGTGTTTATGCTTATTTTTATAAGAAGAATTTTGGATATGTATTTATCAAGCTAAATGCTTTTTTTGCAGTTCTTATGCTTTCATAAGTAGCAAATATTATCATCTTGTAAGCCCCTACATATAAATAAGAAATAAATGCATTAAACATAACTTCAGTAAACCTATTTTATTTGTTGCATATCAATAATATATTATAGTATATAAATTAATATTAGTATCTTGGGTACAAAATAGTTAATCATTAGGATTTGGCCTGAATAAAATAGAATATTTTTTTCTGAGCAATCAAATATTACAACAATCTATACAGAAATAAAATTTTTGTGGTTTTTTTAAATAATGTTTTTAACAACAAAATTAAAATAGAGAGCTGTGGTTTAAAATATTTATAATGAGTTTAACATATCCTCGCAAATAATAAAAGGATCAAGCACATGCTAGTGATCAGAATATTGCCATTTTTTTCAGTGGGTGGAGAAACAGTATTGGGTCCTTTGATCATATTTCATTTAGCACTTTGTTGTCCTTCTTTGCTCTAGAAAAGTAGGTTTTAATCTAATTCCTCTGTGTGTATTTATCAGACCAGGATGCCCAGCTTCCTCTGAATTTGGCAACTCAAAGCAGCATGTTAACTTTTTCAGTAATAAGAAAAACTTTTGGTTCGATGCTGTAAGAAAAATCTTCAATGTAATATAATCAGGAGCTTATTTTGAACCAATGACAATCCAAAACTGTTTATAGAACTGAACACATTCATTTAAAAATAAACATCCTGTATTTTAAATTTTCTTTTTTTAATGAACATGCTGCAAAATGTACATACATGCATACATGCATATATAATTTGTTTATTTATAAACCAATCCATTTCATGTAGTTATGTTACTGGTACTTGCTTAACAAAAGAAAATGGAAATGAGAAGCACAAAGGTTTAACAAAGTATGCAGCTTTTATATGCAAAAATAATGAAGAACCAAATAGAATGTATGAAATATGTGCTCCTTTAAAACCTTTTGGTTTTGGTTTTGACTTAATTCTTCGGGGTGTTTGTATCAAACTATAATAATTTGTTTCACAGCGCTGTAAAAGAGTTAAGTGTATTTAAACTAATTTAAATCTATTAATTTGAATGAGATTTGACTTCAGAAAGTTGTGGATTAGAATATTAGAAAGTTTCTTTTCACATTATTAAAGTATTTTTTCCTGCGCAGACTTGTTAATGCATCCATACAATTACATTATGCATCCATACAAAAACTCAAAAAGTCTGAAAAAATCTTTGACTTTTTGCATGGATGCATGTATAGTATAAGCATATTCTTTTTATCTTACTGAAGAATATTCGTGCAAAATTTATGAAATAGCGATATGGAACTGAACTATAACAAAAACCAAGCAGTTTGCAATATCATTCATCTATGTACTATGAATAGATATCTATATATTGTGAGAGACAAAACAACATCTATCACTTTTTACACCTGTTTGCAAACAAGAATATTTTTCAGTTGAATTTGATTTTTTTTCTTAAATCCTAAAAAGTTTTTAAACCTGTAGCATTATATGTAATGTATAAAAGAAAAAAGCCACTAAGGAATAAATAAATAATTTAATCCATTAATTAAAAAAATAAAATATTAACAAATTAGCTTCTGGATAAATATAAATACAATTAAATGAAGCTGTTTGATATCACTTGAAATGTACAATTTTTCTGACAGCAGAAAATATACCTTAATGCTTGCTTAAATTTTTTTAGAAAAACATCGTCTTGAAAAAAAAAATCAGTAACTTGAATTTAATCTTGTTTTTACAGAGGTTAAAAATATAAAGTACCAAGTTAGGAATTATTTATCTGAAATCAATTCTATTTGGTGCTAGTTTCCAAAACAGACGCACAGATACACATCAAGTTTCAGCTGCATTTGAAGGTACCGATTTTAATCTACAGTGGTTTGGAACCTGTATCCCGTAGGACTCCTTTCTTCCATATGTGCCTCTTGGAGGATTCAGATAATTTCTTGAAGATCCATAAATCTGCACTGGTAATTAGTGAGGGCACTGTGTTGACACCCTCATGTCATGCCCTGCTTGTGGATTTCCATAGGTGTATGACTGACCATAGTGGGGACAAAGCACTAAACTAGATAACCCCTTGATCTGTTCTGTCCTTATGGACCAACTCTATGGAACACCATACTTGAAGCTTTAGAGCTTAATATTTTTAAACAAGTCTTACACAAAAAGACATTCATATTGAATTTTGTATAAATATTTAATGTATGCTCTAATTGTGATTTATATTTCTGATTATATTACCACTATTCAGTTTTTTTAAAAAAATATTGTCTTATCCCATTTGGGATTTGGGGTTAGATAGTGAGATTATATATATAACATGCAAAGATTACATTGAATAATACAAGCTTAACAGAAACAATGTTTCTAGAATCCTTTTATTAATAGTAAACTATCACAGAAATTTCATATGCGCATATTACTTTGTAGGTTTCACCAGTGCAGTTTAACATTTTCAAAAAATAAATAGGCTGAAATGTGGCTTTTGTAACCTAATATTACATATCTTAAGTTATAGTACAAAGCTAACATAGCTAGTCTGAACTTTTATTTTGTTCGAGAAAATATTTAATTGGAAGTATATTTTAGGCTGCAGCCTGATGCACCTATTTTAAAGGAAGTCCCATTGCCTATTTACTCAATAGGATTTACTTCTGAAATAGCACAGAGGATTTGCTCTTTTAATTATCTCAGTGGAGATCCTCAATAAGTGTTGTTTAAGACAGTAAAGCAGCTACAAAAGTAGACGTTTTATACAATTCTATCTGGATGTCCATAAAAATTATATTTGAGAAAATGCGTTTAGGAGTACCATTTTGGTTAGGCCAATAATCAAAATTAAAATATACATGTATATAAATAATGAATGAGTCAAGTTAAGGCCACCCTATCAAATACTGAGCATGTGTCTTAATCACAAGGTTAAATCTTATGTTGTCAGTAATAAATCTACATTTGTTACAAGTTTAGTTTCATTTTCATTGGGAAGAGTTACCTTAAAAATGGTCTGTTTAACACTATCAGCTCAAGGTACTTTTCAAAACACACACACATGTTAAATCTAAATAAAAGTGGTAACCAGAAGAAAGGAAATGGAAGACCATTGGCTGTGATTTGAAATGACAGCTATATATATATGCCACCACCCTAAGATTCTGGGTGTTTTCATGTTGGAAAGGATTTATTTAATAATATATTTAAACTGAAACTTAGATTCAGTCTTCTTTTCAGTTAATGAGAAACAAGCTCCACCAAATTTGATAAGAATATTTCAGATGTGCTTAGGATTGTACTATAGGTTGAAGATACCAACAAAAATTGCTTCTCTTAATGGTAGAATTGTTTTTTTAAATAGTTGACTTTGATAAAATAAGCCACAAAAGAGCAGGTAACAAACAAATACAAAACCTTTTTTAAATAAAAAATACTACTCCACACTTTTATAGAATTTTGTTAAGCCAATTACATATAAAATAAACAAAACAAAATAAGCAAGATATGAAAGTAAACATATTTTCCACATTATTTTTCTGCAATTTTAAGTTTTGTATTCTAGTCATCTATATATATATATTGTTTACAAGACAAAACAACAGTAGCTTATTATTTATTCTTTATTGCTGTGAGAGAAAAAACGGATGTTTCCATGACAATGGTGAGATCAGCAATACTTTGGGCAAACCTGTGGCCTTCTGTTTCCCCAGTGGGGTTGATAATTTTCTTTGAATAACAATTTGTCATACCACGTGCCATAGGTAATAGTTTTGTAAGTGGATAACAGCTGATACAGGTAAATAAACCTCCATGTCTAAAGGCGCTATGTCTTTATGTGAGGGAAGCAAACAACACGTAGAACTTGCCATTATGTTCTGCCTAGAAATTCTTATTGCTAAATACTGTGGTAAATATTATATTTCACTAGATCAGGGGTATCCAATCTTGGCAACTTTAAGGCTGCATGGCTGTCTGGGGAATTCTGGGAGTTGAAGTCCACAGGTCTTAAAGTTGCCAGGGTTGGATACCCCTGAACTACATGGATCTATGAGTTCTGCCCCAATTAAATTTTTCTTATAGATATTCCAATTTTTTTCTGAAAGTAGTTTGACATCTTTTATTATTTGAGACACAATATGCTACAGATCTTTGGAGTTTATGAAAACTACATTGTTTTAATATATTGATAATCGAAACTAAATTTTATTAACCACCAGCAGCATAACTCTAAAAAATATTACAATGAACTCCCATTCATTTTAATAAGATTTACTCCCAGGTAAATGGGTGTAGAATTGTAGCCTTAATTAGCTTTATCCCCTAAAATTATGATTGCATCAATGCCTGGGAGTTAGTCCCTTTAAGTAGTGGTTGTTTTCATGCAAATATGCATAGAACTGTGTTTCTTGAAAGTGAGTTTTGTTTAACTAATACACTAATAATTCAAATAAATCTATTAGGCTATAAGTAAAATTTGCTGTAGATCTTATTAATAAGCATATTAATATATCATTAATCATGAAAACTTCATGCAGTTAAAAAAAGGAGCGAAAAATATTCAGTGGTTTTTTATTCTGAAAAAATATATTAAAAAAGAGAAAAATGACTAATTATCGAGGTGCAATGTTACTAATGAAGCTCTCAGTATAGACAAATTGAATTACATTTAGAAATATTTTTTCTCTAAATTTTTGCTAAATATGTTACTATACATCAAAAAATGAGATAAAAAAATAAAACAAAAATAAATTTTAAAGTTGGTATTTCCTTGTTTTATTCTTGAAGAGCAATTAAGTCATTATGCATTTTATATATTGTTTGTTTAAATGAAGATTTTCTTATCAAAAGTTCTGTAGCAGCTTTGGTCTTTTCATCTTTTCATCTCATCCTGTTAAAGTTTGATGATAAATTTAAATTTAAGCTGCTAATACTTCATACAGTTACATTATTCCTATTTACTCCTTTTCTCTCAGTTTAGCAATTGAGTTTTTGACATTAAGAACCTTTCAGCTATTATTTCTTTCTTTCCAACAGTTTACTTGTGAAAAAAAACCTCGTTATGCCCATTTTACAGAAGAGAAATCAAGGTTGAGGAATCTTGACCTACCTACTCTGGATTTCATTTTCAAATCTAATATTGTGCATATGGAAAACAACTAACATACCATAATGATGTTTAGAATTTAAACATCAAAACCCTAAAAGCCATTATTATTGAAGGCTTTTATGTTTCAAAACTTCTGAAGAATTCCCAAGAGACATTATTTAAAATAAAATGTGATAATATGATTATGAAAAATCTAGACAGATTAAGTTGTTCTTAGAATAATAACAAAATATATTTAGTATAATAGCTACAAATATACTAATTTGCCTGCTGTTTTCAGAAAAAGAAACTGGGTGTGTTTATGTTGAAGAAAGACATAGTGATGGTTAATTCTTTCTCCCAAGCATAGATGTGCCTGGTAAAAAAATCCCCACTGAACAGAGTGATCATCACAGATGTGAATAAGTCCCATGTAACACAGTAGGCCTATTTGTATATATTAAGAGACACTTTAAATGTGATACTTTAAAAACACATGTATCAATGTGATCTAGAAAAATATATATATAATATGAAGTGAAGAATAGTACTTTATTTTGTTGTTTTATCAAGAGCACTGCAATTGTTATACAAGCAGCAAACTTCAAATATGACAAATACACATTTATTTTGATAGGAAGTATGGCACTTATTAATTAATGTTAGCGTTAGTAGGTTTTCTGTATTTTTTCCAGTTAAGGCTTTCCAACCTGAAAATAGAAGGCAAACCAAGATTTATAGTAGAAATAATATACAGAGGTTTCATACTTATTCAACGTTAAACCCTGGACATCAATAGAATGTAAATTAGACATACTGGATATTATTTTGCTACTCATGGCCAGATGGGTGGCAAACAAATAAATAATAAATAATATGCAATATACATATGCATAAATGAAGCAAAGACAAACAAATCAAAATAAAAGGTACAATGTAGGAGAAAGTTGCTCCAGATCAAAATCCAGTCTAAAGAAAACACATAGATTTTCTAAAGAAGAATAAACTTGCACCTCTGACAAGAAATATATCTTTAAATAATGCTCAGATTTCAGAGCACAAAAGAGTGGGCTTCTTCATATCACTTAAAATGTTTGAAAGTCAGAAGGGTAACCATAGCATGGCTAAAACAAGATTTGGGTGTTTATTATCATTTGAAGTACTGTTCCCAATAATAGTGGGACATAAAACACCCATTGTTGATCTTGATGGGCGTGGGTAGGCTGATATGGCAGAAGATGGACTTTTAGATGTCTAGAATTTAGATCATCCAGATTTTTAAAGGTGATGATTAATTTAAAAAAATAGGAACCTACTGTGACTTAAACAACAGTAGAATTACCTGACATAATCCATATTGTGTGATTCTGGCAGCAGTCTGGATATACTTTATCCACTACTGTAAACCTTTTTTAGAGGCACAAGCAACTCTTATGCAGAAGATCTGAAACACCATTTTGAGACATAACCTGTATACAGCATGTATCACCTGCAGTTTATAAATTGTATATTAATCTTTTTCAAACAAGTTTTACTGTGCTTATCACAGTATTAGTTCAGAGCGAGTCTACAAAAGAATATTAATCTAATACATTTGAAAATTCAAATCCATGTGATTAATAAGCATTATCTATAAATAAAGTCCTAATGGTTCTTTGGCAATGTTGTAAACATAAGAATCAGAAGCAATTATTGTCATTATTGTTCTGCAAGTACTTTCAGTGAATACCAAATGGCTGTTGCTGTCCAGCTACTTGGCAGATGCATATTTTGTAACAAAACAGATGTCAGCCAGCCGGGTCTGCTTCAATTACACTTGCCCAATGCACAGAGTGTGTAAAGGAAGAAGGAATCAATTTATTGAAGGCAAATAACCTGCTGTTGAAACTGTCTCCTGGCCCTTATTAACCTAGTTAAAAATGTAAGTTTTACACTGTAACACCAAAGAAGCCATTTTCATCCACTGAAGCAGTGGATATCCAATCACCATGATTATTAGTACAAAATGGGCGGTTGAAATATGAATGGTGCATGGATGGATATATGTGTACAAAATGAACTCTTTACCTTTCAGAAAAGAGAGGTAGTAAATAGAATATATTAGCTTCCTATAATAAGGAAAATTAAACCACATTCTTTACAACTATCCATCCTGTATTTTCTCTGATTTTCTAGTAGGTATTTTCAGTGAAGACTATTGCAATTATTCTTAAAGCTTATAGCTCTTCTGTGTGGATTCAAGCTAGTATGCAAAATATGTACCATTTTTTACAGTATTTGCCCATAACAATATTTTCTGAAACTGTTACATTGCAAAGTATGTTTTCTTTGCATGAAATAAGATCCTATACTTTGAAAATGGTCTGCATGCATGTTTTCTCTAATAATAGTTTAATGCTTGTGAAAAAAATGAAAGCATTTGAAAGCAATGCATATAGCATTAGGATATAATGATAAACAGATACTGCTTGCATTGAAATCATCACCGAAACTATTTGTCTTTATTCTTAGAAACTGTTTAATATTTGTTGATATTTCTGCTTTTTATCATTGCATTTCCTAAATCGATTCCCACATTAAAGGCTGGAAAAGTTGACTTTTGATGTCTGCCATAGGCAATCTTAAGAACATCAGTAAAAAATGTCATTAATTATAGTCTTCCTTTAATTTGGATGGTAGAAATTTATTGAATAACTGATTAATATTTGAAATTAGACTTTTATTTTTTAATACAAATTTTCAGTTAGTAGGAGAAATGGCATGGGACAAATTAAAAACAAAACAGTGGATGTGATATTTTAATTTTAAAAAACTGTTAAGGTCATTTCTGTGTTCTCATAAGAATAAGAGCTTTGTGAGACAGATAGATTTTTAACTGGGAGAGGATCTAACGCTAAACTCCAGTCTAGGCCATAGTCTTCCTTCCTTCTAGAAGTTCTATTCATTTCTACAAACCACTACAAAATCAAGGTACTAATCCATCAAGCTTGCATAGCCTATTCAGGAAGTAGAGTAGCCAGAATTTCTGATAGGACTTTCTACAGAGTTCTTTTGAAGACTAAACAAGTTCTTGGTCACAAGTTGCCTAATGTCTTATCTCCAGAATTATGCTTATTTCCCCATTTATTGAACCAAACTCTTTTTATTTTGAAAACAGACCCCTCCCCATCATTTGATGCTTTACTTTGCAGCTGACTTAAACTCCTGGTTGTTTAAAGTGCACATGACAATGAAAGAGCTTGATTTA
The DNA here is from genome assembly GCF_049901715.1 of Pseudonaja textilis. NCBI lineage: Eukaryota > Metazoa > Chordata > Lepidosauria > Squamata > Elapidae > Pseudonaja > Pseudonaja textilis. The sequence continues at coordinate 22,453,884 of NC_141997.1, read as the reverse complement.
GAGAATGAAGGACCTACAGCTTTTGATTTAAGAAAAGTTGCATCTTTTGATTGGTATATTTAGCAGATAGTGCAGGTCCCAGCAAACAGATAAGGAAGTTCAGCCTAATAAAACTTAAAGTGGATTGGATACATCCCCACTCCCCCATGTGTATGTGTGCATGTGTGTGTGTGTATATATATATATGTGTGTGTGTGTTTATAATATATCTGTACCTTCACTGAGCTTGCTTTCTCACTGTTTTCATATTAATTTCTATTTGGCAAAGACCAAGTAAACATCTTATGAACTAGTAACATTTAGAATCGTAACATCTGAGCCACTTTAAAACTTAAATTAAGTTGCTAAGGAGGAAAGATAAAACCTCTGCTCTTCAGTAGCTTGTGGGGCTTATGATATAATAGCCAATGATGATATTTTAGGTGGTTTTGTTTTGGCATGAGATAAAGAGCTTTACAATCACCAGGTCTAGTACGAAAAGGGGGATTCTTAAAATCCCACAAAGATATTCAAAGTTAATTTCACATATACATGCAATATTATATAGTTAAATTATCAATATCTAAATCATTTCACTTACTTGAAAATAGGTAAATTAAACATATAACATGATGTAGACATTCTAAATATCTGACTAATTCTCAATTCTAATGAAATGCTTTTTGGTAAATTATTATTCAAGTATAGAAAGAGGAAAATTATTCAGATAGTTGCATAATTGACAAATAATAGAGGTCAATCCATCTTTGTACTATAACATTTTATCTGTTATGAAAGCATTCCATAACTATTTTGTTGACTTCCTATTCATTTACCACTTGCATATATTTTTAAAACTTTACAAAACCCAATGAATTGTCCAGAACAAAATATATTCATGAGTGAATTTGTCCACTAAAATTCATTACCATATTTTGAGCATCACCTCTCATCCTTGGATGATATGAACATCCTTCCTAATAATGTACATAGATGTTCAATAGATATTAAATATATATTTTCTTGAATTAATTGTAATTTTATATCTCTGCAAAGAAGATATAGCTGCCAAAATATGTCCGGTTGTGCCTATTTCACTTTCACATTCCATGTTGTGAAATCCGTGCCTTAGCAGAGGAGGCTGAATTCCTGAAGATAATTTTAAATATGAGACCAAGAACTACAATGAGTCTCTAGTTCAGAAGCTAGACAATTTCTTGCTCCTGTGCTACTCTGCCCTTGCAAAACAGCTTATTATCAGTATAGTATGTGTACAGACTATTGTATGTATGTACACGTACACAAACAGTATGCATTCTGTATGTGTAAATATGTAGTATCTATATAGACTGGGAATTTTGTAGGGTAATCCTGGACATTCATATTTTGATTTCAGATGAGGCATTAACACATCAATTCCAGAAGTTTTAATTCAACAAGAAGTTTTATATGATTTCTTTTGGATATAGTAGCCCACAACTTCTAGCATCTCTGCTGTTAAGTAAAGGAAATCAGACTAATGGAAGATACAGTCATAAGGGTTGCATCAGGAAGCTAATTCTGAATAGTGTTGTTCTGCAGTGTCAAATGCAAGCTATTGCACTCACATCTGATTGGTGAATTTATCATAGCTGTTACGGGAAAAGGAAGCTGGATTAGTAGAGATTTAGTTTGAGGCAGCAAATCTTTATGGTGTTAAACTGTTAAGGGAGAGAAGTGCAATGGAGTAAGGAATACTAAGATTTGGCATAGATGTTATGAGATAAATGTAATTGAGTCAAAATATGTGAAATTACATTATGGAAGTTAGAGTGGGCAACTTTAGACAAGGAAAAAAGAGACAGATGAAATTTTTCTTTCTTTTTTTGAGGGGGGGAAGGTGGATGATTTTACTTTCAATTGTCTTAGCCTACAAGTTTAAGAGGGGTTTTTTTAAAGGCAAAGAATTAAATAGATTTAATTCTTTGTATAAAAATGTACGTATCAGGAAAAACAGAATGTGAAGAAGGCATATAACTGCTCAACATTGTATACAATATATCTGGGATTATTATTTTTAATTGAGAAAAAAATGACTATAAACCTGAAAATGCACCTGGAGTATACTATGAAAAATGATTATATACCATAGTGAACTTTGGAGTTTCTGTACTGTATTGTATAGGTTTATTGGTGAAACTGGAAATTTGTGTGTATGTACACTACTTATTTAATATATTTTACTTTTAAAATTATGCTAGTAATTTTGTATGTATTTAAAATTTATTTAAAACAGCCTAGTTTGTGTAAACTTTTGAACACTCTTTGGATAGAAGTGCAAAAATTAAAATATATATAATGATGATAAAGATAAAATGTATGTATAGGGATATACATTTAATTATGGCTTAACTGTATTATATGATTATGATAATTAACAAATAATGTAGGTTAAGTTTTTTTTCAGTAAAAATGGCTTTCATGATACAACCAAAAAGTTCATAGTTGAATTGGGGATTTGATAATATTACTCTACTTATAATCCATCTTTTTAGCCACTGTCGCATACCAACTTTTTCTGAACAATATTTCTTACAGATTTCAGAAGGCTTTAGATTAGGCCAACCATGAGGAAAGTAGTGAAGTTATAAATCTCAAATCTGCTATTAACTAGGAATGGTAGGTGACTTAGGTTGGATCCAAACTTAAAAAAAAACACATTCTCTTTGGATCTGATTTATAAAGAAATATTTCATGAAAACAGAAACTGCACTTTGGAAATGTTGAAAGGGAAACCAACAATTCTAAGTTACCTAAATTATCCATAGTTAGATAGACAAGACAATAGATAAGCAAATTAGCTAAAAGACTGATAGAGAGTGGGAGATGCTCTTTAACATGCCAATTATTAACTCAATATATTGTTACGGCTTCCAAGCTATTAAGGTCTTCTGTGTCAATGTGTACTTGGGGACTGTTTAATATGCAGATGGATGACATGACAGGCTGCAACTACTATTGTCTATCATGTCAGTTCAAATATGTCCGTACATATGTCGTACTCTTGTCATATGTTGTGCACGCGTAACTTTTTAGGAAATAACAAAGTGCCAACATTTATGGATTTATTTTCTCCCCAGATGAGTTCTTTTCAAAGCTCTTGAATGCTTAGTGGAGCTAAAAAGTAATTCTAGGCTTCTGATGAATGTTCTGAAATAACAGTAAATTTATACCTGTATATACGGAAGAAACCAAAGCATTAGGTTGGAAGACTTTATAGGATTGATTTATGTGAAAACTATTAACTCTAGATACAGACTTATTTAGCAGTAATTAGATAAGTCTATATACCTAAGAAACCTGCTAACACAAAATTAAAAAAATAATTTTTGAAAAATACAAAATGGGATACCTCTGATAATTTATGGTGTTGTGATATCAGCTACTTTTCTCTAAAACACTAAAATAAGCAAATTGAGGAGAAAACATGATTCATTGCTTTGCTGTTTAAACAGGCAGAATTCTTCCAGTTGGTGTAACAAATGTGGAGTAGTTTGAGTGAAGAAAATCAATGTTAATTGTAAGAAAAGTATTTTTTTTATTTTAAAAAATGGGTACTTGTAATCTAAGCACTTTAGATTCTTTTCATCACACTTTTCTTCATAACATATTGCATCTTTATCTAGCTACTTTCTTACTTCCCTCCCATCTTTTCTCCCAAGCCTTTTCTAACTTTGAAAAATGAAAATGGATATGGAGATTTTCAAAAGATCACTTTCTCAGAAAGTATGAAATTCAACTTCACACACTATTATTGCTGTTCTCCAATTTTTATTTTATCTATGGAGAAGTTACGCAATGAATGGGATGGGAATCTACTGCACCTACACTAGACTGATTTGTTTTGAAGAGAACTAGTGTCACTTTCTTTTTCTTTAACCAATCCAAAAACTTAGGAAAATAGAGGCAGAGTGATTTCCCCCCTACCCCCCCACCCCTCATTTCAGAGTGGTCATGGTGTTTCTGTCACAATGAAGCCTGGATATTTTAATGTTTTTGTATCTTTTAATATGAACTAAATTTCCCGGGTCCACTATTGTTTCCTTTCTATCTCAATCATGCAGATTGCAGCACATTTTTGGGGGGGACGTTGGTTCTTCAATTTAAAAACATCTTTTACCCCTCTAAAGGCTATGTTATCTATTTTTATTGGTTTTTCAGCTACAGTGTAATCGTTAAAAACAGGATTAGAGCTAAGTTGTTTTGCCTTATATGTTTGTTGTTCATAATTCTTTTTGGAGCCTTCTTTTAACTTGAAATGGATTATTTATTGATCAATTTCTATTAAAGGTAATCCTATGAAGTGCTTTGAGGAATAGTAATGGGAAAAATGAGACAAAATGACATATTTGCAAATACACACAGGCACACAAATAATAAGTGAAGACTATGATTATGTGATTCTATAAGAAGAGGTAAGTCACTATGGGGAGCAGGACAAAAATAATTAGGTTTAAATTGCTAAAGACATATTTATATGAAACATTTCAGATAGGATAAAGCATTTTCTTATAATGTGTTTTGAGGGTTTTTCTGAGTAAGTGTTGAATTTATAGGCTTTGAGTCATCTTGCTAATACTCATTTATTAGGAACAATAATGTAACTAGATGCAGCATTTCTAATTTCTCATTCTAGACTTTACGTGCTTCTTCAACTATTTCTGTTTGCTCTCAATGCTTTTAGTATATAAAGATGATTTAAGTGTAACTTTAGGATTAAAAAAAAAGTTAACTTAGAAAGTCGGGACAAACAATCTTGATAAAATAATATGACATATAAGATATATGAGGATTAGATTGGCTGGAATAATGATTTGTGGAATCCTTTCCAATTGGCAAATTCTGTTTTAGGGAGGGTAAATACAATGTTCAGTTTATAGGGTTTTGGCAAAAGCTTAAATTCTATCCACAATTGTTTCCTGCCTGTTTCTGCTCATAAGAATTATTTCAAGTGCCTCTCTAGAAGCAGATTTTCAAGAATGTTTAGGTCAGTGCCAAACTACCTAGATGGTAATATGTTGTGGAGCTTTGGCATTTATTTGATGAAACAGATAAATGCCATTACCAGGGATAAGTGTAAATGGTAAATGGTTATTGCTCTTACAACCATTTATAAAGGAGTTTAATTGTATGCCTTTACTGTTCTAACTGTGGATGATGCATCTGTGAATTCTTAGGAAGTTGAAGTTCAGACATAAATATCTGAATAGTCTTCCATGAATTTCAAGGAATAATGAAAGCTTTGATTTTCCAAGCCCATATTTAATCTTTATCTTAGCTTAAATCCAGGAGACTTTGTGGGTGAACATGATAAAGGGTTTTTTTAAATTAAAAAAAGACTAAGATATTGTAGAGTCCTTGTATTGGATGTAATTATTTGTGTAGAGGGTAGAACACATTTAGCTTCATGGTTTTTACAAAAGGATGGACCATCCTGTCAGAAGAATGGAAAAAGGATTTAGTGCAACATTTAATTTTTTAGGTATGAGGAACATCTATTGATATACTTGGAATGGATTACAATTTTAAAATTGGGTATGGGCTAAGTCATTTTTTTGCAATATTTGTTACATATGATAATATTTGCATTACTTTTTCACTGAAAAAATTAACACAAATAAGAATTGTGATACATTTAAATTTAGCAGCAGGGCAGGATGAACACAATTATATTATGTATTTAATTATGTTTGAAATAACATTTAGTTTTGAAATACAGCTTCAATCTCAACACTTTCCTAAAATATCAAGTTCTTGGGGAAAACATATTTTAACTGTAAATACAAAATAAAATCGCATTTAAAATGTATTTTGTTGCCCCACATCTAAATTAAGAATAATATAGTAAAATTTATTTGGCTCCGTAGATACCCAAATAAATCTGATTTAATATCTAATGAGATCTAGTCCATATACTTTAAAAAAAAACCACCCATCCTCTGGGCATTGAAATAATGAAAGCAAAAATCAGCCTAAAGCATTGGATAGATTTTTAATAATTTATTTCTGTGCTTCATCTCCAGGGAATAGTTGCCAAAGACTTTTCATTTTATGTTCAATGCTTCCATTAGAAGCTTACAAAAGATACACATCCAATTCATACACATACAGCATGGCACACAAAGAGCGTCTCTTTGTTAAATGCATATGCGTACATCTAGATTTAGAGTGGACATAGAAAAAAATAGTTGGGACTGTGTATATGTTGCTCAAATAGATATATTATGGAGGTGAATAATATGTCTGGATAGTAATCTGTATCTTTGAACAAGAGAATTTCAGGTTGAGCCTACCAATTCCATTGGCAGGCCTTTATAGCTCTGTAACTCTGCCCAAAGGTTAGAGTCATTAGCTAGTCATCTGATCATGAACATTTAATTTATGCATTCCATTGGTGACAGGAGAAATAATAAATCTCTTGCTGAAGCCACTAAGATCAATATTTCCTGGAAGAAGCCATCTTACAAAAATCAGATAAGAAACAGATGTAAATGACTATGTTTTAACTAGGCCACTCAAGTGCAGGCTAGGTTGCAGGAAACAGAAAAAGATAATAGGATTTATTTAAACAAAATTGATAATGGAAGAATCTTCTGGATTAGACCCCATCCTTTTGAATACATTTTTTATTCCCGCTGTGGCAATTTGATTTTTATGGGAAGCCTACAAACGGTATGAATGCAGCTATCGCCTTTGGAATATGAACACCATGTACACCATTATAAATAATAGCTATTTCCTCCAGGAATTTATCTAATCCCATTTTTGTTTATTTTTATTTACTTACTCAGATTGTATATGTCCACAAGGTTATGTGGGTTGCATCCCACTGCAGTACAAAGAAACTCATTATAAGCAAAATAATTTAAAAAACAAATTAATCACGAAAAAACCCGCTACAGTAAAAAAACAATCCCATATAACCAACTATAGACTGATTCAACCACAGCATTACATTTATTATTCCTGCAAGTTCTTTGGAAGATTGGTGCTTCAAACATCTTTCTGAATATTAATAGGAAGGGAGGCTTTTTAAAGCAATCCACATTAGCTGTCATTGATTTCTACATTTTATGGTACCAGTGCCATAACATTTCACTTTCTATTGTCTTGAATGTTCATATTCCAGCATAACTCATTAGTTTTCCTTAGCCTACCAAATAACAGGAAAAATTCTCCTGCCCCACATTTTCCCTACCTTGTATAAATTTATAAACTCTTGTCATGTTTTTTCTTCCTCACTATTTTTTTAAATTAAAAAGTTTCAAACATTTAAATACTTTTGGAAGGTTTGCTACCATCATGATCATTTGGATTGCTTTAATGTACCTTTCCCAATTATTATTATTTTTTATGAGACACTGACGGAAAGTTTCTTGTAATTCAATTGAGGTCAAACCATTGATATGTATAAAGCTTTAAAATATTGGGAATGCAATTTTTGGCTCCTAATGATTCCCAATGTGGAGTTTGCCGCCTACTTGGTAGCTACATAAAAACTTGACTTTTTAAAAAAATAATCAAGCCATGAACTACAATCACCCAATATTTTTTCTTGTTATTCACAAACAACTGAAACACTACTAGCATATATTGTTCTAATATGCTTTAATTTACTCCATGACTGAATTGAATTTGCCATTTTAATGTCCATTGCTCCAGCTACCTAATTGCAATCCCCTTTTACTTTTATAAGTGAATGATTTGGAGTCATCAGGTATTGTTGTTTTAGTTAAAATAGCACGAAGCCCCTTGAACAGTCTGATTGCTTTTCTTTTTATTGTAGGAACTATCCTTTAGATCTTTCTCCCTTTTTTCTTATCTTTTAATTACAGGTAATCCTTGATTTATGACTTACATTTGAGACTGGAATTTCTGTGGTAATTTGGTGTGGTTATAAAATGAATCATCACATAACCAGACCCAATTTTAAAGCCATTTTACCATGGTTGTCAAGCTAATCAACATGGTTCTTAAATGAATCACATGGTATCGATGGCCAGAGCCATGTCCAATAACAGTGGCAGCAGCGGCGGGAACCATGGAAGCATTTCAGCCACTTCTTGAGTGGGGGAGCTGCCTCTATAACTTCCATGGTTCCCGCTGCTGCTGCCACTGTTATTGGAGATGGCGCTAGCGAGAGAGGGATAGCTGCAGCTCGGCCTGGGCTCTTGGAATGCAGGAACGGGCTGCGCACTGGGACTTTTGCAAACTTGCAGAGCCTGAGGCTGGAGCACCAAGGGTAGCAGCAGCAGAGATGCTCGCTCGGCTCTTCTCATGCTCACGCAGCTGCTCGGGATTAAACCAAAACGCAGCACACGGCGTTCCCAGGTACCTCAAAAAAATTTTTTTTCCTGTTGTTACGGGGACGGTGGAAAAGTGGGAGCGACTCAGATGCTGTTGTTGTACACAGCGCTGGCGAGAGAGGCACCAGCACCGGTGAGAACTGTGGAAGCTACGGAGGCCTGAGAAGCAGCTGAAATGCTGCTGGACATCCACGCCGACACCGCCCACCTGCTGACCCGGGTAAGGGAGCCCTCTGTGCTCCACCATGATTGGCTGTTAGGAGCAGCTGATGGTGAAGCGTAGGTTCCCGTGGGGCACTCCTAATGGCAAGTTCCCCCCACCTTCCCCCCCAATTTCGCATGTTTTAAAATAGGCCTAAATTTGGGGGGAGGGTCTTAATTTCATTTTATGCCTAGAAAACATGCTGGGTCTTCCTATTGGTGGGGGCCGTATTGTTGGAGAAACACGGTAGCATCAAACAAAAAGAAAACTATGCAAAGGATCTGTTTTAGGCTCTGTTTCTACATATGGAATTGTGCCATATCAACTTCAACTTTTAAAGTTCATTACTAACAGTCTATGTTATCTACATGTTGTCTTAATTTAGGGTTCACTAGTTACACATTCTCGTTCTTTTATTGATTCTAATTGCATTTAACCAATGTTTTAAAAGTTTACTATGGAGATGTTTTGACCAGTGGTGGGATTTTTTTTTTTACTACCGGTTCTGTGGGCATGGCTTGGTGGACATGGCAGGGGAAGGATACTGTAAAATCTTCATTCCCATCCCTCTCCAGGGGAAGGATACTGCAAAATCCCCATTCCCTCACCTCCCTACTAACCTGCTTTCCAACTCTGTTCTCCTGTGCAGGGCAACAAAAGAAGACCCAGTCAATCAGCTGGTACTTGGGAGGCAGAGAATAGATGGGGGTGGGGCCAACCAGAGGTGGTATTTACCGGATCTCCGAATTACTGAAAATTTCCACTACCAGTTCTTCAGAACTGGTCAGAACCTGCTGAATACCACCTCTGGTTTTGACTAGAAATTGGACATACAAAGTTGCATAGTACTCTATGAAAATAATCTCATACTGGTGTATTGGAGATTTATTGAATGTTTACTCTTATTTCATTGCTTAAAAAAGCAATAATCATTATTTTGTAACTTATTTTTCTATATACTTTCAAACTTGCTTTTGTATTAATGTTCTATTTTGCGGGGGCGGATTGTAATAGTTCCTTTGTAAATAAATAAAAGAAAAAGTGAAATATGGGGTTTAACTGAAATTCCAATTTGTCTAATATTTTATTTTAGCTTTTGTGAAAAGATAAAATAGGTCACAACTATTTTGATAATGCCAGTGTCAGACTATAAACTTGTCAAAGAACCATAATGATAACCAATACTCTGCAAATCTACCTTGCTAGCATCTGTTCTGTCAATGACATATAATTTACCAATCTTTTTTAAAAATACTGTTGTCCATACACAGAATTTAAAGACAAATACTTTTATCCATAAATTTTTAGAATTGTAAGACCACTAGTTAGTGTAGTTAGTCTAATCACATGCTTTCAGAGTAGCTGAAATACTTCAAGGTCTCGGATATTTATACTCATCAGATGCCTTTCTAAATTGGACATTTCAGGAATAGAATTTAAAATATTTTGCACACTATTGATTATGATTTCTTTGTCTATTTACAAATATCTGCTACCGTTTCCCCCCAATAGCGCATAAAACAAAGAATTGCTAACACACAGTCCTGTTTTTCACTAATAAAGATAAGGATCAATGTTCAAGAAAAGAGGAAAGTTTTCTGTAAGCCTGTTGTAATACTTGCAAACTTTGGTGGTCAGTATAAACCTGAAACAAATTCTCCCATAGGAGAGATGAATAAATGTTCTTTAGTTTACTGTCTCTAATTTCTATGGTTGGCTTTTCTAAGGCTATTGTTTGTCAGGCTAAATGTTATATAAAATATTAGCATAGAAGAAAAAAAACAAGTTTATAGTTTCTTTTCTTTTTGTGGAACCATTACATATTTTTGTTTTGGTAGCTTTTTAGAAGTTAAAAGAAAAACCTAGACTAGGTTCTTCATAACTAAAATTCAGGAAAAAATATATTTTCTTTGAAGATATAATGAGAGCTTTTTAAAAAATGCTATTTACTACTTTAAAAAAGTAGTACAGTAAAAAAACGTTGTTATATTTTATACTGCGTCATTCATTGAGCAATTAAGTTACTGATAAGCTTTTTACATTATTTACCATGATGGAAAGATATGTTTACTCAACCTGAGTGCAAATCAACATGAGGAGGCAGAGGTTCAGGGTAAATTTGACTAATGATGTTGTGTTTTCATCCTTGGAAAGAAGCGGGTGGGAAAATGCTTCCTGCTTTTGATGCTATTTTGTCTCTGCTGGAAGAGATCTGAAACGATCCAAGCTGTCATGTGAGAACTCAGTGAAGCTGAGATCCCCTTTGATTGCATTTGAATGTCTCCCTCAGTTAGCTATTGCTTTCTAAACAGAAATACAGCTTCACTTCAGGATGTTATAGTTTTCGTAGATGAACATTCTTCTCACCTTTAAATGGTTAAGGAAAATATAGTGGAAAAGGCGTCCCTTGATAAACATGGTAATGAGGCTTCACTGGAAATAAAATCAATTTCAGATTGACATTTGAACTGCAAAATTGATAGTTTCGCCAATAATAATCAGATTTTTATTCAAAGCTGTTAATTAAGTACAATTTTCTTGCAGGCTATACCATAAAAAAAAAATAAAAAAAAATGTCTTGCAGACATTAGAACTGCAAAGTCCAGCATTCCTAAGTTATACAACAACAGTTTCCTTGGCTCTTGCTTTTAAAGCATTATTTTGCATTATTTTCTTTAACAGAAAGCTCTTCAGTGCGCTAAGACAGCTTTATTTGCAGGAGTTGTATTATATTGCAGATAAATGAGTTGAATTAACCTTCATATTATAACAATCTGTAAATATCCAAACATGTATCAGTAAGTACTGGTAGTCTTCCACTTACAACCAATTCAAATTTCTGTTGCTAAGTGAGGCATTTTAAGTGAGCTTTGCCCCATTTAATGACCTTTCTTGCCACAGTTGTTAAATAAGTCATTGTGGTTGTTAAGTGAGTCTGGTTTCTCCATTGACTTTGATTGTCAGAAGATCTCAGAAGGTGATCACATGATCCCAGGACACTGCCTTTGCTCAAGTTCAGGTTATGTATAGTTTCAGCCTTCGCTGCAATAGTACCCTTTCTTTCAATCACTAATGGACTAATGCAATGCGCTCTATATCGGGCTACTCTTGAAGAGTATTCAGAAGCTATAGCTGGTGTAGAATGTGGCACTGAGTAGTTTTAAGCATCTCTCAGGTTGTAACTTTCTCTGCTACCCAGGCTGTACTAGGTGCCACATTGTTTCCAGGTCCAATTCAAGATCTTTGTTATCAGGTTTAAAACACTTCATGGCTTGGGACCAGTGATATCTGAAGAACCATCTCATCCCAATGACACTGACCAGTACCTCTTGGTCAGGCAGGAGGGTATGTTTCAGATCCTCTCAATTAAAAAGTTTGATTGGTAGAAGCCGTCTCTGTTGCTGCCCCCATCCTTTGTAACAACTTACCCTCAGAGGTAAGGCCAGCTCCTATTTGGCCTTCTGATCTGACTCTGCCAATTGACATAGGAGTAAGAGAGTGATATCAGATCCTAGGGTGGTGGGGATATGAGGATAACTCCCCCTGCCTTTTAAATTTGTAATATTTTAACTTGGTTCTTAATTCTGTTTTCATCTTTGTTTTTTTTTATTTATGCTTTTATATCACTTTTTATGTTTTTATCATACACTGCCCAGAGTCACTGGGATCAGTAGTGCAGATATATGATAAACAAATAAGTAAGTAAATAAATAGAATGAGCCTGATGGGAAACACTACAGGGTGATCCAACTTTGATGTAATGTCCTTAAAACAAGTCAAAATGAGGCTCAGTAGTATGTGTGGCCTCCATGTGCCTGTATGACCTCCCTACAATGCCTCGGCATGCTCCTGATGAGGTGGTGGATGGTCTCCTGAGGGATCTCCTCCCACACCTGGACTAAAGGATCCCCCAACTCCTGGACAGTCTGTGGTGCAACATGGCATTGGTGGATGGAGCGAGACATGATGTCCCAGATGTGCTCAATTGGATTCAGATCTGATGAACGGGCGGGCCAGTCCATAGCATCAATGCCTTTGTCTTGCAGGAACTGCTGACACACTCCAGCCACATGAGGTCTAGCATTGTGCATTAGGAGGAACCCAGGGCCAACCACACAAGTGCATGGTCTCACAAGGGGTCTGAGGATCTCATCTCGGTACCTAATGGCAGTCAGGCTACCTCTGGCGAGCACATGGAGGGCTGTGCGGCCCCCTAAAGAAATGCCACCCCACACCATTGCTGACCCACTGCCAAAACGGTCATGCTGGAGGATGTTGCAGGCAGCAGAACGTTCTCCACAGCATCTCCAGGCAGTGTCACATCTGTCACATGTGCTCAGTGTGAACCTGCTTTCATCTGTGAAGAACACAGGACGCTAGTGGTGAATTTGCCAATCTTGGTGTTCTCTGGCAAATGCCAAACGTCCTGCACAGTGTTGGGCTGTAAGCACAACCCCCACCTGTGGACGTCGGGCCCTCATACCACCTTCATGGAGTCTGTTTCTGACAGTTTGAGCAGCCACATGCACATTTTGGCCCACTGGAGGTCATTTTGCAGGGCTCTGGCAGTGCTCCTGCCCCCCCTTGCACAAAGGCGGAGGTAACAGTCCTGATGCTGGGTTGTTGCCCTCCTATGGCCTCCTCCATGTCTCCTGATGTACTGGCCTGTCTCCTGGTAGCGCCTCCATGCTCTGGACACCAAGCTGACAGACACAGCAAATCTTCTTGCCACAGCTCACATTGACGTGCCATCCTGGATGAGCTGCACTACCTGAGCAACTTGTGTGGGTTGCAGACTCCGTCTCATGCTACCACTAGAGTGAAAGCACCGCCAGCATTCAAAAGTGACCAAACCATCAGCCACAAAGCATAGGAACTGAGAAGTGGTCTGTGCTCACCACCTGCAGAACCACTCCTTTATCGGGGATGTCTTGCTAACTGCCTTTGCTTTCCACCTATTGTCTATTCCGTTTGCACAATTGATTGTCAATCAGTGTTGCTACCTAAGTGGACAGTTTGATTTCACAGAAGTGTGATTGACTTGAAGTTACATTGTGTTGTTTAAGTGTTCCCTTTATTTTTTTTGACCAGTGTACAATGTAATATGAATGAACAGTATAACATATAACAATGTCAATTTGTCCATAGATACTATACTCTTTCATGTTATCATTAATATGCCATTAATGACATTATTTCTTGATCCACTATTACCAGAGTGATTACCAGAAAATTCAATTAATAGTGTAGAAAAACATTTAGAAATCACCTACAATCAATTTTTGTTAGAGTCTGTTTGGGACTGGTGTAATGTACTCCTTTGGGGGGAAAATATTCCCTGAATCCCACAAGGTATTGCAAACTACAACTCAGTAAATTGTACCCATAGACTTGCACTGTATCTAACAGGATTATTCTTTTGTTACGCTTCATATCAAGCTTCATGTACTTCAGTAAAATACATTTGCAGTTAGATGTAAAGTGTGTTTGTTGTGCTTTGTGTGTATGCCAGCATTGCCAGGTTGACTTCTTCCAAATTATTGTTCTTGAAGACCAGATATGGTATTGTTCCACTGCCTCTTGTATGTAGCTATTTGCATTTCAGTGGATGCAAATAACATAGAGTTCCTTTTGCTTCCTTTGGGCTATTCACCTCACATTGACACCTGAAAACAAATTTGGGTGCTTTTGCAAAATAATAATAATAATAATAATAATAATAATAATAATAATAATAATAATAATAATAATAATAATATTGCACAGGCTGACTACAAACAGCAACATGACAAAGTAGCAACAATGATGCAATGGAAGAAATGCCATTTGCCCTCAAGGAAGAACTAGTACGACCACAAAATAGACAAAGCAATAGAAAGTGCTCTGGGACTTTAAAATTCAAATACACAAGTATCTGCAATATAACATCCCTGACTTAACAATTGCCAATAAGAAAGACAACTGGACAGAGGATGTTGAAGTACCTGGAGACAACAGAAGAGAAGAAGAGAAAGAACTGGACAAAATAACAAAATACAATAATCTGCAAATAGAAGTATTATAGAATGACTGTGGCAAAGAAAGTAAAGATAGTAGTAATAAGTGCCTTGGATATGATCTGAAAACATCTGGCGCACCACTTGAATGCCATTGACAAAATCACAATCAGTCAATTGCAAAAAACAGCTTTACTTGGAACAGCTTACATCCTGAAATGATACCTTTAACCCCATCAACATCTGGCTGACTGTGCAACGAAACATAATAGAATTGCTGCTCAGCACTGATTGTATATGCAGCTGAAATATTATAATGAAATTTGGAATGGAGAAATGTTCCACCCTCACCATCAACAGGGGAAAAATTGTGAAAACTGAAAGAAATAAAGTGACCTACGGAAGCAACATCAGGAAGCTGGATGAAGACAATCACTACAAATATCTGGGCATCCTTCAAGCTGACATCAAGTGTAATGAAGTCAAGAAGAAAGTTAGGAGTGAATAAGAGTAAATAAGATCTAAAAGTTCAAAATCAGCGAAGGAAATGCCATCAAAGCAATTAACACCTGGACAGTTCCAGTCATTAGATACATTGCTGGTTTACAACTGGAATTTCTCTCACCACCCCCTGAAAATTTTGTATTCTGTCCAGTCTCATGGGACAGTTCAAAGAGAGCTCTTATGAATTCGGTCATACAACACCTAGTGGACATAAGGGCTATTCATCCAGTCCCCAAACATCAATGGGGATGTGGTTTTTATTCTTGTTTTTTCGTGGTCCCTAAGATCTCGGAGGGGTGGAGTGCCATTCTTGATCTAAAATTTTTGAATGAGTTTATCCCATACAGGCGTTTCAAGATGCAGACCCTGCATTCTATTCTAGAGAGCGTTTGGGAGGGTGACCTCCTCTCCTCCATTGGCCTCACGGAGGCTTACCTCCATATTCCCACCTGGCTTCATCATCGCCAGTTTCTCCATTTCTGTTACCAGAACTTCCACTTCCAATATCGGGCCCTTTCCTTCAGGCTCTTGTTGGCGCCAACACAAAGGTCCTAGCAGCATTGGTGGCTTCACTCCAGTCAGTTCCAGTGAGAATCCAATGCTACCTGGATGACATCTTAATACAGTCATTGTCCATCCAATCTGCCCATTGAGACTTAAAAGCTACACTGTGCTGTCTCCAGAACTATGGCTTTTTCATCAACACCAAAAAGAGCCACCTATCTCCCACAACCAGAATACTTCACTTGGGAGTGGTCATCGACACATCCCTGTGCTAAGTCTTTCTATCTCCAGCCTGAGGGAAAAGCCTTACTGACATCATCCATCAGGTTCAACATCAACACACTGTTCCCCTGAGGAGGGCGGAGCTGACATCGCAACGATACGGCATGCAATAGCGGAGGTCTGAGATTGCAGCCAATATCTTTGCCTCTGGACGGTCCAAATGGACCTAAACCATCCCGAAGAGATGGTGATAGTGAAGGGCGTATCCTGTAGATCCCAGGGATACTGCAAAGTCCCTGGTTGATCCAGGAGAAGCCCTTCTTGCCGGCAGCAGAGAGGCAGCCATTCAAACTGCTGAAGTTGGGACAGCTCCGGAACGGAAGAGACTGGAAAGAGAAAGTGTGTCGGTTTGGTGAGAACTTTTTTTCTATCATTATTCTAAGACTTAAAAGGACACCCTAAGGAAAAGAAAAAATCTGTAAAAGTTTTGACAGAACTGAATAAGCAGCGGTTTTTAAATGGAAGCATCAAAGTAAGGCTTGGTTCTTTTTTCTTTTTCTTTTTATTACTGGACTTCTATCGCGATTTAACATTTGCTAACTGGACTGGCTCCTTTCTTATTTACATCTATTTTTTCCTCTCTTTTTCGATTTTGTAACATTTTAGGATAGAGGCTCCCTTTAGTTCTTTTTTCTTTTTTCTTATATATACTTTCTCTCTCTTTTTTTTTTAACACACTGTTCCCCTGTTGCAGTTGTCCACACTACTGGGGAAGATGATATCATGCATCGGGATTGTCCCGTGGGCATGGCTTCACTCCCGATCTCTTCAATGGTTCCTGCTCCCTTTTCAACAGGCAGGAACCAGCCACAAATCGATCAGAGTACAGCTTTCTCCTCAGACCCGGCGTTCCTTCAAGCGGTGGCTTTCTCCAGCACTCTGGAGGGGTCATCTGTTAGATGAGTCTAACCCTTCCTGGGGTCTCTAGCAGCATAGATAGGGCGTTCTCAGGTAGTTATACCAACACCTAATTGTTATGAGATTTACTTAACCATGGTGATTTACTTAAAAACCTTAGCAAAAGGATAAATTGCTTAGCCACAAAAGTTACAGTTCCAATTGTGGGGATAAGTCAAGGATTACCTGTATTTTTCCTACCATCTACTGGTTGCCTGTATATAGCTTCTGTATATGAATGCAGCCTAAAACTATAATTATAGAATGGAGGATGATAAATTGTAATTCTTTATCCTCTGTCTGTCCTTATATTTGTAGCCTGAAGCCTAACAAGGTATATTTTTTGTAAGCAGAAATAATCAGATACAGAAATCCTCATTGCATTTAGTGGTAACAGTGCTTAACAAGTCACATGGCAAAAGCAACATGTGGAAACAGACTGCAGGAGTAAAGTATTCTCTCTCAGCCCAACTCACTTTGCAGGGCAGTTGTGAGGAAAATAGGAGGAGGAAGGAATACCATATTTGCTCTCTTGAATTATTTATAAAAATAATAAAGGTGGGATACACACACACACACACACACACACACACACACTTACATAAATATGAATAAATACATTTTGGAATGAATATCAATGACATATATCATCCAAAGTTTGGTTTACATACTTGTGGAGAATATATAAGCTAAACCTTAAATCTTGTTAAACATTTAGATTCCCTGTGCTAATGTGCTTTATGAGAATCAAAAATAGAAACAGAAAAAACTAAGGGTGCTTGCAGTGGAATTAGTAATAATTATTATCTGTCCATATGAAGATTAAATTTGATTTCTACTTAAGCAATATTAAAACATTAAGAATGAGGAAAATATAGTTTCAGTCTAACTGGAATTGGATAATTTATTCTTAAATTGCACTATTATATGTATGATTCGTTCTTAAAAAGAGCTGTGCCTTCTGGGAAACTTAGGGCTGATTCCAACTATCTGTCTTAAGTGTAGCCAAAAAATGTTTGCGTGAAGCTAGATGCCGGAAGCCAGAAGGCCTTTCACAGGCACACTTGTGTGATGAGTCGTCTCTTCATTGTCATAAAGCTGCATCATTCTTGGCTATGTCCTGAGTTTTTTTGGCATGTAGAATTAAGAGGAAATAATTGGCCAATCCTGAATTTTAGCCAAGAGTTTGAACTCCTACCTAACTTTTGTCTTCCTTCTTCACATTTAGGATTTCCATCTGGCAATATTTCGATATTTTTGATACCAGATTAAAATATATTTCTGTTTATTTTAACATCCCAAAATTATTTTGGAAAGTTGTAGGGAAATACCTATGTGAGCCACAAGGATCATTTTCATTCACAGCATGGTCTGGTCACTAAATTACGAGAGGGTATTAGTGTTTGGAAATGACTAGTGTTCATGGTTCCATTTATCACCTGGTGTTCCTCAATGACACCACTGACAAATTACATAACCTCCGAGATTTATGCAATAGACTCTTAAGCATGCTAGGCAGAGTAACTTTTGCTGTATTCAAAGTGTCTTCACCGTAATAAGTGTGTCTAAGATTATAGCTTAATCTGATAAGTGCAATGTACTCATTTATTTTGATATTAAATAATATTTCACTGTTTTATTTTTAGACTATTTCAATAGCCTAAATGTGTTTTATTTTTAGGTGTTTCAAGGGTGGTATTTTTGCACATAAGCATTTGAAGAATTCCACAATTAAATAAAAGTTTAAAAAAGTTCAGGTCAAGAACCATTTTTAATACCTTGTATAGTAGACAAAATCATGTGTTAGAAGCAAGCAGAGATAGAGATGAAATGATTGTAGCTACTCACAGTAAACGTGACAGAAAAGAAATCAAGCTTGCTACAGTATGTGAATGTACATGCACACAATTTGTCCAGTTGCACAATGAAACAATATGATTCACTCACTGCCTTTAAGCATGAAAGCTAGAGCTGTATTAATTCCCAGCTGTGCATAATGCCGATTAGATACTCATTAAATTAACATTGATAGCCTGTCTTATGGGAACTTCATTGCTAGATTAGTGCTATTGCACTAAATTAAAAGGATAGGGAGCATCCTTACATTTTGAGAAAAATAGCTTTGATTTTACACAGCAGTTTCTGCTGGTCCCAAAGTTGTGGTCTTCAGGCAACATGAGAGGGAACTGAATGCAATGAATTATGATGTAAATATTTCAAACCCTGTGTGAATATGACAAATGTCAATAAAAGTGTACAGAAAAGGGGGCAGTCCAGTCATTCTTCTGTAAAGAAGCTTAAGAGAACATAGTTGCTCAATACGTCGCCATGGGAATTCAAGCAATGCCAGCAACACGATATGTATCAATATATGCAATTTAACATTCTTAATTAAGATGGGCACAAGTGGTGCATAACAAGGTTGCAAAATAAACCTTGAAAGTGAGAACCTTGACAGCTGTCAGTTATTGGCTTTGTAATACACTATGTTGTTCACAAAATCTAATTAGTTGAACTTGGCTCAGTGGAACTGAATCGTAAGACCCATGTGCGCTGTTGCTGCTTACCAAAATAATAAATTATAATTCTAAATTGCAACACACTCTAACTATGTAACTGTATTAGAATGCAGGATTATTTCTGCTTCTGTTCCCCTTACATATGCTTGATTTATGAATAATCATAACAGCACACAGTGAAAGATAGGATTATGATGATATAAGCACTGATTTTAATGGCAATTATGCTTCTATGTGTGTGAGTGAGAGCATAAAAATGAGAAAAGTGAACTTTATTTGCGAACCATTGTTTTAGCTTTGTCATATTTCACACAATATTCTTGGGAATGAGGAAAAAGAAGACTTGGAATAAAAAAAAGCCATTGCTTTCTCATTTGGAATATAGTACTGTATAGCTATTGCAGTGGGATCATGACTTTCTAAAGTGAAAAACAATGATGTCTCCATTTCACTCTGTAGAACTGTCAGTTCAAATAGCAATTGAATCCTATTTCAGTTTTGGTGAGGGAAGAAATATAAGATGCCCAGTGCAATCGAATGGCATTTATAGTTGAAGGAAGAACCAGTGAATTCAAGAGGAACAGAACTGCCATATCTGTTGTAGTCATCCTATTTAGTGTCCTAACCTCAGCTCTGCACTGCTTAAATCTTCATACAAATTTTAATAAATTGTGTCCAGGGGGCTCACCTTTGTATCTGTTGAGCTGAACTATGGCTCAGATGATGAGCATAGTAGAGATTCCATATTAAGCATTTCAATATAAGATAATTTGTGACTTCCCATATAGCCTTCTGTCTCTGCATTAAATCTGCATTTATTCTGAATTTATACAGTTCTATTTGTGCTTTTAGGTTACTTGAATTGAGTCAGGAAGGAAAACATGAAGACAATAGCAAATCATCTTATTTTCTTTGTGATTGTTACCTTTTGTTTTGTTTTTGAAGGAAATGGCAGATAGGTTTAGCACCTCCTCCAGGACTGTAGTGGCTAGAATGTATTGTCTGAAACGGTGGAGAACGCATTGCCAGAGTCCTTAAGGACTCAACTTTAAAAACCTATTTACATTAGTCTAGCTGTCCTTGCCTTTTTCCCATTCTCAGCTCTTTTTAGAAAAAGAAACAGATAAAAAAAGAACATGGCACAAATCTGCAATTTGTTGCCAATCAAATCAACTAGACATAGAATTCTCAATAGGCAGAAGTTGTTCAAGAGATAACTGGTTACTTGATAGACTACCCTTTTTATCAAAAATTTCCTAACTTGATCAATAGTTAACATGATACTATTTCTTATACTATACATAGAAAAATAAAATTCTGATGGCAATTATCACTTTTAAAATATTTATATTTATTAAAATGTGTTTGAGAAACTAAGTCCCAAAACATGATTAGCATTTATGTAAGTATAAATTGTTGTTGCATTTATTTGTTAAAGTAATATGTGGATTGAATTCTTAGACATCAACTAAATGAAGACACCATTAATAAGGTAAATATTAATCCTGTTAATATCCTCAGCGCTTTAACATGATGTAGTCTCATTGAGAAAGTCATTTCTATTAGCACTAGCCATCTATACTTTTTGTGACAAAAACAGACACTATTACTTAATGCAACAATTTGTAGGCAGGTTGACTAAATTAAACCATTCTGTGTCTTTTTTTAAACAACTCTAAAGTTAAAAGTAATTCAGAAAGAAAATATACAGTTGCAGTAGGTTAGCAATATGTGTTAATAATCTTAGTTAAAATTTCTGAAAACACACTAAAATTCTCTTGAGAACGGACATGTGAATAACTGGTTATATTTTAAAAATAATATCTGAGATACTAGATATCTTTGAAAAAAAAGTGGTTAAAGAATAAAGTTCAAAATGTATCCTGCATTTTCACTGTGCCTTCTGATTTATAAAGCAATAGTTCATAATCTAAACTAATCTGTGTTTGCTATCACTAGAATGTCCATAAACAATTTATGTACGTATACTGTTAAATTATTCTGTAAAAAAGTATAAGGAATATACAGTCTAAATATGTTGTCATGCCCTATACCACAGTACTCCAGCCTGGCAGAAACTTTATTCTTCGGTCACAGTTCAGTACAAAATTTATTTAAGGAAAAGGAATCCAATTCATATTACATTTTTTCACATAGGCAGAATGCATTTCACTTCTTCCTTTGCCTTCCCCTGCATAAAGCCAAACCACTAAAAAAATACATGCTTGAGCTCTGATGCCAAGAAAGGTGACTTCCTCTTGGACTCAGTTTTTTTATGCATCTTTATCCCCACATATATCTAAATCTTTTGAAAGTTTGGTTGAAACAAAATCGATGAGTATAATCTCTAACTACTATACTCTGCTTTTAAGCACAGTCACGGTGAGTATGTATTATAAAGTGTATGGTGAAAATGATTTAAAATGCATTCATATAATTTTGAGGCAACCATTTTCAGAGTAGAAATGTACATTTAAAGTCAAAGCAGTTTGGAATAATGTTTCTCTTCACCAGTAATTCCAGTTACCAAATACAGGGGTGCTTAATTAGATGACTAAATAAAATACAATAATAAATACATTCACCCGCAAGAAATACATCCTTAGCTTTATCTATTTATTGGAAATATTTTCAAATATCTTCATTATAATTCCTAATATGGTTTTCAATGTATTTTTCTATCTAAAGTGTGTGGAAACTTAATAGAAGTACACAGGAATTTTGGCCAAGGTTTTCTCATAAAGATGGGTAAGATACTTTATTATGGACCCAAATCAGACACAAGCATGTGAAAAAGGCATTTGTTAGTTTTAAATGTTCACTTTTTATTGGAACAAGTCTTCAGAAGCAAAAACAGATGAGCAGTTTGAACATCCTTTCATTTGGAAACTCTTTATTGACTTTTGGGAAAATATCACTAGTTCTTTAGGTTTTTGGGGGGAGGGGGCATAGATTACTTCTCTGTGTGGGTAATTCATGAATCATATAGGGATTTGCTGTTGTATGAAAAGGTCTCATGTTGCAGTATGGCCAATCAGTTGTGTTTTTCTGGCCTTAGTCCAGAAAAATGGAATACTTGAAGTGGAATCTAGAGTACATTTATAAAAGGTTCAATTAAGTGATATCAAAAGACAAATACCAGTAATCTGGAAAAAAGGTTTATTGGTTTCCCACAATGCTGGATGTTTGTAACAATTTCAAGCAAAGGCATTTTTAAATAGTAAAATGGTTTTCAGTCAATATAATATAAGCAATAAAAAGATTAGATGTGGTTAGAATAATTGTACAATGTGACACATAAAGGATGGTTGTTTCTGCACACATTCCAGGAGTAAAATCCATTTCTTGTCCATAGGATATTAGATATTCTAAGCCTTAAATTTCATTTTATAAGATTTGGAAAATGGTTTCTATGAGATTTACTGTATTCACTGGGCATAAGGATTAGAATGCTTAAGGTAACCTGGAAAATTAAAGATGGAATATTTGCTTAAACAAGTTACTGAACACCATTCTTTTATGCCTCAAAATTATGAACAGCATGACCACTTATGCCTTGTATCTACAGGAATAAGACAAATAAAGGATTTTGCAAGGTTCGGTAAATGCATCTTAGCTTTCTCTTTGCTAGAAAACTGATCATTGAAAAATTATCACTTTCTAAGTTTGCTGTTATTCATACTGTTTCTCTGAAGCAACAAATATTGAGAGTGATGTTGACAGACCACTGATTTAACTCTGCAAGATCAATCTGTGTATTTTTCAGCTAAGGCCACAAAATCATAAAACAATGCACCATGTGATATCATATCTGATATTTTAATAGTGCTACCTTTCAGTTGTATTTGATTATCGAATGAAATGCTGGGATTTGCACTTCAATAAAATGAGCAGAACTAAGACAAACAAGTTTATGGCACCAAGAAAACAATTACATTTCATGTGACTCAAATGTAATCTGAATACAATAGAGTTTTCTCCTTCTAATCCATCGAAGGGCTCTTAGGCTCCATCCAAAGTTTCCAGAGAAAATAATGGAAAATTGAGAAAGAAAGATAAAATTGCTAATCATCTCGAAATGTCTAATTGGTTGATAAGCTGAAGCAAAACACTCTACTCTGAAACACTGGTGCAGATTTTCATTACTGAGTAAGTTATTTTATACATGCTGGTATCTAGCCCAGATTCTTTACTGAAGACATTTCCCAGCAATGCTAACTAGTATCTGTAAACAAATATACTGGAATGGGATTGGTGAGGCAAGATATGTGTCCAGAATCCCCCTCTTCATCACACGATCCCACACTAAGTTATCATCTAGTGTGAACTAACAATTCCCCTCACCCCCAGCCTAAATTTATTCTCTGTAGTCTGTTTTTTTCTGCTGCAACAAATTATGGTGATCTGCAGCCATAATATTTTGCAGCTACAGTATAAGCTTACTGTTCTTTAGCAAGCTAATGTAGTATTTGATCCACTAATCTCTAAAAGTTCCACTTTCACAATCTTTTTAAAAACCTCAAATATCCTGGTATGTATAATAGTTAGAAAAAACAAAGCATTTTTGTATGTTGTGGTTTTTCATTTTTTTGGCAACTGCTTTGTTAACATAATTTTGCCTATTATGTCTGTGTTAAAGAATCTCTTCCTTTGATATTTTACTTTTTGTACACTGGCAGGGCAACAGTATAGGATATTCATATGATTAAAATTCTCTCTTTTGATGCTTTATGGCTTAATAAAATATCCACACAGCATATTGTCTTATTTATTAAGTAAATGTAACCAGTGCTGCCATAGTGAGCTGCAAAAGTAATTATATTGCTAGTCAGCAGTCTAACAGTTTACTTCAGGCAATAAATCCTCATCAACAAACAATAGTTTTTTTAGTGCTAAATTGGATATCACTCGGATCTGAATGTCCCTCACTCAGTATTCTCTCGGATTAGAAGAATATCAATTTCATGAGCTCTTTTCAAATTTTCATTAAGAAAAGCCATAGCGACCTGCTCCCTCTCTTAGTTACGTTTAATGATCTTTTTGAACTTCTCCTTTGTATCAGCAGGAGTATCTTTAAATTGATCAAGTGGGCAGAACATTACTTTCATGAGTTTAAGACACTTGAAATTAGTGTAAAAAATAGTGATGTAAAATGACACAATATTCCTTCCCTTCCCTCAGAACATATTTATTAATTTATTTTAAGCATTCTAACAAGGACTACAGTCATTTTGTTAACGAGATGGGCAGCAAACAAACAAACAAATAAATGTCAGGTTCAAAAGATGGTTATCTATATCAGAGTGAATGTAATGGGGACATTATAATATGTTTTTCCCAAAATCACTTTTAGGGAGGCTTATTGGGAATTGGCTGTGATATCTATAAAAAATACACACATGATTGTATAGAGTAGATTTCCTCAGTCTTCTGGTATCCTTTTCCCCCCTTGACTGTAATAATGATAGGTATTTTAATACTGTAACAATACATTTTTCTTCATTATAGAAAAAGCCATGTTTGTAAAATTTGCGAAGATTTCTTTCATACATGTAAATGATAATGAATTGTATTTGTAGTAATTAACACAAAATGAGATTTCTTTTTTTTTCTTTTTTTCCCCTTTTTTGCAATAAAATACCAGTATTTGTGAGAAATTTTGATCACTATATTGATAGTGACTGAATGATGGGGAAAGCAGAATTATTCATAAAGCATTTTACAACTGAAAAAGCAGAGTTCTGTGTGTTTTTTAAAAATTAATTTAACAAACATGCATACACACACACACATATACATACACACAAACACACACACAAGTTTCTCAGAAAATAAAACCAAGTCTTATTTTCTTTTAGACTGGGAAATAAGCACTTGGGCTTATTTTCGAGGCGGTCTTACTTTTTTTGAGGTGCAGCAGGCCAGACTCTGTGAGCAGGATGCGCCATGGATGCACCGGCACCTCCATTCCAAACCTTCAGAAGAATAGAAGCTTTTTGGTGAACTGGAGGAGGGGGAATTTTCCTACCTGCCATCCTTCCCTCAATCTGTGCTGAGATTGAAGAATAGATGACAGGTAGGAAATACCACCTCTCATTTTCTTCCCGTTCACCAAAAAGCCTCCTGTGAGCCTCCCAAAAAGAGGGAGAAAGCAAGCAGCTGACTGCAGAGCTGCTGGCTATCAGGGAAGCGGTCCAACAAGCAGAAGTGCTGCACCCAGAAAGAAGGGCAAAAGTGGTATTTGTGCTGTTCCAAGGGGCCAGTGGGCTGCAGCTGCAGCCAGACAGTTGCCCCCCTGCTGCCACTCATGCTGTCCATGCCCGTCAACCTAGGCTTATTTTCGGGGCAGGGGTAATATTAGGCCCACCCCCCAAAAGTTAGGGTTGGGCTTATTGGGGTGGGTCATGTTTTCGGAGAAGCATGGGATATATTAGCAGAACCAAGAAACAGACTCCTTGTCCTGAAAAACTCCTCTTTATTTAGTTGCTGTGAATTCATGGCATTCACACACAAAAAGTCCCTGCAATACTTCCAAGAACAGACCTTATCAGTCCTTGGATAATTGCTAAACCGAGAGCTTCCAGTCGCAAAGTTGTAAATTAATTCCTGGCAAGTGGTCTCTGAGGCAGGAACCATGAAAAGCAAATCTTCTGAAAGAAATATGAACTAGTGTCTCCTGCAACCACTACTTTTTTGCTTCTATTTATTCCCTAGGAAGGGGCCATTCAGCATCCCTGTGTGCCTTTCTTCCTGAGTCGGCCCCTGTTCCTCAGTTGTTCTCCTCTCCTGACAGCTCTGTGCATATGTGCATCTGGAACAGGCCCCAGCTGTTCTTCCACACTTATCTCGGACTCTAAAGGTAGTTGGGAAATGTCAGACAGCCCTGGCCCCTATCTCTGCTTCTGACACAGAGCATCAATCAGAGCCTTCCCCAGACTCCAGGACTGGCCCAAGTTCCTCCCCAACCTCCTCACTGTCCAAGTCTGCCACCAGCTCCGCTGGCCGCTGGCAGGTCCCAACAGTGTGTATGTGTAAGTGTGTGTGTGTGTACATATATGTGTGTGTATGTTGTGGCCCGTCAGCAGCCAGCAGAGCTGGCAGCAGATTCAAACAGTGAAGAGGTTGGGAGGAACACGGGTCAGTCCTTGAGTCTGACAAGTGCTTTGCGTTGGAAGCAGAGAACAGCTAAGGAACAAGGGTCAACTTGGGAGTAAAGTCACAGGTGGATGGTGAATGGCCCCTCCCATAGGGAATGAAAAAGCAAAAGGGGAGTGGGGTTTTGCAGGAGACAATTCATTTGGCTGAAGATCTGTTCCTGCATTCTTGCCAATTGTTGTCTGCTACAGTGTGGCATCAGAGATATCAGCCTGGCAACTCTCCAAGCCTGATAAAGGATAGTAATAGTGAAATATCTTGAAAGGTCATTATACAAACACACACAATAAATTGAACAAATGAATTAACAGGACATTGTGATTGTATCTTGAAGATGGCTAAGATGGTTATGTGGAGAACAAGGAGGAGCTTAAAAGTTGGCTGCATATGTAAAGCCAGAGATGGATTGCTACCAGTTCACACCCGTTCTGGCAACCCAGTAGTTAAGATTAGGCACAGTTCAGCAAATAGATAAATCCTAACACTGGCTGGCCCCACCCTGCCCGTTTTTTGGCCTGGTTTTGGGGCTGTTTTCAATCCATTTTTGGACATTTCTGGCCCCAAAATGGCCTGTAAAAGCCCCCCAAATGCCCTCAAAAACATCCTGAAAGTGGCCCCAAAACAGCTCCCAAAACAGCAAAAGAAATGGCCTTAAAATGGCCCCCAAATGGCCTGAAACACCCAAAAGCAGGCCGAAAACTGGGCAGGGCAGGGCCAGCCAGTGGTGGGATTAGCCCCAACTGGCTGAATCCTACCTGTTCCTTTGAAGTGAGTGGCCAGGAGGCAGGGCTGAGTGCGATGAGTGATATCACCCACACAGTCACATGACAAACTGGCCATGCCTACCCAGCCAGAGAACCAGTTGTTAAAAAATTTGCAGTCCACCACTGCGTAGAACCATTTTATTTGTGTTACATACCAATTTGTTACTACTGGTTATTTAAGTTTATTAGCCACTCAACTCCAATGGGCTGACTGTATAAGGGCGGCATTACCATCATGAGAAAGAGATACAGGAAACCAATTCCAGACATTCTTAAACACAATATAGAAATGAAAGTGTGTGGCAAAAGTAGATAGTTGTTGGAAAAGGGCATGAAGTTCTCAACCTGTCTTTAGGATATGGATATTGAAATATTTTCCTATATTCCTATATTCAGATATAATTCAAAACTATGGTCACAAGCCACGGTCATCCGCATCTTCAAAAAGGAAGACCCCAACCTAGTTGAAAATTACAGACCAATCTCTTTATGCTGCGTCACCTGTAAAGTCATGGAATCAATTATTAACCAATCCATCATCTTCCACTTAGAAACAGAAAACTTACTCTCTAATAAACAATTTGGTTTCAGAAAAAAACTCCTGTAATCTGAAACTCTTACACTACAAAAACATATGGACTACACAATTTGATCAGGGCAAAGCAATAGACACAATCTACATAGACTTCTGTAAAGCCTTTGATTCAGTGGTACACAACAAACTACTCCTAAAACTAAAATCTTATGGTATCTCTGGACACCTGCATAACTGGATAGAAGCATTCCTGTCAAACAGACATCAAATAGTCAAAATTGGGAACGTCCTATCAAATTCTGTACCTGTCAACAGTGGTGTCCCCCAAGGCAGTGTTCTAGGACCAACTCCCTTCATACTATAATATTTCAGCTTCAACCATAACAATACAAGAGCAAACAATAGATACAAACTCAAGGTTAATTGCACCAAACTTGATTGCAGGAAATACGACTTCAGCAACAGGGTGGTCAATGTCTGGAATACTCTCCCTGACTCTGGTTTCTTCCCCAAACCCCACAAACTTTAACCTTAGACTGTCTATTATTGACCTCACCCCTTTCCTAAGAGGTCTGTAGGGGGCCTGCATAAGCGCACCAACATGCCTACCATCCCTGTCCTATTGTTTCTTTTTTTATTTATTTATTTATTTATTTATTTTTCTTATATGTATCCATGTATTCATAGCTATGTTTTTACTTATACCAATTATCTTGTAAGCAATTGACAAACCAAATAAATAAATAAATAAAATTTATGATAGAGAATGGAGGGTCCCCAAAGCATCAGTGAACATTTTAGGAGCATTTTCTATATAAATGGGGGGAAGTAATCTCTTTCCCTTTCTTTGAAAAATCTTGATTTAATCAGTGTTCCCATCTTCTAGGCTAGGCAAATTATTAATTACAGATGCAGTTTATTGCAGAGAGTAGCACATTTAACACGGTGCAGATCATATGGACGTCATGTTTATATACTATATAGTTGAAATGGAAATTTTCTTTCAACCTCATCATTGAGAATGACCCAGGAATGTCTTTACCAAATGCTCCTGGCATAGGAACTGGTGCATGGCCTTTCTATAGCATGAAGTTTCTTTGGAAGAAGCAATACAGTAATTTGAAAACTCAAGCCCCATAAATCTCTGCATGGTGCTTCCCCTCAAGACTTTTGAAGGAAATAAAGTGTGAAAAACTGGAGCTACTGACACGAGTGTGCAGTATTTCCAGAAAAGTGTGGCATTCACCTTAGGAAATGGAAGAATCTCCTCTTTTCATGAAGAAAAGACAGAAAAATCTTTTGGGAAGCTGTAAAACTATAAGGTTAACCATTCTAATAATACAGTAAAGCTTGGTTTATGCATGAATAAAATGGAAGCAGATAAAATTGATTTCCTATTTTATAGAACAGAACACCATTTTATGCATGTGTGAAATTAATTCATTGTTTAACACACATTGTGCTAAATGGACAACACTTCTCTATTCAATGATTTATTGTATGTAAAAACAAGATGTAGTAGCTTGTTTAACTATAGCAAAAGCTATTTCTGCATTCTTTATTTCTATTAGAAAAAATATTAGATATGTACATATGAGAATGTTCCCTATCTCTGTACAATCTCTGGTTAAAATACAAAAGTTAAAATCTTCAACCAATCTGTTTAAACAGTTTCACTTCAGCAGTAAAGTACAGGGTTATAAAACAGTAGTAGAAGAAAATAAGTTTGTTATTCATAGTACAAGAAATATATGTATGTATTCAAGAGCAATACAAAACATCAACCATTATATCTTCATAATTTCTTTTAAAAATAGATAAAAGTGAAAGGTAGAAGCATTCATTCAGGAAAGTTCAAAGCATGTAGCATGGTGTAAATAAAAACCACAATGGTATAAAGCTTTTATTAGATTAATCACATTATTATAATGCTTCAGGCCAAGCGTTTGGCTTTTCTTGAAAGTTGCTTATTACATAAAATGAAGGACTTGAGGGAAGAAGGAAAATAGTACATATAGTTAAAGTCCCAAAGTCTTCATCTTAGCTGCTGGAAAATGAAATGCACAAGGGCAATTTTCATATTTGGAGCACCTTTTAGATGCTAAATGCGATTTATATTGAATCAAAGGTTCCTGGAAAAAGAAGCCATAACGAGCATTTCCAATTCTTACAACAACCATGGCTTTCTGTAAGATAAGACTGCAAATGGCTTCCAGTTTTGATTACTTTGAGCATTAGGGCAATATATGAGAACCAAAGAGCTTAGGGCCTATTGTGAACTTTCCAGAGACTACTGCTTGGTCACTCTAAGAGCCAAATGTTGAAGGAGCTATTATGATTCTAAATTCATAACACTTTTATCTGAGTCTGAAATCTTATTTAACTATATTTCTTTTATTTTTTTTCTATCGTGCCTTTTTTTACATTGACAAATAATCATTTCAACATTACACGTTAAAATGTTTTATCCTTGTTCTATTTTGTTCATTTATTTTCCTTTATCAGCATGCACAGAAATACAGACCTGTATATACACGTAAAGGCAATTTAACATTGAAACCCTTATTATAAAACAAATATCTTGATGTATGTTGTTCCTTTATAATTAATTCCTAATGTTATAGTTACAATTTAAGACAAGGTTAAATAATCATAATGCCTGTAACATTATTATACTAACACATTTGAATAATAGAATATTAAGAGTTTATTATATATTGCACGGCAATAATATACTGTATTAAAACTGAGAAAATGGTGTAGTAGTTTATATAGCTAGATTTAATAATATGTTAAAGTTGATCTACTTTTATAGTAATATTTTATGTGTATACATGATTTCTTCAAATGTCACTCAATTAATTACTCATGATTATATTAGCAATGTTATATTTTTAGTTGTAGATCATATTGTCTAATTGTTATACTTTACCAATAAAAATTAAAATGTTTTAAAAATGTTATATTCTGCTGAGCTTGAATATAATAGATTACTTGTATTTAATATCATATTTAAATAAAAGTACTGGAGAACAAAAACATCTGTTCACTTCATTAGAAATTGCTGACCAATATTAGAGTAACAGGAAAGGATAAA
Source organism: Pseudonaja textilis (assembly GCF_049901715.1). NCBI lineage: Eukaryota > Metazoa > Chordata > Lepidosauria > Squamata > Elapidae > Pseudonaja > Pseudonaja textilis. The sequence goes on along the minus strand of NC_141997.1, from coordinate 22,423,105 downwards.
TGAGAACACATTGTTTATGAAATACAAATATTCCAACCTACTGTATTTTTAATAGGTGGTACCTAAGGAATGTTGAGAATGTGTCTTAGATGTACTAATAAGTGGCTGCTGTGGTAGCTTGCTTGCTCACAAGATCATGACTGAGCAGCTAATCATCCATTGCCCAGAAAGCAGCTAATCATTGACCATCTACTAAAAAGATAATTTGGAGTATTGTTAAAACAAGAAGCCAAAACCCAGCATACCCACCAGAGATATTCTTAGCATAAATCACATTAAGATAAATGTTCAACTAAACCTTAAAAAAACCAGGGACCTTGGTCATTAAGAGCTATCTTAATGAAGTGCCCATTACTGCTGTGGGCTAATCAAAACTAAGAATTACATGAACATTATCAGAAAAACAAAACAAAAGACAAACCTGGCAAATCTGTTAGGATCTAGGGATAGTGATTCACATGGAGCAGTAGTGTTTTTAAACAATGTGAGCCAGGAAAATAAACTTTGCTTATGAAGTGAAGAGAAAAGGCCTTTTTATTTGATTGGTGTCTTTTGCTTCTTTACCTTTACTTGCATTTATCTTCTTTTAAAGCTACTTTCTGTAAACTAACTTTCTATTGAGTGCTGTGATGTTTTTGCCTTGAAGTCCACACCTTTATTTGCTATTTCAGTTCCAACTAGCTCCAGCCACTACATTTTCTCTTGACTTTGTCCTTCTGTATTGTGTTCTGGAGAATCATTTTTATCTGGCAGCAACTGTGTTCTCTTCCCTATCCTAATTTTAAATCTTCTCTTCTAACCTACTCATTCATATTATTTTTATGTATACGTTTCAATTTTAGCTTTATTTGATCATATTTATTTCTACTCTCTTTCTATTTCAATACTTATTTATTTAATAACTAACTTCTATTATTTTACTCAAGGCAAATGAACATATCCAACACACCTTCCTCCTCCTATATTCCCCCCCAAACAACCCTGTGAAATGAGTTGGTCTGAAAGAGAGTGACTGGCCCAAGGTAATCCAGTTAGCTTTTATGGTTAAGATGGGACTAGAACTCAATGTTTAGCCTGGTGCCTTAATCACTAAATCACATTGGCTTAACTACTAGACCAAATTTATACCAAACTTGTTCTATTATGCTGGACCCATCTACCAGTCTCTCCTAGACTGTGCTTTAATCCCTGCTTTTTCCACCTCAGCTGCTTTGCATGGCACTCAGCGGAGTGCCGTGCGACAGCAGGAAAAGATGAATGCTTGCCAAAGCTGTGATTTGTAAAAACTGCGCATGTGTGCGCAGTGCACATTTGGCACACATGCATGTGTGTTGGAAGAAAAATGGGTGGGATCCTACCAGTATAACAACCAGTTTGGTAAGCGTGTGCTTTGTGCATGTGCATGGTATTTACAAATCACCAGCTCTGGCAAGCATTTACTTTCTCCTGCTGTCGCTCGGCACTCAGTTGTGCTGTGCAAAGCAGCTGACGTGGAAAAAAAACAGGGAATAAAGCATAGCCTAGAGCCCAGGTGGGTGGGTGGGCCAAACAGAAGACCAGAAGTGAACCAGTTCGGTGTCAGCTGCTCTTCAGAGCTACCGGTTCTATAGAACTGGGCTGAACCAGTAGAATCCCACCCCTGAAAAAAAACCCAGTAACAGCAAAGGGATGTATGTACAAAAGCCCCAGAGTTAAAAGGGAGACAAGTGTGATGACTGCCATTCCACAGAAGTTCAGAAGTTGGCCCCTGTTGAGTTGAAGTCAGAAGATGAACATTGAGGGAAAGGTGGGGGCAAGGAGGGTAAGCATAGAGAATAGCGAAAGTTGTCATCTGACAAACAACAAGAAAGTAGAAGAAATAAAAGAAGTAAAGATCAGAATATTCAGTGAATGAAAATAATAAAGTAGTGACTGAAATATCAGAGATATTACAAAGATTGCCTGAGGGTAAAATAGGTAACTGACTAGTACAATAAGTAGGCAAAAGCTACAGAATCAAATCTAAGCATTAAAAAGTAGGAATTAGTGAAGTAAAGATAAAAGGGCTCTCTGAAGAATCAAGGTAAAATGAAATTTTAAAACAAATCTTGAAGTTGGTCAAGAGAAAGCTATAACAAGAAATACGGCATTGAAACAGTGAATTATAGAACTTACAGATTATACACAATAGGAAAGACTATCTAGGAAGAAAAGATTGCAACTACCCAGAAACATTAGCAAAGGTCTGTAAAGTCTAGATATTCAAACCTGAGCAGAAGTCACAATCTGGAGTGAATTTTAGAAGCGTGTAAATAGATGCTCACCAATAGACCAGATGCTACAGTATCAGCTCGGTGGAACATCACTATTGACAAATACAAATCAAGGTCTGCCAAAGTACATCACGGGCATTCTAGAAACAAAGATCTGAAACATCTCTGTGCCAGTTTGTGTGTGCCACTCTTGAAGCCTTTAAGGGATTTGGTTTTCTGGAATAGACCAACTTGCCACAACCAACTTGCTGCAGGAAAACTGACCACAGCCAACTTGCTAGAGAACAACTTGCCATGGCCAACTCACCATGGGACAACTTGCTGCAGGACAGTTTAACTATTTAATTTGATTATTTAACAGAAATTAAAACTATTTTAATTTTTGCCATTAACATTTCATTCTGTCCCTCCATTTTGCCCCCTTTCTTTAATGATTCTATTCCACTATTTCTTTGATATTAGTGTAACTTTTGTCCTGCAACAAGATGGCCATGGAAAGTTGGCCATGGAAAGTTGGCTATGGCGAGTTGCTCATGGCAAATTGTCATAGAGCCTGGTTTTCCCAGGTCAGAGACAGTAATGCAAGCAGTGAAGCCTCATGTAATCAAGCAGGAGAATAGATCATTTTAGGAACCTGTGGGACATTATGGACCTTTTATTCCCCACTTGTCACAAGTACAAGCTCTCAAACTAAAAACAATAAATAAAAGTGAGTGAGACAGTAGCATGATTTTGAGGGACAATTGTATGCACTCTAGTGCTAAAGAAACCCAATTTAATTTATAATTCATGTGTATGTAAAAGAGATGTCTGAGGCAGGCCTCTTGCAGTCATATGAATAATATCATTCTAAATAAACTTATTCTCTAAAACAGGCAGTAGAAACCTTTAAAATATATTTGAGGACTTTGAGGTCATCACAGACCATCCACTTTCAGTGTGATTGGAAAAAATAAAATTACCTACCACAGGCTGCTATATCAGTATCTCACCTTGCAACCTTTTAATGTGATCATTATCTGATCCTTGCTTTTTATTATTGTTGGTTACATAGCCAATCAGATCTTTAGGCTAGAATTGTCATTTTTATCCAACTATTGAGACCTTTTGAAGGACCTGGGATAAGCAGATAAAACTTTGATGGTATTAAAGGAATCATCAAAGGATGTAAACTGTTCCAATAAAGCTACCTTTTGCAATTGACCAATGATGATTTTGTCAATTGCCAATGGTATTCAAGTGATTGTTATTGATATTTTAATTTTACTGGCCATGTAACTCCAGTGTAAATCTTATTACAATAAAAATGTCTAGAAGTTCCAATTGATGCAAAATACTGTGGCTAGATTGTTCACCGGAGGAAGACACAGGAATGATACAATATCACTGAAAGATTAGGCTTCCCTAAACAATTACTTAAGGATCTCCTTTTTCCTTGTTCAGACATTCAGAGTTGCAGAAGAAGCATTTTGGAAGGTACCCTTGGTGTCATAACCTCAACTGTCTAGGATATGGTAGAGGATCTTCTCTTGGTCTGCCTTCCCTTGAGAGTTACAGCAGTCCTCTCAACACTCGCTTTTCCTATAGAACATTCACTAAGATGCAACTTTTTCACAAGGAGTTCAATTGCCAAGCAATGTTGGTGTTGATGTTAAATTGATGTATTTGAATTTTGATTTTGGGGTACTCTGAATTTTGTTGATTGCGTCAGCTGTCTTGAGTGTTTGAGTAGAAAGATGGGATATAAATCAAGTAAACGACTCTTGTAAGGAAAGATCAGCATAAGAATAAAATAAAAGCATTCTGAGATATGCCATGTGCTGTTAGAAAGTAGAACATTGGAGAATGGGAGATACGTATAGGAACCATGGAATGCTTAAAGACAAAGTAATGGTTTATAAAGAGAGAAGTACATAATGTACTCTCACTTGCCTATGTGTGTGCTCCACAGTAGAATTTATCTAAAATCTGGTACTGAAGAAGATATCCTGGCTCACAGTACCTCATGCATGACCATGCTTTTTTCCAATGGCAAAGATACCAATAACCTCAAATATGGATGTCCCTATGAAAAGTTGGATCCATAAACCCATACAAGGCATAAGGAAATCTGTGGAAGATAATTTCTCCTACAGTAGGCAAGAAGAAGCTAGAAGCATCATTTAGTCATGTAGCCTGTAATGTACAGCCATCTGAACTAACATATGTCCCCAATGCATTTGTCTAATTTGCTTTGAAAGTATCTAATTTGGCGGCTGCCAATATAACTGGAGTTCCAAGGTGTCCACAGAGAGCGAGTAAAGAAGTCAATATAGTGGTCATAACCACATGAACCAAACTCTGACCCCTGTGATGATGCCCCCACCAGCACCACTGCAAACATCCTTGGAGTCCGTATGTGTATTTCTAATAATTATAGGATTTTTTCAGCATTTTAGTTTTAAATGTCTTAATCCTAAACAAAATAGTCCCGAACTTTTCACTGACATTTATCAGAAGCAACCAAGTTTGAAAATTGATATGCCTGGAGAGCATCCAAGTTATTCATGCATGACATATTGATAAAGAAAGACATTCAGACTATTAGCTCCATATGATGGAATGTGGGAATTTTCTTAGATGCTAGTATTTGGCAGTACTGCAGATAAAATGAAAAATATCTGGCAGGTAGAAAATAAGAGACCGGCTTTCCCATTTATCTTTGCTTTTTAAAACTAGTAATGAATCAGATCGCAAATGTTATAAACCTATGGCCAGGCAATTTTTGTTTAAGCCTCAATGTTACCAAAGGGAAAAAAAAAAACCTTGCACCAGCGTTCAGGAAATGATGATGATCATAATGATGATGATATAATAATAATAACAATAATAATAATACAAGAATCAAGGCAATTCATTCTCAGATATATTTTATAACTCATCATTTTGTCTTTCATCTTTGGTTTGTTTAGCTGTTAGAAGATAACTGAGAGAATAACACTCCTTAAGCTTCTATCCTTGAGCATTTGTGATAAAAGGAAAGCAAACTAAGTGTTGTGGGAATTGTAATTTTATGGGCATATGGATTGGGGAGGGATATTTTGTGGGGGAAAGGGGAAAAGCCACATTGCTTGCCAACTTTCAACTTTATACCTTGGCAGGCAGTATGACTGCAACCATCAGAGGAAGAACATGTATGAAAACTCAAGAAAGAATTTCCCAAGCAAAATACTGTATATGTTTGAACTGAGCCACGGAGCTGGAAATGTATTCAGTACTTTTGGATTCCTCTGTTGAGAAAAGTGCCTGCAGTCCCAAGAGGTACAAGCACAATCTTTCCTGTGTTAAAGCTAATTCATTGTGCTGCGGAACTGATCAGACATTCCACTGTTCATGTGTTTAAATGGGTAGAGAAATAGACACAGGATTAAGCAGAGGGTGCCAGAAAGGGGATGCGTGGATCTAAATTCATAACTAAACTTTTTTTTACAGCTGTATTATGCAGTTCAATAATTGTATATTATATAGTTTATAAACTATAATATAGAAACGGATGTTTCTCAACCCTGACAACTTTAAGACCTGTGAACTTCAACTCTTAGAAGTCTGAGAATTGACTCCACACATCTTTAAAGTTGCTAAATTTGAGAAACACCAATATATACATAAAGTGTGCTAATATAATTTATAAATTTAAGAGATCCAACTGATTATTGTGAACAAGCCTAATGAAGGATATAACATAACCAATCAGAGTAAAGTAGATAAAAAAGTGAAGCCTTTTAGTAACTGTGATCCCCCCCCCTTTAGTTCTGGAATATCCAGCTGTTCCCTGTGGTTGAAAGGCTCTGTTGCTCTTTTAAATTTATTTATTTGTTAAATTTTAAATTTATTTATTTGTTAAATTTATATGCTACCATCTCACTGTTGAATGACTCTGGCTTCCTGATTTAAAGCTCTTCTCTTTTTAATGTTACCTGTTTATACGTGCAGCTATTATGGAAACAGCTATCAAGAGATCACTCTAAAGACTAGAATCCATTGCTGGAAATGTGGATTACTGAGCATGGTAAGGTAAGGTAAGCCTTCCTTATATCACAATAATTATCTTCTGGCTGGGTGAACATTTCATTCTAAGGACAAATGGATCAATTCTAGTTTTACAAGAAGCATATTTATCTATGTTTTTCCAATAGTATCCTGACTAGATTTGTCAGGTCACTAACATGAAAATATATGAGCTCTGTCTATGTACCTAGGCGCTGGTGTTCAGCGCCTAGTACTAATACCACTCTATAAAGCCTTAGTAAGACCACACCTAGAGTACTGCATCCAGTTTTGTTCACCACATTATAAAAAGATGTTGAGACTCTAGAAAAAGTACAGAGAAGAGCAACCAGGATGATTAGGGGACTGGAGGCTAAAACATACAATGAATGGTTGCAGGAACTGGGCTTGGCTAGTCTAGTAAAGAGAAGGACCAGGGGAGACATGATAGCGGTCTTCCAATATTTGAGGGGCTGCCACAGGGAGGAGGGGGTCAAGCTATTTTCTAAAGCGGCTGTAGGCCAGACAAGGAATAATGGATGGAAACTGAACAAGGAGAGATTTAACCTGGAAATAAGGAGAAACTTTCTGACAGTGAGAACAATCAACCAATGGAACAGCTTGCCCTCGGAAGTTGTGGGAGCGCCATCACTTGAGACTTTCAAGAAGAGATTGGACTGACATTTGTCAGAAATGGTGTAGGGTCTCCTGCTTGGACAGGGGGTTGGACTAGATGACCTACAAGATCCCTTCCCACTCTGATTATCTGTTAAATCTGTTAAATTTATTATTTATTTAGCTTTTTACATTCCAATATTATTTTTATAAATTACTCAAATGGTGAACATACCTAATATTAGTTCCTCTTTCAAATCAAATGTATATTGTCAATATACAACATGTGTACAATGAAAGGGAATTTTCTATTTTTCCCACAACATTAATCCTACAAGATGAGGTAAACCAAGAGACAGTGACTGGCTCAAAGTCACTCAGCTGGCTTTCATGTCTAAAACAGGATTGGAACTCCTAGTTCCAGTACATCAAATTGTCTCTCCTGTTTGTATCCTGACAAAATCTAACTAACACAGGCACAGTGTGAGGCAGGGACATTTGTAGAAATATAAAAAGTGACAGGGTGAGGGCCACAACTTGTGTGAATGTAGTCCTGCCCAAGTTTTATTGTGTGACGCATTTGAAAAAAGAAAGGGCTTTGAACACATTGTCACGACCATCTTCTAGACTTCTTTGAACTCTGGTACTGACTGACAAGTGTATCCCACATGCATTTTCTCACTGGAAGTCCAGTCACTTTATACTTTATACAAAGTTGGTCTTGAGGAATTCAAGGGGTTAAGGAGCACCTTTAATTTCACCCTTTTAACAATGGTGGTAAACATAGCCCCTTCTATTGCCCTATTAGTTTACAGATAATCTGAGAATGGAGCTTGTGAGTGTGAATATTTATTATTATGTAGGTTGTGTCCATCTGTTATCCACTTAAGAGCACATGTGTAATAAAAAGAAATGACGAGAGGTTGAAAAGCTATTTCTTTTTAAGGTGTAAAGCTCTCATACTTCATATAAAGTATAAGAATTAAACACTAAGCCCTTCCTGCCAGTTGGAACTCTGAAAACAAGCGTGAAAAATAGAGTTACTGTTTGGTTTCTATTCATATCTTCAGCAAGCTGTTATATGTTAAACTGTACTGAAATAGCCAAGACTTTTTCAAAGCCATCCTTCAAATTGGCATGACTTTAAAAAATGAATGCTTGTCCAGCTTTATTTGTGTGGGTGGTGACTTTTCCATTGGGGGTTATTTTTCTCTTTTTAAAATAGAGTATTCACACAGCACTTCCCAGTTTGTGAGTTGACCAGTGCCCCTGTATCAGTTTTACTCTAACCCTTTGGGTATTTTTATTATTTAAATTTTTTCCCCCTGGAAGTAAGGTACAATTTTATTTGTGTCTGCTATAATCTAGATTTAAAAAAAAATACATTAAAGCAGAAAGATGCTGCATTTCTTTGAGAAAGTCAGCAGATAAAATACAAATGGGTACTGTGATGTGAAGAGCCCAAATGAGTAAAGGGAGTTTAAAAGAAGCATTCAGAACCAATAAATAAATAAGATAAAATAAATAAATTACTGCTATATACAATGGTTGGTATATGACTGTAAGAGCATTTGGGAAAAATTGTGACTTTGGTTTAATGCCCTCTAGGGGCCTATACTGAAGCTTATTCTGTTTTATAACAGTAAAGCTTTCTATCAGTTAAAGAGTATACTGGAAATAAGAGCATGTTTCAAAGAATTCCTAGAAATATTTCAATGAAGATGTTTCCATAAGGTCTTGAAATGGTCCATGATTAGTATAATAGGCTGAAATAACAAAACATAGAATAACCATGTTATTTTGTGTAGGCAAGGAGGTAGCAAAGATGAAAAATTAAGCAGTGAGTGAACATGCATCTTAGTGTGTTTTAAATCTTAAAAACCACAAAACAAAAAGAATTGTGCTGTCAGTAAGATTTTAAGTTACAAAGAATGACAGCACTTTACTAATTGTCATGCTATCTCTTAGAGTCTAGGAATGTTGGTTCTCCAGGACTTGTAATATGGCTGAGTATTAATAATGATTTCCTAAGGATGGGGAACTACTTGTTATAGAATGTGCAGTTGGAGAGGGAGTGGGAGGGAATCTCGGCAAGACCACCAAAGATTCCTAGGGAGGAGGTAGTATATTTCAAAAAGAGACCCCAAATAAGAAATTACGCAGTTCTGAACTTGGATGGGGGAGGGAGGAAGTGGTTCAGGGTAGCCACACCCGAGAATCTCTCAGGATAGGTCTAGTAGGTTAGAAAGTTGTAGCTTGAGTCTGTCCATTAGGGGTCAGCAAATAAAGGATTGGACTCAATTGGAATTTCATTGTATCATCTTTGGACTTGGCCAGACATGTCAACCAGCAGCAATTCACATATAATTGGACCAGTGTGGTAAAGATTTAATCTTGTGCAAAATTGTAGAAATTTCTAGCCTCAAGCTCTGCCATAAGACAAGTGATGTTCAATTTTTCAGGCCAGACTAGGAATGGAATCTGAATTTGAATAAAATGGGGTATTTCATTAGTGCTGGCGCCAAGAAAGTGGTGCAAGATGAACTACTGTTTACATTACAACAGCTAAAGCCAATTTATAAGACCAGGCTGCCAAACTGTTTTGCTGCCAATGTACTAATCACTTGCCGTGTGTTTCTTGGGACACTTTGTATGATTGATCTCTGTGAGCAGCAGTTCTAAGCAATGGTGGAAAACCTTCAGTTTCTTAAACATTTGGATCTGATCCACACAATTTGTGATCCACTAAATTAGCTTTGATCTACCATTCAGGCATTGTTGCTTGTCATATGGTTGACCACCCATTTGCTTGTGCTGGTATGAAAAGCAGGACATTCAGAGTTGTTTACAACTGGAATGACCTACAAGTAAAATAAAAATAAAATTTGGAATCTTTTCTGCTCCATACTTGTCACATCCATATCTTTTGTGTTTCTCCATGTTTTTATTCAGTAGTTTAGTTTGATATTTTTTTAACTACACTTAACCTCTGTTTCTTTCTCTCCCAACTCTCATTTTAAATATGAACAAGCATTATAGACCTGATCTGGACCTTCTTCCTCATTCTGCTGATGGAGCCACCAGAACTCTTTCTTGAAATCTTATCCTAATAGTACTCGTAGTAAGAAAAGATTATTCATTTCATTATCACAACATAACTATCCATCCAATGAATGTCTCAGCTCAGCATGGATTTGAACTATTTCTTACAAGATAAAAACCAACACCTATTATATTGCCATGGGATACTTTATATAATGATATATAGTCACTCATATTCAAAAATAATGATGAGTTGGTAGGAAACACACATCTGAGTGTGCTTTGGCATTTTCTGTATTTAGATTTAACACAGCGGTATAGTGTATAGGCTGTGAAATATTTCTAATTATTAAAAATGGTGCTTTTAGCTGGATCTGAAACTGATCACTGTGGAATTGTTTTAAGATTAACCTTGTCAAATATGCTTAAATGGGTTAGGGAAATACATAGAAATAATTCAGTTATAGGCAAAATTAACTAATGCTCTTTTTCATGGTGAGCTGCTGTAACGATTTTATATAGCAGTCAAACTATTTAAATACTAATGTTGCCTTCATGCTGTAATCACCATTCCAGTCAGATGTCATTTTAGCAGCCTATAGGGAATTCAGTCCCTTAATTATTCTTCAATACACAAACCAAGCATTCTTTAATTGGTGTAAATTGAACAGCGTTCCAATGCAAACAAGGAGAGGACAAACTAATCAATGATTCCGTACATGTCTATTGGAAAGCTATTGCCACTAGACTGAGTAGCTAATCCGCAACTGCACAAGCTTCTATTACTGAAGAATCAAACAGCTGCTAAACTAATGCTACCTCATAGCATTGATCCTAGTGGAGACTTATGTGGCAAAACCCAGAGAGGCAATCTTTCAGGTAGAAGACTAGTTCATATCTAATACACTGCAGAATGGGCTTTTTCAGCCAAGCCCATCCCATATATGAAGGACTAAGTATCTGTTTGGCATGTTGAAAATTATAATCCCAACAATATAGTTGAAGTTGAAGGCAGATGAACCTGATAGATGATATGGTGACCAACTTGTGTTCCCCATATCTATGTATTGTGAAGAACATTTCCTGAGATAATGATGTATGTCATGGTGAGACATCACAGAGATTTGTACAATTCATTACATTGTGGTCACCTCCGTTCCATTTTCCAACTGAAGGTATCCCAGGATCTTTTTACTAGAAGGGCCTTTCTTCAACCTTCTGGATGTTTTGGATCAACCAGAAGTCCAAGCCAACATGGCAAGAAAAAAGAATTCTCAAAGTGGTACTCTAAATTTTGACACTTTGGAGAAAATTATGGTAGAATCTAGTTGCGTTTTGAGCATCGGCAAGCCATAGAAACACATGCTAGAGTTTATGCAAGAGTATTGTTCCATACTGGGTAATCCTTCTCCAGCTTGACTGATTTTTAGCCTGGATTTTGCCTAGTGGGAAACTGGATGAGATTTGTTCCCAAGTTGCAATAGCACTGTCTGTGCCAACAATAGACATGGTTATTGTTATGGTTAGCTGGCAGCAGGTGTGGATGGCTGAGGAGAGCAAGGACTCAGATGAGGGGCCAGGACCATTAGGGAGTGGACTGCTGCCTCAGAGATTGTGGGGGCTGGCAGCAGCGATGAGGAGGTTCCCGAGGACCCTGTGCCAAATGCATGTGCATACAGGGCTGCTCGCAGGAAAGAGCAGCTGTAGAAGCATGGGCGATTCGGGAGTAAGGCTGCAAGGCCCTTCTTTCAAGAAGATAAAAGCCAGCTGTGAATCAGATGTTCTTTGTAGGAAGCAAAGACGTTTTGAAACTCGAGCCTCATGGACATTGCAGTATCTTAGTTGGTATTTGAAGACTCTTGTGTTGTAAAATATTTCTAAGTAACCTTATCTGTTATTCTTGTCAGCCTTGCACAGTTTTGGCAAGGCTCGTGCTTATCAAACTTAATTAGTTTGCAGCAGCCTTTTAACCGGGGATTCGTAAGAATCATTAAAAGGTTCCTGTTCCTTTTGGTTTGTGTTTGTTTTATTGGAAAAGGGTTTGGGTCAGAACAGTTATAGAGAAAGCAGCTGGCCTAGAGAATGAGGGTGGTGGAATCAAATATCATATTATGAGAATGCAGATAAGGGACAGCATGAGCATGCTGTCTGGGACTACTGTTGGAAATCATGAGCTCTCTACTCGGCCTGAATTTGCTAGGTCTCTGTCTCTTCCTTACAGAAATAGAAGACATATTAGGAACCTGACTGAATTGATTCGATTATATCCCTAAAAATATGAAAAGAGCCCAGACTGTCAAAATGGTCATGGCAGAACCCGCTTAAAACAGCAATGAATATATGAAGTTTTGATTTCAAAAGCACTAAGTGGTTCTGTTTTGAAAAAAAAAAGAATTAAAAACATAACTCTGACTTTTCAGTGACACCGTTTTGAATAATTCATGTGACAGAAAATATTTATTGCTCCCTTTGTTAGCTCTTTCTATGAATGTATTTTCAGAACAACAGTATCATGGTCTTTAGAAAATCTATCCAGATTTTCTTTAGGAAACCACCAATTCTACTCATTCCTGATCTGATTAAACTGAACAACAGTGGAGAGATATACCTGAGAAACACACAAAGATTTCATTTTGTAAATATATTAGATTCATTCTTATTGATTTTAGCTGGCTTCTTAATTTCATTGTTAAAAGTCTGAAATGGATAGACGAAAAGTAAGGAGCAAGTATTTATCCTCACCATTATTCCAATTATAAATAGTAATACTTAAACGTGACACAAAGTAACAAGAGTACAATAGATGTTGTGTTATCTAATATAATAGCCTTCTCTACCCAAACATCTTTCAAATATACTGTACTAGCTCGATACCTGCTTTGCTATAAAACTATGTAGTTGAGCTTAGTTTTGGGGGAGGAAAATAAGGAAAAAAAAATTCTGCCTCTGCCTACCAGCCTCCATCGGTATTTATCTGGCTAGTATCCTGTCAGTGTGTGAGAGAGTTGAGGGCTCTTTGGAAACTAAAAGAGTATTTGCTGTGTGAGCAAGGAGACAGAAAGGAGCCTGGGCATGACTTAGCTCAGCTGTTCTTTACTAAAGCTGCCTGGTGAAACTAAAATTGAAACTGAAATTCCTCTTCTCTGCTTGGGTTTTGCATTTGGAACAGATTTGTTTTCAGGTGGGGAGGGAGACTAGAACTCCTTAGCATCAGAGTGTGTTAATAATAATATACAAAATACTAATACTCTGATGTTCATTTCAAAAAATCCTTTCTTGGTGAGCACCTAGAAGCCAAGAGGAATATACATGCCAAATTTCAAGTTTGTAGGCTTTATGGTTCTGGAGATTTAATTCTGAGGACATCCCGGTGGTTAAAAACTGCACTCTCTTGCTTCCCATCTATAGATATTTCATGTTGGTTTAACTGACTGAATTCTAGTTCGGTCTAGTTTCCACTTTCTGTGGTTTTAGCAGTAGAAAAACCATGCCTTCTGAATGTGAAACCAAAAGCAAAATCTCACTATAAAGCCTTGGGTGCAAATAGAAACTTTCCTTTCAAAGAGAAACAGCGTTGGAATTTTGTTAATTAGATCAAACCACAAGAGGAAAGGGTTAGCTCTGCTTCTAGGGTCTCTATCCTGATCCTGGCCTAAAACTCCCATTATCTGTTATGGGAACATTTTTAAAACTAAGCACAGTAATTACAGTAATGCAATTAATGTCACATCTAGTTCATTACTCCTTATTTTGATTCTGCTGTAAGCCTCGTGAAATACATTTTCAAAAGATTCTTAACAATAAAATCATATTCAAAAGCAATAGAAGGAATGGAAATGAAAAAAGTCCATATGGTGCTATGCAGCCAATTTAATATCATGGTTAGCAGTGGTGGTATTCAGCCGGTTCGCACCGGTTCATGCGACCTGGTAGCAAGGATTTGGTTTGGGTTGCTGAACTTCTGGCTGGCCACAGCTCCAACCCAGTCACTCAGTTGCTGCTTGCTTGCTTGCCCTGCCTGCCCGATGCATCTGCCCAATGCTCGCCTGCCCAGTCACTCCTTAAGGTATTTTTACTTCCTGACAATCAGCGGTTCGTACAAACAGCTGTGCCGTGACTCCCCTTGCTTCTTACTGCTTCCCCCAGGAGGCTTCCCTGAGGCTCAGGAAGGCAAAAAAGGGAGGGAGAGGGCCCTCCCCCTCCCTTTTTTGCCTTCCTGGGCCCCAGGGAAGCTTCCTGGGAGCAAAAACAGCCCCCCAGAGGCTCCTCTGAAGCCAGGAAGGCCTCAAAATGGAGTGTAGAGGGGTGCTGTGTGCCCCTCCTATGCTCCATTTGTTTTTCTTCCTGAGCCCCAGGGGAGCCTTCTGGGAGCAAAGACGCCCCCTCCCCAAGGCTCCTCTGAGGCTAGGAGGTCCTCAAAATAGAGTGTGGAAGGGTGCTACATGCCCCTTCTATGCTGTCATTTTTTCCTTCCTGAGCCCCAGGAGAGCCTTCTGGGAGCAAAAACGCCCGCCCAGAGGCTCCCCCGAGGCCAGGTAGGCCCCAAAATGGGGTGGGGGGTGCTGCTAAAAAAAAGCTATGCCCACCCAATCACATGGCCATGCCTACTTATCCACGCCCACCTGGCCATGCTCACAGAATTGGTCATAAATTTTTTTGAATCCCACCACTGATGGTTAGGGACCTGTGCTAGAAACTGAGAGACAACTCAGGCACAAAGTTGTCTGGGTGACTATGAGGGTTCTTTATTTTCCAAAGACTGGATATATCATGATGTAGCAGATAACTGTACAAAATACTTTATTGTCCTGTTAACTCTACCCACCTAAGATTGTGTGTCTACATCCATATAAGAACTTAGTCCTTATAAAAGTCGTGGAGGTGTAGTGGTTAGAATGCTAGGATTCTCACCGGCTCAAGGTTGACTCAGCCTTCCATCCTTCCGAGGTGGATAAAATGGGGACCCCGATTGTTGAGGCCAATATGCTGCCATTGTAAACCACTTAGAGAGGGCTGTAAAGCACTGTGAAGTTATATATAAGTCTAAGTGTTATTGGTGTTGCTATTATAATAAATAAATAAAATAATAATAAATAAAACTCTTAAAATTTGTAAAGTGGTACCCAATCTTTGTATCCCTTCAAAAGCTCCTGCACTACCTCAGAGTAGTTGTTCTTCTGGTTCCTACCAAAGTCAGGTCAAGCTCTAACCAAGCTCCAGGCAGGAATCACACTTCAATGGACTGCTTAGTGTAGCATGGGGGTCTGGCAATTGATTGATAGCCCTCTTGTTTGCTTGCAATGCTTGTACATCCCAAATGTTGCTTCCTGATTCCTACCCTATAAATCTACACTTTTGTAGACTAAGGGCCTAGGTAGAGTGAGATTGCCTATGGACATTGGCACTTTCTTAAAAACACCAATGAGTGGTCAATTAGCATGATACTTCAAATGTCAGCTTAGAGAGCTATGAGTAAACTGGGTGGGGAATGAATAAATGAATGAATGAAGCCATCTCCCTTCAAGTTTCTGGGACTGTAAACTTTTACTATGCTTTGGGAGAAGGGATGAGTTTCATTCCCTCGTTATGACTTTGGGCCAGTTACTCTCTCAGCCTTAGGAAGCAGGCAATAGCAAACAACTTATAATTTTTTTTGCAAGAAAACTACAGTCCAAGGCAGTTAACAGGAGTTAATGCTTATTTGAAGGCAAATAATAAATAAATAACCAAACAAACAAATAAGCAAGCTTAATTATGGAATCATTTTGTGATCTCTTCACTACTAAAGCCTACAGAGAAATTCCAAAGCAAAAATATGAAGCCAAGATGCTGCAGTTTCCCCTGTTTGTTTGTTGTCATCAGCTTTTTCTTCTGGGACCTTAAATGGAAAACCAAGTGCTCTTCCAAAACTTCCTGTTTTATCACATTCCAAGCTGCCTATTTTCTGCAATTATATTCAGGGATGATTCAAATTTGGCCAAAGGCCCTGTTATTTGGGAAAAGGCTATAGTTTATGTGAATACAATCCTGAATTATGTACCAAAATATTGGTATCTACCATTGAATCAGGAACTATGGATCTATCAGGCATAGCAAAAGAAGTTATTCTTATGACAGTGAAAAGAAAATGCCACCTTGAACTTATAACTTAGCTTTAAGATATTGTATATGTTCACTCTCTGCTTTTGAACTGACTGCTGCTGGAATGGAAAGATGGATCAATATTATTCTGTAGACTCAAGCTTTAAGGCTGTGCTTAAACCTCCCCCCCAAGACATTTCTAAACCTATAATGCAACATTTTCTTTTTTTCTGTTGGTTCCCCCTTTTGCATATTTTTGTAAGCTTTGTATTCCTTTCTTTCTGTGTCTTGAAGCAAATAAAATGAATCCAAAGACGACCCAAGAAGTAGATGGACTTGAGAACATATCTTTCTTTGGTGTCCCCAGCTGATCCAATTCTGGATATTTGAATGCTGCTTTGACTTAAAGAAGGAAGAAATCAACTTTATTCCCATTTCGCCATTTCTGTAGGTAGCAGAGAAAGGGGTAAAAGTTACTCTTTTTTAAATAAAAAAAAATCAATATTTACATACATGGTGTGTTGTGAGTTAATTTTGTGAGTTTGCTTGCTAACAAATTTTATGTGTTTGCTTGCAAGCAAATTTTATGTGACAGACTCAGGTAGCCAACTGCAGAAAGATAGATCTCTGAATGAATCTGTGATTCTGTGAGCAACTCAATCTGCCTGCCTGCTTTGCCTGATTTGGGGTAAAAGTTGCTCTTTTTTAAAATAAAAAATTGAATATTTACATAAATATTTATAATATTTCCATACAAGCCATGCCCAGCCAGTCACATGACCACCAAGCCACACCCACAAATTAGACCACATAACCAGTTGTTAAGAAATTTGAATCCCACCCCTGGGTAAAGGGAGACAAGATCTGGGAAGCAAATATTTAGAACGCCACTAAGGTGGTAGCAGAGAGTTAGGGCTCTCTCTGTATTATCCCACTGTCATGATCCACCAGATTTTTTTCAGCTCAGAATGGTTGGCCCTATTTTCTGAGATAGCAATAGTGTGGAACCAGCCAGTCATGTACAGTGTTACATTGAATACAGATTTACTGCATTTGTACTTTCTATTCAGGTTTCATTCAAGGCTTAGCCCCTGACTACCAGGGCTGAATGGAAATATTTTGGTTTACTTTACCAATGGTAGTGGGACTTTTTCATTTCAGATTTGCACTGTGCTACTGAGATTGCAGATCCTAATGTTTCTTTGAGTCAGTTTCAGCCAAACACCAGTTTTCTCCCTAAATGAACAGTTGCAAATTACATGGTTGGTTGCATAGTCAGCCTGATATTTCAACTGAATCTGGCATTTTAGCCGCCTATCAAGTCTTTCCCAAGAAGCAAAGATGGTACCAAAAGTAATAAGCTCCTTGGATACAATTCCAAAACACCTGGAGTATCAATTGAACACCATTGGCATTGACAAATCATCACCAGTCAATTGCAAAAGGCAGCTTTACTTGGAACAGCTTACATCTTGTAACTAAATCTTTAATACCATCAGACAACCACATCTGCCTATCGCAGGTCCTTGGGAAGGACTTGATACGTGAATAAAAATGCCAAATCCAATATAAACATCTGGCTGACTATGTGAACAACTATAACAGAGGTCCAAACTTGGCAACTTGAGACTTATGGACTTCAACTCCCAGAATTCCCCAGCCAGCATGAGAGATCCCTGAACTATAATAATAGTAGGTTCTTGGGAAAAAACTTTATGCATATGAAGGTCATCACTAGATAAAGAACTGATAGCTGTGGCTTCACATTGTTGTGAATAGATTATTTATTAAATTTATGTGTCACCCAATTCCCAGTCTGGAATGATGAAACTGTTGCTGGTAAGAGCATCATTATGCCAACTCAAAAGGCCAATTTTAGGGCTGATCTGAAGCCTTGAACTGGGTCCTAGCAAGGCAGAGTTGTCACTTCTGCAAACCAGCAATTGCTATTGCTGTAGAAGGGAAGAGAATACCCCACAATGATTTCATAATAATTTAAATAATTTTACTCCACGTCTATTTAATTTTATCACATTCCATTCCATATGTGTGGGTGTTACATTGTCACATTAGAGTGTGGGATATTATAAAGCCACAAAAATGATGGTAGGCATTAGTTCTATCTAATGGGATTTTTTTATACTGAACATTTCTCATTTGATTTTCAGAAAAACTGTTCAAAAATTGTCATTCTGCTGTCAGGACTGTGTTGTGTACATGTATCTGGACAATCAAGGTCAATAAATGTATTATAAGCAAAAAATGTTTCTTTAAAAAAATCAAATTTAACAGTACCACAGGATTATGTTCTTTTATTTCATTAAATTCTTGTTCACATGATCTGAACAAACATTTGCTGTCAATATTTAATTTTAAAAAGTCCAACTCAATCAAGTAAACAAAGCCTTAGAAAGTATAATTTTCTTCCTTGACTAAACTAAACCCATTAAGACTTTAATGCAAGAATGAATGAAAGACAAAGGGTACATGCTTCTCAAAAGATGAAAGAATGCAGTCCATTTGCATTTTAAAATTAATTGCTGACCTAATTATTTGTCAGTAGAGGCATAAATTAAGTAAATATAACTTACAGTAAGGCTTCAAAACACCCAGAGGAGTTCGACTCCCCCAGAGTAAATTGTAATTGTCCAGTGTGACAATCTATTTTTGCTGTCATTTCATGACCGAAGGAAAAATTTCTGGGAAACTGTACCATATGGAGACATGAGAGGGAATGATAGACTTAGATCTCTTGTACAAAGGGATGAGAAACTGGAAGTCACCAGAGAACATCTGAAGGCGTAGCTTTGATTTTAGAAAAAGGAGGATATGCTTCCCATGCCTACTTAGATGGAATTTATAATGCTGATGAAAATGCACTGATGAGCTCTTACATAACCTGTATGCTTCAGAGGAATTGATTAATTAACTATTCATACCCCCTAAATAAAAGTTATTTTCCATGCAGGCCAGGAATTATGAGAATAGTTGTGCACCCTGCCTTGCTCTCTATGTGTTCACTAAGAGCCAATAACAATAAAAAACAATATTCATCATCAAAATCAGTGTCCCTGAAGTAGACTAGCTTGTAGAAGCAGATAGAATTAACTGTCTCTCCATTGTGACAGGATAGTAGATAATCAGCTTCATTTGCTGGGGTGGTGCAGTGGTTAGCATGCAGTACTGCTGACTGCCAGCTGCTTGCAGTTTAACAGATTGATTCTCACCCAGCCCAAGGTTGACTCAGCCTTCTATCCTTCCGAGGTCAGTAAAATGAGGATCCAGATTATTGTAAAGCGCTATGAAGCTCTATACGAGTCTAAGTCCTATTGCTATCTGTTGTTACATAATATAGACTACCTAGATCCATTGCATTTGAGTTCAGATCTACCCTTTCTGACTTTAGAGTTCTGAAATATTTCACGTAATCATTCTTTAGCATGTATTTGAAGCCACTGAGTGATGTTAATTGGTGTTTGAATAATAGAGGACACTAATATGCTAATGGCACTTGGGTGTGTGTTTTTTTTTCTTGTCACAACTGGATTTCTCTCCAGGGCTAGTCTTACATAAGAGCATTGTGACAGGCTGGATAAAGACTAATAAAGCAACCAAACAGTGTGGATTGGTAGCTTCCAGGTAAAACCAATGAATGGGCCTCTGATTCCCAACAGAAGTGCATTGTTTTTTGAAGTGCATTGTTTTCATTCAAGACCAGGGGTGGGATTCTCCTGGTTCGGGTGAACCCCTAGCTCCAATGATCAGCTGACAGTGAACTGGTTCGCTCCAACGATCATGTAGACCCGCCCACCCACCTTAGCGCTGTATCCTCTCAGCTGATTCGCGTGGCAAAGTGGATTACTGTTCCTCAGCTGTGTTACTCCCCAATACCTAACATACATTATATATATATATATATATATATATATATATATATATATATATATATATATATATATATATATATATACACACACACACACACACACACACACACACACACACACACACATATATATATATATATATATATATATATGTATGTTTTCTTAAGTTTTTGCGGTACTTACATGTGTGGCATTCAGCTTTGTTTGGGTATTTTCCCACATCATTGTAGTTGTAAAAGCACAACTACAATGACGTGGGAAAATACCCGAACAAAGCTGAATGCCATATCTATATCTATATCTATATCTATATCTATATCTATATCTATATCTATATCTATATCTATATATAAAAAATATTTGTTTTCTGAGG
Organism: Pseudonaja textilis; assembly: GCF_049901715.1. Classification (NCBI taxonomy): domain Eukaryota; kingdom Metazoa; phylum Chordata; class Lepidosauria; order Squamata; family Elapidae; genus Pseudonaja; species Pseudonaja textilis. The sequence continues at coordinate 22,402,829 of NC_141997.1, read as the reverse complement.
TTTTCATGGGTATTTGTATGTGGATCTTTGGTTATTCGGGTTTTCTCCCATGCAAAATTGGAAAATTTTATGCGGGAGAAAACCCGAGTGCTTTTAAAGTTGTAGCAACGTTTCAGCAGAATCTCATCTGCCATCATCAGGCTTCTATATTGTGTTCGTCTGTGAGTCAGGCTTCACAGCCATTTCTGTTTTAAATTTGGTGCTAGCCTACTGTTGTGCCAGAATGGTTTTTTCTTCATCCTGATTGGTTGGGAGTCTTGGTCTGTGTTTATTGGTCTTGGAGTTTGCTGTGTTCTGCTTGATTGGTGTTTCTAATATCTTCTGTCTGTTTTGTGGCTTTTTTTGTCTTGATTGGCTGGCAACATTGTGTTTCCTGTATTTGAGGCTTTTAGTGCAGCTTGGCTCCGAGTAAATGGACGACTATCATTTATTAGAAAGCTAGGTTTCATTTGGGTGCCTGGTTGGGGTGTGTTTGAGCTGGAGGTATCAGGGGGAGTCTGTTTATGCCCAGGTGTTTGCCTGGTTTGTGGTGTGGAGATTTTTTTGTTTGAGAGTGCAGGTTTCCAGATAATTGACAGTCTGGTGGAGTCATCTCTTCTATTCATGCTTTCAGGTCTTTTTTCAATCTCTATGGCTTCTCTGATAATTCTATAGCTGGGGTTTTCTATAGTGGCTAGGGTTTTGGTGCCATTGAAGTCGATGCTATGACCTGTTGCTTTCATGTGTTGGACTAGTGAGGAAGTGTGTTCCAGCTTTTTTACTGCATTTTTGTGTTCATCTAGGTGGGTACTTATTCTTCTATTGGTCTGTCCAATATATGTGGCAGGGCATGATGCACAGGGGACTTCGTATATGCCTTGGTTTTCCAGGTAAATTTTGTCTTCGGGGCTTCTTAGGATGGCTGCTATTTTTCTGTCTGTTTTGAAGGCAGTCTTGATGTGATGCCTGTGTAGTATCTTACTGATTTTGTCTGTAGTACCTCTTATGTAGGGCAGGACAGCTGTTCCATAGGTCTGTTCATCTTCTAGGTCTCCATTATGTCTCAGTGTGTTTTTGTGGATCAAGCCTGTGATTTTGCTTTTGTCGAAGCTGTTGGCTGTCAGTACTTTAGTCGGGGTGCATAGTTCAGTCTTTATATGTGTCTTGTCTGCCAGGCGTTTGGTTCTGGCAATTAGTGTTTTGACCACGGAATTTATCTGTGCTGGGTGGTGGTGGGATTGGGCGTTGAGGTAGCGGTTGGTGTGTGTTTTCTTCTGGTATATGGTGTGTCCTAGTGTGCCATGTGTTTTTTTGTAGATTAGTACATCTAGGAATGGTAGTTGTTTGTTTGTTTCCATTTCCATGGTGAATTTGATTTTGGGATGTGTCCTGTTTAGGTGTATTAGGAAATTGTTTAGGTTTTCTTTTCCATGGGGCCAAATAACAAATGTGTCATTGATGTATTTTAACCAAAGTTTGGGTTTGTGGGTGGCATTGGCTAGGGCTCTGGATTCGAATTCTTCCATGAACAGGTTTGCAATGACGGGTGACAGTGGTGATCCCATGGGGCTCCTTCAATTTGCTTGTATTGCACCACTACAAAACCTAGCCAAATACCTAGCAAAGCAGCTACAGCCCCATGCTGAAGCAGTAGCTTCACATGTACAAAACTCATACCACCTCTTGGAAATGGTCAAAGATCTACACATGGAACAAGAAGATCTGCTTGTAGGCCAGATCCTGAAGTTGAAACTCAAATACTTTGGCCACCTAATGAGAAGGAAGGACTCACTGGAGAAGAGCCTAATGCTGAGAAAGATTGAAGGCAATAGAAGAAGGGGATGACAGAGAATGAGGTGGCTGGATGGAGTCACTGAAGCAGTAGGCATGAGCTTAAATGGACTCCAGAAAATGGTAGAGGACTGGAAGGCCTGGAGGAATGTTGGCCATGTGGTCATGATGGGTTGGACATGACTTCACAAGTAACAACAACAAAGTTTCAGTCTTTCTAGGTCAGTGTTTCTCAACCTTGGCAACTTGAAGATATGTGGACTTCAACTTCCACAATTCCCCAGACAGTATAGCTGGCATAGCTGGCTGGGGAATTCTAGGAGTTGAAGTCCACACATTTTCAAGTTGCAAAAATTGAGAAGCATTGCTCTCGGTGATGGGAAGAGAGACTGAGGAGCTCATTTGACATTCTGATAATGCATGAATGATCTTATAAAATGGCTAGAAACTCATTCACAAAATGACTACCATACCATAAGGAACACTGCCTTACATTCTTCCTTAAGTTTGTCCAAGTAGAAAAGCACACTTCCAAACAACATATTGGATGGCAGATTCCTATGATGTATACTTTCCATAAAACTTGACAAGGCCTATATGGAAATTGTTGAAAACGAGGATGATGCTTTACTTTGTAATATGATTATTTATTAGTATTACGTATTAAATTTATTGGATGACCATCTTACACAAGGCAATTCTGGTGTCAAGCATGGGAAAATCAGGAAATCCAGGCAGTTCAAATGAATATGAAGGTTTATTCCAAGCTTATGCTCTCTACAAGAATCTGAATTACTTACAATCAAAGTTAATCGGTGGTAGATAAGAGTCAGTGGAATTCAAAGTGGGTTGGACTTGGATCTCTTGTGGGCATGGAGGTACTTGAAACTGATGCTGCATTTGAGTCCTCCCTTGGGTTCAGCTTGGTCATTTTCTACCTCTAGATTGCAATGTTAAAAAGGTACTGTACAAAACTATGCACAATACAAATAAAATACTATAAAAATACAAATATTCAATCCTAACTAAAAGATGAGAGGGGAGGAAGTAGGATAAGCAGGGGCGAAAGTGAGATTTGTTATTAATCTATCAAATAGCCCCAGTGTGAAGCCTCTCCATTAGAGCCCCAAGCCAATAGCCAGAGCCAGGTCTTTAAGCTCTTGTGGAAGGTTAGCTAGAGCCAACCTCACTCCAGGGGCAAGATGTTCCAAAGGGTAGGATATATGGTAGAGAAGGTTATTCTTCTAGATCAGGGGTGTCAAACTGAATTTCATTGAGGGCCACATCAGTGCTCTGGTTGACCTTGGGGAGCCAGGTGGGAATGACTGACTGGGTATGGCTAACTGGGTGGGCCTGGCCACCTTGACATCACTCCCAAACTGCTGGCATGTTTCCTCATTGCATTGGGTAGACCAGGCCAAAGCCACGCTTGCCTGATCTTTCCTCTTTGCACTGGGTAGACCAGGCCAAAGCCACGCTGGCCTGATCTTTTCCTCTTCACATTGGGTAGAAGCCTGGCTGGCCCGATCTTTTCTTTTTGCATTTGGTAGACTGGACCAAAGCCACATTGACCTGCTCCTTCATCTTCACATTGGGTAGTCCAGGGCAGCCCCATGGGCCAGATCCACCACATCGTGGACCGGAACTGGCTTGTGGGCTTTGAGTTTGACACTCCTTTTGTAGATCCTGCCAGCCAGAGTACCCTGGTTGAATGGGACCTGCATGACCACTCTTCTGACGGCATGGATAGGGCAGATCAATCTCATTGCTATGCCAACTTCCCATTTAAAAAATAATGAAAGTTAAATATTAATACAAGTTAAAAGTTAATGAAATTTAAAATTGTAGTTTTATAGGAGAATATTTTTAGTGTTTTTATATTTATTATTTTGAATATAAACTGTATTCAAAAGTTACTTTGCAGAGTGAGATATGGGGACATATAAATTTAATAAATAAATAAATGTGACTTGTGGGTGCAACACAAAAAGGAAGGTTAGTGCAGGTTCACTGTGCGGGTACAGCTGCCATCTTGATTTTTTTTAATTCCCTGCATCCTTAACCATGAGAATGAAAAAAATGAAACTACCATGGGGAACTGGCTAAAGAAAACTCCTCCCAACTTCAGAATTTGCTGGACTATATCTTGCAAAGACTATGCGGACTAGAGGAAAACATCAAGTCCAGAAAATTTGGTTGAAGCTTCATGGTAGGGATGACCCCATTTCATTATGTGATCTCTTGGGATGATCAGAATTTCCTAAGATGAACTTCCCTGCCTTCCCAACTTATTGTGAGATAAAAGGCTATAAAAATCATACATTGCCTCAAGCTGAGATTGCGATCTAATGAACAACCTATCAAATAAATAAATAAATATCCAAAAATGTCTTGGTGTTTAGTGTAATAGAAAAGACAGAGTCTGATTTCTCTTTCCCTTTTCTTTTTTAATTCCAGGGGAACTGCTATAAACCATCTGTAAAAGTCACTCATTATTATGACATGAAGCTAAGTAAACATAGTTTAATAAGCTCACATTCAGCCTTGACTCAAGAAAAGACTTGGATCCTGTGTGACCAAAATGGTACTTTGAAAGAGCCCACGTGCAATGGAAGAGAGCAGTTTCTCATTATATTTCAGATACATCAACTATTCAGCTTGGGGTTTCCCCCACTCTACTTCATGTTGTCTTCCCTTTTGTCTTCAGTTGGCATTGGTGAACTGGCTTGTAGAATATTTTACTGTGTTTTCAACTCATTAAATACAGTTGTCATAATAGTGAGGGTACAAATGCATGTCAAACTCTATAAGTCATGTCAAAATAAAGCAACCATATTTTAAAAAAGAAATGGTTTCAAACCTTTGAACTTCTCCTTGAGAAATACGGAAATTCTTTTTATCTTGTTTTTGACAACACAGATTGTTTTGCAGCAGCAACAACATGACAATCTCTCTGCAAAACAAAACATCCTCCCTCACAATGGTTAAAATATAAGAAAGGGGAAAAAAGGAAGGAAGCTACAAAACTACAGTAAACTGGCTTTTCAGTAGCTTAAAAAAATTGGGTATTGAAGGACGCAAAAGTTGTTATTCAATACTTAGGGCTAGAGCAAAATAGCAATGGGAAAATGTGATGACACTTGTGAAATGCAGTGTTTATAGAAAGATAATTTATAATTATAATTTTCAATCAAAACAGAAGAGCTTTCCCTGTTCCAAATATCTCTACACTGACATGCTATTTTTATAGTGTTGCAATAAAATTCCAGTTACCATGATGCCATGGCTAGCTAATACATTTCCACAAAAAAACCTAACATAGTTTGACTTTTTACGTTTTCTTAATTGCATTATATGTATTTAAGTCTAGACTGGTACTAATAAACTGGTAGAGTTTCTTTTCAGTTTGAGAAGAAACTCCACTAGTTTATTAATAAAAAAAACACTCTTAAAAGAGATTAAAAATCTGTATCCTACCTGTTTTTCCAGACAGATAGATATATATGGCTGATTTTCTCTGATCGGATGAGATGTGAAATATCAGAGGAATCTCTAAGATGGCTAGCTGGAATTCATTTGCTTCCAAATGTAGATAAGATAACAGGGTAGAGAACTAGAGTGATTATGTCATTGCCAAATCTTGATGTGTGTGATGACTGGTGGAAACATGCCAATAATCTACACAAGAAACCAGAAATGGATATTTAATCAACAAACATTTCTTATAAGATTACTGACCAGTATTTTACTTGGTTATGTGAGAAGACACACACACACACACACACACACACGCACGCACGCACACAGATGAATTAATAAATCAATTGAAATAAAATGGAGAAAACAAAAACAAACTAGTGGTAGAATAATAAAACATGCAATATTTAAAAATTGGAATAAAATATGTGACTAATGAATGAAGTTCTTCATTACTGCAGTAAATTACATAGTAAGGTTTTAAGATGTGATTCTGTCATCCATTCATAAATCACTTTGTGACAGTACAAGTCAGAACAAATATTTAAATTTCATGCAATCAGTATAATTTACTACATCCAATAATCCTTATGTTACCAAATACTGAGTTTACTAAATATAACAAGATTGTGGTTTCCTCTCTAGTAGATGAAACTTGCTTCCTGACACATGATTTTGATCCATATCTGCAAATAGATAGTTTACATGCCTTTAATTCAGAGTGCTTAGGAATTTGTATAAATATCCCAACACAATTAACAGTCCTGAAGGACTGTTGAACCCAGCTGAACCTAGAATATCAATGTAGTTTCTAATACAGAAAAATACATTTCAGAAAAATGAAATGAAAATCCAATGTCTTATTTCTTCTAACAATATTGATCCTCTGCTTTGATCGCCCTGAAAAAAAAAGGTAATAATAATTAGCAACTTTACTTGGAACAGCTTATATTTTGCGACAATACCTTTAACGTCATAAAACATCCACACCTGCTATCCCAGTTACCTTGGGAAGGACTCAATAAATTGGTAAAAATGCCAAATCCAGACTAAACATCTGGCTGACTGTATGACAAACCATAATAACGATAATAATAAATAGAAAAGTAAGAAGCTAAAATGGTCTGGTACTTCAATTCAAACTGACAGCACCTGCCACATAGCACCCCAGATATAACAACTGTTGGTAAGAAAAATTTAAAAAGTCAGTATGGCAGAACTGGCAGTATCTGGAAACAGGAGAATAGAATAGAAAGAACTGGAGAAGATAAAACAATACAAAGACCTGCAAACAGAAATAGAATGACGATGCCAAGAGAAAGCAAAGATAGTACTAATACTGGAACACCAATGGCATTGATAAAAATGACCATCAGTCAATTGCAAAAGACAACTTTATTTGGAAGATATCTTGTGTAAATATCTTTAACCTCATCAAACATCCATATCTACCTATCTTCAGTCCTTGGGAAGGACTTGATCAGTAGACAAAAATGCCAAATCCAGTCTGAACATCTGGCTGACTGTGTGACAAACCAAAATAATCATAACCCGCCTTTCCATCTGACAACAAAGTTGGGTAATTCAGCAATATGTTTGACTTAATTTAGGATTGCTCAGTATATATTACTTGATTTAAGCAACAACCAGTCGGATAATTTGTAATTTTAACCTTTTAATAAAATGGCAAATTCATTAATTATCTTTATCCTTTCTTTTTTTAAAAATACCCTTGCCATTCAGCAGTAAGGATTGCATAAAGAGCAGGCCTGGTCATTGTCTTTAAATTTGACAGACTCAACATCTGAATAGCTACAGGACTGCCTTGTCAGGATGGAAGGGGAGGGCGGGTTCAAATTAGTAAGATGATGGACAGAGCATCACAATGCAAGCCCAATTAGTTTCATATGTGGGCCAAGGCTCCACATACATTCCACATCCTGATACCCTTTCTTCATCTTGCTAAATTTGATCCTCCAATATAAGCCCTGCTTTTTGGTTTATTTGAAAGAGCGATAGCTGGAGGACAAATGGAAATGCCCTCCACACCCACTGAGTAGTATGCTATGTTATTTGTGTCATATTATGGGACACTTCTTTGCTGAGGTAGGGAACACTCTAAAAGAAGAGAACATATATACATTTAACTGAGGTATGGAAAGGTATTCTTTGCTGAAATATTTGTTGAGATGTGGAATACTCCATAGCATCAAGCTTTCAAAATCATATTGGGGCATATGTGTTTTTCATAGAGCATTAGTTATTGATCATGATATGTCCAAATAGTTAGATATTATCTTGCTGTGTTTGGTTTGGTCTGTTCAGCTGGAAACTCCCTTGAGACTTGCAAGGCGATAGTCCCAGTCCCAGAAACAGACACACACATACATTTCAAAAACATTGTGCTTTTCCCCACTATTATAGTAATAGATAAGCAGAAATATTGTCACAAGGAGATCCCTAACACACTACAAAAATATAAGTAACATTTAGAAATAAAAAACCCCAAGCTTGTTAAGATTAGTCATGCAAATTGAGATGGCTGGCTGCAACTCCCTGTTGGATGTGTCAACCATTCCTTGAGTGTATTGTAGCACTGTCTTTCTACCATCTATCAAAAGATCTGTCCCAAGTTTGCAAAATACGCTTGTCATTACAGCCATCTCCTCTTCTTACAACTGTACTTTTGCTTTGTAGTCAATTTATACCCCAAGTTCTTACACTGGTTTGTTAGACAAAAGCAACATTATTCTTTCACAATAAAACATTAAAGCTATTTATGTTTTTAATTATAAAATGGGACCAAAAGACCTTTATCTAAGAATTGAAAGATCATAAGATAAAACCAAATGAAGCTATTTCAAAGTACAGATATGAAGCTAGTAGTTATCTTTTAAAGTAAGACAAGAAATGACAAAAAATTTACTTAAAGGAAATTAAAGATGGAAATAAATTAGAGATGTACAATTTCCAGACATTTTGAAGCAATGAAATAAATATCTTTAGAGGAAGGGAGGAAAGAGATTTTGAAATATATTTGGAAATTTTGACGTACATTTAACACAGTCTTTTAATGTTTAATGCCACTAAGAGATAGAAATGGATTATTTTAAAAAATATGTTCAAAGTAATAGACTGGAATATATATTTCAACAAATTTGTTGTGTTGCTTTTAATTATTGCTAAAACTGGAACTGCAAGCTACTGAATTCTAATTAGCTTCCATTCCCCTTATCATCTTTGTTGCTCTTCTCTGCACTCTTTCTGGAGTCTCAACATCTTCTTTACACTGTGGTTACCAAAACTAGATGCAGTATTCCAAGTGTGATCTGACAAAGGCATTATAAAGTGGTATTACACTTCATGTGCTCTTGATTTTATCTCTAGGTTAATATAGCCTAGAACTATGTTGGCTTTTTGGCAGGTGCAGCACACTGCTGGCTCATATTTAAGTGATTTTCCACTAGGAGTCCAAGATCCCTGTCACAGTTACCACCTATACCATTCCTATGCATTTGGTTTTTCGGTAGAACCCTACATTTTTCACCATTGAATTTCATTTTGTTAGATAGCTCCCAATGTTCAAGTCTGTCAAGATCCTTCTGTATCTTAAGCCTATCTTCTGGAGTGTTCACTATTCCTGATAGCTTGGTGTCATCTGCAAATTTGATGAATTCCCCTTGTATTCTCCCATCCAAATAATTGATGAAGATGTTGAAGGGTACTGGGCCTAAAACAGAGCCCTGGGGTATCCCACTGAATACTTCTCTCCATGTAGATGCAATTTCATTTAGGACTACACATTGTATGTGGTTGGTCATGTCCTTTAGCCAGTTACAAATCCATCTGGTGATGATGCTATCTATCCCATGTTTTTTTATCTTACCAAGAAGTGGCTTTGGTCTACTTTGTCAACTTTAAGAGATATGGGCTTCAGTTTCCAGAATTCAAATGCTGGCTATTGTTTGACCAAAACCAGATGCATAGTTCCATATTAGAAGACACAACTTCCAGGTAATTTAGGTTCAATTCCAAGTTATGTGTTTTATTTAACTTAGTTGCATTTAAAAATATTTTATTGAAATGCAATGGGGAAACTTCAACTTCAAACCTATGGAAGGTTTGAATTTTTTACTTCCATCATGTACTTTATTTTAATGGGAGGAATTAAATGTCAAAACACAAAAGATATAATAACCCATAATCCATTAAAAAAACCCAAAACCTAAATTGCAGGCACTACAAGAGAGGACAAAGGAGTCGTTATTCTGACATTGTATGAAATGTCTTACCTCTATATTTTTGTTATCCTTAAAGAATATTTGTATATCTGAGTTTGTAAGAAGTCATGTTTTGGATGTAGAGATACTTTGTCACAATAAAATGTGATATACTGTACATGGCTTCAGCAATGGGTTAAAGTGAATACATTTCTGTGAAAAAGCATTTATCTCCTTTCAGATTTTACCAACATTACACATCTTTGCTACAGAATACCACATCTTCATGTAAATCTTAGTGACACATGAGTGGACAAATAACAACAATTTTATCACCTCTTTAGACTGAAGGCAGAACAAGAAGCAATAGATGGAAATTAAACAATGAAAGAACCAACCTAGAAGTAAAGAGAAATTTCCTGATAGAACAATTAATCAGTGGGATGAGAGTGCTCTCACACTGCAGGTTTTAAAGAACAGACTGGATAGTCATTTGCCTGAAATGGTATAGGATCTCCTGCTTGAGAAGAGATAGGACTAGAAGAAACTCGAAGGTCCCTTCCAACTGTTGTTATTTTATTATACTTATAATTCCTGATCTTAAATAGATTAGAACTGCATGCACTACAAGCAAACAACATTCATTCAGATGTTGCTAACCCCTTAATTATAGCTAGTTGTGCAATATAATTTGGCAATACTTGGAGGGCACTGCTTCTTCATTCCTGTTAGAAGATGACCAAGAAATATACATGTTCACTGTATTGGACATGTAGACATTAGCAACCAGCCTTGTAAACTGCCTCTGCCTCTAAACAGTTCAAGGACTAGCAGTACAAATCAGTTCCTATAAACACATGAATCTTTTTGAATGGCTAGGGTTGCCCTCAACTATTCTTGCCCTCATCAATCCAATAAGCATTTTTAATGGAGGCTGCCAAGATTCAATCAGCTTCAGCAGCTTATGGAGAACACACTGAATCAGTTCCCTCCCATTTAGTCTCCTTTGAGATTGTCCTCCCTCCTCCAATGGAATCTTCCAAGCAAACTGTAGTGTGGAAGATCTGAGCTTTAAACGTTACATCTCTGCGGTGCAGATCAATGCCTTAGTAGCTCAATTCCCCCTTTTTACCTGCTGCATAAAAAGATCCTTGCTTATAGCCAGGTTTGATAAGTAAAAAAATACTTCTCCCTTGCTGACTTGCACACAGGATGCCATCCTCCTTCCTTTGTTCCTTTGCAAGTTGACGTTGTCACCTCCTGAGTCATGAAACTATTTGTGGGAATGACTCTGCAGAATGTGGATAGCAAAGAAAAGGCTGCAAATTAATAATAATGAAGGACTAAAAGAAAAAAAAAGGAGGAAAAGAAACAGAGATTTAAAAGAGAGACTTTTCTCCAGCAGCCTGCAACTTGGAGGAAAATTTTCTTCAGGTTGTGTTCTTCTTATTCCATTGTACAGTAAATTCTTTCATCATTTTTTAAGGCAAGAGTTGTTTCGGGACAGGATATGAAAGCAAGTGGCAGGTCAAAGGCAGGTATTAGGGTTGGCCAAGGAGGCTTTTGCCTGGCTCTGTTTCATTCCCATGTCCAAGCTTTTTCCAATCAGCAGGTAGAACAGGTTGTATATTTCAGTCACATCATTTTCCTCTTGATAGCAAGCACTGTACCTTCAGCCATCACATTTGCATTTCAAACTGCCACATGGCTGCGTTGATTAATTATTTATCATGCTTTCATGAAGAAGAAACTACTCTCTCTTCCCTCCCTACACCCAACATTATGGAACTTCAATTATTTTGATCTAAGCATACATGCATGGTTCACTTTTAAAACAAAATAATCATACACATTTACACCTACGAGCACATAGATATGGTCCTGTGCTTAAAGACTGATATTTAAGTGCATTGTTAATGTATAATTTTGTTCATCCAAGGAGGCTGTATTTTTTAGGTTCAAGCTGAAGGATAAGAAATTGAACAGTATTTTTCAATTTGGATTCAGCTTCTCTCCTGTTTTTGATGCACTTATTGGTCAAGATGTCCATTTCAGTGGCGGTAGAAGATTTGCAAATTTACAGAGTGTGGTCAATTAGATAAGTAAGCCAAAATTAGATTCTTTAGAGCTAACTGTTTTGGGACTTGGATATGGCTATATTCTGCTGGCAAACCTGATTATTAAGGGTATTTATTCCATATAGGGGGTGACCCTTCGAGAGCTGTATGCAACGAAATTTCATTTTAATGTATGCCAATTAGTGTACATTCAAAGTGACAAAAGTTATTCTAAGTCATATAGGAAGCTGTAGGATCAGCTGGAGACAGAGGCAAATGCATGTTTGTCATGTCAACCAATGCACTTCAAGATGAGACATTTTTTTGCTGAGCTGAACAAGGAGAGGACTTGGGATTGCCTACAGGTTCTCCAGACAGTTGGTCCTCATAAGGAGACTGCCAAACAGACAGTCTCCTGTAGGTTTAATGCTCTGGAAAATGAGGGAATAGTCAGCTTACTTAAACTGCAGTCAGCCTTTTTAGAGGCATAAAGTTTCCTTTCTTAAACATTTTTGGAAGTTGCTTGTTAACAGCTTTTCAGATACTGGGAACCTTTAGAATGGCTGTTTTTTTTTTAATTACACCAGGTGAGTTTCCTTTAATCCTTAGGAAATGAAGTTTTAAATACAAATTTAGGAACTTAAAATTTTCTTGGCGAGAATACATAGTAAAACAGTGATTAGAATGTTGATACAAACAGACTAAGGGTCCAGATGGATTTGAAATAAGATTTCAAAATTAATTAAAAGAAACCTTCCCATAGGAAAATGCTCTTGTTTTGAATACTTTAAAAAATGATAAGATTGGATTTTGAAAGTTGGACACTAGAGGGAACCAAAAGGAACTAAAAATTAAAATGGAAGGAGAAGAACATTGACATTTGATTTACTGCTAAAAAATAGAGCAAACTATTTTAACATTGGACATATGGAAGGGTATTTGTGAACAAGGCATCCAGAATTTTAAGAATATCTGCCAATATAAATTGACTGCTTTTAAAAGGTTACATAGAAGAAGAATCAATTTACCAGATAAGGACCAAGACTGATTTGAAAGTGGATTTAAAAATGATGGGCTGATGTGGAAGGATATAATGGTACATCCTTCATCATCACCATCATTTTAGCCATTGTCTATCCACTGCAGGATGAAGGCCACTTCTGCATGTTTCCAACTAATACTGCCCTGAGCTTTCTTTTTTGCCAATTGGGCCTGCAATACTTGCTGATGTCATTGATGCATCTTGTTTTAGGTCTCTTTTGTGGATTTTTTTTTAATCAAGTGGGATCCGTTCTATGATTGCCTTGATTCACTGGCCATCAGTTCTTTTTGTTATGTGACAGCTCATTTTCATTTGAATTCTTTTACCCTCCTGATGAGAGTAAACCCATATACTTTAGTTTGCTGTCTAATCCATGTGCAGATCTTTCTATCTGGTCTTGTAATCCATAGTTCTTCTTCATAGCTTTTGTATCAATAGTAGAAGTTGTGCACACTGATCAAAAACTTTTCTCTTCAGGCATAGAGAGAGGTTGTTCTTGAAAATGATGCTTAGATTCTGCCAACCACATTTAACATGCCATTCAATTTTTTTTATTGTATCACCTTCCATTGAGATTCATTGGCTAAGGTATATGTAGTGGTCAACTATCAGTGGTGGTATGCTACCCGTTCGGCCCAGTTTGGCCAAACTGGTAGTAAAAAAAGCCCCCGACATCAGCTGAGAAGAGGAAAAAAAGCCTCTGACTATCAGCTGAGAGGATAAAGAAGAGAAGAGCTCAGGATTGGCCCTCCCATCCTCCCCTTGCGCTTTTCTCCTCTTTATCCTCTCAGCTGATTGGCGCTGCAGCCCTCAGCTGGTGTGTGGAATGCTGCAGTTTTAGGTACACACACGTTAGGTGCATGCACAATCACCAAACTGGTAGTGGAAAAAGAAGAATCCCACTGCTGTCTACTATGTCTAGTTCTACTCCAGATGTATAAAAAATGTTTCTTTGGTGAATTTATTAAACATAACCTGGCTCTTTTTCAATATACCAATATACCTCATAACACATACTGTATATATTGTATACAGGAGATACAAATGAAACCAGCTGATGTCTTAACAAATTAAAAGGGTAATGTAGATAACTTTCTTATATTGGATTTACAAAAGATATTTGTTAAAGTTTTGAAGAATTTTGTGAGAAAGGACAAAGAAAAAAAATGAGAGAGAGAAAAAAATCAACTCCTAGGATATTATTTAATGGGATTAAGGAACAAGTTTGTTAAAAGTACATGGAAGATGCAGTTTTATAGGTTTCTTTATAATAAGAGATGAGATATAGGAAGAAAAGATTACTTTTTGTATTTTAAAGGAAAGTGATAAGTTACTAAAATTGTTTATACTTGTTTTAAAGATGAATTTACTTCTTTATACATTTCTTTTTCTTACTATATTGTTTTCCCCCTTTTTCTATTTTTATTTCCCCCTTTCTTTTCTGCATTTTATATTTTTCTTTTTATTCTTTTATTTTCTTAGTGCGTGCTAGTTCTTATTTTTTTAATTGTAATGTTCAATCAATTTATTACAAAAAAATCATGCAATCAGTTCATCAGATGTGTGCCTAATATGAACTGTCAAAGTCGAAAAATAAAAATGCCACCAGTTAATCTTTCTACTATTATTTATTTGATTTCATTTGTAGGAGTTTAGACTTCCTGACTCCAAAAAGATTCTGGTAGCTTTTACAATAGTTAGAAGAATACGTAATTTTTAAAAGTACGTAATTTAAAAAAGAACCTGACCACCCAGGCAAAACCACATAAATAAGATCCAGAAAAAAAGAAAATTGCCAGAGATTCCACCCAAATCCCAGGCCTGGGATGAAAGCCAGGTTTTAGGAAACCTCTGGAACAGTTGAAGGGTGGATACCATATGTATTTCTGGGGCTGCTGATCCAGAGGACAAGGTCCACTTCAGAGAAGGCACGTTTCCTTGGTTCTTTAAGATGATGACATTTAATTGAAGGGACCTGGAGGAGACCCACTCTGCCTGATCACTCTGGATGGACAGAAACAATTGGAGGCTTATTTATGCTTAAGGAGATCTGGAAGCTATTTTTGTAATTGCATAGTGGTTTCTATGCATCTGTATCTCTGTGTAAAAAAAATGCATTTAAAATTAGTGACACACTATAGATTGCCATTGTAACCTAAACCAAATCATACAAGAAGCTATTAGACTATAAATGGAGCCATTAATTTATGAACAGGAATTAATAGTCATTCTAAAGATGATTTATAAGATTACGGGTTATAGGTAGAGGATAAGACTTGTCAAGAACTGGAAATTTTTTCCTTATTTCATTATACTTTTAATTTTGCAGGGAGTTGGATGGTTGATTTCTAGCTGCTGAATCCTTAACTTGCAACTTTTTCTCATAGTTCAGCCTCAACTATGTCTTTCCTTCTTACACATATCTTTCCCTTTTTTTGTTGAGTGGTGCCTCTCTCTTTTTCTCTTAGATCTTTGTTACCCCCTTCTTCTAGGGTTTTGCCGAAATTGAGTTAGAATCTTGTTTCATTGTAATGATCTATCTGTATATCTAATGATTAGAAATGTTTTAAGAGTCTATTTTCTTTTTTCAAACATTTGTTAGTCATCTCTAATAGTAACTAGACTAGAACGACAGAGTAGAAATTAATAGTTTCATTTTTCAAAGCTTCATCTTTGATGAACTGTTCTTGTAGTTGGTCTATGCTGAGTCCTTGTTCCTTCCACTGTGCTCCTCCATGCTATTACTGTTTTGAGGGATTTAACATAAAAGTCAGTGCAATAGCCACTGTTTCATCTGTCCATCCTCTCAGGTCATAAAGTCTTTGCTTCAAGGCATAATTTTTGAAGGATCAGATTGCCATGAAGGGTTAAAACATTGCTCCTCTGCACCACAATTTAAATAAACAAATAAATTCTTGTTAAGCAATAGAAATAAGTATGCCTCATCATTTTTTAAAACAACAGACAGAAATTATTCCTGAGATACATCTTATTCCTTCCCCAGTTTTTTAAAATAGAAATTCATGGACAGGACATGGAACCGTTGAAGGATAATTTTAAGATATATGGCATTTCTCCATCAACCTAACCACAGTATAAATGTTTCCCTGCTGTGTCCTGTGATGATCTCTTCATTTCATCAGAGCCTAGCCATTTGCAAGGACAAGGAAATTCAAATCTGGGAAGGGGAAGAATAAGGGGTTAAAATGGGGGTGGGGGGGTGAGTGGATGAGTTAGTGAACAAGAAAGCAAGAGCAAGGATGAAGATAGGTACATGTAGGGAGTAAAATATGGAAGTAAGCCAGATAGGGAGTGAAGTAATCTGGCAACAAAAAGCAAGGGTTTCAAATTGAGTTTATCTGCTCATGCTGTATCACAGAGAAGACTGAGAAAGATTGAACCACTCTCACTCCCACTTTGAAATTAAGAGTGAACAAGAGCAAGTTCCTTCACTCTGCAGTTGTGTAATCAGGACACTACCAATTGTTGGTGATTGGAAACAGTCAGAACACAAACAGGTCAGAAAGTGACCATATGGGCAGCAAATTTGATGGTAGCATAATCTTGTATTGACTTGAGGATGGATAATAAGTACTTCAACTCAGCAATGGGGAAAGGCTCCACATTTTTCCTGATCACATGAAGCCTTCACTAATATTTCACAAAAGCCCCTTTGAAATTTGTTAATCAACACAATAAACTCAGTGATTCAAAGGACAAGGACGTGGTGTGGAGCAAGTCATGTGTGCATCCTTTGCTGCATTGAAACCCAATGAATCAAAAATTAGAAATAGTTTAAGTCTGACACAGAAGATTTCACCCCGCCAGAAGAGATGATCCTGGGCAAGGCTACTGAAGGTGACCTGGAAGGGATGATTAGAAGATGATGCATCTATAAGAAGACTTTGGCATTTCTTCTTCCCAACACAATCTGAGCCATATAAGAAATATCAAATGCTTCTTATTTAATGTAATATAACTTTCGGAGCATCTTTAGTTAACTGACACTAAACCATTTTTCTAGGGATTCCAGCATTCTGTTATTACCGTCTATGACTTTTCAGCAGTTTTTATTTCTAGCTTTTCAGCTCATTCTACTTCTATATATTATGTTTTGGTTTGCAAACTTTCTGACCTCACTTTTGCCCATGCTTTTTCTGCCTCCAAATTTTACTATTCCCATTCCATTCTTTCTCTAAAATACTTACATTGCATCTTAGTTTTAGGAGAAATAATTGATTTAGGTACAATCAATGAGTATGAATATTATGATAACTCTCAACAACAAACACCTTCATTTGAACTGACCAAACAATTATATCGAATAGAATAGAATTCTTTATTGGTCAAATGTGGCTGGACACACAAGGAATTTGTCGTGGTGCAAATACTCTCAGTATACATAAAAGAAAAGATACATTCGTCATGAGTCAAGAATCATAAGGTACAACACTTAATGATAGTCATGGGGTACAATAAACAATCAAATCATACTAGGAAACAGTCAATATAAATCATAAGGATACAAGCAACAAAGTTACAGTCATACAGTCACAAGTGGGAGGGGATGGGTGATAAGGTGTGTTGAGAAGATTAATAGTAATAGTAGTGCAGACTTTGTAAATAGTTGAAAAGTGTTGAGGGAATGATTTGTTTAGCAGAGTGATGGTTTTCAAGAAAAAAACTTTTCTTGTGTCTAGTTATTCTGGTGTGCAGTGCTCTATAGCATTGTTTTGAGGGAAGGAATTGAAACAGTTTATGTCCGGGATGTGAGGGGTCTGTAAATATTTTCACAGCCCTCTTTTTGACTCATGCAGTATACAGGTCCTCGATGGAAGGCAGATTGGTAGTAATTAATATAATATAAGTATCTTATAAGTATTTTATAAGTAATATAAGATACTAATAGGAATAAAATGGATGAGCCATCAAATTTTTTACGAATATATTTCCTGATTTACAATTGATTCAGATATCTGGTTTTGCTGATCATTGATCCCTTCAGTTGTTCACAGTGTAACCTGTATGTAGCTTTGAATGAAGCAAGAAAACATGGCTAGGTGGCTGCTGATCAAATCTAACAGAACTGTCTTAACCGAAGTGGCTCTGGTTTTTATATAAGAAAACAGGCACATGGCATTCAGCTAAAACAACTGAAACTAAAATTCAGTATAATAAATTGTGAATCTATCCATTTTGATGAAGTCTATGGTTATCAACAGAATAAGGTCTCTGTAGGCCCCAAATTTGTCACATTATTTGGGCTTTGTCCCTTCATTAATTGTCAAGCAACAAGCAACTGAAATTCAAGTCAGTGGAGAAAAAGCAATTAGATATTTTAAGCAGTGATAAAAACACCACAAATAATCAATTTCAATGACATTAGCAGCTACTAGGTCTAAGAAAAGTCTATAAATGGGAGAATTTATTGCAGAATACCCACCAGTTTACCAAGCATTGATCCTTAAGCATAGATGGCTGGATTTTAAGAGGAATTTCTAATGATTCTCCCGGTTAGTATAAGGAAAAACAAAAGGCAGGGAAGGAAAAGCAGAGCAAAGCAAACCAACCTTCACTAAAATGGCTGTTAAACTGTATTTGTTTACTTTCTATAAGCAACCCACCAGTAAATTGTTTAGAGGCAATTAGATGTAATCTGATGCACAGAGCCTCTGAAAAGGGGAGTAGTTAATTGCAATAATAACACACTGTTTAAAAAAATGTTTATTCTTATTTTTAAGATTGTTTGGCACACCTGGAAAAAAGAAGCTCTGAAATATATTTTCCCTGTAAAACCTAAAGCCAGAGCTGCTCTTTTAAAAACACATACACCCTTTCATTGTGAAAGTTAATGCCAGATGGTACTTAAATTCGTATTAACCTTTCCAATACTATTTATTTATGTTAAATAATCCCACATTATACTTTTGCTCACACTACACAAAATGAAAATGGGATGAATAACACTCATTAGAAAGACTAATTTACCTACTTAAGTTAAAGACATAGCCGGGTAGCTTTGAAAATTGAATATTGAGTGTTCCAAGTTATATTTAGGGAAGGCCAAAAAAGGTGGCAGCTGCAGTTTTGTGTTGAAGTTCAAAGCTGTGGGACTCTTGTATACCTACAGAGCTTCAGTATATGCAAGAGTAGAGAGGTAAGCTCTTTGTTGTATGTATACTTACCTTTCAATTGGGGATCCTGTAGTTACATGAGAGAAATTATCTGGGGCTTAAATAGGTGGGTGAATGAGGCAATTGTTACTGGCATTTTACTTCTTCTGGATTGAGGTTCACTTTTCTATTTATTTGTTTATTTGAATTATTAACCCTATTTGGATATGCTAGTCTCTCTATCAAAAAGCTTTTGAAAGAAGAAAGTAGACAGCAGATAACCCTAAGCTAAGTCCTCCTATTATTTAAGACTAGTGGCTGCCTCAGATATTTGCAATAGAGACCATGTTTTATGCATTTAGTCTCAGATCAAGGGATGAAATATACTATACATAGAGCAAGCTTTCCAAATGCCAGCTAAAAATGAGTGTTTGAACCCTTTGAAAGCCTGGCTGTATATATGGCACAGCACTGCAGATTTCCATGTCTAAATTGATCTCTTCTTAACAATTTCATGGCCCACATTAATTTGCCTACCTCTGGTATAGCACCTGCTTCAGGATTTAAGTATAGTAGTCAATATTCAATTTTAGCCAAGACTATCCTTTCTCCCAATAAGCTTAGTCCCAGTAATATTGGACAATATCAATTCACAAGAAAACAAATCCTGTTGGTCAAACTATAATCAACTAAACTCCCCATTCATCATTTACAGTCTCTGAATATAAGCAGGCCAGCAGACTCTGAGCAGCTTATAAGAGAGTCAAACTGATCTTGGCAAGGCTCTATACTCTCCATTGTGGAAAAGCTAAGCTAAGTAATAATTTTATACTAATTTATGCATCTAGAAGACCCCAACTATATGAGGCTCTTGCATTGCACTACACTTGCCATTCCTCAGCTGTGTGACAAGGAAAGTGTAGGAAGTTGTCCAGAATTTCTTTGCTCCATAATCCTGGGCAGGTTAAAATAATCAAACATGTCACCATGTCCTGCCCATTTTACATTGAGATCTGCAGTACTCTGATTTCCCCATTACTCATCAAATTAACGAGTTGCACAAACCAATTGTACATCTCTCTATTACTCTTTGACTTTAATGCCTTCATAATATATAATGTTGCCGGGCCTTGTGCAATAGTCTGCAAAATTGCTGGATATTGACTGCTAGCTAGAACCAATCAAGCATTCCATATCTCATGCCTATTATACTGTGATAATTAACCTCCAATTATTCAGTGTTATAACTTTTGTTCCCATTCTTTATTATTTTAGCTATACATGGTTATCCTCAACAAATTATGACATGTACTTGTTGCAATGATGGAAGCACAACCCGCAATACTAAACTAATTAATTTAATAAAAAGTCACAAAAATCCAGTATTCCATTCCAGTTTTCAAATGAAATGCATCATATGCATAGTACTGGATATAACTGAATGTCATTAAAGGTACAGGATAAAAAGATGTAGTTTTAATAAAATAAAAAAAATCATCATCATCATCATCCTCAACCTCATCATCAACCTCATCATCATCATCATCATCATGTCACCAAAATACCTCAAGCCAATCTGGTAAGCATAATAATGTCACATAATCTACTTTTTTCCTTTTGTTTTGTTGATGATCTATATGGCTGAGCAACTGACAGCCAAAGAACCCCAAGATTAAATTTTACACGTGGAAAGTTATTTATGAGGCTCTTAACAAATTAAGATGGAAATATTTTACATATCAATCTACTCACTATACCATCAGAGGGGCTTCCAGTTTTCCAAAACAGTATTTATTCCATTGTTTGGGAAGGGGTTTAGAAATTTCTCTACTTTCTTAATGTTTTATGTGACAAATGGTTGAAAAATAATGTTTTGAAGTGATATAACCATAGAAGTGATATAACTGCAAGAAAACTAACCTTCAGCGGGGCTCCTCAGTATTGAATATAGCAGAATACCTGAGAGATTTGGGGAATCTAAAAGCATTTTTATTTGGGAGTGATGTCTTCATTTTATGTGTATACATATTTGTTATGTTTGTATAGCAAAGCTTTGTAGTAGATTTAAACTTCAGAACCCAACAATGCTTCATCCCTTTGTTCTGTGGCCTACCATAATTATGCCATCTATCCCAAATAACTGGGATTAACAGACACAATAAATCAGACATCAAAACTGTGGCATCCTGGGAGCTGGTGAGATATGTAGGCTGGCTATGTTTGATTACCTGAAAATATGTGTTTGCAAGTAATAATTCAGAATTATTTATGTGAGAGAAATGTTACAGTGTTCTTTTCCTGTTTATGTTAATTTGTCTAAGAATACATTAATATTTATTATATCAGAAAATGCTTGGAAATAGAATTGGAAAACTTGAATTTGGATGCAGGCTGCCCCATTGGGGAACTCCCATATCTTTATTGTGGAACATTTTTCCAGTAGGAAAATATTATCATAGGTCTTTCTGGGGTAGAAGGAGGTGTAAAAAGCTTTCTGTGTAGAAGAGCTCTTTCGCCTTCTGATGCGGATTTCATGAAGTCCAGGACCAGTCCCAATTTTTCACAGAGAAACATATTGAAGTGGTGTGTGTGTTTGTTAGGGTACTATTAGTAGACCCTTGGTCATTTTATTTACAGAGAGAGCTTAATGCACCAACGTAGCCTATTGTGCTTTCCTATATTCTCCTATGAGAGCCAGTTATTGTGGCAGATCAGTTCAAATTCAATATCTAGATCAGTTGTTTCTTTGTACAGAATCCTATATTGCACTTTTCCATTTGATGTGAAAACTCTGATCTGCCAAATCTGGTCTTTAAAAGTCAAAATGGCCACCTGAAGGTTAAAAAATGATATTAAAAATTCACAGCATCCAATCTCAAAACTCAGATCAGTGAAGAGACAGATAACAGCAACTGCTTGACTTCTTAGCAAGGGAAGCAATATTTAGTTTACCTACTCCCAGTTGTCAACATGTTGATGAAGAGGCAAGGGGCAGAAGAAAGTAAGAGGTCAGTTAGAGTCTCCTCATCTGGTAGGGACCTCTAGAAAAGGACTTTATAAAGGTATTTTCTCCTTGTATGCATGCATTCATATTGGAAGAGCCAAGGCGCTTCCAGGTTGAAAGGATTAGCCAGGGACATCACCATTACCTAGGGCATGCCTGGTTGGGGGTTGTTTTCATGTCCTTGTTAATGTGTCCACCAAAGTGGTACCTATCTATATATTGGAAGGAGCTGGAGTGGATGATGGAAGCTTGCCTTGTTATACAGCAGCACTCAGGTCTCAAACATGGGCTTGCTGATTGTCAACTCAGTATCTTAACCACATGAGCCACTGCATCCTTCTTCTTTCTTGTGAAGTATGTTGATAATAGAACTGGACAACAGGCCTTCTCAGCAGCAACCACACTCTGTGGAATACATTATTCCCACCAGAAAGGATTATGCCAACCATCCTTGGTTTCAGGGAACAAGTTATATAGATATTGTTCTAGCAAACTTTAATGATGTTCGAGCAAATGCCAGAGGTAATTTTTCATGCTTGGTTGCCCAGTCAGCCAGATGTTTAGACTGGATTTGGCATTTTTGTCCACCTATCAACTCATTCCCAAGGATCTAGGATAGGCACATGTTGTTGTTTGATTATGTTAAAGATATTGTTTCAGGATGCAAATTCTTCGAAGTTAAGCTGCCTTTTGCAATTAACTGATGGACATTTTGTCAATGCCAACGATTTTCAAGTGGTGCACTAGATCTTTTGGAATTGGACGCAAGGTGCCTATTATTAGTAGTGTTAATATTATAGGTAGTCTACTATTACAATCACAAGCTATGACTTTTGAAGCTTGGTCATTCAAATCCTAACTAAGGACCAAAGAATTATTAAGGCAGCATCTGAGGATATAGGCAGTTCCCAGCAGTGTATTTTTGGGGGGCAAAATTTGGGTGCTCAAGTCTGATCCATTCAAAACTTCCAAATATCGAAAGAGTCCTTTAGGGATTGCTCCAAGGGCTCCTGATTGATATAACAGCAGATTTTTGTTTTTCCTACAAGCGTTCAACTTCAATATTCAAATCTGGGTGACAGATTCTTTTTTCAGATTGTTTTACCCCAATCCTAGCATCATCCGGAATAGTAACATCAATGCACTTTTAAAAATAACTGTTACATCAGGTAAGTTATGAACAATGTATGTCTGTTTGGATCTTAAAGTTCCACAAAAACATAACTCTTTTACTAAAACCTTCTCAATTGGATGAGCCTTGTAGTTTTGCTACATTCAAATCCAAACCTCTGGCAAAGTTTCCAATGAATTAAATTTGTGAACTCGATCATGGTGAAGCTTGTAGTTAATATGTAAAATTTTACTGCAAATACTTCAGATGGTCAGTGATTTCATTCTTTGTACTATGAAAGCAATATTTACTGTTGCTTTGCATGCTGAATTTTCATGTTCATACAGTTAACAAAGCTTGCTCTTGAACTGCTAAAAAAGCCTCCAGATTCTTTCTTTACATTCCCGATCTTAATCAACTCTATGTGAGGTTTTTTATCAGCTTTTCCTTCCGTAGCCTTCAGTTTCGACCATGTATTGGCTTAATCTTCCAATTAACAGTTGTTTTTTATTATTATTTTTCTACTCAGCCTTCACTTCTGTTGTTTTCAAGGGCTTACCTAGACTGACTTTCTTCAATAAGATCTTCAATAAAATCTTGGATTTTCCTGATGTAGTCATTCACATATTTCTTCTTTCCTTCTTCCATCTGTAGGAGTCCCCTGTCTTGGCAAATACAGCTGATTATATTACTTTTTAGGTATACAGCATACTACATGTAATTATGTTTGTGTTTTCTGGTCAGCTAGATCTTGACTCCAGTCAATTTTTCTCTATTATATTATAATTACGATTATGATTATTGTTGTTGTTGTTGCTGTTAATGTTTGGTGATATTGACAGCCTTTGAGGCTGGTTGGTAGCTCAACAGCTCGAGTCCTAATCAAGGACCTAGGAACTCTTAAGGTAGCATCAGAGGATATAAGCTGTTTCAGGTAGGGTGGTTTTTTGTAGAATCAGAGTATTCAAGTCTGATAAATTCAGAATTTCCAAATAGTGAGGTAGCCCTTTTGGTATTGCTCCAAGGGCTCCAATTACAATTGAGATAACACACAATTTCTTTTTCCAAAGTTACTCAACTTCAATTTGTAAGTCCCGATACTGTGTGATTTTTTCTTGCTGCTTGTCTTCAATTCATGCATCACCAGGGATTGCGTTGTTGTTGTTGTTATTGTCATTATTAATCATTAATTCAATTCACAGTCTGGGGCTTGAATAAAATAGTTCAAGTCCTAATCAAGAACTTAAGAGTCGTTAAGGCAACTTCTGAGTATGTAGTCAGTTCTATATAAGGTGTTTTTTTTGCAAATAATAATAATAACAACAATAATAATAACAATAACATACTTGGTGGGTACCTAGGATGCTGGCAGCAACCCTTATCAACCATTAGCGCCAGTCAATTATATTTGTGATACCTTTTTAAATGTTCAGTTGACTGAGTTTCATGTTTAATGAATAAGAGAGATAACAACAACAACAACCAACAGCAACAATAACAACCAACAGCACCAACAGCAATAATGTATAGGCACTCTGCAGTTATTATTATATTGAATTCTTGTTTATCATTAATTGATAGGCTGGTCCACAATACTGCTAAACAAGTGCATACGTACATACTGTACATCTCTTGGAATGGAATGGAATGTGAATGTATATAAAAACTGAAAGACAAAAAGGTGCATCAGCATTGAACTGCATGGTTAGTACATGTAAAATGCATCAAACTGTAGATCAAGCTGAGGGCATATACCAGTCCAGTATCTGATTATTTTTTAAAAAAATACAAATGATCCTGCGCTTCAAGGGCCCAGACATTGGTATTTGAACCTAGATATTTTATATATAAGTATGTTCTACTAATCTAGATGAAATGTTAATATATATTGCTAGTCCATGTATGATGTGCCATATGATAAATAAATAATAATAAGAAAACATGGTATTCTATGTTCTCTCCTAAATTGAGGAAGAAAACCCTCACTCCATTTGGAATATGGAATATTTATCTCTCCCCCCTCCTCTCTCTCTCACACACACACTTCACACACAGCCAGAGCACTGGAGTGGAACCTGACAGTGACACTTGGCAGAAGAGCATCACATTATCTTGCAGATGCTGCAAAGGCCATGTGGAGCTATTTGTATAGTTCTGCAGAGACCCCTACTGCACAGGAGATACTATCAGCACTAGTGCAGACCCGGCTTGGCCCCCAGTTGGACTCTGCTACCCTAGTCACCAGTGTCCTAAATTCAGACACAATCTTTCAGAGAAAGCAAATCTATTGAACACGCTTTTGGTTGGGGGAAAAAATGCCATTATTTTGGAACATGGAAAGATATTCCTTTACACCACTTTTTGCGGGTGGGGGGGGAGGAGTCTGAAAGATTTGCCAAGTGCAGTTGAATGGATGTATATCACAGGACAGGCTGGTGCCAGAAGAAAATCATTTCAGTGTGTCTTTCCTCCTTCGATAAAACGCAGGCAGCCAGGGCTGCTAAAGTCCTCCACACTCTGGGATCTGCATTTCTTCCAGGAACATCTGGGAGAGGGCCAAGGCAGCAGATATTGTGTAAGAAGCAAGAGAGTGAATGTATCAGCCCCTTTCCTTGTCTCCTCGACAGTTATTTTTAAGCAGAATAATTGAGGTGCTTGCCTCACTTAGAGCCCTCTTGGAAAAGCCATCTTTAAAGCTTTTGCTGCTGCTTTTATCTGGAAATAATAAAGTCTTATGGCAAACAAATGCCTTACAAATGAGCTTACTAATTAATTTGCTTGCCTGCAGTGGTTAGTGCATCACATCTCTCCAAAACATTCCACAAAATATCAAAGACTAATCACTGGCAGAAGTAAGTCTTTATTATTAAATTCTTGGAGAGGATTCCTTAGTGTGGTATTCAAATTATGGAATATTTTCCTCCAAAGAGATCTGATTTTCTTTCTCACCCACTGCCTTTTAAAACTTCGGGAAACTTTTTGTTGTTGTTGTTGTTGTTGTTGTTGTTGTTGTTGGCCAATCCTCCTGGGATTATTTTTCTGGTTGAGGATTAATATGTTGTATTTTTTTTACTTACCATGTCTACTTGACTTGGTTTCTTTAAAATAAAATGTAAAACATTTGGATGTTATTGCCAGGAGTGCTTAGAGAGACAGAGACACTTTCTTATGGGGTAGAATAAAGAAAAATATAAATGAAAAAGTCTATTTCCCACATTTTCTGAGGACATGTGTACTTTATTAGCTATCTATCACAACTGAAACTGCCCGTGAGGACAAACTGGGTTGTGATATTATTTTGTTTTTCTTTTCAATAAATCAGCGCCTCCAAGTTTTGTACTAGTGGGTCAGTGTTGAGACAATTTTGAATGGCTTAGGTTGCCTGCAGGTTTGAGAAGCATTGATGAAGGTAAACTCGTGCTGTGAAGGTCAAACCCTCTGCCTCTCTCCGACTATACAGAGACTGTATCTGACATGAGAAGCCACCAATGATATAACAGCCCTCTGCCAAACATCAATAAGAAAGAGACTGCTATCTTTTAGTCTTCGTTTCAGAATGTTTCTTCAAGGGAAGAGTGCATGTGTGTGTCTTGGGAAAGCAACAGTAGAGAATGAATTTTTTTTTTGTTGAAAAAAACTATTGAGGGTTTTTTTTAAAAAGAATGCCTTTTTCCCCTAAGCCTTCCTGACTCCTTCCCATTGCTAATTTATCTCCGTATCAAAAGCTTTGTAAAACTGCCTGCACGCATGAGTGACAGAAGGCAACATTTGCATGGAAAGGTCAAAGGCCTCTTATAGATAAACGGCTTGATACACAACCCTGCCACTTAAAATTAAAGGAAATTATAAAGCACCTTTTTCTTGGTTAAAACAGAAAGAGAGAGAGAGAGAGAGAGAGAGAGAACAGAGAAATCAATGGCAACTAGCTTTTTCAAACATAAAATGGAAAAGCAAAAAATAAGAGATCAGTTTCTGGGGTGCTTTAGCACTCTGTGTTGCATGCATTTCTTTTTATTAATCTCATTTATTAGCGTGGGCAAGCTATTTTTAAAATTTTTATTTGATAGTTTGTTGCTTATAAAAGACAGTGTAAAACTCTCCTGGCAAACAGTTGTTTACAGTGCGCTTTTCAGTACAAAGCTGTTTTAAAGCTCAATTGTGCATTTTGCAGATAAAGTAGGAAAACTAACTGAAGGCTGTATTGTAAGCAGTGGTTGCCGTGGAAACCCCAGTTTCAAGAGCTGGTTCTCCATTACCACTTAATTTAGGCTTCCTAATTGCATTCCACTAAATCGGTAGCGACAATATCTGCAGAGCAAAACTGCATGCCCAGTCTAGCGCAAACCTCTTTGAAACAAGCTTTTTGAAAGCCAGGAGCTATAAAAACCCAGCATGACGTGGAGCATATGAGAAACCTGTAGTTCAGATGTATTGCGGCTGGCTTTCTCATCCTTTCCTAACTTCAGTGGGCTCCACACCAATCTATTAGTTCAGTCTACCTTAAAGATCATAAAGCTCTGCCAAGTGGAAACTCATCTGTCCACCAACACGTTGGTGCAAAGGGATTTAATTGTCATCCCAACCCGGTATCAGCTCCGTCTGATTTTCCTACGTGCCAGTAGGTAGCCTACCCAGCACTGAGACTCCCTTTGCCTTGAACTGTCCTTGCTCTCCAGCACAACGAGAACAATACTCGTTCAGTCTCAATTATTTGCCACTGTTCAGCTGTGTAGCAAGCCAGACCGCCCATCTGTGGCCTGAAGAGAGCCTTGTCAGTACCACTAGACATAAAAGCATTCCAATTATCGGCCACACAGCTTTAATAGAGGAGGCAACTAATATGATAGTGTAAGTGATTCTGCCAGTGAGAAGCTCTCCGTCACTGTCAGATTAACACTTCAGTTAAACTCCTGTAAATCAGTCACATTATGCAGTTGCTGGAGGAATAAACACACAGCCCCATTATGCTCAAAATTCCAGAGGCCGATCCCCTCGAATAGGACTTACACTGGATGTTCCATTCATCTGCATTTCCCTGTCATGTTTATTATTCTGCAATTACTAATGTGGGCATTGTTGGCAAGATTTAAGTTGCCTCTGATTAGGTTCCAAAAGAGATGCACAAATGGGTCCTGGAATCTTTTAGGGAGTTAAAGGCAATGGCTTCCAGGTTCCATGTGGATGTCCTAGGTCATTTCATTGGAACTGCCTCTGAGTAAATAGGAGAAGGATCAGGCTGGATGAGAGAAGAGTTACAGGACTGAGCAAGGGTCACATACAGAAACTGTCTCATATTTTCACATTTCACAGTCACACCTATGTGCACGACTGGTTAGTAAAGTTTCTGACAAGAAATTCAACTAAACATACATTTGGGCATGTCTTTGTAAAGCTTCAAAAAAGCTGAAAGTATCAATCTTTTTGTAAACTCTGTGTACTTCCTACTGACTCCAAGGGCCCGAACCACATTCTGCCATTATGTATCGGTTAGACATATGATGTGCAAATATCTAGCAAATCACTACTTTTTCAGCATTTCACTTTAACTCATTCCCATCAATGTTTACAAAACAGTTTCTGAATCATCCAAGCCTTTGATTAGTGTCCTCTTGTGTGCTCAGCTGATTTCTCTTTCTTGAAGAGACTCTGCATACATCTCTTATAAATTATGAGATGGTAAAGTGTGGATTTGAAGATAGGCAGCAGCAAGCATCCCATGTCCACTTTCACTCAAAGTCTACAGTTTCTGTCCTCATGTTAGGGCATGTCATAGCACTGGTTATCATGTGTGCAGATTAAGTCTGGCATTAAATCTAAATACACATTCTCACACACACAAAAAAATAAAATCCAGAGACAACTATTTCCGTGCAGTTATGTATTTGTAGACTATCCATTTCAGTAAATTTTGATTGTATGTTCATCAGAGAAAATGGATTGCACTTCCATAGAGGGTATAGAGAATCTGATGACCCTTATAATTATTTGGTACATTTTTTTCAACCTCTCAATTGTGTATTTTTTTCCTGTTTTACATTATTAGAACTCTCTCTTTATTAAATTTTGGACTGTGGTTTCCCAGAGGATAATAATGAACAGTCTTGCACCATTTAAAGATGAATAATAAAATGTTAACTGTTAAGGTAACACAACAACCTTTGCTACTCATTTTCTAGATACAATATCTGTTACACTAAAGACTGTATGTAGCTCCAGATCTGTCTACAAAAGGGAATGTGTTGTTTTGATTTCAGCTGCCTATCTACTCAGATCAAGGAAGTAGGGTGAACGTCTAGATCCCTTACAAGATTGCCACTTTGAAAATGGGATATTACTAGTCTCTCCCAGCAGAAATTCCTTTAGCAGAAAAGTAAAATCTCATATGTTTCATTGGCAGAGATGGTATTGATAACTGATGTTGGTTCACTGGGGAATGCCATTCACATGTCGTAGATTTTTATCTTTTTATCTTTCGTTATTTTTATGTATATATGTTGTATGTATAAATGTTTTATGTTATTTTATATTGAGAATGTGAGCTGCCAGAGCTTTCATGAATGGATGGCATATAAGCAAGGTAAATAAATTTTAATAGTCCACTGGCCTGAGTATTTTTTTTAAAACTCTGACATTATCTATCCAAGGCTGAAGGTTTTTTTCCTCATGTGCTCTTTGAACTTTGAACAAGAAATACCAGAGTTTGAATTGAGGAACTGCTCATGCGAAGCTTCTGATTTTTTCACTGTTTTGCTTTCCCCTTGTAATTACTCCCTTAATTGTAATTTCTTCAACATTTCTTCAACTTTTAGGTGAATCTGAAGATGTCCAAATTCAAGATTACTTTCAGCCAAAGAAGTTCACTTGGTGAATTGGATAGTTTGTCCATTAACTCTCTCAGAAGTGTTGTGGTCACAAAAATGGAAACTATGAATGCTACATATGAACTCCTAAAGCAAAGATAGAACATAAATTTGATAGATAAATAAAATAGTAGATATGTTCCAAGTAACATTCAATTAAAAGTTGAAAGAAACCCAGGTTCGATTTTGAACAAGTCAATAGTTGGGGAACAATGCTTTTCTTTGGATGAAGTATGTTTTAAGACCATTGGCTGATGTTTATTTCATTTTTAATTGCCTGCTTACAATATAATCCCAAGGAAGAAAAACTCAGAAAAGGAACAATTCTGTGAAGTATTTTTAAGGATACACTCCACCACACACACCAAGAGTTAGACATCCTCTCCCTTTTTGCTTTTATTCCTTTCTAGCCTTGGAAAAAAAGGTGATTTCTTGTTATTATTATTGTTAACTTTCAATAGAAATGGACCCTGGCACAAAGATTTTAATTTAACATACATTAAATTATCAGATTGTTTCACATGCATTTCAAGTATTGTCAAACAGGAAAAAAGTGCCCCAAATGATCTGAAACTGAATGTGTAATGTTGTTTTCCATTCCCTCACCACCCGCCCCACCCAACCTTCTAATGTATGGTACTACTTACATTAGTAAATCATCTCCAATTCCTTAATGCACATAGACAATGTTTATGTTTACTATAACCTCTGAATAGCCTCTGGCTTGCTCTCTACTAGGGATTCAGCATAGCAATTTATAATTTGTTAAGTGACCACAGATACTGTAAATCCAAATATTAGGAAATTCAAATCAGGAAATCTAGAGTTTTCGATGTAGCATTTTTACCCACTCATTTATTCAATACATAGGGTTAACAAGATTGATGTCACTGATAAAAATGTTAAAATCGATTCATCTCTCGGAATAACTTGGGTATAGAGAGAACATTCCTAAACCAATGCATATAGTAAGCTGCCCAGAGCCATTTGGAATTGGCAGCATCTAAATCTGTGAATAAAGTGCAATAAATAAAATTCCAAATAAAATAAAGTAGCTTCTTATATTTTGCTTCTTGATGCCAGTGAAATTATACAGTGAAAGGCTCAAAAAGTGCAAATCTTCCTTCACTTTTTTTGCTGAAGGCTGCCAGAGGCAATACTGCTGCTTAGTTATCGATGCAGAATGCTGACAGCCTTGGGGAAGGCTGATATACATGTTAATCACATTCACACAATAATGTCATGTCTAGTGTAGCCCCCAGTTCAGCTGATGGCCCTCTGGGATGTATATGATATCGAACCTCTTTTGAAATTGGGCAGCAAACTGTTGAGCAAGCCCAACATACTTTTTGACCAATTTGGATGATAAATGAATAAAGTGGATTTACAGAGACTGAAGAGAGGGGAATGGGCTGAAAATTCTGACTACACACCATCTCTGATGACCACCAACCCCTTCATGAACCAAACAACAGCCAAAAAGGTAGTTCATACTGTAAGCCCCTAAAAGTGACTTGTTCCTGCCTGAAGTGAAATTTGGGAATAAGTACAACTCATGAAATCCTCTGCTTTTTAAGAAAAAGGTGTTAGCTGGAAAACGTGCTACCAGGCACTGCTGATTCTTCTTTTGTGATTGTGAACTAATATGGCTCTCCTTCTACAACAGAACAACTAAGATGAAGGAACTACAGTCAAGCATTTTGCTGAAATAATGTGCTGAGAACTGTGATGACCCAGAGTATATCAGAAATATAACAAAAACCAAAATGTAGCTAAAAGTCCTTTAATGCCTTCAACTTGGCTTCACTGTTTAATTGTTCATAGTGGAGGAGTAAACTATTTTCAAAATAATATGTCAAAGGAAAGAAACACAGTTCAAATTCAAAGAGCTGATAACGAAGCAAAAACCAAAAAGAAAATGCACTGAATAAAGTTCCACGACAGACCAGGATAGATAATTGCCAACTTCAGGAAGATAACCAGGCACAGTCTATTGGAAGAACACCAACCAAGATAAACCTTCTTTAGGAATAAAACACTAATTTGTCTCCAACTTCTGTTAGCATGCAGGTCCAAACTCTTATGCAAATATCACACCTGCAACCCATGAAGAGGATCATGGCCATCTCCTCCCAAGTAGACCACGTTTTACCCTGATTGTCTCCTCCCTGCGGGCCCTAGGATGGATAGGGGAGGGCCTAGGTCCTCCTATGACTACTCAGCCGGCCTCTGCCCTTCCCCAGCCTCCTCCACCATCTCCTCCACCTACTCAGCCGGCCTCCGCCACACTTCCACTCCTTGTTGGCTGTTCCTCCTCTTCCTCAGAGTTAGTCCACCAGGGGCATGACAAGAACATTTTAGAAAGCTTCTGGGCCTCATTTTCATGTTTGAGATCTAGCCACATCTATCTAAAATGGAGAAGGGCTTGGGATCATTTTCTCAGAAACAATATTTAAGAAGGAAGAACACGAATGCTGACTGAAGCATTTGGTAGCAGCTTCTGCTTTATGTTTTGAGGTGGCAGCTGTTGACAAAACTGCTGCCAGGTGGGTTTGTGGATTCCTGTCCTATCTTTCACTCTTCATGTTAGCTTGCTCCTTGTAGGTTTGTGTTGCACAAAAGGGATTTGTAAGGGGGAGGGCAGCATGGATGCATAAGGCACTGATATATTTCTGGGGGTGGGGTGGGGAGGGGAGAGGAGAGCAAATCACCTCTTCTCTTTTTTACAGATGTATATATGTGGTCTCCTGCCATCAAAGAAATAACCAGAGTGTGAATAGAGCAGTAGGAGGTGTGCAGAGGTGTTGATAACAACTGTCCCTGTTCTCTCCTCTGTGGCAGTGTAGGAGGAAATGGGGGAGGTAGGCTTAAAAGAAATGAGTCTTCCCCAAAGAAAGTGGAGCCAAAATGGCACAGTTCCTTTCCCCTGAGATCTTGGATAACCTTCCGTGGGAACGAATGAGCACTTGGCTTGCCATCCACTTGGAGGGAAAGGTGTCAGGGTAGGAGCAAAGCCAGAGACCAATTGTTCTATAGGGTACATTTCTCCCAGAGGCTGGCACATTTCCCAGTGGATGCTTCAACAGGAATTAGCAAACATGAATCCTTCCAAGAATTCAGGACAATTAGTATTTTCCAGCATATACAGCTCTTCATTCAAGAAATAGAGAAGAGGGAGGGTATGACATGGTTTTAATGTACAAAGCAGTTATTTCAATTTCATGGGGAATTTTAAATACAAGATTGACCTCCTGAGAATTTGAACTTCTTCAATGGCATTTCATGAAAGAGTTTGCCATTTTGAGGAAGATCTTAAGAAAATCATATTTGGATAGGCTTGGTTTGGATATACAGATTTTATTAGTTTAATTGGCAGAAGGACTGGTAGCACTTAGAGCCATTCGTCCAGAGCTTCAAAACTCAGACCAGTTGTCAAGAGTAGCCTAGTGTGGACTTCAACAGGGCCATAGCTGAGAATTCTGGGAGTTGAAGTCTAGACATGTGAAAAGGGTCAGACTGGAAATGTTACCCTGGAGTACTAGACACATACTGGCACTATACTGTGTCTAGTGACTGTTAAAGATGACAGCTTTAAATTTGATTTTCTGCTCTTTCTTGAGCCTCAAGAACTATTCCAGATGAATGTTGAGAATCTAATTCTCCTCCTGCTTAAGTAGTCAAACCTGAAGAAAAAAGTTGGTAGTCAATTAATTGTCATTGGGAAGGAGACTACTGAAATGATTTTGAAATGGAGATAAACTGAGCTATTTGAGATGATTTGCAGGTACTTGTCTATATCAATTCAAACACTTCTTTTGAAGTTTTGCATAAATACTTCTTGTGTGGTTGTGTATTTTCTGTTGTCATCTTCTCTTGTGGTTTAGTTGTACAATGAGGTGATTATCCTTATCATCATGTTCAGTGGTGGAATTCAAATTTTTTTTACTACCAGTTTTGTGGGTGTGGCTTATTGGGTGGGCATGGCCAACTCAATGTCACTCACATCAAGAGGTGCCTCACCTGGCCCCTCCCCTCCCAGCCATTCCTTGTCACTCAGTCTCAACTTATCTATAGCTCTGTAAAAATGCTGTTCACCATTTTTGACTTTATTATCTGCATACTATAGATGTACTTTCATGGACCGCTGAAAGGAGGAAATGGCTCACATGCTTTACTCAAGAGTGTGATAGGCAGCAGGCTTTTAAGGGGCTGCCACAAAGAAAGGGGGACAATGTATTTTCTAGAGAAGCAGAATGCAAACAAGAAGCAATGGATGGAAACTGAACAGAGAGAAGCAACCTAAAACTAAGGAGAAACTTCCAGACAGTGAGAACAATTAACCAGTGGAACTGCCTGTCTCCAGAAGTTCTGGGTGCTCAATCACTGGAAGTTTTTAAGAAAAGACTGGACAGCCATTTCTCTGAAATGGTATAGGGTTCATCCCAAGGTCCACTCTAAGTATTATTCTGACACCTTTCCCAGGATTTCTACTCAGAGTTTGGCATCCTCGGTTTTCTTGCCTGAGCTGGGGGTTGGACTAGAAGACCTCCAAGGCCCCCCTTTCAACTCTTGTTAAACACATGTGTATTTTATGCTCTGGACTATTGACATTGAATGCATGTAAACCTGAAAAATATGTGGTAGCCCTGGGGAAAAGAAAGGCAGAAAAATCACTCTAGGTGTAGGGACAGTGTAAAATATTAACACATGATAAATAATGGAACAATTAAAAATAATAGCACAGAGTTTTATCTCTCTCTCTCTTCCTATTTTTTTCTTTCTTTCTTTCTTTCTCTTCTTTCTTTCTTTCTTTCTTTCTTTCTTTCTTTCTTTCTTTCTCTCTCTCTCTCTCTCTCTCTCTCTCTCTCTCTCTCTCTCTCTCTCTCTCTCTCTCTCATACACACACACACACACACACAGCACTTAACAGACAAGCATTTTGGAAGCAGCTCCTTTAAATTTCTCCAAGGCAGGTGTGGATTCCCCCACCCCCTCTGTCAGACCACACTCCTTCTCACTCCAGACACTTTAACTCACAAGGAGAAAGCGATACCTGCAGCGTCCATGCCTTTCTTCCTTTGCCCTGGGGAGAAAGAGGATGTGGGGAACCGAAAGCTAGGAGAGTGATCGCAAGTGAGCGACTGGGTGACCAGGTTGGGGGCATGGCGAGCCAGGGATTGCCACCGGTTCAGCAACCCATGCCAAATAACCACTATCAGTTCGCCCGAATAGGTGCGAATCGGTCGAATAGCACCTCTGATCATGATGTGTAGTTTAGATACTTTATTTTCATTACAGATGGTTCCTGGGAAGTAGTTACACTATCAGCATTGAGTCTGCAAAGTCATATTTTGTTGGAATTGTTATTTCTAAATGGTGGGATCAAATTGCTAAGACGAAAAAATGAGGATACCAACTTTTAAAAACAATGAGAGAAATAACTTAATAGGAAGAAGAAATGTGCATCCTAGAAATGCGGACAATATGTCAGAAATCATCCATTCATTGGACAGTTAAATGAGTAAACATTCATAGAAAAGTACATATTAAGCTCGAGGAACTGTAGAGTTTTCTAACATGTAATTTTTGGGATGCCTTCCAACTTTAAGTCCTTCCATGCATTTTTTTCTTTGAAGCAGAAGCGAGATCAAGGCTTAATGAATATGTGATGTAATTATTCTCCAAGCATTGGAATTGTGCCATACATTTAGTTGTATATGCCAAGCTCTACTGTGGATTCCCTTCTCTGTGTAGTGCCACTATTACTGTTGCCCTGATTGCTGTATCATTGCCCAAAACAGCTTGAAAGATGGCATTATGTCTGCTTGCTACCCGCAGGCTTAAGATCGACAATGTGGTGAATAGAATAAAATGAGAAATCTTCACAAGTGTAACAGTAGCTGTAAATGTCTTAATTGTCTGCAACTATCCTGGTCTTAAGGTTTGAACCTTTATTTAAATAAGTTCATGGTTACATTGTCTCCAGCTCATTTCCAACCACTCTGTGAAACTTTCCTGTTGTCTGGCCAAACCATTCAGTAAGGGAAGAGTTCTATAGATATTTTTTTCCATGAGTCATCACTTAACTCTTGGACATTGTTTTTTCCTGTCTGCAAGATGAATGGAAAATTTAATTGGTCCAAACTTCTGATTCTAATTCATTATCATTTTGTTTGTTGGGGCTTTGGAAGCATCCAGACCTGGGGAGAAGACTAGATGGGGTGGAGAGTTTCAAGTTTTCCACCCTTAACATATTTTTCTTGGATCAAAAATGGTGGGAAAGGCAGTAGGATTACAAATGATGATATTGTCTTGACCACTTCTAAAATTCTCTGAATGAGGCACAGTTATTGTCAATTTTTCAGATTATTAAGATTCCTTGTCTGGAGGCATACTTCTGAGGTAAGTTTCTAGAGCCCCAGAATGTTCCTTTGGAGAGTTAATATGCAACCACATTGTATATAGTTGGGTGTTTTCCTCCTTTGATACTGAATACAATATATTGTATATGCATTGAATGTTCTCCTTCAAGTCACAAGGACAAATAGTAAGTTTAACTAGAGTGAGATATCATATTTTTACAATCTAGGCTTAAAATAGTTGGTTAAAGTTGGATTGGAGTAGGAGAAACCAAAATTCAGGTCACAAATGTTGTGGAACTCAGTAGTTGATTCAGTATTATTTACTAATTCTTAGCAAATCTTTGCTTTCATGAATATAGATATGATAAAAATTCAGGATAAAGTCATATGTACCATTTTGGGCTCATTAGAGAAAATATAAATAATATGAATGTTAAGAAATTTAAATAAATATAGCTATCCAAAGATATATGGTATAAATTGGCCATGAGTTTACTAGGCAACCTTGAATCAATTTCTCTTGGCCTTGCAAAAGTACCAAAAGTACTAATGGTACCACTTCTGAAAAAATAAAAAGTCCAGGCAGTAATCAGGCATCAAAAATGGACTTGAAGACACACAAATCAATAAACAAAATTACTAACAAGGCTAGAAAAAAAAACACACAATGAATGCTCCCAATGACACCTTTGACTTATTAATGGATTTGTGGCCTATTTTAATAAGGATCTCAGTAAAGTACAATAATTGGAAAATGTTCCAAGGCTATGCATAGATGTTACACATCCATCAAATATTAAGTTTCTAAATATATAGAGTAATAAATGATAATATGATATTCTGTGTATTATTATAATTTGTCATGAAATCAGAGAGAAACATTGCATCATTTTTATTATTTATATTTATTGAGAATTTTACATACAGTTAAAAGTCAAAACTAAAGAAAAAAGGTGCAAAAAAAGAAAATAGAGAATAAATTAAAGTTATGAAATATAATGACTTCCCACCTTCTCGTCAACGCATAACTATGATCTTATATTTCTCCTCCTTTTTAGACATTATACAAGTCCCTTCAACCCCTTGTTTGGTCCACTTCTTTTTCAATCCTTTAACTCATAAATCTTCATACCGTTTTTCTCCTTTCAGCAAAAAGGCCATGTAAGAGTCCCAGCTTTTTAGAATTTTTTTGTTGTGGTGGTTTTCTCTACCAAATGGGGCAGTTTTGCCATCTCCGTGATTTATGACATTTTCTCTATCCCTTCATCGTGGGAATTGTATTGAATATTGCATCATTTTTAAATTCATTTTTAGATGAAAGTAGATGCTTTTTATATCCTGTATGGTATAGGAACAGGTTATTTCTAGGACCGCATTCTTCAAGTGTGTCCACCTGTGGGGTGGGCATGTTCCAACTTCTTTCCCTGAAGCAGTGTTCTCCAGTGGAACCCAAAGGCACCTGTCCTATGAAAATGATTCCCCTTGATGTTAAGATGGCCCTGATTCTGAAAAGCTCTAACAAGTGGGGAAGAAATAGCAAACTGAAGATGACTCTGCTAAAAGAGGAGCTGACAATTGCAACAGACTAAAGAACTGGTGAGGAGACCCCACACTTTGTAATTCCTTTGTAAAAAATGTAAATTGGGATTGTCCGTAAATAATCCAGACAGGGTTTTTTTTTCTTTTTGAGGAGACTGCAAGACAGACATTTTTGACAGGTTTAGAGCTCTGGAAGATGAGGGAAATTCTTTAAAAGGATACTGGGTTGGCATAGTTCCTTTTCTAATCACTTTTGGAAATTACTTTTTAACTGCTCTTTCAACTATTAGGAATCTTTGGACCTACAAATCTAAAAACGTTGGGTGAATTTCTTTCAATGCTTGATGAAAGAAGTTTTAAATATAAGTATAAAGAAAGATAGTCTTCAATTTATGATTACAATTGAGCACAGAATTTTGATCCTGAGTCATTGTGGTTGTAAGTCAACTCACCACATGACTCATTTTTTTGACTGTCTTTATGATCATAGTTGTTAAGCAAATAACATGGTTGTTAAGTCCAAATCCAGCTTATCCAATGGGTGCTGTTCATCAGAAAATGGACAAAATGCAATCATGTGATCACAGGATACTGCAACCAATTATAAATGCTGACTTAATTGAATATCTAGAATACTTTGCACTGTGTCAGAAATTCAATTGAATCTACTGATAATATTAACATATTTTATATAGAGATGGGAGATTGATGAAACAAGGAGGGCATGAATGGTGAACTTCCCACCCCTTTCTAGAAGTTGCGAGTTATTTTAGTCCTGTTGTGATCTATTTACAAGAGCTTGGAGCACAATAAATTTGGCAGAGAAAATCTATCATTGTTTTTACTTCTTGGCCATGAACCACTGGCTGGCCTGAGTCTGGTTGGATTGGCTGTAGCTGTTGCAGTCAGCTATCATTTTCTTTCCCAAATATATGCAGGAAGTCCTTGTTTAGCCATTCCCTCGTATGGCAAATGTTCTCAGTTAGAGTGGTTATGGAATATAACTTTATGATCAATCCTCACATTGACAACTTCTGCTGGTCTGTAAAGCAAAGAAAAGCTGAAGTAAGAACATAAGCAGAATTGCAGTTTCACCTAGTGACTGCTTCATTTAATGATGGAGTTGTACACCCCAGTTATGATCACATGAGGATTATCTGTACCATATTGTTTCCCTGGTACTTATGGGTATGGACGGAGGACGTCATTTTCATGCACTATGAAAGGCAATGGACATGCTAAGCAGAAGCAGGAAGGAAGCAAAAGCTCAAGTTTATTTCTAATATAATCCCACAGCCTTTCCATTCTGTCTGCTATGCTTACTGTTGAATTTCAGCGATGTTTTACAGCAACTGTCCCCAACCCTTTTGGCACCGGGACCAGTTTCATGGAAGATAATTTTTTCATGGACTGGGGTGTGTGTGTAGCAGGCCACAGACCGGAACTGGGAATTGAGGACTTCTTTTTTAGAAGGTAAATGCATTCCATCAATGCCATCCATGGACTTTGAGGCATATGGCAGACTCATATTTCCCCACACAATGAATAAGGATAGAGCAAAACACTTAATTTTTTTAAATTTGCAATTAAAAAACCTTGCATATGGTTAATATGATTACTGTCCAGTCATCTATTTAGTTATTCATCCTTTGAGATATTAATATCACAGTTTAATCAAGGAATGTGTATGGAGGGGTAGTAAAAAAAAATATGGAATGAGTCCATGAAAGCTCCACCTCTTTTTACCATATCACATGTAATATATAAATATTATATATTATGTTCAAGTACTATACACACTGGACACAATGAAACTTACCTCTGAGTAGTCATACATAGAACTGTATCACCCATTTATTTTATACTGTTTAAAATTCAACAGTTAGTAAGAGTGAAAAGAAAAAAAATCAATCTCTTATTTGTATGGGGACTTGCAATTACATTTTCTATATGTGTGTTGCCTTGTTATATTCAGTCTTTATGAATATGGGTGGGAAACCCTTTTAATTGCATTACTTAATAGTTCAATTAAGGGCCATTACTATAAGCATTTAATTCCCTGTAAAATATATGTCAAGGCAACATTAGCATACTACAGAGCAGAGCCCATAACATTAGACTGTTGAAATGTAATTGTCTTAGATTCCTAGCAAATGTATATTTGAACACAGACTAATGGTACTGTTACAAACTTGGAAATATGATCTTGTGATATAGCATTTATCAAAGTCCTGAGAACTTTGAAGCTACTGAGGTATATCACATCAGCCTTAGTTGGCAGGGAAACATGGACAATAATATTTAACATGCCACAAAAAGCAACATGTTTTGTTTAAAATTACCTAGCTTCTGCAAGCTTTTCAATGTGATGTAAACATATTTGTAATATAGACATATGTTTCCATGTACCTTTTAGTCATTTCAATCACTTTCTGGGTAAGTATGGAAGAATATTAGCTTAAAATATATATGTTTTGATTCAGTATATATTATGAACATAAATATTTACCATTATCAGTATACATCTTTGAAAGTATAAATTCGAAACTAGGAAGAAATTGGAATTAAGACATGGTTGCCATTTGTTCTGCTTGAGAGATCTCCATTCAGATATGGTGTAAATATAATGAATATACATGAAACGTCTATTTCAGTAGGTTAATTCATTCACATGTTCCTCTTTTTTGACTATGCCCACATAGTTCTAAGTTCAGTCCCATTTTTACTAATTCAACAGAGATGTTCAAGTAACTGTCATGGCGGCATCTCACCTATCCAAGCTTCATGAGCTGACAGTCTGTCATTAGCACCACTAACATCATCAACATCTAGACAAAGCAGAGTGCATTGATTTCTTCCTCATTGTGAGACATCATGCTTTCTATTTAAATGGTTTTTTAATTTGTACTCACAAATTTAAGTTGTTAACTATGTATCTGAATATTTATCTTTTTGACAATGTGAATATGGTATCTTCAATTAGAATCAAGGTGAGACAATTCCTGTCTGGCTTCAGAATTATTCTGAATATTCCTTCAGGGTAGCAGTATTAAGAAATTATTAAAGATTTAGTTCCAAAAAGACAACAAAGTTCATGTTTGGTTTTCATAATGGTTATTTTTTGTATATTGTATACTTGTATGTTATATTGTGATTTTTCTGACTTAAAAATATCATCCATTTTTTTGCAGTCAACCCAATCTATTCTTTAATGGTCCTTTTTGGAATGCAATTTGGATCATGGACCTCCAGCATAGTTCTTCAACTCCCACAATGTGCTTTCCTCTGTACTATGTATAGAAAATAATAGTAGGCCTAGCCAGAATATTTCTTTTTTTCTGCAGAAACCCTAAAATCTTGCTTACAAAGATCTAGGTAATTTTATAAAAGACAAAATAACCATGCTTCTTAGTTTCTTTGATGTGCTTAGAGAAACAGTCACCACTAAATAATAGCATATTGGAAGATTAAGATGGGAGCCGCGTGTATGCAGCCATTTTAAAGGTATTATATATGAAGACTAACCCTGTCATACTAACCCACTTTCTTCACACAGTTTTAGCGTCATTATATTTCTACTGTAACTCATTACATTTTCTCCAGTACACAGTTAGGCATGCTTTAATCTGATAAGTTTGGTAAATATTGTGAAATTCCTTAGCTGTCCTTTGGCTTATCTAACATTGGTCTTGGCACCCATATGGTTGCTGAGGAACGATGTGTCTCCAAAAGCATCGCCTCCACGGCCAGTGTGCATTGTATGTCGAAAATCCCCCAAAGGGGCGCTAATCGTGGCTTGATCCAGACGGGGCTTCTTCTTGGAATGAGAAACTGGAGACTGCTTGAGGATGGGCATCATGAAATCTTCTGCCATAATAAATTTGCTCAACTTGAAGGCAGCCAGGAGACTGTTGTGGTTTTCTTTGCTAAAAAAGAGCACAGCAACTGCCTTTTTCCCACACCGCAAGTGGCTCACAGGAACATCCCGACTCTCTTCCTGCTTTTGTACTTTCCCCAATCCGCTGCCTCCTCCAAGGGGCAGCGCCAAAGCAA
This sequence comes from Pseudonaja textilis, assembly GCF_049901715.1. Lineage (NCBI taxonomy): Eukaryota > Metazoa > Chordata > Lepidosauria > Squamata > Elapidae > Pseudonaja > Pseudonaja textilis. Next base: position 22,361,221 of record NC_141997.1, on the reverse strand, counting down.
CACACAAAACCCCCACTCAATATCCTCCCAGGGTTCAGAGTTGGACCCTGTTTCACTTTTGCCCAGCAATGTCTGGGAAGTTTGCTTTGAGTTCTCAGAAATCCCTGGGAAATTTCTTTTTTTCCCCTTTCATTTGTCTTGTTCTCTTTTTTTCTTTTTCCTTCTTCTTCACCAGATTTCACTCCACCCCTTCTTGGGTGGCAGCCTAGAGAGTTTATTTATTTATACCTCTTCACTCTCAGCCTCTGATCCAGCTTACCGGATCGTATTTTGCTAAGGAACATGTTCCATATTAGCAGGCTTGAAACCCTGCGTTCCCATTGGTCCGTTTCAACCGCTACTTGATTGGTCAGCCTGGGTGGTTATGATTGGCTAAGGGTCTGCCGCAATTGGTTAAAACCAAGTGCGGGAGACTTAAAGCAATGTCATTGGCTGCCAAGCCACGGCTAGCTCTATAAAAGAGCCGCCGCGGCTGCTATTGTCTTAGTCTGATCTATCCTATGAATAAAGAGTTGTTGTTTACTGAACCTGAGTCTCTCGTCTCTGAAACCCGACCTTCCGAACTTAACAGAACATATTTTGCTAAGGAAAACAATTCACATTTGTTTTGATTGATAGACAAATATGAAAGGTTAAACAACAAAAAAGCATGCCTAAAAGGACTCGCAATTGGAATATATGTGCTTTTGATGTGTGGACGGTGAGATGTACACTGTTCTCCTCCAGTGCTAGAGAACTTACACAATAGCTTCAGGTGTGGTAAAGCCCCCTACCCCATTTTATATAAATGCTAGAAGGCTAGGATAGATGTATATTCCAACTTTTTTGTGATCCCTGACCCAAGTTTTGTGATGGCTCAGATGTAATAGCTGCAAGTCTTTCTAAGCTTAGATGCGAAAGGCTTCTCAGATTGCCCTGCCCTTAGGTAAATGAAGGAGTTGCAAAGATTGCCGTGGTCCCTAAATTTTCTTCTGATAGATAATTCACTAAGTAAATATTATAATATTAACAAGGCATATGTAATATGCAAATGACCTGGGGAGGGGGGCAGGAGGAAGAGATGCTGCCTAGGGAGTAATAAGATAATAAGGGCATAACCTGTAGTTGTATAATAGGCAGAGAAAGACACTCATAAAGGCATCTCCGTAACATATCAGGCTATAAAAAGAGATGGCAGGAGATTTGTACTATCAGACGTGTAAGATTCTCTTAACACAGCCTTAGGCTTAGCTTATCTGGTTTTGTGTGTGTGTGGTATGTGTGTGGTAATATTTATATTTATTTCCAGGTTACCTTAGTGTTGATCCAATTGGGTGCTGCAGGAATTGACTGACCAGCTTGTCACTCAAGCTTCATGTTATGGGCTGAAATAAGAGTAACTGGCCCAAAGTCAGCCAGCCGTCCTTCTTGAGTAAGATGGGCCTAGTCACCTGGTTTCCTGGTTTCTAGCTTACTGCCTTAGCCATTCAACCAATCTGCTCTCATTGAATAAGAACAAGTATAAGAAATGAATGAAAACTCTATTCTAAGGTGATGCACAGAATTTAAGATGCCAGCTACATATGAAAGTGAGGTTTCATTGCGATTCCTTTCTTCCCACTGGTTGTTATATGATGAGACTTAGAATATTGTATAAGTGCATTTTGCATAACAAGTAATATGTCAATGAGTCATCTCTGGATCACTGTACTGAAGCTGCTAGTGTATTTTGAGGGGGCGGGGTGGGGGATTTATATTCTTTCCTTTGAAAAAGAATTGAGAAACGGTATCCCGTGAACTCTTTTTGTCAGTGGCGTCCTCTCCCAGATTGTGCCAGTGAAATATGGCAGCAATTCAGCAAAATTGGGTGAATTATTTCTCGTGAATTTCGGTGGAATATAGAATAATTATGATGCACTAAGCTCTTTGGCATCTCTAAACTAGCCTCAGTCCTCACACAGAGCATCAGTATTTTTTAAAAAAAAATTCTTTGGAAAATTGGTGCCTTTTAAAAAAATAACAATGATTGCTGAAGTGCATTTATTAGATTTATGTGCTGATTTCACTTTAGGAACTTGAGGAAGAATGTGTAGCACTTGCTCTGCCATTTATCTCTCCTCCCCTCCTCCTGAAAATTTATCTTATATAATTCAGTTTGAGGAATAATGTAATGGACAGAAGGAAAAACTGCAACCAAGGCAATATCAAATAAAAACAATCTGAACCTGGGATAGAAATGTAATCTGAGAAACAAACACAGCCCTCCCTAATTCTGATGATCATCAAGGGAGGGAGAGAAAAATCACATTCAGATTTGCAAGATTCTTTTATGATAACCTTGTAATAATACGCCTGTGTATCTTTGGTCTCCATGGGGAGTTGACAGATAAAGATTGGCCTGAATTCATTCAGCGAGCTTCTATAATTAAGGGTGAACTTGACTTTGAGTCATCTACCACTATTAGTATCTACTAATATTATTATTAATAGTATTTGTTTATTATTAATAGCATTTACTATTACTAATATTACTTCAGGTAGTCCTTCACTTACAACCACAATTGGGACTGGAATTTTAATCATAAGTCATTGTAGTTGTAAGTTGAGTCATCACATGACTGGACCTGATTTTATGACCATTTCTATTACAGTTATAAGACAAGTCACATGGTCATAAGTGCAAATCCAGCTTAACCAATAGCAGTTTTTGCAACAGGATGTTGCAACCAGTTGTAAGTAAAAGTTGGTTGCCAAGTGATTGAATTGCAATCATGTGACCACGGGAGCAGAGCTATAGTCAAAAGTTCAAATTTAGGCCATGGCTGATGTTTTGAGAAGCCGTTGTTAATCTGAACATCGAGCAAATGGTTGTAAATCAAAGATTAGTCATTATCATCACCTTTTAACGACCCCATAACCCCTTGTGGGGTGGGGTCTGGGCAACTGAATGGAGCTAGTAGAGCGTGCAAATGGCTGGATGCCTTTCCTGTTGCCAATGCGGAGTATTGTGCAGAAGATATATTCTCAGTATGCTCAGAGAGAAATATCTGCCTCCTGATTGTGAGGCAAGAGCTCCACTTCTAGGCCACCATATCACTCCTAAGTCAAATATTAGTACCTGCTATAAAATAAGGCATTCTGCAAAAATGTTTCCTGCTAAAGTTCTAGAGAAAAAAGAGGCAGTGGAATCTATCAAAACATTTTTATATTTTTTATTTCGGCACACCATTTTCTCCCTGCCTTTATTTTAGGCAATCTGTTGAAGTGCTCCTGAATTTGCCCACACAATAAAGACTGATTCCATTTTCAGTTTTACCAGCTTCTTGGAAAAAAGAAAAGATCTGAGTGGCCAATGGAAAAGATAGTACTTAGAGATGAAGTTTAAAGAAATTCACAAGACTGTGTATTACTATTGTATTTACAACGTGATATTTAAGGATATCCCTTGACTTAGAAGTTTGTTGTTTTGGTTTCTCAATTTAAAATTGTAAGTGCTTCTGTTAACCCACATTCTAACCCTGATTTTTAAAAACTATTTTATTGGATTAATAAACTCCTTGGGGTAAAAGTAAAATTTATCTTTACTGTGGCTATATAAGCATTTATAATATGCCTTAATGTACTGAGAATGCCTCATATGAGTGACTTTTAGGTCAATGCTGCTGGCAGATATTTTTTATTATTGTTGCATTATCCCTAATTGTATTATTATCCTTATAGCTTCCCTGCCATTCAAAAGGATACCTAGGACTAGAATGTTAACCTCTTCTTGGCCCTGAAAGTGGTGATATAGGACATAGGGCCACTTCAAAATAATATCATAGAAATGTATGTCTTGAGTTTAGATATTGCTTAACAATAGTTTGACTCTTTTGGAAAGATCATTGATAGTTTCATTATGGGATAAATTGATATCTACGACCATTATAATTCTGTCCGGCATATATGTTCTTCCTAAATCAATAGCTATTGCTGATGTGCAAGTAGAGGCCATGGTCAACGGGACTTTTACCCAAAGTTCATGTGCAAATTGTGGCTAGAACAAATGCAGAAGGCTGCCTGCTGTAATTCATATCCTCTTCATTGGACTACTGCAGTGCACTTCATACGAAGTTCATGCAGAATTAAGGCAATTGATTCAAAATGCCTTATAAGGTCACATTAAACCTGTGCTTTGGGCCTTACATTGGCATGAACAGACCTTCAAATGAAATGCTCAGTTACAAAGCCTCATGCACTTGGCATTAGGTTCCTTCAGGAATGCATTTGACCTGACCAACATGATTGGCCAGGGGACAGCTTTTGGTAGTACTTTATTTATATTTATATTTATATTTGTTTGTGTGTATGTGTGTGTGTTTGTGTAGTGGGAGAGAATAAACCTTGGAGGCATTAATTTTTAGTGGCATATCCTGCTCTCTTGATCAGCGTCTTGACTGAGATCAGGTTGGCCCTTTCTATGTATTTGTTTTGGCAGGTGCTGAAGGCAGAGCTCTTCCAAAATGCCTTTGCAGAGTGAACAGCTGCTGTCTTGGTTTTTATATAGCAATTGTTTTGTTGTGGGATTGCTATTTATGTATTGATTCATTATTTATATTTGCCATGGATATTTTATGTCCTGTATATTTGTTAAACTGCCAGGAGTCCTAGTAGACTGCAGTGAGTCACACATTGAATGAAGGAATGAATAAATAAATAGAGGAGCATAATTTGGTTTGTTTGACTGGAATCTTCAAGGTGAGCTGTGGGTTTTTTTAAGTTACATCCATTTAGGTATCAATACACTTGAAGAACTGATGCTGATAATACTGTATCTGCTAATATCCAATTCCTGCTAATTGCAGGAATTAGGTATGTCTGCAAGAATTGCATATATCTAGTTTAATGAAAAGAAGGACCAGGAGTGACATGATAGCAGTCTTCCAATATCTAAGGGGCTGCCACAAGGAAAAGGAGGATCAACCTATTCTCCAAAGCACCTGAAGGCAAGACAAGAAGCAATGGATGGAAACTAATTAAGGAGAGAAGCAACTTAGAACCAAGGAGAATTTTTTTCTGACTGTTAGAACAAATAATTAACAGAACAACTTGTCTCCAGAAGTTGTGGGTGCACCAACACTTGAAGTTTTTAAAAAGAGATTGACAACCATTTGACTGAAATGGTATAGGGTTTCCTGCCTGAGTAGGTGGTTGGAGTAGAAGATTGCAAGTTCCTTCCAAAACTCTGTTATTGTTCTATTCTATTCTTCAGGACATCACATCCATGCTTGGAGATGGATGAGCTGGTTGGTTTTTGCATCTCTCCTTATCTTCCTGTTATAGCTTACTTCAGAAAGTCCAGAAAGGATATTTGATTTGAGTGTTTGCCTTCTAATAACTGTGTTGGAGAAGACTCTTAAGAGTCCTTGGACTTCAAAAAAATCAAACCAGTCAATCCTAAAAAAACCAACTCTAATGTTCTTTGGAAGGACAGATATTGAAGCTGAAGCTCAAATACTTTGGCCACCTAATAAGAGTTGACTCATTGGAAAAGACCCTGATGTTGGAAAAGGTTGAAGGCAAAAGAAAAAGAGAAGATGAGATGGTTAGATAGTGTCATTGACATAGTGGGCATGAGTTTTGGCAGACTCCAAGAAACAGTGGAAGAGAGGGAGTCTGGTGTACTATGGTGCCTGGGGTCACAAAGAGTTGAAAGTGACTTAGCAACTGAACAAAAACAATCTCTATTACATGATACATATTTCAGAATCTCCTACACATGCACAGTTTCTTCTTCTTATGCTTCAGAAATATTGTTTTGTCCAGAAATAAGCATTTATTCTCAAGTTGGAGAAAGATGCTGTCTAGCCATTAAATATAAAGGACATCTTCTAGTCCTCCACTTTCCTTTCTGCCCCTGAAATGCCTTTATGGCAACTATAATACCAACTGCCACCATTTGCCAACAAGTTATTTTTCGGTCAAAATCTCATTACTTTAGAGATCCACCACCAATCCAATGAAAAAATGCATTTTTATTATAATTTGAACCAGCAAAAGGAAATACTAAAGACACCTAATGCTAAATTGTCTGTCCAAAAGAATGCTTGGATTTCAAAGAATTAAAAAGGTACAATTCAACCATCCAATGTACAATTTAATAAAAATGTCTATAATTGAGAAAATTGTTTTTAAATATATGTATACTGTACTGAACTATATACCGACTACTTGAAATATAACATATTCTGAACAAAATGTTATAATAATTGCAAAATAATAATCCGGGCATAAAGACTGGATTTCAGAGGTTTGTGCTTTAGCTATTTTTGAGAAAATTATACATTTGGTTAATCAGAAAATGTCATATAATTTCTCCTTCTGGGAAACTTTTTGAACATTAAAAGCTTAATTTTCTTTTTGAAGGTTTACAATGTCATGTGAACTTGGAATGCAATGTAGTTACAATTACATTTTGTTTGTTTTTTATGTTAAGTTGCACACAGTTTTTTCTTTTTGTTTTGCATATGGTAAATTGTTTATTTTTATTTTACATTATTTTATTTGTCTGTTTAAAAATGGATCAATTAAAAACTATTTGGTTTGTAAAAGAAACCTTAATACCTTGATTGGTCTTCATAGCAAAATGTATTATGTTCCACCTTAAAGATGCACATGCATGCAAGTCCAATCCATAAGATTACATTCAAAATACATTAATTGATCAGATGCCACAAGGACCTTTTTTTAACATTTAAGCAAAGAGCTATTCTTAAGCATGTACTATTACATAGCTAGAGATTCTCCAGACATTGTTGCAAGACAAAACATACTAACTTCCAAAGTCTGAGAAGCAAAGTATATTTTGCATATAATTTGGGCCATTATCTGCCTTTGATTTTATGCATCTCTACAGTTACAATTTTAACAACATGTAGGTTTGGATTTATAAAAATAAGTAGGCAATTACTCCAATGTTTTTTTTTTCCTGATGGCTTCAAATTAATCTTGAGAAAAATTGTTTGGCCTAAATTCCCTTATTAAGCTTTCATGCCTAACGTAGGATTAGAATTCAAACCTCCTCATTCCCAGTCCAGCACTTCAACCATTAGATCAGCTTGGCTCCTCCATTAGTACCCTTCACTAAATTATGGTGATACTTTGTCCATTTAATGCCTGTCTTGATGTCCCTTCTGCTTTAATTATATATTATTATATTTTGGAAAGCATGCAGTTTATGTGCCATGCTTTTAATATCTATAGTGTAACCATATTAGAATAATGGATTACAAAGATATGTATAACTAGAATAAGTGACCAAAAAAATCAAGGGTAGGTAAAACAATTCTTCTATGAGAAAAATTATAATGGAAGGAAATAGATGACTAAGGGGAAAATGAAAGTTCCTGACAAAATTGCTAATGGGGTTGAAGAAAATAGATAGAATTTATTTTAGAAAATAGATATTCCTTTATAAAAATACTAGAATCCATAGAATGCAAGTATAAATCTATCAAGTCTATCTTCCAAATAAATGATTAAACTGTCACCTGGCCTAATTTGATCATTTATACAATCCTGTCAAGTTATGAGGAGGAAATTTACTAGAATGCTTTATATTGTTTAAATTATTATATATCCATTTTAACAAACACTGGTCAGAGAAATGAAAATATTTCAAAGGCCCTTTAAAGCTTCACAGTTAGGCACTCTAAATTCAATAGAGTTTGGACACACCTAACTTCCCTCTGCTTCAGTATCTGGTTTCCCCTTTCTTAATGGTTGACCTGAACACAGATTTAGTCACCAAATGCATAATACATAGTCAGAGTGGAAAGAAAAGCTAATAAGGAATGAATGAAAACCTGAATGTGAGACCTGTAGGTTGCTCATGAAGAGCAGTGTTACTATTACTAGTTTCACAATTTCACTTAACTAAAGCCCTGATGATACACAAAATAAATAAAATCTAAATAACCAAATTGATTAAAGTGATGACCAAATAATAACAGATCAAGAATTAATAGCATGGTAATCAAAATATTATTTCTTTTCTGAAGAAAGAAATGAATACTTTTAGCTTTTAAGGAAAAAAATTCCATTGTAATTAGATCTTGAACTAGATTTTCAAGCTGCAAATTCAAACTGTGTACTATTAAGTGGCACCTTTTAGTTCTTGAACTGCACAGACCAATAACAAACTCTGTTCTGTTTTTCCTTGTGCAAAGCCAATCATATCATATCAAATTATACAACTAATTGACACACACTCCTTTAAAAATTGCATATTATTTTGGCAAGCCAAATTAACACCAGTCCCCTGAAACCATGTTTTGTAATTCTCATTGATTATGGTAACCCCTACTATTGAGGGGCGGTTTAATCAGCTACAGACTCTTCTGCTGATGAGATGAACTAAGGAACCAGATGTTTCTGCCTTCTCGACTAATGAAAATGTCATAGATGTTTCCCGTCCATCTCGGTGAAGAAATAATTCCATCATGGTCATGATCTAGGTAGTTTGTATTGATCTTTTTGGCACAACTAAATTGAAATAAAGAGTTTACTATATTGATATACATCATGTGTTCCTTTTTGTGCGTGTGCATATGTATATAAAATTAACTGGATATTTTACAGATGCACAGCTGTTACATGTCTAATGTTTTTTCACCACCAAGTCTGCAAACACATGGAAGATGATGAAGTTTATTGAGGAAATTATATTTCCAGTTCACATTATACTGTATATACAAGCTAGTGAAATATGTTTTCTGTTTATAAGCAAGGGATCTTACTAGCATTAAATTACATGAGCTGTGTCATGCAATTAAAATAGGCATACCATTTATATTAACGTTTTAGTGCTTGGTTAGTTTGAGAAGGTTAGTTTACTTGAGTTTAAATAGGTGATAATAAGCATGATGAATCAATCTGCTTAAAACTGAACATGGTATAACTGAAAAATCTCAGTATTAAATTGCATACTATACAGATTATAATAATATTCTTTGGAATACGGCTTTTCTAATTTCTTTCTCAGATTATGTATATGTATTTTAAAGTGCTTGCTCCCCCATTGCTTTACACGCATAGTTTAATGTTTGGCAAGAAAAACTATGAAAATCATTGTTTGCTTCAAAATTTTAAAAGCGATCACTAGCCAGTGCTGACCATGCCAGTTTGATTGACTAGTAATCTAGATCACTAAAAGATAAAGGGAAAAAAGAAGAGCAGACTAAGCTTTCAAAACATATTCAAATGATATCCTTACCTTCAAATGGACCAAACTCTAAATCAGATCTCTTCTCACCATTTATACAGTTAAAATGATTGTGTTTCAAAGTTGCAAACTTTGGAAGGTTTAGTGTTTGAAAATGGGAACAGTAGGGAATTCCTAGACATTAACAGGCACATAGAGATAAACAACATTTGTACACCATTCAAATGAGACAATAAAAAAGCTAAAAAGGAAACAAAAGACCAGAACATCTCTTGGGCAGGAATTAACACCTAGATAAGCAGAGATTAATGCCAGGAGCAACACTAAACAGAATAAAATGATAAGCAATACTCTAACCAAGGAACTATCAACTCAGAAAACAACGAAACAGTAAACAATTGCCCAATCAAGAAGGTACCAAGGAACAAACAACACCCTACCAGCACTGATAGGGCAGGTCACTGTAAATAGAGAGCAAACCGCACTCCCTTCTAAGCACTGAAGATGCTATCTAATTGGGTAATGAAATGTTTACAAAAAAACAAGAGGGCACCAAGGACTCAATAGCTCAATCCTGCACTACATATATTCTCCTTTATTGAGCATTATAATAAGCATTTTCATTACAATATGGATTTCCTCTGGGGTGCTACCACTGAAACTTAACAAAAGGCTATTGATAATAGATTCTGAATTAAGTTATCTAACCCTCTTTATAAGCACCCAAATCTTCTGTACTGAAATATTATTTAATCTGTATGGGACCAGATTATAAGATGTGCATTTATTAAAAATGTCAATTGATTTCTCAGTTTCAGAAATTGTTTTTATCAACACACTGATTATCCACTGTAAATTCTGATATTTGATTCTATATGTAATTACTCAAAAGCAATTTGAATTAAAATCAGTGGTACCTACTCTGCTTCTAGGCCAATTTTTTAAAGTTTAGAGTACCAGATAATTGGATAGCAATTAAAAATTTCCCAGTGATGAATTATTTCAGTAATGGCACAACACTGCTGTGTACTAACACATAAGAAATTGAAGGTATAAAATAGGAAAGCCACCAGGTTGGTAGAAACTTGTAAAGATACTACTATACAGAGGAGAAAAATTCTTCACAATAAAAAAGAAGCTAATATTTTGGGAAAATTAAAAGAAAACCGTCTGCAGAAGCTTTTGGGGATTCATCTAACATGCAGGTTGGAAGCTGCTTATGGCTCAGTAACAGTTGAAGCAATAATAGTTGAAGCATAATGACAAATTATTCATTTACTTTTGTGAATTCACATCAATATCAAACGCTCAACACTCTAGTCATTGCTTCCAGTCAGCAAGAAATAACTCCAAATATCATTAACTAAAGCAAAGAACAAATATTGTTCGAAAAATGTTTGTCCAAATCTAACAAATTCTTAGCTAAGGATTAGCTTATGAGGATTGGTCTGCAATAACAGGAAACAAGTCAGGTCCCTAGAGATTCCAGAGAAGTTTCTTCTTCTTCCTCTTCCTCTACATTTTGTAAGACTTCCCCACCTATGGCTGCTTCTTTAAACACATAAAAACATACGTTTGAGGGGTCCTTGGTGATCTCTGAGCTTGGCTGTTTCTTGCAGATGTTCCATTATCCAAACTGCATTGATGATGTTACCTAGTTTGGGTAATGAAATGTCTCCAAGAAACAACCAAATTCAGAGAGCACCAATACCAAACTACAAATATTCTTTTTTATTGGAAGCACTTATTTTTATAAGGATGCGGGAAAGCTGCAGTTTCTTTAAGAAGCTGCTGATCGGTAAATATAATGCTGGTAGGTAAATATAATGTACACCAAACTTGATTGCAGGAAATACGACTTCAGCAACAGAGTGGTCAGTATCTGGAATATTCTACTTGGCTCTGTGGTTTCTTCCCCAAACCCCAACTTAGACTTAGACTGTCTACTATTGACCTCACCTCTTTCCTAAGAAGTCTGTAGGGGGCGTGCATAAGCGCACCAACTGGCCTACCGTCCCTGTCCTATAGTTTCTTTTTCTTTTTCTTATATGTATCCATTTCATGTATTCATAACTATGTTCATACTTATACCTGTTATCTTATAATTGCTTGACAAAATAAATAAATAAATGCTGTAACTTTCCTTTGATATTTTAGATCCAAATGCAACATGCCTTGCTTGATCTCTCTCCTAGTTAGAAAAGTGGTCCTGCCTTGTGGTTTGGTTTCAAAGTGGGTTGCACTCAAGCTTGCAATGAAGTGAAATGCCCCTTTAAAGATCTGCACAACCTCTTAGATTAGTGCCCATTAAAGCAATTAGAGTTCACCTCTCTAATAATAATACACTGAAGAGTTGTTTCACCCTTTTATCTTCATTTTCTTTTAGGGTGTTAATCCAGCTAAAATTTCCCTAACGAATACACTGAAGCCTAGGTAAACTGCATGAAGAACAGTATCATTAAAAGTCCCACTAAACCTTGGAAATGAACCTGATTTAATATAAAGTTAATTGGCTGAAAATTACCATATATATCAAATAAACACCACATTGTAACTATTCCAGTGCAGTGTAGGACTTAGAGAATATTATACCCTCAGCTACATATTTAGGAAGGTGCTTTTAATATTCATATGGTTTAAAATATATAATAATCAATTATAAATTATTGAATGTATCCATATTCAGATTTAAAATTGACAGTGCAAAATAAAACTGATCACATTAACACATTAGCATTACAAGAGCCACAGTGGCACAGTGGTTAGAATGCAGTACTGCAAGCTACTTCTGCTGCAGCCAACTGCCTGTAATTTGGCAATTTGGCAGATCGAATCTCACCAGGCTCAAGGTTGACTCAGCCTTCCATCCTTCCTAGGTGGGTAAAATCCTAAGGAAGGTTCATCTCTGCTCTCAGGCCATTTCTCCCTCCTCCAACCCCCCGAATACTACCCCTGATTGGGCCTCAGGGAAGCCTCCTGGGTGGGGAGGGACCAGCTAGTGGTATGATTTGCTGGTTCTCTGAACTGCGCAGAATCATAACAACCGGTTCTATAGAACTGGTCTGAACTGATAGAATCTCACCTTTAGGTAAGCCCAGTTCTTTTTTGGTCTCTGGATGGCATTTTTAGGTCAAAGGATTGAGCAGAGAGATGAGAGACTGGGAGGCTCATTTCAGGAGCTGCTAATTCAATACCATCTTGGCTCCAGTGGAAGGCAAGGTTTTATGTTAAGAACTTTCCCCTAGTCAACTGTTGGAAAGTCTAGCTGTGGTTTTGATACTCAGGAGCTGGACAACTAATGCAGTGATTAACAGTTCTTTCAGTCACTTTCTCTTAAGTTGAACTTCTTAGAATTCTTCTGTAAACTCACAAAAAGTCACTGAAATTTTTATCCAGGAAACCTGGAAGGGAAGTCTTAACACAGGGCTGTCAAACTTACATCATCATGGCAGCATCATGTGATGTATCAGGACTTTCCCCCAACTTCGCTAAACCGGATGTGGGCATGGCCAGCACATGATGCATCCAGCCCACGGACTGGGAGTTTGACAGCCCTGTCTTAACATATCTGGAGAGTACCAATGTGGATTCCCATTTAGGATTATCCAATTAAAATAACTGTAAAATCAATTAAAAACCTTTTCTTTAAACATTCCAAAGGCAGTAACAAATACTTTCTTTTGTTACCACAAAACTCTGCAATCCATCTCATTGCTTATAGGAAAATGTAAGTAAATAAAAACATGGAAAACAAATGTTCATAATAAAGCATAGTTTGAATTGTTGTTGGTATGAATAAGAACTGCCAATGCATATGGTTACGGGGTCAGTTTAGTGTCGTGGTTAGGACATCAAGATAGAAACTGGGAGATTGTGAGTTCTAGTCCTGCCTTAGGCACAAAGCCTTCTTGGTCACATTGGGCCAACCAGTCTGTCTCTCAGGTCTAGGAGGAAGATGATGGCAAACCACTTCTGAGAATGTGGTCAAGAAAACTGCAGGGACTTGATTATGTAGTAACCAGGAATTCAGACTAGTTCAAATCACGCAAAGCATAATTAGGACTAGACTATGGTAAAATAGCAGTTTTACAAGCAGAAATTGAGTTAATGTCTTTAACATTTAAGTCCTTTTACTTAATAGTTCTTCTCATATTAATAATGGAAAACATCCTTTGCATATATAAAATTCTCGTCATACTGTTGTACATGAATGTTCACTTATTTTTATATATATGCTTTTCATATCTATATGTGCTATCCCCGCTAACAAATAACTAGTGTGCCTATTTTGAAAAGAATGTGTGAGTGAATATCTATATCTCTTGAAGGACAAATTTCTGCCTAGTAGCATTAATATTACCTCCGAAGCAAGATATCCACACTTCAAAACAAATTTTGTGAGAGGTATTGTCCTATGCCAGATACCATTTCTATCCAAAAACCTGTTATTAGTTGACAGCTAGTTTTTTCCTGCAAATCTTTGGATTGGACTTTTCTTTCTCCTGGATTGTCACTAGTACTTTCTTCTAGCTCATTTCCTTATGATTGACCTAAAGATCCAAGGTTAAGCATTTTTTTCTGGTCTTTAGCCTCAGACCTTGTTATTGTTCCACCCAAGTGACCTTCTGATGCTTAAACTCTAACAAGGTACTTTGAAGGAAAATAACTCATAATTTCTCTCTATGGTTTCATGACTTCCTCTTCACAGGTAGCTTGATATTTTTTTTCTCCATGCCAGACCACCAAGTGCTCTGCTTTAGTTTACTATTCATAATGCTTTCTAATGCTAAAACTATTGTGTGTAGAATTATCTCAGCTGATCTCTGAAATGAGATCTGTATTTTATTAGAGTTGGGATTGGAAAGAGGTAGTGAAAAGAAAATGTTATTTTCCCCACCGCGGATTCCCAGGAGTAGTTTAAGAGTTACCATAATGCTGAATACAAAAAAAAGCGAAGGGCATGTTGGCTAAAATTAGCTCTAGGTATCCAACATTCATAATTGAAAGAGAAAACAACATGAGACCCATCACACTGGGATAATTCTTAGCTCTTTATGTAACTAATAAGACACCTGCTAAATAAAGAAGAATATTTCATGGCTTGGGGCTGCAGTACTAGAAGAGCTGCTTCTTTCTGTATATTAATACACATACTTTCAAATCAATTTAAGAAGCCTTGTTCCAGGTATCTTCCTATACGAAAGTGTGTGCAGCAGTTACCTTCTCAGTTGTTGGCCCAGTCTGGAAAAGTGTGCTCTGCACTGATTTTATTGACTTTGCAAAACCATTTTTATGGATCCTGCCCTTTAATCAATAAATGTGTTGAGTGCAAACATATTGCTGTTTAGAAATGTTAACATGGGGAAACGCCTTTGTTGTTTTAAAATTTTCACATAGGATTATAGCCATGAACTGTTAGTGAGAGAAATATGGATTGTTTGTCATGGTCCAAAAGAGAAATGAATACAAGTAAACTTCCTTAGGATCATCAGATTGATAAAACTGTGATCTGTGTTTGACACATAAATGTTAAGTTGATAAATCACTAGCTATAGCATTCTGAATGATCTATGCCTAATATTTAAAATAAAAATAAATACTGTTTAAATATGACTTAATCTGGTTAATTAATATCCCATGATATCCCAGTATTCTGCAGCACTGTAGGGCTAAATAGTTGTCCAATCATCATTAGTTATCTCTATAATGCTTCCAAAAACAGATAAAGCCCATAATGATGAGATCTCCATGTTTAAGAATATTTTTCTATATATCGTATAGATCTGTGATGGCTAACCTTTTCGTCGTCACATGCCAAAAGTGCGTGTATGCCTGCACTTTTGTACCCATAATGCAATGCACCCCCCTGTGAATGTGCACACTGATGTGCTCCCGCCCCCCTGTGCATGTGTGCCCCACCCCCTATGCATGTGCACATGACCCCCGCATGCCTCGCCCCCCCGTGCATGCACATGCATCTCCTGCATGCCCCTATCCCCCACGCATGCCGGCAGATACCTGACAATCAGCTAGCTGGCGGGAGGTGTGCGTGCATGCACAGTGGATCTGATCTGGGTGACGGCTTGCATCTTGGCAGAAATGGCTCTGCATGCAACTTCTGGCACACATGCGATAGGTTTGCCATCACAGGTATAGGTAAACATCTATAGATTACTCAGGACCATCCAGCAATTATCTGTATATGTAGCAGATTATATTTGGGAGAAAATAGCAATAGCAATTAAACTTATACACTGCTTTACAGTGCTTTACAGCCCTCTCATTTTACAGAGTCTGCATATTACCTCCTAAAATTTGGGTCCTCATTTTACCCACCGTGGAAGGATGGAAGGCTGAGTCAACCTCGATACAACACGCTGGATCCTTTCTTGTCAAATAGACGATAGATGGGATATTACTGTTTAAAAAACGGCACATGTTTTTCAATGTTTCTGCTCTACATACACAAGAGTCCTTGACTTACAACCACAACAGAGCCCAAAATTTCTGTTGTTCAGTGAAACGTTGTTAAAGTGATTTTTTCCCCCATTTTACAACTTTTCTTGCCACAGTTGTTACATGAATAATTGCAGTTGTTAAGTTAGCAATGGCATTGTTAAGTGAATCCATCTTCCCCATTGACTCTGCTTGTCAGAAGATTGCAAAAGTTGATCACAGGACCCTGGGACACAGCAACCATCATAAATATGAACAAGTTGCTAAGCATCTGCATTTTGATCAAGTGGCCCTGGAATACGGCAAGGGTCGTAACTGTGAAAACCAATCCTAAGTCATTTTTCTCAGTGCAGTTGTAACTTTGAACAGTCACTAAATGAACTGTTGTGAGTCAAGGACTACCTGTACATTTACAGGAATTTTCCAGTCATAGTCCTATTACAGCATTAAACTGTAAAAAGCAAAGTTTATGCTATGTTTGTAGTACAAGTGATTGCCAAAATGTCCCAGCTGATTCTGTTGCTGTTTTTCTTCTCCATCATTGTTTTGGATGGATGACTTGTTATTATGACTGCCAAACTTTTCATAAAGAGTTTCTAAAGGGGATCATCTGCCCCCCTTTCTCTCCTTACCCCCATTGGCATTTTTAGGGTGTACCTCATTTTAATTCTAAAACCCTACTTGGTTCTTATTTTCCAAATGCTCTGTGTCCAAGTTAAATTCCAGGAGTCCAGCAGCTTGAGGAAAATAAACACGGTGCTTGAGCCTCTCCTAAACATAATTTTTGATTTTAAATAGAAAGCCTTCTTTTATGAGGATGTTCAGCTCACAGCTGGAGCAGTGTAATTTTTACACAGGTCCCAGCAATCAATAAAAAAAGCTACAGGAGGAATGATTTATCTTGTTGGTTACCGAGACTGTCACCGAGAGAAATTGTAAAAGATCAATTTACACAACCTGGTGTGAGAATGTTATTGATATAACATGGCTGATCAGTTTCTGGTTGTCTGTGGGCAGTCACTGAAAACGGGACTGTGCCCTCTGAGAGGGCCAGTGACCAAGATCTTAATAGACTTGGTGGTCCATAAAATGGATAAGGAGCCAATGGAGGAAGACATCGTCAAAGGCCCTTGCTAGTCTAACTGGCCAGAAGTAGAAAGGATTGGCTGAATGCCGATCGCTTAGTTAAGCAATGTCAGGCTGTTCCTCCCCCCTCCTGCCTTTATTTTCCCTTTCCTCCCACTGTGAGAACAGTTCACTTGGAGACTAGCTGCCTTAATTACAAAGAGCCCTTTTAAATACAGGTCACAGGAGTTGGCTCACTTGAAAGGAAATAAGGAAACAAGCTACCTTCCTGGAAAAAAAATACTTCCACTTCTCAAATTAGTTAAATGAAGCTTATCAGTAGTAGTTAGTTGATCCTTTGACAGTATGTTAATTGCAGTTCTTATGTTAACTATGCTATAAAGACTTGGTATATGATTTTTTTTTAAAAAATAAAGATGTGTGCGCACACACGTGTTTGTGTACATAACACAAAACCTGAGGTTGTCAGTTGTCAGTATTTGGATATGAGGTTTATGAAATGAACACTTCAATGCAGTTGATTTATGTATGCACATTTCATTTAAAATTTGGGCAAACCTCATGTTGGGATATATTTTTATTTGCTTGAGTGTTATATGTTATATATATCCTATCCTTACTCCAAAAACTCAAAATGGTTTAAATGGGGATCTGCCTGTGGGGCAATTTGGATACAGTGTGATCAGCCAGTTACTTAGTGAGTTTTTGTGCCTGAAAGCAGACTTAAACTTCAGTTTCCAACTATGACCATAATTCCCATGCCATTGGGGGAACATTAAAAACAAAAGGAAATGGGTGTTTTTCTCATCCTTGCTTTTCTTCTCATCACATCAGTTTTGTGTGAGGGACAAACGACTCATTTGTCAAATCCACTGCTTGAAACCCAGTGGAAGGTGCCATGGCTCCTTGGTTTTTAGAAAGAAGGGTGATCACAGAAATGACAGACATGGGAAGCCACCTAAGTTCTCAGTTCCTAATCAAGCGTAAAATTAAACCTCAGCATTTTTTCTGGCAAAAAATCTTAACTTTTTAAGACAGTGAGAAGCTCCACATATCAATGGACCAAGGGACACACTAGGACACTTAATGTGGAAGAGATCAAAAGTCCTAAGACTAGCCTCCCCTGTCCTTCTTCTTGTAATGTAGCTGTCGAACAAAATATGGAATAATGCACAGGTGGTATTCAGTAGGTTCTGACCAGTTCTGGAGAACCGGTAGCAGAAATTTTAAGTAATTCAGCGAACTGGCAAATACCACCTCTGACTGTCCCCACCCCCATCTATTCGCTGCCTCCTGAGTCCCAGCTGATTGGCTGGGTCTTCTTATGTTACCCTACACGGGAGAACAGAGCTGGAAACAGGTTAGTGGGGTGAGGAGGGAATGGAGATATTGTAGTATCCTTCCCCTGCTACCAAGCTATGCCCACAGAGCTGGCAGTAAAAAAGATTTGAATCCCACCATGGGAACAACATCTTCCATGTTTTGATTATGTATGGTGGAACCATTGGCTGAAGGGGAAGAAGTCCCACGGGAGTACAGAGACATTCTAACTTAGAGTCCATTCATGTGATCATATCCCCAGGTCTATGTATACCATTTCCAAATAGTATTCCGAGGTTCTTGTGATATAGGCATCAACAATAAAATATCTGTTTGGGCCTACCCACAAGTGGTTCTGGTTGCTTGCATACAACATTATGTGCAGATTGTTCTATCATTTGGCCTTGACAAACTTGTAATTAATAATGTTTTATTTCTAAACAAGCCAACTTACAAAGCCCACATATTTCAAGAGATCTTAAGCCAGGTAAATTACGATGTGAATTAATGCTAAATTGTGATTAATCTAGAAGAAAAGGTGGCACTTTGGAGTGAGCAATGGGAGGGAGGTGTGTTTGTAAACCTGAAGTTAACCTCAATCTTGTCAGGAAAAACCATGCCTTCTTGTCATCCATATGCAGCCACTGTTTCCACAGCATTATTCCCTGTCTAAGTAAAAGGCTGGTTGTATTAGCTTTGTCTTGTGCATTCATTGGTACATGACAAATGAAGCTTTAAAATTAATAGTTTACAGATACAGAAGCTCAGCTAGATTGCTTTATTTACCAACTTTCATTTCTTCAGCATTACTGCAGAAAAGAGAAACTCAGTCACAATTAAAAATCCCACAGAGGTAATTTCTGCCTTGGTTGAAGTTATTATTCTATGTTAAAGCTAACACTATAAGGATTCAGGAGAACATTAAGAGGAAAAAAGTAATGTTGTCATGTGTTTAACCTGTTAATTATAGTAATCTACACTACACTGTAAGTATTTTAACCTGCAATGAGTAACAGGGGGTTGAGGAAATTAGCAGACTATAGCAAATGGGGGTGAAACCTGAGCTATGTGCTTCTTAGTGGTTTATTTTCACATTTCTACATGCAATGCTATCTAGTAGGCTTACATTTTACTGTCAGAAAATGTTTTGATTTCTTTTCTTCCAATTTTCTTTAAAAAGATTTCAACAGTTCATATGTTTGAATCCCATATTGTACATTTTAGAGGAAAAAGGCAGAATTATTTGTACACTCCACAGTGAAGTAGATATTTATTGTTGGGAATGCAATGTCTGCCTTTTTCCCCCACTTTCACAGAAAAAATGAGAAAATTAAAATTCATAATAATTTTATCTGCCAAGTTTGCCCAACCCAGGGATGAAACCACTATTTTGGGTGATCTACTTGTGGAACCAAATGATATGCCTCTCGTCAGGGGTGGGATTCAATTTTTTTAACAACTGGTTCTGTGGGTGTGGCTTAGGTGGTGGGTGTGGCTTGGTGGTCATGTGACTGGGTGGACATGGCTTGGTGGTCATGTTATTGGCTGGATGTGGCCAACTCAATATCACTCACATCGAGGCCCACATCTCCTCGCTGGCCTCTCGTGACTGTGGGGATGCTGCAACAGTCGTAAGTGTGAAAAATGGTCATAAGTCACTTTTTTCAGTGCCATTGTAACTTTGAATGGTCACTCCACACAAGCAAAGTACCAGCAAAGGAGGGGGAAAAAACTCCAGAGAATTCTTGAGAGAGGAAGTCTAATCCTGCCAAGAATGTAATAAGGGTTAACGGAGAGGCAGTTTCTGTAAGCAACACCAGAATGTTTCCTTCCTGCTTTCCTTACAGGATTAGGCCAGTAATTTCTTCTAACAACCAGTTCTCTGAACTGCTTAGAATGTTAACAACTGATTCTAGCGAATAGGTGCGAACTGGTAGAATCCCACCTCTGCCTCTTGCACACAGACTCCAGCCCTCATGCAGACCACATGCCCAATTCATGCTTTGTCAATAATGTCCAGCTGGCTGGGGAATTCTGGGTGTTGAAGTCCACCAGGCTTCAAGTTGCCAAGGTTGGACACCCCTGATCTAGATTGACTAGAACGCTCTCCTTGAACACACTGGTATTTTTAATATGAGAAAAGAATCTCTATGCTTGCCTTTTTAAAATGAGGAAATAGGATATAATAAGAACATGTGGCAGGTGTAATGAAGGCAATCCGAATCCACCTCTTTGCTGTACCAGAGAAATGTCAATACACGTACCTGTGATGTCCACATAATCAAGTTTGATGTAGTGACTTAACAGAAGAACAGATTTGAAGAGATCTTGGAGATCTTCTAGGCCAACGCCCTGCTCAAGCAGGAGATCGTATATCCATGTTGGCGAACCTATGCCATGTGTATTGGAAGTAGCATGCAGAGCCATTTCCCCGGGCATGCGAGAGGTCACTGGAAGAGCCCCACTGCACATGTGTGTGCATGCCGCCGCCTGACAGCTGATTGTTGGGTATCTGGTGTTCATGCACAGGGGGCGGAGGGTGTGTGTTTGGGGGAGACACATGTGCAGGCACAAAGATGCACAGCGCACGAGGGGGGAATCACATGCGCATGTGCAGATGCACAGTGTGCAAGAGGGGAATCGCGCATGCATGTGCAGATGTCTGTCACGTGAGGGGGGTCACATGCGCATGTGCAGGGGCGTGGGGGGGGGGCAGCATGCATTGCCTTCTGTCCTATATCATTCCAGACAAGTTGCTACCAAGTCTTTTCTTAAATATCTTTACTGATTTTTTTTTTAAAGATAACTACTATTTATATAAATACTGTGGATAGTTTTCAAGAAACCTATTGTTTGAGAAATTTATCAACAGACTGTACAAAGAAATGTGCCAAGAAATAACACCAGGGATTGTAGGAAAAGAAGAGGGAGAGCCTGGGAGCAGAGTCAAGAGAGGAATCAGTCTGGAGTCATTACGTTCCCTCAAATGTCCAGCCAGCCTCCCCCTCTGAATTCTGTTGACTCTTATCAGTGTCAGTTTAGTCCTGTCAGTTGACTAGATTCTTGTGTACAGGCTTGAGTGATTGGAACTTAATACTTTTTGCCCGACAGGAATAGAATGTACCATTGCAGCAAGAAATCAAAAGCAAATAAAATTCTAATTAGTGTGGTAGGCCAGAATTTACCCACATCTATCAGGATGAAATGTGGAAGAGTTTCTCTTGCTCAAGTTAGTTCAACAATGAAGTATTGAACAATATCTTAATGTAATACATTGAGGCTATGCAAACTGCAATTTGGACTGTTCAGATTTGAAGAAGGCTAATAAAACCTAATTTTCTCACAATTAAACAGTCTGTTTAATTTGAGATTCCTCTTTCACATTTCATAGGTTTGGTGAAACCTTTACTATAGTTAAAAATATGAGCAAATGACTAGATATTTTCTACTAAGTGAACAGGGAAAGTACTCTGACTTTCTCTCTGCAGACAAATGCTTCCATATTAACAGTCTCTGTTGGGAATGTTTCAAGAAGCAGAACCCCTACTGCTTCCAGATGACCTTTCTGGTTTGGTGGATGGAAGGAAGCAACAGACACCAGACAGTTTGGTGTTATGCATAAAGTCAGCCCTTAAATCAATGGAAGTCAATAATATCCTTTTGCCACCAGCTTTCTGCAAACAAATAATGTACCTAAAGAAACCCCTGTGGCTGCAGAATGGACCATGAGACATACAATGCTATGCTTAACTCCTGAGAATGGAAAGGAATGAAAAAAGTCAAAATAAATTGAAGATTTATTTATTTATTTATTTTGTCAAGCAATTATTAGATAACAGGTATAAGTATAAACATGGTTATGAATACATGAAATGGATATGAATAAGAAAAAAAAGAAACAATAGGACAGGGACTGTAGGCACGTTGGTGTGCTAATGCACGCCCCCTACAGACCTCTTAGGAAAGGGGTGAGGTCAACAGTAGACAGTCTAAGGTTAAAGTTGTTGGGGTTTGGGAAAGAAACCCCAGAGTCAGGTAGAATATTCCAGATATTGACCACTCTGTTGCTGAAGCCGTATTTCCTGCAATCAAGTTTGGTGCGGTTTACCTTGAGTTTGTATCTATTGTGTGCTCTTGTATTGTTGTGGTTGAAGCTGAAGTATTCATTGACAGGCAGGACATTGCAATATATAATTTTATGTACTATACTTAGATCGGATTGAAGGCGGCATTGTTCTATGTTGTCTAGGTCTAAAATTTCAAGTCTGGTGGCATAAGGTATTCTGCTATGAGTAGAGGAGTGGAGAACTCTTCTTGTGAAATATTTCTGGACTTTCTCAACTGTATTAATATCAGAAATGTAATGCAGGTTCCAGACTGATGAGCTGTATTCGAGTATTGGTCTAGCAAATGTTTTGTATGCTCTAGTTAGTAGTGTGATATTACTGGAGAAAAAGCGATGCAGGACTAGGTTAACAACTCTTAATGCCTTTTTGGCTGTGTAGTTACAGTGTGCTCTAGCACTTAGATCATTTGAGATGAGTGCTCCAATGTCCTTGACAAAGTTTGTGTCATCATCAAAGTCTTGACTATTCAGCTTGTATTTTATTTTCTGATTTTTTTTGCCAATAAGTAGGACAGAGCATTTATTTGTTGAGATTTGAAGTTGCCATTTGTTTGACCATTCTGACACATAGTCCAGCTCTTTTCGAAGGGTAGCAGTATTGTCAGTGGTGTTGAATAGCTTTACATCATCAACGAAAAGAATGCAGTTACTCTTAATATGATCACAGAGGTCATTTATGTAGAATATGAAGAGAGTTGGTCCTAGAATGCTGCCTTGGGGGACACCACTGTTGACAGGTACAGGATTTGATAGGACGCTCCCAATTTTTACCATTTGTTGCCTGTTTGACAGGAATGCTTCTATCCAGTTATGCAGGTGTCCAGAGATACCATAAGATTTTAGTTTTAGAAGTAGTTTGTTGTGTACCACTGAACCATAGGCTTTACAGAGGTCTATGTAAATCGCATCAATTGCTTTGCCCTGATCAAGTTGTGTAGTCCATATGTTTTTGCAGTGTAAGAGTTGCAGATTACAGAATAGTTTTTTTTCTGAAACCAAATTGTTTGTTAGAGAGTGGGTTGTTTGTCTCTAAGTGGAGGATAGTGGATTGGTTAATAATTGATTCCATGACTTTACAGGTGATGCAGCATAAAGAGATTGGTCTGTAATTTTTAATTAGACTGGGGTCCCCCTTTTTGAAGATGGGGATGACCGTGGTTAATGACCATAGGTTTGGCAAGGAACTGGTCCTGAAAGATTTTTCAAAGTTTTTGCTTAGAGGTTTGGCTATGGCAGTGGATAGCTTTTTTAAGAAGTAGGCACATATTCCATGCGGTCCAATAAATGGAGATGGTTTTAGATTGCATAGTGCTTTTCAACATGGGGGGGGGGGGGGGGGGGGGGGGGGGGGGGGGGGGGGGGCGGGGGGGGGGGGGGGCGGGGGGGGCCCCCGGCGGGGGGGGGGGGGGGGGGGGGGGGGGGGGGGGGGGGGGGTTTGGGGGTCTCCCCCCCGGGGGGGGGGGGGCAGGGGGGTTGGGGGGGTTGTTGGGGGGGCTTTTTTTTAAATATAATATTGTTTTCTTTTTGTCTTCTGTAAAATCGATATGTATTAGATCATTGTAGTTGTCTGTGGTTCGACTAGGAAATATTGGGCATGATCCATTGCTGTTTACAAATACTGAGCCATGTCTCATATCTAACTTCTAGATACTATCAGTATCCCACTAGGTTTTACCAGAGCATATTTTAACCTACCTGTGAAAACATTACTGTATTCAAATCCCACTTCCTTCATCTAGAAGGTAATTGTTCAGAATGAAAATGTTAAAAATTATTTTTTCTTTGATTGTGTTACAGTTACTAGCTAAATAAATGTATATAATTAAAAACCTAGTCTGCGAACATTTCAAACGCTTTATCATAGATTACCGATGGCTTTATCATGTGGATTAATGTATTGCATTCATAATTTAGGTAAGTGTATTTTTAGAAAAAAGAGTTTGCGCTTTTATTTTGCTAGCAAGTCTATTTTGAAGGTTTTCATTTTTTGATATATTTATTTTGGTAATAATAAATATACATGTCACTTTGTTACAATATGAATTAACCGAATATTTATGGAGGCTCAAGTAGCATAAATTAGCCAGCTTAGGCCTCCACATTTTAAAAAAATGCAACAGTACAACAAGAAGAGAGTATAAAATTATTTTGAGGGAAGAGGGAGGAGAAGATGAGAAGAAAAAGAATGATAGAAAGTCTGTCTTTCAGTTCCAATAGTTCTTGATGTTTAAAATCTCTGAAGTTTCTTTATGTGTTAAAAATGAAAAGCTACAAGTTTATCTTTTGCATTTTCTCAAGGGAAGCTGACCTGAATCCTCCAGCAGCAGTTGAAAAGGTTTTTCCTAGCTTTATCAAATGGCCCCAACAGAGCTGAGTTTAAAATTAAAAGCTTCTCCTACCAGAGGGAATATATGTGACTTTAATAACTGAAATGTGTTTTTACTTTCTATTACAGGGGTCAAAAGGTTTCCAAACAAACCAAATTTATCAATTATTTAGAGCTGATTTCTTCTGAAGTGGTATTTCTAAGATATTATTTGGTGGAGAAATTTAATGTTCTAAAGCCAGCAGCAGCATTTTATTCATAACAAATTTCTCTGAAACTGAATTTGCTGGGACAACTTAATTTTCCACTATCGTGTTTGCACTGCAGAAATATCAACTGAAGTGTTATAGGGCCTAACAAGTGGGCTTTTCAAAGAGAAAAGCTTGCTTATTCAGCAGCACCCCTCTTTGCTCTTTATTGCTTAAGAAATGAACCAGCCAATTGTATTTGGAGCAGAATTTCTTTAGGGGCATCAATGATAATCTAAGGGAAAACACCCGCATATACATTAGAGCAGATTTAAAAGCCAGGAAACAATATCATAAACTACACTGTGTCATCCAGGCAGCTTCCCCCCTCAAATCACATCAGTGTCAAAAGTTTTGTTAAAGGTGGTTTGAGTTGTATTCCCATAACATTTAAAGTAGGGGGATTTCCCTTTATGAACTCAGAGTATGATATTTCATTTAGCAGAAGAAATAAAAGGAATGTTATTATAGAAAAGTCCTTGGAAAAAAAGGAGAGATAAAATCCTTAATGTAGTCCACAGGTCATGTAAATACTGTATTTATTATGTAATTAAACATACACTGGATTTCTGCCTAAAGACTGCCGTTATATGCTGCCAGAAAATGTTATGAAACAGTTCGTAAATTCATAGGAAGTCTTGTGAATTGAAATCGACATTCCACAAGCTAACACTTCATTGTCTTTCAAGCAGTTAAAAAACAACAGCAGGTTAATTTTTGCCAGCAAATAGAAAAGTAACTCAAGGCAATTAATTATTTTAAGAAAAGCAATTAGTCAAACTGGACTGCATTTGTCAGTGAAATAGATAAAGTCTGTTTATCTAGATACAAACTGTTTACATCTAGGCTGATTGAGATTTAATCCTTGATGTATCTTGGGAAGGAAGGTAAACATGTCAATAACACTAGTGGCATCTCCTCCTCCTCCTCTTCCTCCTCCTCTTCCTTCTCCCAGACCTGAATAGTCCAGTAGTCTGATTCGATATACAGTAAGTTCTTCAAGAATTTTCATTTTGTTTTTTATGCTATAGACATACTTAACAACTATATGTACAATATTATCAAGAATATCAAGAATATCCATTCTCCATTCCTTGCCCTGTTCTTCCATTCGTAATCTGTTTGTCTCATAAAATAATAACCTGACTAACCACCAACTGCTTGAAGATATAATAACTCAAAAGTCATAGTCTACATGCAGCAAGTTCCTCTTCCCTGGCACTTTCTGATAACTGTGGTTAAAATTGCTGCTACTCATGGTGAATGAAAAACACCAGTGTTCCAACTTGAGAGAAAAAGCCTCTTGAATTCTGGTGGTTGCATTGATGTATCAGGCATGAACAACCAGATCCACACATGAATAGTTCTATTAGCTACTTTATTGCTCATGCCTATTTCACAGGAATCTTAGCTTAAATAACACTCAACAGCATTCAGTGTGGGGAAGGGGTTGGATCTTGTCCTCTTGTGCCTATGTAAAGATTAATTATCTATGTGACTCCTTCTCTTGATTCAACAAGTCCCTCTGCAACAATTGGTAGCATTCTATTCTTACAATGTCGCTGCAATTTATTTTTGTTTGTTTAAAAAAGCATAGATGAGGCAAGGTTTATTTATTTGTTTATTTTATATCATCCACATCAAAAGCTTTCGATGCCACATAACATGTTTAAAACAACCACCATTCACAAGAATGCAAACATCCACGGGAAAATGAATAGTAACAAAAAGATCACCCCCACCCCCAAAAATCATATAGTGATGCCATCTAATTAAACTTTATTTTAAATTTTTTTAGAAGAGGTCTCCAAGATTTTCCTGGAAGTGATAATTATTTGGACAAACCTATCTTCAAAGACTAGGCTGCTGCATAATAATGAGGCTGTATTGGAGAAACATGTTCAATGCATCACATCACAGAAATGAAGCATCCCCAGAACTCCCCAGGGTGGAAGATATCCACATTGGATGGGGTAGAGAAGATGAACCCAGAAAAGTAATATGGAGATTGTTACACATAGTCTTACGCTACTTATGTCTGACGAACAGAAAATATGTGTCCTAATGAAGAACACTCAAGGAAGACCCAAATTCTCTATAATTTGCGAACACTCTGGTACTTTATAGAGATATGTTTCCTGTATGTATATTGTTCATGATGAGGAAGAATGAGGAAAAGACTTTGAATGTATAGATTATAAAAGGAACACTTATAAGGGGTTTGAAGGAGACACTTGGCTTGCTATCCACTCTTCTTCCTGTATTTCTTATTTAGTCAATAACGGTAAAGGTAAAGGATCCCCTCGCACATATGTGCTAGTTGTTTCTGGCTCTAGGGGGTGGTGTTCATCTCCATTACAAAGCTAAAGAGCCAGCACTGTCCAAAGATGTCTCTGTGGTCAAATGACTGGCATGACCAAACAACGAAGGCACATGGAACACTGTTACCTTCCCACCAAAGTGGTCCCAATTTTTCTACTTTAGATGCTTTCAAACTGCTAGGTTGGCAGAAGCTGGGACAAGTAACGGGAGCTCACTCTGTTACGTGCTGCTAGGGATTTGAACCGCTGAACTGCCGAATTAGTATTTAGTCAATACTGCTTGACTAAATCTGAATGTTGTGATGTATTCAAGTTCTTGGCCAGGGGAGAATGTCTCTTTATATGGTTTTTTTTTTTTTGCCAGTTGTCTTGATGCATTAAACTCATTACAAAATGGACAAAAAGGGCATAAGTCATTGATGTACTTTTGAAAGATTGCAATAAAAAACCACTGGACTCTTCTGGCTTTCCTATCAGGGATGTAGATCTGAGGCCAGGGGGACAGGAACACTTTTAATAGCTTAGCAGGATCATCTTAGTGCTTTAGAACCCAATTGTTGCTGCTCCAGTGATCTAGAAATGTAATCAGGAAATTCAATCATTTTAAACTCTTCAGTCACTAAGGAAAAATGTATACCGATCTTGGAAAGCATTTGAAAGCCTACATATCTAAGTGCATTGCAGACCTCTTTCTACTTAAGATATGAATGTTTTGGTCCTTCTTTACATAATATCTCTTTTCTTCTAAGTGGTATCCTCATTGTCTTCCCATTGGAATGTATTGTTTGCACTAAACTTGCAAGTTAGCAGAAGATGTCAAATTGTTTTAGGCAAGGTGGATGAATGTGTTGGGGGGTTGGGAGCTATTTAATATGTACTGAATGTGATCATGACTCAAAAAGAAGAGAAGGTGTCGTCCCCCGTCCCCCCCCCCCGGCTTTTATTCTGCCTTACAGAATCCAGCACTGTTGAAAGAGGAGAGCTCTTGACAATGGAAAGAGCAAAGGGTCTCCGTACTGGATAATAAAGGGGATCCTGAAAGGTCAGCTTTGAAATAATGAATTCCACACATGCATGAGATCTCAATACTTTCTGCTTACTCTTTAAAAAAGAAAATATGGAACTGAAATGTTGATAATATGGTGCTTATAGTAATATGTAGCTTGAGAACTGATTTTTTTTTGTTTTGCAAATCCTTTGGAAGAAGACAAGCCAATGAAGCTCATGCACTCAGAACACACAGAAACCTATTTATATCTTCATGTTTATATCTCTGTATATTTGTCTAGCAGTTAGACTAAATCTTCAGTGTTCAGTGAATGTACATTCGCGTGTGAATACTGACAGACATTTTTCTCTATTTTTCAGACAAAGGACACAATCACATATTGGGGGATGGCAAAGTCATTTGTATATTTCAAAGTATTTGAGGACAACCTACCACATTTTCTAGGTATGTGAGCATTTACACGAAAGTCAACACCTGATGAATTTTGGAATCCTTTTGGCCATGGGTAAGATAAAACATTGCGACTGTTCACTCTATGTGTTGAATTTGAAGGTTTTAGAAGGTCCTGTGGAAGATAATGAGACTAATTTATTATATTTTTATCAAGAATCTGGTAGATTCCCTTTATTAGTAAATATTAAGAAGAAGTTGGAAAATTAAGATGCTATATCAACGGAACTGAATTAAAATGACCTTGCAACTCTTGGCAGCAATCAGGAGTCTTTGAAAATGATGGGGATGGAAAGCATCTTCCCATTATGTGCTACAGGGGTCTCCAACCTTTGGGCTGTGGCCCACTACAGGGTCATGGCCTATTCACAACTGGGCTGCTGGGTCAGTGCTGCATGTACACAGCCTGACTAGCACTCACAGTGGGTGTCGGTGCTCACAGCCCCAATTGTGTGAGTGGTGCATGTACCTACCACTCATGCAAATAAAGCTCAGTGTGCACATCTGCCCCTTGCACAAAACCTTCCCCCTTTCCCCCTGTACTGGGCCTCCAGACCTGAACTTTGGGGAATGCTGATGTACGTGGTTATCTTCATGATAGAAATGTCTTAGTTATCCATGTGCTACAAATAATAATGCCACAATTGAGCTGTCTATATGAGTAGCCCTCATTTAGTGACTCATTGGGACCGGAAATTTAGTCAATAAGTGAAGGGATTGGTAAGTGAAACTCAGTCTATGCTTATGATTTTACTTCAGATTTCCTTCACTTTAGAGACTTAACAAAATCATAAATATGAGAATTGGTCATCAAGATACTTTTTCATCACTGTCATCACTGTTAACAATCACTAAAAGAGGCAGTCACTACTGTAATGGAATTAAGCAAAAGAGGCAGGACTATTAAATATGTTCACTATCTTGAATTGACCTTTCTATATCTGTCAATCATCTCTTTCTCTCTGTTTTCCATCTGTCTATCATCTATCTATATCTATATCTATATCTATATCATCTATATCTATCTATCTATCTATCTATCTATCTATCTATCTATCTATCTATCTATCTATCTATCTATCTATCTATCTATCTAATCTATCACCTACCATCTAAAAATAAAATATAATAAAATAAAGGAATGTTGATGATATACACTTTGTTGTTTTCATGGCTGGAACTTCTGAGCCAATTAGACTAAACAAAAGCAAAGCCTCACATTGATTTGATCAGGGTTGGGCCTCTGCAAAATGGCGACCTGCCTCAATGGGTGTCATGCTGATGGAGGACTTTAGGTGTGGTGGATGAGGGAACAAATGACTCCCTTTTCCAACCAGGCATACCTTTCCAATCTGATGCATTTCCCAATGTGGCCTTGCTCAAGCTTATAAACCACTGGAATCAATTTCTTTTAAAAACACGTTTTTCAGAAACTTATTACGCACTTTAGAGATATATTATATACCTTCAGCAGCAAAAGAAGAAAAATTACAGGTGCAAAAGCAAGCCATTTTTCTCACGGCTGAAAATGATGCTAGGGACTAGTCACAGGGGAACAGTAAAAATTACACTCCAGCAGCAACAGGGCAGGCGCCCACAACGCCACAGCCGGGTGAGTGGCACAGCCAGGCAGCGCACTAATAAATCAAGATAATTCTCTGCCTGCCTTGAACTTAGACCCAACTACAATTCACTAGTACAGCAGGAGGAAAAAAAAAAAGTCTGTTAGAGGAATTCAGCTTTACTGGGGGGACGTGATTAGTCACTGGCCAGATTGAGCCTCGATTGCATCTAAATAGTCCACTTTATGAACCATTTATCTTCTGCTCAGACCATTTTCATTACACCAAAAACTGATGCTGAGCTACCAGCTGTAAGATACAGCCTGGTGAAAATTAATAACCTTTCCACACACCCCCTCCCTCCTTCCTTTCCTCCCTCCCTCCTTCCCTCCCTTTCCCTCCCGCAGTACTCCTGCATATGTGAACAGGAGCATTTATCCCTGTTTTGTTGCTATTTGCATCCTGGCGTTCTCTGGCAGTCTTTCAATTTTCTCAAGTCTCTTAGCCTTTGCCCCTGTTTCGCTTTTGCAACACAAACAATTCATCTGTGCATTTAAAATTCTCTTAGCGCCCTGACATGAGCATATAGCCTTAGAGCAGGGAGCAGTTTACACAGAAAAGAACTCTTATTAATTCCTCTGTCCTGCGTTCCGGCTAAAATATAGGAATCTAGAGATTACTACCGGGTCCCTTAAAGACCATTTAGAGCAGTGCAATTTTAAAAAGGAGACTATTATTAATACCTGCTTAGGCTACTGACTGTGGGGAGGGCAAGGAGGTCTGGCCAGTGATGGAAGATAGGCACTAAGTGAGGGCATCACATGGCTGATTATTTTTTTTACCAACAGCCTGCAGAGCTTTTGCTAGCTGTGAAGATATATGCTGATACAATTACAACAATGCACAATGAAATTATGGAGTATTAATGGTGCTTAACCAATGTCAGGAATTAAGCAGAATTAACACAAGTCTTTCTTTGAGCAGACATAGTTTTTGATAGGGCTGATTAAGGATTTGGCTATCTGGAGAAAGCTCATTATAGGAGTATTAATTAGGATGCAACAAGGAAGAAAGTGTGTTGTTTTGGGATGATTTCTACTTGAAGCTGTACAACTGGAAAGAATTAAAAATGAAAAAAAAAAACCTACCCTCTTTTTCTGTTTTTATGTATTTCTTTCTTTAACATTCAATTCATTATTGCTGTGAACATGGCTAACCAGGTTTGTTGATTATACTGCAGAAATGGGATTGCTAAATTGCAAGAAGAACTGAGATTTTAGTCAGCAAATAATTTAAATGGAATTTTTAAAAACTTGATGATTGGGCCAGCAGTGGGGTTTATTTAAAGTACAGTGCGTAACATCTCCTTCCTCAAAGGCCTGTACTTTATAACTAAAGTGGAGAAATGTTCTTTCAATGCTCTTACAGGGCAATGAAGCATGTGCACGGTGCTGATTGAAAGGGAGGAATAATGTAAGGGAGGAGCCATGTTTTTTGCAAACATATCAATGTTTTAGAATTAAGAGCTTACAAAAAGCTGTTAGTCAAAGCATTTCCATAAGACTATGTTATCATTTTAGATTTTTGTTTTTTCCACAAGCAAAGATGAATTGTATTCAGAGAATATACAGTGGGTGATGAAGCATGGGAATACTTCATGGTTTTTTTTTCCCCCTTTGGAACACGGAAGAGAAGGAAAATCCAGTTTCATGTGTTGAAACTGGGGTTTCCTTCAAAAGATGACATCATGAAGATGACATTATTACGTGATCAGTCACATTGCTGCAACATCTGAGTTTGGAGATGTTCCTGGAAAGAAAGGAAGAAAGAAAGAAAGAAAGAAAGTAAGAAAGAAAGAAAGAAAGAAAGAAAGAAAGAAAGAAAGAAAGAAAGAAAGAAAAGAAAAGAAAAGAAAAGAAAAAAACAAAGGAAAGAAAGAATTAGACAGAACATATTCTTCTAATAATTAACAGGTAAATGAGAATGACATCTTGGGCTGATTTTCCCTGGAGGCAAAGACAAGAACAAATTGTACCCAGGAAGGAATTGTATCTTGGGGGTGGGGAAGAATGACTTTACCTGAGACTGCAGATGGTTGAATCATTAGTGCCCTCTTCTGGGTATTCATTTTAAAGGAACAATAGAATCTAAGTCACAGGGCTGAAGTTATTCAAAAGACAATTGCCCAGATTGCCACAACTCATCTTCAAGGATGGAATTCTTAGTCAACCTGTATATATCTTAATGCGGCTTGATTTATATATTTATTGAAGCCCTTTATACTCTGATTCCCATGACCAAAGCATATTAAACCAGATGTGCTAGAAAGTAAAACCAATATTTAAACGAACACAGAAAGATCTGCAGAATTAAAAACCTACCACTAAAGGAATGTGTTTAGGTGTATGTCTGTGTGTGTGCATGATGTTCATGCATATGTCTACATGTCTCATTCCATTTGTGTTTGGAAGATTGCATTTAAAAAATATCATCAGAAATGCTGATTTTATTTGCTTCAGATCTGGAGACAAATAAACAGGGGGAAAGATAAGGACAATCCCCAGATAAAGGCATGCTGTGTAAACCTGAGGCCCATAATTGTTTTTGCAACAGATGAATGAAGCCTATGGTCTCGTAAAGGCTACAAATTTATTGTGGGCAAAGATTTGTTGTGATCTTCAGACACAGTAGGCTCTAGACCGTGAAAGCTTCTGCTACAATTAAGGTGGTATGCTATGAAGTGCAACAAGACTTTGGTGTTTGTCTTACCAAAGACAAACACCACAATGGATGCCCTTAGGTCATATTTGGGGTGATTGAGGGAATGCTATTGTACAGGAATGGAACTCATAGAATTAGGCAAAGCTATTTTTCAGAATTCCTAAACTCCAAAAAATAATTAAAGAATTCTTACATGTGAGAGATGCAGAAACACAAGCATCGGTGCTAGATTGGGTACAATGATGCTTATGTTTTTACTAAGCTGTACTTCTTTTCTTTCAAAAGTCTTCTGATGGAGAAAGAGCTAATTACTTCATTCAAGATTTGTCCACATTCTTTCACAGTGTGATTGGGGGGCATATTGTTAGACTGAATTACATCCTCTCATCTATGTGTTGTGCAACCAAACATGAGTAGGCCTTCTGGATTCTTTAGCTATCTTGGATATAAACCAGAGTTAGAATCCAAGATGCTGCCTGGTTTTGAGACATCTGAGAATGACAATAAGCATTTTTTTGCCTTTTCTGCTTAATTGTGTCTGATTCTTGGAGATTGTTGGATGTGTCCCTGCAGTTTTCTTGGCTATGTTTTTCAGAAGTGGTTCACCATTGTCTCCTTCCAAGGTCTAAGAGAGTGTGACTAGCCTGAGGTTGTGTATGACCAAGCCAGAACTAGAACTCCCAGTTTCTAGTCTAATGCCTTAACCACTACATCAAACTGGCACTCAGAATAAGCTGTAACATGCCAGTTCTGACTACATATTTGCACCAGTAGATATGAGGAGCATCTTGCAATGTTAACTGAAAAGTATTAGTGACTCTGCTCTTACAGTATGGTGGAAAAAAAGGATATGTGGATTTTGAGTGTGTGCATTTGTGTGTGTGTGATTGTGTGCTTGTGTCTATGCAGTAATCACACATTTTACTTTGGCTGTGAGGGACCAAATCTCTGTCTTACACGGAGGAGTATTACAAATATTACAGGACCAATACATACAAAGAAAAAAAAGCAGACAATAACAACAAGACTTGGCAATGTCAAAGAGGAAGAGAATTGAAGAAAGAGGGAACAAGCCTTAATAACAAATGCATACAAAGCCAGACTTGAGAAGACAGTAACTGACAACAAATGCTGGCACTGCAAAGAAGCTGAAAAACTGTGGACCAACTAGTTAGCTGTTGCAAGAATATTGCACAGATTGAGTACAAACAACAGCATGAAAAAGTAGCAACAATGGTACATTGGAAGGTCTGCAAGAAATGTCATTTGCCTGCAAGCAAGAACTAGCGAGATCACAAAATAGACAAAGTAATCAAAAATGAAAAAAATAAACTAATAGACAAAGTAATCAAAAATGAAGAAACTAAAGTTCTCTGGGATTTTAGAGTTCAAATACACAATATAGAACCCCAGACTTAACAATTGACAAAAAGAAAAATAAAGATGTTGTAGTACCCGAGGACAGCAGCATAATAGAAGAAAAAGAATCACAGAAAATCACTAAACACAAACAGCTACAAGCAGAAGTAGAACAACTGTGGTGAAAGAAAGCAAAGGTAGAACCAATAGTAATAGGTGCCTTGGGTGCTCTCCCAAACCATCTGGAATACTATTTGAATACCATTGGCATTGACATTGATAAATTTGCCATATCAGTCAATTATAAAAGAGAGTTTTACTTGGAACAGCAGTAATACTTTTATCCCCATCAAAGAATAATATCTGCCTATCCAAGATCCTTGAGAAGGACTCAGTAGGTATATAAAAAACTAAACATCTGGCTGACTGTATGACCAACAATAATAACAACAACAATCCAAATTTCATGAAAGCAGCAAATTTCATAAAACCAAAATCTTAAAAAAAATTCTTAAGAATGATTTCCAAGTATGTATGCAAACAAACAAGGTAAACTATATTCCACATCAGTTCAAATGATAGTTCAGCTTTCTTCTCTTTGGAAAACCACTCTAAATAACCTTGCATATCAGTAAATAGCACTTGCTTACATAAGGGATTGGTGTGAAAAAATAATGAGATTTTGTGATTTATCATTATAGTTTAAATATGGCTGTCACTCTATTCTGGGTTCTTTGCCATAAAATGTGTGCAATGCTCTTAAGAATTTTTAAAAAATGAATACTGAGCAAATCAAAAGGAATAATCCAATTGTAGATTAGATTATTCACACAAAATTAGTTAATTTTGAGGGTTGGAAAGAGGATTTGTATGGTATTTATAGTGACATTTGCTCTTTTCTTTTCTGATCTAAATATTTTGGACACATAAAATTAGGTTTAAAACTTTTAGTATTCCCTTTCTCCATTCATTTTCACTTCCACACAATCATGAATTCATATCAAAAATGTATCTACCCATTTTTCAAATTTTGGAAGAACATTTACTGAACTGCAAATTGTAGAACTAGACTCAAAGCTACCACTTTGATGAGAATGCATTTGATCTTGGTTTTATTTGTTCTAAACCATGGACAGCTCCAAGAACATTTTCTTTTTCTTCTTCCTCCTCCTCCTCTTCCTCTTCCTCCTCTTCCTCTTCCTCCTCTTCCTCTTCCTCTTCCCCTCCTTCTCCTCCTTTTCCTCCTCCCCTTCCCCTCCCCTTCCTTCTTCCTAGCATATTCCCACAGGTGTAGGGTCCACTTTTTGGATCATTAAAAACCACTTTGCACGGTCAACTGCATTTCCAGGGTGGAGGCTCACAGCTTGCATATCTTTGTTCAACGGTGTCTTGCAATTTCTGTTTTTCATGCCCACGAGGTCACTGACCATTGACTTTTAATTGGTAGGCAGTCTTGGCCATGGTGGAAGGTGCTGCTCTCTGGACACGTCTGTACCAACAGAGTTGGCCTTCTTGCATCTTCTCTATATGTTGTCAAATGGTGTCTTTTATTATTTGATTTTTCTAATTGGTAGCATATATTTAAGATTTGTTTACATTACTTGACTTTTTTCAAGCAGGCATCTGAGAAGTTTAGGAGGCCAATGAAATGTAGTGGCCTCATTGATCTACAATTGGTGTCTCCACATGGGAATTCTCTGCATGCCCACTCTCGTCTTCAACAATTCTTATCTAAAACTGTGATGCAATCCATACTATACATTTTGATAGTTTTAAATAATTTTTAAAAATCAATATCTTCTAAATGTGTTCCATAAGACTGCATGTTAGTAGCATCTCCAGTGAATATTCAGTGTTTTGTAATATTCTTCAAACTAAATTTCTTAGGCAACCATCCATGTCAATGATTAAAAACAGATTAAAGAACTATAGATTTTGCAGCTGTATTAATTGTTTCTAACTATTAGGTTTGTATACTACACTGCACAGCCTCCAGATCTATTTTATTATGCACTTTAAGACTATAATTTCCATTTAGCTGTTGCCAATATTTACTGGCACAAATCTCTTGGTTTTAAAATTTTGTTGTTGTTGCCATTTCTATACAGCATCAATTACCTCTTACTCATTCCGGTATAACGCATTGCAGATAAAGAATGTTCATTCAGTGCTGTAATTAACTAAGTAATTAGCACCAGTCTTAGAAATCTTTTGCAGATCACCTTAGTTTTGATTTTTTTTCTGTACTACAAGGTGAATAGCAGGACCTGTGTAGTAAGTATAACTCCTTGGTGTTCCACATTCACTTTCATGTGGATTGATCAGGCCTAGATTTTGTGGGATTAAACTGATAAAAAGAGTAATTAGAAAACAAATACATTAAGAACAATAAAAAAAAAACACAAAACTTTTGGTAAGTTAAAAATGAAAAGCTACAGTAGTTACTGGTGAAAACTTAATCTTCTTGGTTTTGACTTGGCAATAAGTAGTTTCTTTACATTAAAGTAGTTTTCTTTGTTGTTGACTTCCAGGATTGACATAGTTTAGGTAGATATTTCAGGAAAATTATCAAGAGCCTGTTGATGTAAAGATGACCTTGGGCTAGAAGCTGGGAAAATGGAAGGAAACTAGTCTTACCTTATGCATAAAGCTTTAGGCTTTAGGCAATTCACTCTTTTTCAGCCCTAGGAAGAAGGCATAGGAGAACCACTTCTGAAAGCTTGCCAAGAAAACTGGAGGGATTTATCCAGGAAATTCCAGGAGTCAAGAATGACCCAAAGGCACAACTACATGTCTTTATTAGAATTTAGACCTTCCCACACACCAAACAACTTCTTTTATATATTATAGAAAAGTTATTGACTTTTTATTGTCTGCAGATCTTTTCTTCCTTCCTTCCTTCCTTCCTAAATAAAAATGAATTGTGGGAGGTATGGAGGGTATGGTGAATTGAAGATAGTTCTGACATTAATCTTGAAGTTTATGCTTGCCTGGGTATTGATTGCTAGTGGGGAGGTGTTTTGTTTCCCTTTTGGCTTGTTGACTCTTTTGCATAGTGTATAGATTTTGATTTGTATAGATGTGATATTATATTATATAGATACTGTTTATGTCTATGTATCTATTATGAATAATTTGTCAGAGTGCCAGGGTTCTAAAAATTCCTTAGCATTTTTAGACTTGGCTTGGTCTAGTTTCCCAATCAAAACTATGGTTAAATCTGTCCATATGTTGTGAAATTAAAGAGTTTTTATCATGTCTTCTGACTGCTAGTTGGTGTTCATGGATGCATTCTGCCAGTCTTCTACCTGTTTCTCATATGTAGTGGCTGTTGCAGTCCATTACATTGAATGTTGTAGATGACTGCTGTTTTTTCCTCTGTGACTGCTGGGTTTTTTGGTTTACTTCGGATGTTTTAGTGGCTTGTGTGCTATGCTGTAGTAGTCTATTGTGATTTCTGAGATGTTCTTAATTTCACAACATATGGACAGACTTAACCATAGTTATAGTTGGGAAACAGTAACCAAGTCTAGTCCAGTTTCTAGAAGTCTGGCATTCTGATAAATTAGCCACCAATAGACATACAGACAGGGGTAGGATTCAACTGGTGTTACTACCGGTTTGGTGATTACGTGCGCGTGTAGTACACCTAAAGCTGTGCTGCCCGGGCAGCTGATAAGCACTGTGTGCGAGTGCACAACGTTTGAAAAAGCACCTTTCCCCTGCTGTTTCAACCTCAACTGTGCTGTGCAAAGTAGCTGAGGTTGAAAAAGCAGGAAATAAAGGACAGGTAAAAGCCGGGTGGGCGGGTGAGCCAAACAGCAGCAGACACAGAACCGGTTCTGTGTCTGCTGCTCTTCAGAGCTACCGGTTCTATAGAGCTGGGCAGAACTGGTAGCATTTCACCCCTACATACAGACATAAATAATATCTATATATTTTGCAAAAGAAACAATCAACAAGTCAAAAAGGGAACAAAAAGACCAAAACACCTCTCCACCAACAATCAGCATCCAGATGAGCATAGCTGAACTCCAAGATTAACATCATGGAGCTGCCAAACAAACCAACAGTAACATCCCAAGCAAAGAACCCCAAAGACCATCCCCACCAACACTAACAAAGCGAGCTCCGAAATAAACTGAACTCACTCCTCACTAGCATTGACGTTGTTACCTACTTTGTGTAATGAAATGTCTGCAAGAAAACAACCCAGCTTAGAGACCACCAAGAACCCCTCAGAAGGTGAATAGTACAAAAAGGATGAAAAGAGTATTTGTTGTATGACTGCAAATACATAATTAACTTTCAATAAGCACTGTAGTTTATAGCTTATATACAACACTTGAGAATTATTTTTCACCATGAAGGGCAACAAAGGAAAGCTATCATAAGTCAAAGGGCCATCATTAATTGCATAGTTCAGTTTCATTCAATTAACATAATTTGTCTATCAGGTCACAGCTGGAAACCAAACATTTGCCTGGAGCTAAACCACACATGGTAGACATGTGCACTTATTCTATGAGATTTTGATCTGGAATGTCACTTCCCAAAGATATAATACCCCCCTTTTCATTTAAATGCAAACATGAATACCAGTAATGGAATCAGAGATTTTTGTATTTTTGTACAGGTACAAATCTATCTACTTTCTATTTTATTTTCAAAAGCTGAGATGTTAACTACAAACTTTCCTTTTGTGTGTAGCTTGACATGAATTTTGACTTCTGAGCATCTTCCTAATTTATATTTTGATACGTTTAAACAACCACAAGCTGCACCATAATTTTAAAGTAGATACTGTATCTGTATCTTCGTTCTTTATCTCTTGGTCCTCTTGTTCCTGCTCATCCACCTTCTGTTTTCTGGATAGCTAAATTATCCAGATGAGTGGATCATGGTCATTAGTTTGAAAATTGCGGATTATGGCATCTTGAAGCTGAATTCATAAATGACACATTCACTGTGTATTTCTAGAGTAGCGTATACTGGAAGGTAAGCTGTAATGTCATGACTTTCTTCAAAGCTCTTTGACCAATTCCATTTGCTAGTACTGTATGCAGAGTTTGGGATCAGTTATTATTTTGCTTTTTTAAAATTAGGGACAGCTGCAACTATAGGGAATTTTCCCATTGCTTCTAAATATGAACATTCTCATGTATACCATTTTTTAAACCAATCAGTTAATGATTAATGTCTTTGAACACAAACCCAGAAATGATGTGTGTGTGTGTATACATTTTTTTGTCTGCAAATAATGATAAGAGGTATTCCCATAGTATTTTTATTCAACAAAGTATTTTAAAAATCCACAAGGAGAATGTTATATATTTCATTATTATCCATTGCTTTTTGTTTACAGCTGAAATAAGGTTTTTCCTTTGGGATTCTGCTATCATTTATTTCAAATCAATGTTTAAAATTAAATGGTAATCCTCAAGAGACAGAGGACACTCTTCAGTTACCAGCCTTTCCAATTGGAAATTTTTATTTCATGTTTCTATTTAATACTCAGTCCAGGGTTTGAAATTAATTAAAAGATATTCTTTCTCTAATCTTTTGATTAGTAGCTTCAAAAGATTAAAATAAATCAAAAATATTAGAATAACTTCATCTTTCAGTAGCAAAAACTAAGCTGTTATAAAATGTACAAAATGCATTCATTTAACTCTCCAATAAACAGAGGCTAAGGGGACAGGAAGAAAAGAACTATGGATTATAGAAAGCATGGGTTCTTTTTGGACAGTGTCTCCCAATGTGATTGCATTTTGACAGATTAATACTAACAACACACTTAAATTAGTATAAAATAACTAAGTGTTAACTATAGAATGATTTACCAAAGAAGAATTTTGATTGAGATGTCCTGAGAAGTGTAAATCAGCAGTTTGGGAAATACAGTTCAGCTTTATGCTAAGCAGGATATGTGAAGCTACATGTTTTGCTCTTTAGTATGTCCTTGAGTAATGTGTATATTAAATGGAAGTGAGAGTTGGATAGATGAGTAGAAACAGGCAGTGGGAATAGGTACTTAAGAAGCACGTGTTGCCAGCAGAGGTAAGATCGAGAATGAATGTTGGTTGACTACATAAGTGATGACCATAAGAAAGAAGTATGTTGAGATGTTATGTGAAGTGAGAATGAATGAAGATGAGTTGCAAAATGATATATGGAGTAAGAGGGAATCTGCCAAGAGGACTGAGAAAGTCATGGTCAAATGGAATCAATGAGATCCTGAAAAAGAAAGAGATGCACTCAGGGATACCATTGGCATCATGTTGCTGGAATTATCCTTAAGAGTTTCCATTGATGCGCTTTAATCATTAGAAAACAACCTTCCTTCCTTCCTTCCTTCCTTCCTTCCTTCCTTCCTTCCTTCCTTCCTTCCTTCCTTCCTCCCTCCCTCCCTCCCTCCCTCCCTCCCTTCCTTATGTGTCATCAAGTCATTTTAGACTCTAGTGACCCCATGGACAGATTTTCTCCATGATTTTCTCCAGCAACTACATAGATTGATCTCCACATCCCACAATCCCAAGGCAACTCTTTAAATAGCTTTTTTGCATGAACCTGTGCTTGACCTTTTTAATCCATCTGTCAGACTTGCTTGGCAAAACAAGCAGTGGAGGGATTGTGAGTAAGAATACTCTGAGCTATGAACTCCCCGAGGGAGCAATGAGGGTTTCAAATGTAATAGTCAAGTTATCATCTGTATAGGTACACCATTGTTTTTCTAATCTGATATGGAGGTAAAGGAACTTGTAGATACCCAGGGACTTGCTTCCAATGAAGTCTTTGTACTAATGAAAAATATTTTGGTTGTATAAGGCAGGATCTGATCCCCTTATTTTTTGCAGTCCCTCCATCCTTCCTAGTAGATTCGCACCCTCCTTTTCTGTATCTTTCTTATGCCAGGTCCCCTCTCTTTTCATCATCCTCAAACTAGCAAAAATGGAGAAAAAGATATTGAAAATAAATTATGTTTTATATGGATCTCTCTAAAATACAAATGCAAAACTTACTCTGGACCAAATGTTTATCTGAATTATGAATGTATTCTTTGCAGTTTTTTTCCCTTCCGGATAACTAGGTATTAACATAGGGCTCCCTCAATGAATCTATCTTCGTATGTAATAAAAACTATCAAGAAGGTCGGGGACAAATAAGCTACTGATGAGAACTATGTTGGTGATCTGGCTTGCACATTTGGTACTTGTCTGAACACTGATTTTTGCATCCATGCAGCCTTAATACTTTCTTTTAATAAGGTACATCTGAAGGGATAATGTCATAATAAGCTACAATATCAGAACAATACAATAGAATATAAGATTGGATAATTGTTCTCCAGTATCCACATTAAATATTCCTGTATAATTCCCAACATTTCAGCATGTTATTTCTTTTACTGTCTTTTACACCACTAACTCAGTCCAAAATCTTTCATCAGAGACATTTCTGCAGTTTTCTTATTTGAGTTAGGGTTTTCTATTTACTGCAATTGTTGTATCCCAGTAATAACAAACAAAAGGTTTAGTTCTTAGAATAGAATAGAATAGAATTTTTTATTGGCCAAGTGTGGTTGGACACAAGGAATTTGTCTTGGTACAAATACTCTCAGTATACATAAAAGAAAAAATACATTCATCAAGAATCATAAGGTACAACACTTAATGATAGTCATAGGGTATAATAAGCAATCAAATCATACTAGGAAACAGTCAATATAAATCTTAAGGATACAAGTGACAAAGTTACAGTCATGTAGTCACAAGTGGGAGGGGATGGGTGATAAGGGGTGATGAGAAGATTAACAGTTCTTAGGGATAATTAATAATTATAATAATAATAGTAGTAGCAGCAGCAGCAATAGTACAATTCTAGCTCAAGAAAAGTTCCCAGTGAGCTTAGTGAAACATATTCTATACAAATGTATTTAAAGCTGGTACTTTAATGCAATGAAAAGGCAAATAACTTAGATATCAGTCTCACTCCAATTCACCTCCAGATAAGTAGGAATAAAACCACAATCTTAAGTATATAGCAGATCCCTTCTATTCTTTGTTTTGGTGAAATGTGTTTTTAAGCATGGATCGGAGCAATGCAGTTTATATTTCATTATGACACAAGGCAAATACTAATATGTTTGGCTGCTGAGTTTTTATAACTGGCTTACTCACAAGTGTATTTGAAAATAATCCTGTAGGGATCACATGAAAAAGGAAAAATAGACAAATGCACTCTTTCTATACAATTATCTTTGAACAAAACAAAACAAAGGCAAATTTATAACATATAAATATTATTTTTATTTAAACCTGGGAGATATTTTGTAATTTGGTTCTTGTGCCCAAAACTTTACCTCTTCTGCCACAAAGGATTTGTTGACAAAGTCAAAAATTTACGAATGTTCCAATTCAAAAAGAAGCTCCTTTATTGAGCAGGTTCAGGGTCCGTAGTAAGGCACAAATTCTACATATTCAGACAGTTGCAGAGATGCAGATGTTAAACTTCATGTTATGATTAACTAAACTTCCAGCAATGCCGCCTTGTGAGCTGACAGAGAAGGTGAACTGAAAAGAAATCAACCACTCAGCTATTGTGATTTCCCCCCAAGCAGGCTATTCATCCCAGTGTAAGATTCTGGCATGACTGATGGAATATTTGACTGATGTAATTTATGGTGCTTGATATGACAGCCCATTTCAGGGAGCTTGAGGTTTACAGTATTTGGTACTAGTATTTGCTGCTGAAACAAGGAATTACTCTCCTTGGACAGACTGTAATTTAGTAGTACAACTGTTCAGCTAGCCACCTCCCACTGTATTTCACCACCCACTCCAGTCAGGGTTGATAGATAGTTCTCGGGACCTGCAAAGGATGCTGTAATGTATCCAGCTCACAGTCTTGAAAGATACATGAAGGGCAAAACCTAAGCCAAATATGTCATCTATCTCTTGAAGTTAGCAAACAAAACATAGCCAAAATGAAGAATGTGCTCTCTGGCCTTAAAGCTCTCAAATGACCCTTTCAGCAAGACCACTCAGGAACCAGTCCTCCAGGGTGGGGCTTTTGAAAGCCGAATAGGAAAAAATGAAAGGAGGGACCAATACTAGTTCCTCTCCATAGCAGCCTTACTCAATGAGAGCCTTCTGAAGTGTTCCTTCCCCTCCTGCTAGATGGTTAGATGCACCGGATTCTTCTTTCCCATTCAGAGTCCAGACACATCTTCATGCATCACTCACAGTTTATTTTTCTGCCTTCTCCACAAAGGTGGATTTGAAGCTGTACAGATGCACAGAGATAACTCAACAAGACGTCCATAACAAATTACATTTATTGGTTCATCAGGTATCCTCATAACTCACGTGTGTGATGAAGTTCTTCTTTAATGACCAATCCTTTGTATATCTGCCTTGTAGTAAAAGATGGTTATCTCCTAACCCATCTTGTAGCAATAGAAAGAAGCTGCCATGAGTTAGTTAGAGTTCAGACAAAGAATGAGGAAAACCTCCCCCACTCTTCGAGAGTCAATTTAGTGACCAATCAGGATTACAGATGTGGCCACGTGACATGAACTACATTTCCCATACCTTTAACTACATTTACCATGATGCATTCCCTTAAGGGGACAGCTCATAATTCCTAAGTAACTGTCCAATTCCCATACACTAGCTGGGACAGCACACTCTCCGCCTGGAATGGTAAATTCCACTATTAAAGGAAAAGAATTAACTATAAACTAAGATAAGCAGTAAACAGTAATATTAACTGAATAGCATATAAATATATAACTAAGATAAACACTAAGCTGTATAACTAAGAGAAAAACAGTAAACATTAATAAAGCATCAAACAAAGCAAAGCAAGCAAAGCTTGAGGTTCAATCTTCAAGTTCAGCCACTTGGTGCAAGTCTGCTGGTCACCTCTAGCGGCCTTTTAGGGTTTACAGGTACTCTTGGCGGCAAAGGTGAAAGTCTGCTGGTCACCTCTGGTGGCCTTT
The DNA here is from genome assembly GCF_049901715.1 of Pseudonaja textilis. NCBI lineage: Eukaryota > Metazoa > Chordata > Lepidosauria > Squamata > Elapidae > Pseudonaja > Pseudonaja textilis. The sequence continues at coordinate 22,317,053 of NC_141997.1, read as the reverse complement.
TAGGGTTGACAGGTACTCTTGGTACCCATCATGAAAGTCTGGTGGTCGCTTCTGGTGGCCTTTTGGGATTGGAATGGTACTCTTGCTTCCATGGTGTCAAAGGGCATTGGGAAGCTGTTAGAAAGGGTGTTGTGTAGGCATATGCCCATGTAGAGCATCTTAGTGGACATCTGGTGGTTGTTGGCAGCCGTTTAGGGTGTCCTAGCAAAAGTGTACTGATCGGCAGCGGCCTCTTAGGCTGGAACGTCATTCTTGTTTTTGATGGTGCTAAAGGGCGTCGGAAGGTGGTTGGAATGGATGGTGCTAAGGCATTTGCCTGGGTTGGAGCCTGCATCTGATCAACAGTGACAATTCCTACGATCCCCCATCCTAGTGGAGATTTGATGGCCACTGGGCCATCTACAGGGCTGCCGACTGACTTGGAGAAGAGAAAGGCGCGTCAGGCATTATTTCCCAGCAAGGGTAGGATATCAGCTTCCGGATCTAGAGCAGGGAAGTGATGAGCCAGGTGCTGTAGGTGAGGCATGCTACTTATGACCTCAGGTGTTGCAATCTGACTGCCGTCGTTTGGTATCCCATCGTATTCAAATATGGGTGGTAGTGGGAACCGGGAACTTCTATCCAATGACTCTATGCAGAGTCCAGTAGTTCTCCTCCCCTCCATGCTTCTTGGTCCATGGCATGTTGATACAGTGAAGGGAAGCTTGTCCTGTTGCACTTCAAAGAGGTCAAAGAATACGGGTCTGCCTCAGCCCAACTCGCAGGGTTGTTGTTGGGGGGAAAGGAGGAGGAAGGAGTATTAGATATGTTCACCACCTTGAGTTGCTTATAAAGTAATAAAGGTCAGATATAAATAAATGAATAAAACAAAACAGAAAAAAAGAAATGCCAGCCTTCTATGAAGTACTTAATTGTAGCTATAAAGTGCCTGTAGGCCAGACAAGGAATAATGGATGAAAACTGAACAAGGAGAGATTTAACCTGGAAATAGGGAGAAACTTCCTGACAGTGTGAACAATCAACCAATGGAACAGCTTTCCCTCGGAAGTTGTGGAAATGCCATCACTTGAGACTTCCAAGAAGAGGTTGGACTGCCATTTGTCAGAAATGGTGTAGGGTCTTCCGCTTGGGTGGGGGGGTTGGACTAGATGACCTACAAGGTCCTTTCCAACTCTGATTATCTGTTATCTGTTAACTCATTACAAATAGATTTATTTTCATAAGGCATGCAAAGTAGTAACAACATAATCACAAGACAGAAATCTAAAGAAAAGAAAGGTTTTTGTTCAGAAATATAAATTATGCTAGCTACCACCAAATATCATTGTTTCCAGGGCTGCTCATTTATCCAATTATGTAGAAAATTGAGTTCCCAGTGAATCTCTACCCAGATAGAATCAGGCAAAAATTTAAAAAAAATTGCAAAAGCCTAGCTTAAAGAAGAATCAGGCCTTAATGATTCTGAATGCTAAATTCCTATCATATCGTACTTGTTATTAGAGCTGTCTCTGGGGTGTTTTTTTTTCATCGCACTGATGGCAAGCTTGGCAAGCTTCACAATGACTCAGAGAAACTGACTATTGACGAAACATTCAGAATCAATTTCCCTGCCACTCCTTCGCTGAAGGGCTTTATGGAGACTGAAATGGATATTTATGTGAGATATTTTCATTTCAAGATTTTTATACTGAAGATGAGGTGGCCTAGGTTAGAAGAGGCTAAGTTAAAACCTTGTGTCTGGATGCAAATCTCAACTTACTTTTTTTCTAGACTCCGAAGCATCCTCCAGCCTTAGTAGTTAAAAATCATAATTTCTGAAAAAAATAGTTTCCAGAAGTTTTGAAACAAAAAAAATACACAAAGGTGGTTCTTTGTAGTTCAATAATGTTTTTTTAATGAAAGGAAATACAGGTTTCTCCTCTCTTTCCCATCATTACCCTAGTTATTGTTGTTCTCTTCCATAAAACATTAAATATAAATTGAATGTTTCCTCTCCAAGTCTGTTTTCAGTTCTAAAATTCTGTCTTGAGATACTGAAAGAGATTGACATCTGCTTGTGAAAGGACTCTGCATTTTCAGCTATAAACCCTTCTAAAGTACCATATGAATATTTAGGACAGGGATGTTAAACTTGATTTCATTGAGGGCTGTATCAGGGTTGTGTTTGACCTTGGGGGGCCGGGAGTGGATGTGGGTGGGGTGGGTGGATGGGTGGGTGGCCATCTTGACGTCACTCATTTCGGGGGCACCTGTGGTAGCCAAGTACTGAGGCACTACTTCCCTCAGATCCTCCCTCCCTCTTATTATAATCTCCTTCTTTCCTTCCTTTTCTCCCTCCTTCCTTCTTTTTTTCCCTTCCCTCCTCATTTTCCCTTCTTCTTCCCCTCTTTCCTTATTTTTCCTTCCTTGCTCTCTACCCATCTTTCCTTCTTTTTCTTTTTTTTCCTCCTTCCCTTTCTCCTTTCCTGTCTCTTTTTGGATGCTCAAATGCAAAAGGGAAAACATTTCTCCTTTTATTTTGTTTTGCTTTTAGTTTGTTTTACTAGTCCTCTGCCAACAAAAATGGAGCCCGGGGGGGGGCCCTATGTGCACCCTCAGCTCTGTTTTCAGTCACGATGGCCTCTTACAGCCCTCTGACAACACAAATGGAGCTGGGGGGTGCTCGTGGGGCCCTCCCGAGCTCCACTTTTGCAGAGGCTCCACGGGCTGGTCCTTTACTGTTTCCGAGAGCGGCCCCACAGGCCAGATTGAAGCACCCTGCCAGCTGGATGCAGCCCACGGGCCTTGAGTTTGACACCCCTGGTTTAGGATATTTCATATAGGATGTCTTTTCCAAATTGGAAATCTGAATGTGCTGGTAATGCAGTACCGAAGACCTGTATCTAGTATGGCATTCATAGACCAATATAGCACATTGGGAAGAAAAGGCTGTTCTACAGGTCTTCAATTTACTTCCCAGAGTCCCAGAGTAATGTGATTCCCACATGCAACCTTCTCAGTCAGCTTTTGACAAGCAAGGTCAATGAGGAAACTGGATTTGCTTAAAGGTCCCATGATTCACTTTACAATTGCAGTGATTTGCTTAACAACTGTGAAAAAAGGGTAATAAACTCATGCATGACTCACCTAACAGTCACTTCGCTTAGCAACAGAAATTATGGTGTCAACTGTAGTCATAAGTTGAGGACTACCTATATACTGGTCAGAAGGAAGTTCCATTGAATTCTATTTTCCCTTGTGTATTATATTGTTGTAAATCTTAATTGATTATATTATTTTGATACAATATATTTATATAGTCTAATTAAACTTATTGATGTTCCATTGCTTACATTAGTTGGAATATTAGAAATAAAGAAAATAGAACTTTTGCACCAGTCAATTACAATTTAGGATATCAATATTATAAGAATAATATCATTTGTTATTCTTGTTCGCAGCATGTTCCATTGAATTCTGATGAACTGATCAATCCTGTTAAAAGTAAAATTGTTGAGCTTTTCCTACCAGCTGTGCAACCTATTTTTGAGGTTGTTTTGGGTTTTTTTTTTTAAGATATCGATGGAAGGAAATAGATTTTAATGGTTATAAAGGAAGGTTGCAGAGAAATAAATATAAAAGAAAAGAAGTTATTGCAGACAGGCAGAGATGAAGAGGAATAGAAGAAAGATACAGTTCTGAGGAGTTGAAGAGTAGGACTCACACGCTGGGATAATGAATTGTGACAAGTGAACTTGTAGATATGATCTGAGCCTGAAAGGGAGGCAATGAAAGAGCGTGTTTGTCCACACAAAACAGTGAAAATTGAGACAGGTTTTTCATGAACCTTGAGAAAGAATTGCCTAACAGACTTTCCAAGGTAAATGAAGCTTTCACTAAAGCTGCCTTTCACCATCAGGTAGGTGTTTTTTTTTTTTGGGGGGGGGTTCTCTTGTTTACACAACACTCATTATGTATTGAGACTCCCCAGTTCATAGGGAAGGGAGCTGATGTTTTGATTCTTTTTCTATCCCCCATCCCATTCCAGTTTGATCTTTATGTATCTATAAAATTGAGCCTCCAAATGAGGGGACAAAACAAAAGGTGGAAAATATAATTGTTCGGTGTTTTGCAATGTCCTGAGGAAACAAATAATGAATATAATTGGAAGCATGACAGAAAAGATGGAAGGTCAGATCGTTTTTGCTTAGTTCTTTCGTTTTCTCTCTTTTCAGAACTATCACAGGAAAAAAGAAAGAATGCTACCCCACCCCCCCCAAATGTTTCAAATGCTTTTTAGGGAGTGTTCAGTGAAGTTTTATTCCCTGTAAGGAGCCTCAGAGAACAAGTATATAAATGCTTTCATTTCAAGGGGGGAAATATTCTTTATGGTTGCTTTCTGTTACAATCTGTAGCAGCGTTGAGTCTGGGAGGAAGAGACATAGAAAGGGAAAGAGACTGGATTGGATCACTATCAAATAAGTTTTCATTTCAAAAAGAGTTTTGGCCAAGTGAACTTCAACTTTTTGACTCCTGTTTGACTCCTACAAAACCCAGCACTAATTTGAATGGCAGCATTCTTTTATGCTGCTTTATCAAATTAGCTTGAGAAAATTATTGAACAGAAGAAATATTTCTTCTTTCACTCCCAGTTCACTCAAGTAACCTAAACCGGACAAAACCCATCTACTTTTCTATGTTACTCTTAGTTGATTATTTTGTTGCCTAGCAAGATCAAATAAGCATTTTTAGGTGAGTTTCTTAAAACTAACTCCAAAAGCATCAACAAAAGGTCTATCAAAATCTCAAAATCTTGTTTTTTTCTCTTCTTCTCTATATCAGTATTCTGTTAACAACAAAATCTACTTTTTTCAGTTGATCTAGAGTTTGCTATTTTCATATTGGGAAAGGGTCTTTAGTTTGGTATTTAAGTGTGGTCAGGATTAATTTGGGAGTAAGCTGATTGAAATAACAATAGACAAACCTTATGTTATGAATGATGAGCCTTGACATCAGATAGAATTGGGAAGACCATTAAAGATAAAATACTTGTGTCCGTATTCATAGTTTTGCCAGAAACTGTACATGCCACAGCTTAAACCTCTAAACAGTAACAATATTTGGCTCCATTTGTTGAGAAATATATAGTTGTATTAGAGTTCAAGTTTATTGCAGTATTACATAGCCAGATATGAGAATCATACGACAAAACCTCTAACTTCTACTTTTTCTTCCCTTAACTGTCTCTTATTGACTACCCCATTGTAACCAATCAGGTCTAGGAAAGATGTTTTCATAACAATCAATCCAAGCCCATTTCATATGCAGCTCCCTCCTTCCAGCTGGGTGACCTTGAGGCATTGTCTTGCACATACTTTTATTTTCCCAAGCATTCTACCTCCCCACAGTTCATGGCAGTCTGTCACTGCAGAGCAGTGAAACACAAGCAAGCATAAGGCAACATCTGACAGAAATTAATTCTGAAATACACCCCCTGCTTCATGATTATAGGGAAAAACATAACGAAAAGAGCCATCTAAATATCATCCTTAGCTACCAATCCATATACCAACAGATCACTATCAGAAAACATGGATTATAGCTCATTAAAAAAAAAAGTCTTCCACCTTCATGTACTAGATATTCCAGGGCTGTCAAACTCGCAGTCTGTGGGCTGGATGTGTCATGCACTGGCCATGCCCACACCTGGTTTAGCAAAAGGAGAAAAAGTCCTGATACGTCACATGATGCCGCCATGATGATGTGAGTTTCACACCCCTGAGATATTGCATTTGAAACAAGAGGGCAGCAAACTCCTTCCCCTATTTTATCTGACAATGTTTTTCACATTTTTGATTGTGCAGTCTGTCAGCTGACTTTAGACACTCTAGACACTGCCCAGGGTTTTGGTTCTTCAGTCTATAGAACTCAACAGAAGATACAGAGAAGAACATTCTGTAATTTATAAGTCTAAGAGAATAGCCTGAGTCAAACACTACCAAATGAAAAGTGATTCACTAACTGCAAGGCAGTCTTTGCCTTCAAAACCTGTTTCGATTTATTGGGAGGATTTTAAAAATAAAATAATAAAACAAATTTCCATAGGGAGAAGGGTGGGAAAATGATTTGTAAGAATTTAATATGAGACCGGGACCACAATTCTTCCCCACTCGCAACCCTGATGTGTTTTATCTATGCCCTTTAGATATATTTATTTCCATAAGAAAGCAGAGTTTATGCTGATGGAAGCTAAGGCAGCATTTTAAAAATAAAGATGAAACTTCATTAAAATTCCAAAGGAAAGCAAGCAGAGATGATTTGGGAAGTTTTATCTACTTATTGGGCAACTCCTGCTAAAAACATTTAGGCCCTCTATGTATTTAAAAAGTAATAAATAGCTATTGTGCTTACTTTATAAACTTGTCAGGGTGTCTTCATTTTATTTTCCTGAACAAACTGAATTTCTGTAGTGTTCATCCCCAGCCAGTTAATAAATACATCACCCTAAAAAGTGCTGTGGTATTAAATTTACAGTGGATAAAATATGGATGAAGTTGCTTTGCTTCAGGTATGTCAAGTGTGATTTAATATCTCTCACTACCCTTATGAGGAGTAAAATATTACTCGCCTGCTCCAGCAGCAAGATAGTGACCTTTGCTCCCAAGTAGCAGCCACTCAGCAAACAGTACCAAATGAAGAAGTAGAATAACATATAGATTTGCCATAAGAAAAAATTGATCTCAATCCATATATCAAATCTGCTGATGAAAACTCTGCACGGGAAACGGAACTGTCTTAAATATGGGGTTGCAAAAACTCAAGAGAGAAAGATACAGCTTCTGCCTGATATTTGAGAATAAGAGGGAAATAAATAGATTTTTGCCAAGAAAGTCTCCTGTGTCTTTTCAGTAGGGGTACGTTCATACATACATCCAGTCACCATTGCTGAGATTAGCAATAGTTTATTCCATGGCTGAAACAATATAAATATATGATAGAAATCTTCGTGGCAATGTTTTATATTTGGTGATGTTCCTATAGGCAATTTCTGAATAACCCAGCTTAATTTTTGTGACAAAATACCCCAAATCTACCCTGATATTGAAAGGTGACCTTTTTTTCCCAAGAGGAAGTGTTTGTAAGCAAAGAAAATTCATCCCAATGATTTACATTTTGCTTTCAAAAATTGCGAGCAAGAGAAAGCATGCTGCTCTGCATTTCAAAGAAAAAGGGGAATGAAAATTTTTTGACAACAAAGACCCCAAAAAATGAAACAGACAAATCATACAGCTGAGCACTTTTAACCTAGTGGCATCGATTAACGAAGCCGCTACTGTATTTATAATAAGCACTGAAGAGGTAACCTTTTGGGGGCGGGAGCAAAAAACCCCACCTTTCTCTTTTCTTTGAATTAGAATGTATTAGATGAAACAATGACAGATTCTGGGATACAATTCAGCTATCGGTTTAAGTGATATAAATGAGGACCCACCCAAATGAAACAATGGAAAATGCACACAGATATCCTTTAGGATAGGATGCTCATCTTTTAAAATGTCCTTTAATGACATTTTTAAAACATGGTTTTCATGTATATTTCCAGGCCTGAAGCCTTGGTCTTGTGAAAAAGACTTAGAGAAAATCTCAGAAGTTTACTGTCAACATGAGCTAACCTGCTATAACTAATTATCTAGCTTGTTTTAACTGCTTTTGAAATATCATTTAACAATTTGTAAATCTGCTCAAAGTCACTGGGAATCAGACAGCTTATGAACTTAATAAATTATTATTAATTATTATTAACTGATTTTCAGGTGGGATCATCTACTCAAAAGTCTTAAATATTAAATATGAGCTTAAATCCACCGAGTTGATGCTAAATGATACAAACTAATGGCATAAATCTTTGTACCTAATTTCTTCCACACACACTGAATTTCAACAAATAAAAATTCTAGCCACAACTGCTCAAGAAAATCAATTCATATCTAACATATTGGAGAACACTGCTTCATACCAATATACTGTACTAAAGACAATCCTTAAGGTGATCGTCTTTACCTCTCTTTTTGGTGGATGGTATCATAAGAGTGAATTTAGGCAGAAGAACAGTAGAGAGTTCTCATCACATGAGCAATCTTTAGAAATAGTCTTCAGAACAAATAACTACCTTTTCTCTAGGTTTCTTTATCTGCAATGCTGCTAAGTGAGGGTAAACAATAAGGTAAGGTAGGGCTTTGTTTCCTGAAAATTATTATTAAGCCACCAAACTATAATGTTCAAGTTGATGGTCACTTTCTCCAAAGCTTGTGGCAATGGTTAGTAGTTAAAATCCAGCTAAACAATACTTTCCCAAATGAGCCCGTGTAAAATTTATGCTCAGTTTTATTCACAGTTAATCCGAAAATGGATGTATTTAGTCAGATATCAAAGTGTATAATTTTTATTATGTTTCACATCTATTAGGAAGAAAACACTACAGAAAACAAATAGTCAAATATTCATCAACATGATACATATAATCCAGAATGCCACAATCTGGTACAATCATAATAAAAAGCATGATTACCACCCTAAAAGGCAACCATTTAAAGCTTGGCAAGGATTTACTGAAGTCATGTGATTTTTCTTGAGAAAAGTCAATTATTTGTAAATATCCCTTCTGCTCTCCCAAATCTCTTACATCTTCAGGAGAATTAGGATGTGGAAAATATCCTAGTTTTTTTAAATGTAGCAGATACAATCAGGAAATTGAGAACTTCTTTATGGAAAGGATCTGTAACCTTTTCTAACATGGGTACAATATCTGCATCTTTGTCCTGTGGTATAGCATTATACTTTTGGAATACATTGGCCCATTCCCACAGAATATTATGTGTTACCTATGTTTGAACCAGATTTTATTTGATTTTGAATTTTGATTTTAATTTATCTGAAAAATACATGGAACATAAAAATGGAACTCACTGAAGAATTTTAGGGAGAGCAAACATATGTAAAAGAAGCATGATCTAAAATATATGGCATTCCAACAATTATGAGTTATGGGTTATGAGTGTTCTATTATATATTGCATTTTAGCATGTCCAGTTATCTTCAGCTGCCAAAAGTAGTATGAAAAACTATCATCCAAACTATCCATTTGATGGCTTTCCCACAGATATTAATGATATACAAATCAATGCTTAATAGCATATGTAAGTACAAGTAGAACCAACCAACTTAGCACCCATTTTCTATCACTAATCAAAACTTCTTGTACATTATCTCATTCTAAATCCTAAACAATCCTGTAAGGCAATTATAGGATATCCTAGGATCAACACTCTTCTTGTTTCATCTTTCAGTTAATGATATCAGGTTAATATGATAAATATACCTAATTAATATTGTGAAGAAAAATAGATATGTTCATTTTGTTGAAAGAACTTAGGAACTATTTAATATCTTCACCTCATTCCTTCCCCCAGCTCCCCCAAAATAAAGCCCTATATTGAATTATTTTTCTAAACATATTTGAGAGTGCCCAAAAATGTCCACCATTTTTCTGTCTCTTATTTACATTAACTTGGAATACAAGTTAAAGTACCAGCAAGGACAGATAAAGAAAATGTGGTGATATTTCCCCCCCTCTCCCATTGTCCTAATCTTTAGGAAAGTATTTGATGGAGAGATATTGCATCCCAAGACTGCTACATTTCCCATGTACTGTTAAAAGCCAGGGTTGGTTTACAGATCATCTCATTATACCATAGTGCTAGTTCTTTCAAGGTCAGAGGCAAACAGCAGACCAGGCTAATCCAGATGAAAATTATTCATCCTGCCATCCCCCTCTCCCCCAAAAAAGGATTCAAGACATTTGTGCAAAACAAACAGGGCAAAAAAAAGTAAAGAGTATGAAGCTTTATCTCACTCTAAACGAATTTGCATTTAACATAGGTTCCTCCATCCCCTTTGGTAACAACTGTATTTCCCTTTCTTACTGAAGCTTTAGAAATCTGTGCCTGGTACAACTTTTGGCAAGATAAGACGGATGCTTAACATCTTCATTCATTTTCAGTTGTCACTTCACTGTCCTACAAAGTGCACTTCTTCAAATTAAAGCCATTCCCAATAGGTGATAGTCCATCCTTTGTTTGACCGCAACCAGTAAAAAGGAATTCACCAATTGCCTTGCATATCGATTCCCCTTCTATGCTATATTTTCAGCCAGACTATTCTTTAATTTAAGACATTATTCCCATCCTCCAAGATGTTGGATGACATAATATTTCCCCTCTTTCTTCCATTCTCCTATAAGAATCCTATTACAGCCTTTTCTCCAATATTTTTTTCTCAAGGCTAAAAAGATTGTTTTGCTAAGCTCTCCTCGCAGGACTTAATTTCTTCTATTTTGTTATTCTTCCCTATTGCTCTTCTTTGAACCCATTTGCTTCACTCTTATCTCCCTTCCTGTCTTCTTCCATCCATCTATACAAATTTTCACTATTTTTTCATATCAACATTGATATTTAATCTTATATCAAAAGTACTTCTGTAGATATAACTTTGATTCAATGTGGATTTCATAGTTTTGGTTTGTCAAATGTAAGAAAGATAACAATGCTTGATGGAAATGTAAATTCTAGTTCCCAGTTGTTTCTATATTTTATAGAAATGTGATGCTGGCATTGGCAACTTATTATCTGAGCAGCACAGCAGAACATGTAGGAAATAGAGCCCAGTGTGATAACCTGGGGCGTGACATAAAGGCAATACAGTCAAATAATCAGTAGGAGTTCTGTTATTTGCTCCAACTTTGCCCCCAATGTCCTGGTTATCTTCTGGACCAGAGAAAAGCTCTCCCAGGAACAGCCTTTAGCTGCAGAGATTCAAGTCCAAAATGTTGTCAACAAAAACTGTAACCATAAGTCCAATCAAGGCAAGATGATGTAATTTGCCTGGCAGGGCAAGAGAAGGAATTCCTGACATGAAGGAATGGCAGTAATTCAACCCAGGAACACAGATAACCAAAGTCAACACAAGATAAACTCATGTTTGTTCCCAGCAGACATTGCTCTCAGCCTGCATCTCTTAAATTCTCATTCCCAGGTGTGCCTAATGAAGGGAATCGGGGCCATTTCTTCCCCATAAGCCATGCAGCCCACGTTGCTCTCTTCTCTGTTCCTCCCTGTGTGCCTTAGAATGAAGAGGAAATGGGCCTGGGTCTTCCTCTGAACTCCCTTTCCCTTGTTCTACCTCTTCCCTGCTCTGCCCAGCCAGACTTTGCCCTTCCCCAGTTTCCTCCACAGCCAACAGAGCCACACTCCCACTCCCTGTCAGCTGTTAATCTTCTTCCTTGGATTCAGACTCCAGCAGGGGTCTGACACCCAGAGAGGTACTTCTGGCTATTCTCTTCCTCTTCCTGCTCCTCTCCTCCTATCTTCTAGTGAAAATAGGACAGAAAATAGGCATGGAATATCCGGGCTGCCATTAAATGGAGGCAGAGAGATACAAAAACACTAATTTGTTTTCACCAGGTAGTGGACATCTTGATTTTGACAAGCCAAAGAGAAAGATTTCCAGGTCACAAAGCTGAGGACAAGGAGTACATCAGGTGAAAGGGAACTGTATGCTGTCCCAGCCAGTCTATGGGAATTGGATAGCTACTTAGGAATTATGAGCTGTCCCTTTAAGGGAATGCATCATGGTAAATGTAGTTAAAGGTATCCTGGGAAATGTAGTTCATGTCACATGGCCACATCTGTAATCCTGTAATCATCTTGGTCACTAAATTGACCCTCAAGGGATTGGGGGAGGTTTTCCTCATTCTTGCCTGAACTCCCTAACTCATGGCAGCTTCTTTCTATTGCTATGAGATGGGTTAGGAGATAACCATCTTTTACTACAAGGCAGATATACAAAAGAATTGGTCATTAAAGAAGAACTTCATCACAAATGTGAGTTATGAGGATACCTGATGAACCAATAAATGTAATTTGTTATGGACTGTGCTGCGCTAGCATCGCCCAGACTCTGCAGTGCCACCTACATGCTCAAGTATTAAATCCAGCAGCAATTCCACTATCTGCTACCTGCTTGCAGCGTACCCTAGTACAAAAAGGGGAATTGCACGGAAAACCACTAAAATTTTCCAAAATTCTTCCTTTACTGATTTGAATCATGGAAACTTCCTCAGCCATGACAGATGTCTCTGATGTACCAGAAGACCAGAATCCTCTACCCACCCTTGTTGTAAATGTGGAGCCTGGTTCCTAACAATCACCTTTAGATGTCCAACCCTCTGGAGAAGCCGCGATACCTCCGAAAGCCTACAACCTCAGAAAGAGTAAGAAGCTTACTGAACCCATGGAAGAACACTTGAGGAACAATTGGCAGCAGCAATATTGCCATTACACAGACTCATGGGCAAAGCTTGAGATGATCTGTGATGCCCCAAAACATAAGCTGCCCTCCAAGAAACTCCGCACATTGCTAGATGATCTAGATGCCCTTTTTGCACAGTGGAGACACAGCAAAAACAATCTCAAGTCCATCCAGTCAAGACTGGGTGACCCCAAACTCCTAACACACATCCAATACTTCGACGACTTTCACAAGGAACATGAAGACTGTGTCGAGGAAAGCAAGACAGCCCTCCAGGCAGTGCTCCACAATGTACTTCGGCAGGAAGTAGCTTCAAAGGAGCAGGCCACATCTGACATGGCTCCTCGATCACACGTGTCTTCTTCCCGCCATTCTAAGAAAGCCTCCTCCCTCCACCCCAAATCGACTTCATCACAGGCAGGTTCTAGGGTCTTGTGCAAATTCTCTGCTGCCGGCTCTCTATTCTTCCAGAATATCCTCCCATTGTAGCAGCGCATCGCAGGCCTCCAAAGCAGCAAGTTACACTGAACAAGCTGTAGAAGCCCAAGCTGAAGACTGAGCGTCAACTGCACAGCACTGTGCGCTGACTCACCACACCCTCGTTCGTGTCTTCCAATTTGCTTAGCCAAAGTGTACCCTGAAGGACGCCCTAAAGATGCCGTGAAAATGTATGTGCAGATAGACACTCAAAGCACCTGCATCCTGGCAAAGGTAGCTGACCTAAATTCAGCCTGCTGATTTTTATGTGTAAGGTGCATTTAGAATTCACATTTGCTAAATTTTAGCCTGATGCCTTAATCACCAAACCAAACAAACCAAAAATAACTAATAAAAAATATAGTATTTCATCATCTGCCCACCCCTTTTTCTGTGTATATGTGGGGAGTGGGGAAGTAGTGACAATTAGGCTAGAAGTATAAAGTTGGTGAAAAATGTAGCATCATGGCTTTTATTTAAACATAATCTTAAATGTATTGTGTGGAGTGTCTGCAGAGGTCCCCAAATTCGGCAACTTTAAGACTTGTGGACTTCAATTCCCAAAATTCTCCAGCCAGAGAATTCTGGGAGTTGAAGTCCACAAGCTTTAAAGTTTCCAAGTTTGGGGACCCCTGATGTAGAATATTGAAGAGAAATGGGAGTAGTTCAAAAGTCATCTTAAAAAAACATTGGTACTATACATTTTTTTTCTATTCTGTTACCAGTTAAAAGTCAGAAGAGAAAAAAAAATGAAGATATCCACTAAACAAGGAATAAACTGATATTGTTTCATAGCACCATTATTGAACCATCCCGTTCAATAATGCTAGAAGAAATTGAACATAACTACTGTAGTATTTTTGCTGAAAAATTAGCCTACACAACCTTAAGACAAGTGAACTTCAATTTTCAGAATTCTCTAGCCTGCTAAGGGAATACTGGAAATTGAAGTCCACATATCTAAGTTACTGAGATTAAGAAAAACTAATATAAAGTATCTAGAAAGATGAGATTTTTTAAAAATTCTCCATAACAAGATACTGTGAATTGCAAGAGAATCTTTTTAAGTTCTTTCTGGTCATGTATCTTAGCACAATTGATAATTGCATTGGAATGAGCTTTATTCTTCTCTAGCACATCTTCATGTTCCTCACTCAGACTTTAGCAAAACCTTTAAAGCAAACATTTTTTTGTGATGCTTCCACCAAGAATCTATTGTTCAAAGGCTCCATCCCAACTTGCATTTTAAAATATAAGATATGAGGTCTTTACCTATATTTTAAGGTTAGGTTGCCATTATCATCTTTCTTATCTTCTCATTTGTCATATTTTCTCATCTTATCTTTCCTACTATCTTCTCCTTTTGGTATCTTATGATTTATCACTTGTTGTTTGTAACTTATGATTAACCATTGTAACTATGATTTTTGACTTACTGCTTTGTTGTTGTATGTGAGAGCTTATGAACCAAAGACAAATTTCTTGTGTGTCCAATCACACTTAGCCAATAAAGAATTCTATTCTATTCTATTCTGTTCTGTTCTGTTCTATCCCGTCCCATCCCATCCCATCCCATCCCATCCCATCCCATCCCATCCCATCCCATCCTATCCTATCCTATCCTATCCTATCCTATCCTATCCTATCCTATCCTTCTACTCTAATCCACACCACTCTATTCATAAATGGAATTACAATTAGCCACTGCCAGAAGTATCCATGGTGGGAGGAAGGAAGTAGTCAAGAAGGTGATGCTGGTGGTCATTATTTGGCAATCAAAGCACTGATCTTTCTTTTTAGATATGATGCATAAATCACATAAATCTCACTTTAGATTTAGGGCACAAATCACATTAAAATGTAGTGGGCTTCATTTGTAAGGAAAAGAAAGCTACCTACATATCCTTGTGGTTAATTGACAAGTATAAATTTGTAGTCCTGGTGGCCTTTACTTATCTCTTGACTTTGTTATGCTAGGGCTGTTTTGCTTTGGTTAGTATATACCAACCTTTCCCAACCCATTGTGCCAGTGGTGGGATTCAATTTTTTTTACTACCAGTTCTATGGGATGGCTTGGTGGGTGTGGCTTGGTGGGTGTGGCTTGGTGGGCATGGCAGGGGAAGGATATGCAAAATTCCCATTCCCTCCCCACTCCAGGGGAAAGGTTACTTCAAAATCCTTCCCTCCTCACCCCACTAACCTGCTTTCCAGCTCTGTTCTCCTGTGTAGGGCAACAAAAGAAGACTCAGCCTATCATCTGGGACTTGGGAGGCAGAGAATAGATGGGGGCAGGGCCAGTCAGAGGTGGTATTCCAAACTACTCAAAATTTACGCTACTGGTTCTCCAGAACTGGTCAGAACCTGCTGAATACCACCTCTGCACTGTGCCCATTCCTAGATATTCCACAAAAACTATGCCAGTTGGGATTTCTGAATGTTGGAGTCCAACCCCTTTGGATACCCCAGTTTGAAAGGAGTGATGTAAGGATTCAAAAAGCACTGCCTTTGTGAGAAAATAATTTTGTGAAGAGTTCTCAATTAATATGTCAGCATAAATTGGCATCAAACATATTATTTGGAGATTAAGAATGGATGATAAACATAGCCATGTTACTAACTAAATTAATCTTGTCATTAACTTCTCCAGTAATGGAATCGCAAATGTATTCAGAATTAAAGTGCCAGAAAATGCTCATCTATCTAAAGTGTATGGCAAATAAGAAAGAATAGTTATTAGGAGTGTTTTCACTCCGCCTTCCAAATTCTCTTTACTTGGAAGTTAGAAGTAGCATTAAGAAAGTTACAAGGAAAAATGAGGCTGAAGTTTTCAAGTTTGGGTATCCCTTTATTGAATTTCAAGTGGTTGAAGAAGCAAATGACCACTGTTGTTTTTGAGATAGTGACCTAAATGAGATGTTATTTAAAATAGGAAAAGTGCTTCATAGATGTGTCAATAAAATATATATGGAGGTGGGTGCTGACTATTGATACTATAGCAGACAGCAAACTTCACAACTGCTTCCTCTGTTTCTTCTTGTGGTTCTACATTGATGGATGTGTTTGTAGCCTTGACATGACAATCTTTTCCTACTAAATGTGAATGCAGAAATCATACCCTTGTTGGTATCATTTCCTCTAACTGAACCTCACAGTATTGGTTTATCCGTAATTATTCTATTTTGCCCTTCCTGGTTTGGGTTACTGTATAATCTTGTATTCCAAGATCTGGAAGAGAAGACTGCAATGCATTCTATTAGTTATCTTTTTAGTACCATGGAATAAAATAAATGGACCTTGCCCATCACCCTGGGTTCTCTCCCTATAAGCATGGCACTTATTTTTATTGATGAAGAGACAGCTTTATAAAAGCTATGAAGTACACTGGCATGTAAAAATAAAATGTCCTGTTCTTCTTTGGAAAATCTCTTTTATAAAAGAAGGGCTGAAGTTTGTTTGTTTATTTATTTATTTATTTTGTCAAGCAATTATAAGATGACAGGTATAAATATAAACATAGTTATGGATACATGAAATGGATACATATAAGAAAAATAAAAAGAAACAATAGGACAGGGATGGTAGGCATGTTGGTGCGCTTATGCATGCCCACTACAGACCTCTTAGGAAAGGGGTGAGGTCAATAGTAGACAGTCTAAGGTTAAAGTTTTTGGGGTTTGGGGAAGAAACCACAGAGTCAGGTAGAGTATTCCAGACATTGACCATTCTGTTGCTGAAGTCGTATTTCCTGCAATCAAGTTTGTTGCAGTTTACCTTGAGTTTGTATCTATTGTTTGCTCTTGTAGTGTTATGGTTGAAGCTGAAGTATTCATTGACAGGTAGGATATTGCAATGTATAATTTTATATACTATATTTAGATCGGACCGAAGGCGGCTTAGTTCTAGGTTGTCTAGGTCTAAAATTTCAAGTCTGGTGGCATAAGGTATTCTGCTATGAGTAGAGGAGTGGAGAACTCTTCTTGTGAAATATTTCTGGACTTTCTCAACTGTGTTAATATCAGATACGTAATGCGGGTTCCAGACTGATGAGCTGTATTCAGATAATAGGTCTAGCAAATGTTTTGTATGTTCTCGTTAGTAGTGTGATATTAAGTTACTTAAGAAGTAGTTTGCACCTAGGAAATGGGATTGACATGAAGATCTGACTCTCCAGGGAAATAAATTTGGACTTGCTGCTTTGAGCTGCAAATTTCTACATCTATGCTATTGATGGTTAAAGCAATAACTGACAGGAGAGATAGAGGGGTGTGCTGTATTCTGATCATTATAGGGAAGAAGGGGATAGCCTCTTTTCCTTGCATGTGGCAGTATAACCAATGAAGTTTAGATGATGAGGATAGTGGCTCTGTAATTTAAAAGTCTTGCTTTTTTAATGTCATATGAGTTGCTGGCAATCAGGCTTCAATTCTAAATGAAAATAGTAACTTAGTATGTGTTATGTAGACATTGCTGAGAGACAAGGGACAGATCTGCCAATTTTGGATGCTTGCTGCTGTGTTTAAGCAGAAGGGATTGTGGATATAGTAGTGTACCCTCCATTCTATTGTGCAACAGTATTTTGGGGTTAGCTGGGGTTGATCCCTGGTATGGCAATGAAAAACCCTAGACCAATCCTTCTAGTCAGGGAGGATTTCACAGAGATTGCCCTGAGAATCATAGGTCTGTTCCAGTTACTATACAGACCGGTACTGGATTTGGTCTTTTATTCAGCTGATGCTGGTTTGACTCTGGAAATGGAAAGACTCTGTATCTTCATTGTTGTAGAGAGATTATTCTTTGGACAATTTTAGATTGGCAACTTCTCTAAACCTGTGAAAGAGTGGAGAGCTACTTAAAATGATAGGACTGTGGTTTCTGTGGATCTGGATAGTTTTCTAAATGTGATTGGGGAATGTTCTACCTTTGCTAGAATCTTATTGAAGTCCTGATTGGTCTGTGGAATACAAAGATGACCCAGGTCATTTGTTACACTGGTTTACCAGGGTGTTGAGAACACAAGACATGGACTAGTATAAAATTAAAATGCCAATGGAGGAACTCTTGTCACATATTGGACAAAATATTCATCCAAGTAGGGCTTCTCTCAATTGAATTTGTACCCTGTGGTTTTAGGTATAGTGAACAGGACCTGCTTTTTCTGGCTCCATTATGTCTGCAGAACAAGGCAGTGTGCTATTTTTCTCCATCAAGAAGTTGGAAGAGAAGAGCTGAAGGAATTAGAATCACAATGTGAGTAATTTGCAGATAAAGTCAATTCGATTCATCTTGCCTTGGAGTCCAGTTCTGGACAGGTCATAGAAAGGTAATCTTGACAAACCTATGTTAGGAATATGTGGATTCTGTTCAGCTTGCAGATCTCAAAGACATGAAAATATAAAGGTATGCTTTCTTTAACTGCCCTTCTTGGCTGATTAAATTGGTGAGGTAGGAACTGGTCTTGTGCCACCTCAAGTGTGGGATGTGTTATCAGTATACGAGAATCTATATAGCTCAGAATTGAATTGTAGAGTCCTTTATGGTCTCTGAGCTTGGTTGTTTTCTTACAGATGTTTTGCTATCAAACAAGGTAATGTAATGATGTTTCTTAGTGAAACATCTGCAAGCAAGCAATCAAGCTCAAAGAACACCAAGGACTCAAAGGATACAAGACTCTATTGAAAAAGCATCATTTTGACTTGGATACTCTTTCCTACTACTAGGAAGATTTAGACATTTTATTCTTTGATAAGGTGACTGATTATTATTATTATTATTATTATTATTATTATTATTATTATTATTATTATTATCTGATCCATGTCAATCAGGGCTTTATCCAGGATTTGGGATTCATCACCTTAGCAGACAACATGCTTGAAACTAGTTGAAGAAAATGCGCCACTGCTAGTTGTCTTGGATGTCTCATCTGTGTTTGGAATCATCAGTCCTGTTATCAGTGATGTCTTCTTATGGGATGGGCCTTGGAAACTTAGCTTTGCAGTGGTTCCAGACCTTCTTGTTTTGACAGTTGTCTCCATCTCAGTAGCTGGAGCTTTGGCCTATTGTATTTCATGGGTTTCCCACATCTTTAATATCTACATGAATCTCCTATAAAAGGTGATTGGAACTATGGAATGGTGAATTCTGCCTGATGATGAGACTAATTCTTTGTTTCCATCTAAGGAATCCTGAGTATCATCTTTTCAGCCCTTCAAGGTAAGCCAGATTAGGTTCCAAAGTTATAAATACAAGTATAACAGAATCATGCAAGTCTGAATGCTCTTCCCTCCCTCCCTTTATCTTCAAGAAATTAGGGAGAGTCATGTCTGATGCTTTCTCAAATAACAGTTCTGCTCTGGGCTTGGATTTCCCTTACCTAACAATAATCTTGGTTGTGGCTCTTCAATCTCAAATTAAATCTGGAATTGCTGTTTTAAAGAAGAAACTGGTTTTTGGACTGAGGTGAAGCCTGTTTTGGATAGGCTTTTACTCCTCCAGAAAAGGCAGGTAAATTATTTGCAATGTGGGACATTCTTTGACACCCAGCTGTCATCAGATTTGCAAGTGGTAGCTTTAATGACAGGTATGTTTGCACACTTACGGGTAGTATAACAATTGTGACTGTTCCTGAGTCAGTCAACCTAGAAGCAATTATCTATGCCTTGGTTGCAACCCATCTTGACCACTGCAATGCTACCTTGCAGGTGGTATAAAATACTTTAATTAGGGCAAGATATTTGTATCATATAACCCTCTACAAAAAGGTTTGCACTAGTTGCCAGATGCCTACTAGCCATAGCTTTTAAAATCCTAAATAGCTTAAGATTTGATTATCTATGGGTAGGGAAACTTGGCTCTTTTATCACTTATGGACTTCAACTCCCAAAATTCCTGAGTGAGCCATAAAAGATTCCCCATCCCTGGCCTACTGGTTTTTCAGTTGTGGGGGAAATCAATTTTTGACTTGAATGGGACTGTTTAATATACAAATGTATGTATATTATATATACATATGTTCTACATTTGTATATTAAACAGTCCCATTCAAGTCAAAAATTGATTTCCCCCCCAACTGAAAAACCAGTAGGCCAGGGATGGGGAACCTTTTATGGCTCAGGAATTCTGGGAGTTGAAGTCCATAAGTGATAAAAGAGCCAAGTTTCCCTACCCCTGATCTATGGGATCACCAGCTCTGTGATATGATTCCTACCTGGCAGTTCAACTAAGGAGTGGGAGGAGAAACATCTATGGAAGAGCCTACCAGTTAACCAGGGGAGGCTCTTCTAAAAATGTTTCTTCTCCCTCTCCTTGGTTGAACTATCAGGCAGAAAAAGGATGTTTCCCCTTCTGGTGCCAGGCTGTGGATTGTGGTTCCTAGGAAAGTATGTTTGGCTTACATTCCCCCAATATTTAGAAATACTTTGCCAAACTCTTAATTGCTGATTATTTAATGTTTTGTAATTTGGGTTTTGATTTCATTTGTATTAATTTTGTTTTTGTTTTTCTTATACTTTGTCTTTTGATAGTGGTCAAGGGTATACATTTGAAGTTTTAAAATAATAGTTCTATCCCAGAGTTCACACATTCTTAAAATACAGGACCAGCCAGAAATTAGAAGTTAAGTACCTGCCTGAGGAACTAAAATGAGGGCTCCTAAAGAGTAAACTCCTACTTGGGAATTTACTTGTTGATGGACAGGAATTGACTGCAGATCAAACTGACTTACAGCTGAGATTTGGCAGAACTCTTAAAGGACAGAAAACCTTCACTGGCAGCTTCACTTTTCTGTTCAGTTTCCAAATTATACCTGTGCCATAATTCTTCTCAGTTTCCTGTGTTGATGTAAACTTTTACTGGATTGAACTACTTCTACAGTACCAAAGGTGCTTTTTCCAGAGGCAACTGGACTTTCTTGTTTTTCTTTGAAGAAGTTTCACTTCACATCCAAGAAGCTTCTTCAGCTCTGATTGGATGGTGGAGAATGGAAGGATCCTTGCAGATAGCTGGTCATTTGAATTCTTTTAGAGCAGGTTTGTGGACTTCAACTCCCAGAATTCCTCTTCCAGTCATGTTAGCTGAGGAATTCTGGGAGTTGAAATCCACAAGTCTTAAATTTGCTAAGTTTGAAGATCCTTGTTTTAGAGAGTTGCTGAGGCCACATCTTCAAAGAAAAACAAGAAAGTCTAGTTACCTCTTGAAAAAGCACCTTTGGAACAACTATGACCTGGATAACTGTGAATCTCCATAGATACTTCTACAGTATATTCAAATGTTGAATATGGATGCTCAAAGCATATATCCTTTAAATTACAAATGCGCTTTATAAACTATTTCTGGTTCATGAAAAGTAGAGTTTAGTTATAAATCTAAATCAGAGGTCCCCAAACTTGGCAACTTTAAGATTTGTGGACTTCAACTCCCAGAATTCCTCAGCTAGTCATGCTGGCTGGAGAATTCTGGGAGTTGAAGTCCACAAGTCTCAAAGTTGCCAAGTTTGGGGACTCCTGATCTAAATGAAGCAATACAATAAATACATTCCTAAGTGTTTTAACTGTTTGTTATATTTATTATGTTTCTGTGATTTATTTCTACAGGTTAGCTTTATTGACATTATTACCAGCTGGAATTGAATGAAATAAATAAATCTTAATTTGTTCTAATAAATGAACAATTTGTTTATTAGAACCACATGGCTGCCTATCTTAAAGTGCAACTCTGAATTATAGACTATAATCTACTGTGGTGCTCCTTTGTGGTTAAAATACTGATTTTTTTGACTTCCAAGTTTAAACCTGAAAGAGAATGGCTATCCCAAAGTCACTTCATTTCTAGCTGTTATGATTAAAGGAGAATTAGAATCTAGCTATTCTACCTCCTAGTCCAGCACATTTACCACTCTATTCCGGTTGGCAGTCTGTTGTTGTTTTTCTCCAATGTTTTTTTGATACAATGCTTTTTAAGTAAAAAATAACAAATGCAACCCTTTCCAAGAGTAATGTACATCATCTTGGAAGCCTTAAGGTGTTAGTGTATTGTGGAACTGTTTTTTGGTATTTATATAGAGAATCAGCAGATACATTAGGAATGAAGGGAGGTTCTTGTGACAGAATACAATGTGCCTAAGCTAGAGTTCTTTGTAATTTTGGACAGGATTTCTCCTTTGTCTAAGTAGTTCAGAGATGAGAACATCTGAACAAACTTAACAAGCACTCATCTTACCTAATCACAGACCAGTGAAAACAGAATGAACAGGAACCACTGGCAGTTATTTAATACCCAGATTTAGCCTGTCAAAATCCTACTTTCTACACGTTGTTCCCTTGCTTAAACATAGACATGTAACTATTATTTCCATCCTGTCTGAAAATGGGCATTCTGCTGAAGTTTTTCAATATCACTATTTCAGTCAGATTAAATGGGAATGTCAGTACTCAAGAAAACTTTGAAAAATATACATTTTTTTTCTCAAATTATTGGTCGGTTGATTATTTTATTGGCTGATGAGAAGAATGTTTAATTAACTTTTGATTTTTTTGGATGGCTAAATTCTGAATCCTTAAGTGCTGCTCACATTTCTGATTTCAAATATCCTTTTTTCTGGCATTAATTGGAATAAGAGTGCAGGTGCCATGAGACAAACCAAATTCAAAATCTACACATGTTTCTCTATACAGCATAGATTACATGTCTATAGATGGTATGTGTACAAGTAGGTACGGCACACTACACTGACTTTTTTCTGCCAGTAAATTAATACAAGCACAGATTATAAAGGATGTTACATTACCAAAGAAACATCTGCTAAGCAAACAAAAATGCTTATAAATAAGGAGAGACAAAGTGAGCATCTTTTCAGCTTGATTTACGCTCAGCTGCACTGTACTGTACATATGTTATCAAAGGGAGCATCCTATTAGCTAGCAATTCTTAAGAAGTTCAGAAAGCTGTTCCTCCTCCCTCCAGAAGTGTTTTTGATAAAAAAAATAATCCCCGAAAGTATCTTCTCATCAGCTCTGGCTGAATCTTCTGTAAAAAAAAAAAAATGCCACAGTTTCTAAGGTCACCAAAAAGGGAGGGGGAAATCTTCTAATACTTTCACAGCAGGCACAATATACAACCAGTAAGAGAGTTTCAGTTGCAGATTTATTTCTGTGGTGAAGCTATGTCAAGCTGCATTAATAGGCCTGCAGGGTTGCAGGGTGAATGGAAGCTCAAAAGAGTGGCCTAAGCTAACCCTTGATCCTCACACACTAAGGGGGATTTTATGGTTGCTAAGCCACTGAGACATATTCGTTACTGTATTACAACCTTCTCATCTCACATAAAAATATTGGGAAATACAATGCCCAGACTATGAAGTGCAAAACCATCGTGAAACACAATAGTAAATTGTCAAGGCCCAATCCATCTGTGAGGGAAAAAGAATCTGTGCCCCTTCCTCTGATACAAAAGTGTCCACAAAACTGGTGAACAAAATCAAGATGGGTGGCGCCGTCATAGCTACCTTCTTTATATTTTTACCATGTTCTTTGTACATCCTTTTCCTGGTTTGTTTTTCTCATTTTAGGGTAGCTATCTATATAAAGGATGTCCAATCTTGGCAACTTTTAAGACCTGTGAACTTCAACTCCCAGAATTCCTCAGCCAGCCATCTTAAACTTGCTAAGGTTGGACACCCTGATATAGTATCCTAGGACAGAAATTAAGCAGTTTTGCTCAGGTTTAGTAGAAGATGCTAGTCTTAACTGAGTACTGAAGTAAGACTCAAATGGCATCAGTAGTTTTCAAATATGGAGAGCAAAGGACTTCGTATTGCCCTTTGTCTCATGCAGCAAAAAGGCATATCAAGTGATGGACCATGTGATGGATGATTTACCCAACTGAATACAAGCCAGGGGAATAAAACATCTCGATTTTAAAGTTGCAAGCTGCAAGCATTATAGTTTTATGTTCTTCATGCTTCCTTGATTCTATTAATGTGCAGAATAAGGAGAGCCACATAAGATGAAAGATGAGGGATTCACTTAGCAGTTTTTCCCATGGATTCCCCAGTGATTATCTTTAAGGCTAAAACTGTTTACTTTTATTTCTCCAACTGAACTTGAAACAAGAGATATTATGCAGAAAAATATCTGTTAGAATGAACACAAGGAAGCGTTGTTACAACAAGGGGATTCCTATCAAAATACAAATACTCTTTTCATCTGATAGATGAAAAACCTGGTATTTCCTAATAATTTGTATTACTGCTGGTAAACAACTCAAGAGATGAACATTCATTCTCAGAACCATATAACATGAAAAACTCCTGCTAATGGAAAATAAGGATCAGCACAAATAAAGTGGTTGTGTTCTATAATTCTGCCCTGTGTTTCTTCAATATGTGGCAGTCCTAAATCATATTTCCATATGTAAGTGTTTCTCAACCTTGGAAACTTGAAGTAGTGTGGATTCTAAATTCCAGAATTTGTCAGCCAGCAAGGCTGGCTGTTTCTTTTATTTCTTTTATTTTTCTTATATGCATCCATGTATTCATAATTATGTTTTTACTTATACCTATTATCTTGTAAGCAATTGACAAAAATAAATAAATAAATTAAAAACTTTTTTTTGAGAGTTGAAGTCCCACATCTTCAAGCTGCCACAATTGAGAAACACTGCCATAGATAGGATGGATAGGATGGGTGATAGGATGGAAACAATGTGGAAGAGGTGAGGAAACATATGTAGTAGAAAGGTAAGCATGCAAACTTATCTAATGGGCATTGCCTTCTTATAGAAAACCAAAAGATGATTTTGAATGGTATCTATATGCATTATATGTTTTGTATAATCTCTTCCTATTGCACCCAATGATGAATTGGCCATATATGCACAGTGTTTCTTCTTATCCTTTGTCCAATTCTGCAGATTTTGTCACTCTTTGATTTTAAGGTTGCTTCAGGATCTTGTCCCTTCATCAATGTTTTCCAAAGAATTATAAAAAAACTGGTTAGCAACAAGAAGAAAATAACACTGGGAAAGTAAGAAAAATAAAAACTAAGGCTACCAGATTTTGTCTGCAAAAATCTGAATGGCCACTCAATGGCAGCAAAGAAAGACTTAAAGCTTTACACTAACATTTAATAGTCATATGGATTTTTGCAGTCCAGATCTGCCAGCCTACATTTATTGGCCATGTCACCCTTAACTGGCTGAGCTCAGCTGCCTGTACTTTTGCTCTGGGGAATATAATATCAATTAAAATTGCACACTCCTGTGGTATTGATGCTTGCCAGAACTTGCAGCAGATGTGAGCAGGTCACATTCACTCAGGAATTTGTATTGCCTACTAGGAAAAAAAAGTTCCATTGCTACATAGATTAGGTTGATAGGAAAAAAAGTGGGATAGTAACAGCAAGCAATTGAAAAATGAGGAAATTACCTTAAGTGCCCAACATAGAGTAAAAGCAATAGGATTGGCTATACATACTCTCCTTCCAAACAACACTCCTGCTCTTGATTTTATATGTACTGGTGTTGGAAGAAATATTCTTCTGGGTTCAGTTCCAAGTGGGGAAAAAGACACTGGAAACATGGAGGCTGTTTGGAAAGATGGTTTAATGGTGGACAGGACCACATGGCTTGGAGCTCCAAAGTGAACAGGGTGAAGGAAAAGAAGGGAGGGCTGAGATGCTGAGAGTCCCTTTGAGCTTGTATTCTGATTGGTTGTCAGACTCCCATGGGGTCATGCAGGGGCAACTCTGTAGACTGTCCTAAGTGCCAGGCTTAGTTGAGCCTTGCTGGATGATGGTGTAATTACTATTGGGCAATTACTATTATAGCTCTATCTGAAGATCTTTGTTATGTAAAATATTCTGACCCAGTCCTTAATGGCCCACCCATTAACAAAGGGGTGGGGAGGTGAGCATCTGCTTCATGGACAAGTTTCTGCTTCTGAGTTTCTACTCTTTTTAGGGGGAATATTCTGCCGTTTTAATATTTCGTAGGATATTTCATTTTTCTAGGGGGGGGTGCTAACTTCCTACACTGCATAAAGATCAAACAACCTCCAACTCATCAGTCATCAACTGCGCATCCACTTCTAATGGCATCATCTGCAGATGTGAAGGCTTTCCTTCAACTCAGAAAGGAAAAAGATAAAATAATTATAATTAAAAAATAATAAAGCTAAAAAGAGTTTAAATCAATGTTCCTCAAACCAATATCTGCTTGAATTTATTTAGTGAAGGCAAATCTGGTGCTTTAAGAAAGACTGATCCATTCATAGAGGTCATAACATCCAGCGGTTTTCCTTCATGAAATCTTCTGTCCTATAATTTTCATTCCTGGGCTCTTGTTCTGGTTTCTGGTGTCTTTCAGATATTTGAAGTCCTCTTCTCTAGAATCATTTGTTCACATTTACAACTATTTCTTGGATCTCTTACTATTCTCGTTGTTCCTTCTCTTGTTTTAATGTCATAGCATAACTAGCACACAATACAATAAAATGGTTGCATTCTTTTTCAATCATGAGAATGGCTTGAAGACAAGAATATTGGTCAGATTCTGGAAGACAGAAAAGTTAGCAAAGGAATGTTGAGATTAAACTGAGTAGATTACACTAGTATCCGAGCATTTGTTAATTCCAAATTCCAAAGCCATGCATATTAATGCAGCCACAAGCTATGCAACATTCATGGTTGCGGCTTGTCTGGAAAATGAAGCATCTTTTCACCACCACCTTGACATAATTTGTTCCCATTCCAGAAATGCAGAGGTCCAGATATCTCAAAGCTTTCAGATAGGGATTTGTAAGGTGATGTTCAGTGAAGTATTTCTTCTTCATGCTTCAATCTGCTTCCACTTCATGCAAACAGATTGCTTTGAACAAAGAGACCTTGTGTTTATAATAGACAACTTGGCTTGTTATAAAGTGCTTGTGTTTAGAGCAACAACCTAATTTGTTGTCAAACTCCATGTAACTCACAAAATCAGGACATGACAATCACATATACATATCAATATAAATATATTAATGAAAACTTGGAAACTGTAAAAGTTCTCAGACATGGGTATAGCAATCCAGTTAAAATGGAGCATATTTGAAACATTTCCTTTCTGTGTGCATCTCCTTCCCCCCTAAAATCAGGTCTAGGTAGTCTTTTCTCAGACTCAGTTGGATTCACATGCTTCTCAATCTCCGGAATAGCCTCTGACGAGTGTGGAAGCGAGTAAAAGAGACTATTATATACCATCTTCTTTCAATGCAGAGAGGATTGTGAACATGCTCTTTTATCTTGTTTTCCAATCATTATGAAAGCTCTTCCTTTGCAAGTGGCTGGCTAGGGAATGGGCTTAACCATTCGTATACCAGCCAAAGGATAGCAGGGAATCCTGCTATAGCTAGTTAGTGAGTTGGAACTAAGATTCATCATGATCCCATCCTCTATAAAATGGAACAAGGGAGCGCCAAATATCAATCCACGTTCACTTTAATATCCCTCTGTGTTTTCAGATGCTGTACCTGGGACAGGGTCATGGCTTGGAGATGTCTGTGTAGAAAGAGCCTGATCACAGGTGATTTTGTGTAGCTGCTTAACTCAAAACACTCCTCCACATTTGCTGAGTCACTCAGAAGTGGTATTGCATTTCTTTACCTGCTTTCATTTCAGATTTTTTCTCTCCAGTACTCTTACCTGTTACATCTATGTTTTTAATTTTGAGGTTAGAGCACTGAACCACTAAAATGTTTTCCCAAGCAGTGGTTCTTTCCTCCCCCAAACAACAGCATCAAAAATGAATTACTGTACTAACCTTCGCTAGCAATATTGTTTCCTTACTCAGTAGAATGGTTTAAGAGAAAGAATGAGTGTTGAAGCAATGCTGAATGGACACGATCTAGCTATACTTTTCATTGTTAATGAATGATCCAGCTCTCTTGCAGCAGGGATACTTCTCCAGCTTTGCCTGGCTGGGCCATTCAGCACTAGCCAATAGCATTCCTCAAAATCTGGTGTCAATATGCAGCAACTTCTCAGAGGTGGAAGTCTTGCTGGGGGCACATCTGGACCTCTTAGTATTCATACAGCTAATGTCTCACTTTCATGGTAAATGCAAATTGGGTTGCTTCGTCCCAACATGTCAGCCTCATTAGCAGGTACACACGGACTGACATGTGACATATAGCAGCTCAGCTTCTACATTCCCACCTCCAACCAGGGCTGGCTTTGTCATGTCCCCTAGCTTCTCCTGGTAAAAAAACCTAAAAAGAAAGAAAAGCAATAAATAAAAATAAAAAAATAAAATAAAATAAAATAAATAAAAATAATAAAAATAAAATAAAATAAAATAAAATAAATAATAAAAATAAAATAAAATAAAATAAAATAAAGGAAGCAATACAGTGAATCTGATCTAATTTCAAGAAGGCTGGCAGGCGTGAGCAGTGTTAGATGGGGAAAATCCATTCTGTCTGGTGATGTGCATCATTTGATTTCCCAGATTTTCTATGCTGCAGCAAAAGCAGCAGGGCATGTTTGAGCCAATATCTCAAACCCTCTCTAAGGTCCTGCAAATGATTAGCCTTAAAATGTAACCTTTTCTCCCAAGCTTATGGCTCTGATGCAAATTACTGTAAGAAAAAGGAGACTAATATTGTTTTTTTTTAATTTATCCACAAAAACAGGTCAGGAAAATTCAGTTCAGCCTTATTTACAACCATACACCTGCAGCCCATTTTACTTCACTGGTAAAATTTACATTGTACCGGCTAAGAACCAGCAGCAAAGCATTAGCTAAGACTAGAGTGCTATTGCTGAAGTTGACAGTTCTTTGGTTTAGAATATGAATATTTATTAAGTTCTGCAACATGTATTGATTGGCTTCAGTAGAAGACAAATTATTATGACCCTGAATTCTTCTATAGTCAGATTTAAAGTCAAGTCAGAGGAGAACACACTTCAGAGGAGAACCGGAGATAGTTGCTATGGTGTCAGAAAGGAGGGTATGGCTTTGTCTTGTTCTCCATCCCAGTGACTGTCTACCTACACTCTTCCCTTTTTTAGCAGAGCCAGCAGAGAAGAAGGCTTACAGCAAGATGCTAATTTAACAATTTCTTATTTATCTTCCCTGCAACTTGCCTCCAGCTGCCTTGCTGATGGATTTGTTGCCCCTTAGCATTTCTACCTCACAAGTGTACCTATAAACCAAGAGCATAGATGAGTTTTATTATCAGTCGGACTATTTCCTTCCTTGCCATTTATTTTCCTGAACGCTTGGATTTTTTTTAATTCACCAAAAACATGGTAATAAGGACAATATCATAGGAATCCTGCAACATGTATAAACAAGTTAAAAGTAAACAACCATTTCACTATTTGGGACTGCAAGTAATTTCAAATAAGTTTACATGTATCCAGGCAATTGGATAAGATTAACAGGAATCTTAACTTTTTTGTGTTTTTCAGCCTAGGTAAGATAGCTCTATAATCCAGGGATTTTCTTGAGGTGAAAATGATGAAATCATGGAGGTTTTCCACAAGACCTCATAATTGTATACAGGATATCAAATGCTGTGATCACATGGTAGAATTAGCAGAGATACTAAAAGATCTAGGCTGTTTTTGAAATTGGTTTTCACACAGGGAATTTTGAAAACTAAGTAAAGTTGGAGAATTCCACATTTTAAGACTGTTGGGTGCCTTTAAAATTTTAAAATTTGTGTTTGTTTTTGTTGTGCCCAAGTCGGGGATGAATATATGTTTTATACAGTGTCGCTCTTCCCACAGAAACAGATGAGACTATAAATCTCCTTGGTCATGTTGCAGGTATTTTACACTCACTGTGGATTTATTAACCAACCGTTTGCTCTGGTGACACCTTCCCACACTTAACTAACTACTTCACACTTTGAGAACAACTTCTCACATTAACTGCTATTGTCTATCATTAAGTCATTGTCTAGGAACCTCTTTGTCCATCTCCAGAGTCTTCTGGAGTAGATGACCATAATAAATAAATACAAATCTGTATACCACATTCAGATGTTCCTTTGGACCATTAACATTTAGCAACTAGGCATACACTGGTTTGGCATTTTTTCCTCACTCACTTATTCATTGTATTCTTTTAAGCATGGTAACACTGCAAAGATACAAACACTTTCACAAAATATTACCCTGAGACTCTTCCACCAGAAATAAACCCCACCTTCATCATTTCTAGAAGATCCAGAATTATATTTCATATATGGTTGATGCATATTGGGTTCCACTTAGTCTGCTGCAAGCTTAATTTTAACATATTTCTAAATGTAGAGCTGAACTTTAGACTCTAAGGTATATCTATGAAGTTGCAGATGATAAAAGGGCCATAAAATGTAATGGTTAGTAAGCGTGTTCAGTAAAAAAAAAAGTGGCCAATTAACAATATTAGCAGAATATACAATGATATAGACACTATACCTGATGTTAGGAAAAAGGCTGAGAAATTAATGTTACTCTACTG
This sequence comes from Pseudonaja textilis, assembly GCF_049901715.1. Classification (NCBI taxonomy): domain Eukaryota; kingdom Metazoa; phylum Chordata; class Lepidosauria; order Squamata; family Elapidae; genus Pseudonaja; species Pseudonaja textilis. The sequence goes on along the minus strand of NC_141997.1, from coordinate 22,286,747 downwards.
TGGTCATTGTCACTGTAGTCTGGACAAAGACTGAAATAAAGTACAAATGAATCTGAGATATCTTACTGATTAGACAAAAATGCTACATATGTCCAAGGAGACTATTATGACTTAGTGAGTTATGCCACATATAAAGATAAATGCCCGATTAGAGAGCAATACCAATAGCAACAATAGATGGAAAGGAACAGTTATAGTGGAATATATACACTGGCACTGAAGGAATACATTGATATGTAGTGAAATAGCCACATGGAAGGCAATGGAAAATTACTGCATTACATTTTCCCAAACATTGTAGGAATAAGGTCATATTAGACTATGGAAGGCAAAATTAAGAAAAACCTGGCAGCAGCTTTTCTGATTAACAAATTTTATTTAAAGGTATACATTTTTGTGATAAGTGAGCTACAGCTCATGAAAGCTTATGCCTTTTAATAAAATGTGTTAGTCAGAAAAGCTGCTACCACACCACCTCTTCTGTATTTCCCTAAGAAAATAATCAATGCCTAAAAATGAGTACAGAAAAACCCAAAGAACAAGTGATATTAGTGGTCACCAACCTCAGTAAGAGGTTTAAAGAACAATAAATAGAGAACACAGATTGAAGGCTATTTTGAGTCTATGAATCTTGTCCTTTCTACAATATCATTTTTGCTGATATCCTTTTTCGTATACTTTAAGCATTGTTGCTTTTACAATAATCAGTATAGCTTTCACAGCACCCAGATCTTGATGACCACTAATGTTCATTTTTTTTGGCTGTTGCATTTTTATAATCTTTATTCAAATCCTAAATACTGATGTAAATTAATTACCGTCATTGAAAGCATTATTATAGTCCCTAAGGATGACAATTGCACAGTAATTCAATGCAGAGTAGGATAATAATATTTTCCCATGGTAACAAATATGACTACATAGATTTCTTTTTTAAATATTGAATTTCCTGGTAAATTTCCCACATTTTTCCTTTTTAAGTGCTTTTATTTTCCCTTCTGCTTATAAGAAGGAAGGACTGTGGTTTTTTGCTTTTCCTTACTTTTATAAAATAAGGTCACAGTGTCAAGACTTTTAGGAAGACACAATTAAGTGAGGAAGGATGAAGGAAGCTGAAACTGTTGTCAGAGAGCTAAAATTTCAAGTCACATGTCAACTTCTTTGTGATTGCTAGAATAGTGCAATTAACTTGAAGAAGAGGTGATGATGATGATTATGAGGAGGAGGAGAATGAGGAGGAGAAGGAAGATTATCCTCCTTAAGAGCAGTAGTAGTGTTAGGGAATCCCTTTTAAAGCCTATTTGCTTTCTTCCTTTGTAAAAATAAAAGTTCAATCATCAAAGTCTTACCTTATTTCTTCCCTTCCCAGGTGCCAACCATGGATGGATGCTTGAAATTTGTCTCCAGACTTCTGTTTGTCCTTCATATCGGCATAGCAGATCTTGGTGCAGGATTCTCAAGTGCACAGCTGTGACTGTATGCATTTTAACCGGGCAGCAATTGTGACCTCTAGCAAAAGTGAAAAAACAGTAAGACTTCTGGTAATACACATCTTTTTTTGTAGCACGGAAGCTCTATTGACTCATATTCAAATATATATGCCCACAGAACAATTAATATGGAATTTTTTTTAATGCATTCAAATCTCAACTATTGAAAAGACATTCACAAGTTCAGAGATTGCTTAACTCTTCTAGGTACCTGAGGATGAATACAAGATGTGCCTGTTTTTCACCTGGAGATGTTCATCACCAGGGTCAATTCTCTCTGTAACAAAATTTTAAATTGTGGTCCTTTCAAAAAGTTGAATTTGACCAAGCTCTGCGTTTAGCATTTCAGATCTTGATATCTTCATTTCCTCTGTTACTATATATAAGTTGTCCTTTCGGTTATTTATTGTAAAGGAGATCTGTATTTTCCTTGTTTAGCCGCATTTTATTTTCTAGTCGTCAAAGGTGGTTGCCCCATAAATAGTGCTCACATCAGCAGCTCTTAAAACAAACGTCTTTCATTAAAAGGAATCTCCATCAGTTTCCGACTAGTGCTGTAATTTCAAGAAATGGTTGAACACTTTTCTTTAATACAGAAATCTGTGCTAAATGCCAGCTTGATTCAATGAGAAACTGTAAGCTGTATTTTCTATTTTTATGCTGATACCTTCTTAGTTCAGATAAAGCTGAAGCCTAGCATCTGGTATTTGTAGAGTCTAAACTAATGTAGCAAGTATTTGTTAGCCATATTTTATTGCCATCTGGAAAGAAAGTCACCTTTCTAGAGAACAATGTCACTGACTTTAAAATCAACTCCTGAAATCCTTCCCATGAAATCTAGACATGTGATAGATGCAAGCGAAGTGGCATGTGAAGAAAAATATCACATCTATTTTACCAAATTGTTTTCTTGGATCACAGAGGATACAAGCAACCACATTTTCCATGTATACCTACCTAAGTGGCAGAGAACACCACACAAAATCTCCCTGAGTGAAGTTCGTATTATTGTTTACCGGAAAACTGAACCCATTAGCATGGTAACAGCTGCTCACTCCCTTAATGCTTTTGAGCAGTTAATTATTCTCATTTTCAGCCTAGTCTACCTCACAGGGTTGTTTATTTAGCTAATTAGTTCAGTTTATGTTAACATTATAAGAATAGATTTGGATATTTCATTCATGTAGCCCTTGGAATTTTAAGAGAAAAGGCAAAATACAAATGCAAGAAAGAAGAAAATAAAATAAGCAGTTCTCAGGTTCTATTTCTTTTAAATCTGGGATTGAGCACAGGGCTTTACCTTAGAGTAGGCCAAGGGGATTAGACTGGTGGGATAAAAGCACTCACTGAGTGAATATCTGTCCAACCAAATTATTCTAAACACAACATGTTTGGTGAGAGTTATTATTAATATCAAGGACATGCCATGCCTCTGAATATATCTATGCCATGGAAAGAGATACGGCATCTTTAAATTACTGGGTGAAATAGATAAAGAGCTGGAGAACTGCCAAGGTAAAAGTTGTAAAACTGGATTGATTTTTGCTACAGCTTGCTAAGGGCTCCCTAGAGCCAGGATGCAGTGTTCAAATATAATAATTGATAGCCTGAAAAAAGATTTCTTATAAGCATGCTACTGTAATATACAGTCCTTTTCTGGATGAAGGGGGTCTTTGTGCTTCAGATCACCTGACCAACCAAAGCGAACCAGATCTGTTCTTCACTTCCTTGATTACAGCTCTATAAACTCCATACACACTCACTCATGCACACACACACACACACACACACACACACACACGTGCATTCTTTCCTCCTTTCTCTACTGGCAGATACACATACACACACACTCAGAAACTTTCCCTCCCCATCCACAGCTTTTTCCATCTGTAGAGAAAGTGGATCTGGCCTTCAAATAAGGGCATTTGTTAAACATTGTAGCGTAAAAGTAATTATCCAACAATCTGACATACACTGAAATGGGGCAAACTTCAATTAATGCCACCCCACAATTCCCATGGGCAACCCTTCTGACCTCCTTGCCTGCCTTCACTTACGTTTCCTAACCGTCCTGTGCTACAAACTGCACAATTCGCAAATTGCTCCAAGATTCAATTGGATGCATTACGGCACATGTCGTTTCATTTTCAAAAGATTTCTGTGAATAGTTCTCACCAACTTCTGAGAGGGGATAATTTATTAGCTCAAAATAAATTAAATCTCAAGCATGGTGAAGACTTTAAACATTGCCTTAAGTGTTATTGCTATCATTTGCCTGAGAAGATTGACATACATGGACACACTCATACAAACCAACTCAGTTAGTGTATCCTTGGAGTTAGACATCCTATTTAGATTTCAAAATCTAAATATATAAAATTGTCCAAAAGATGCTAAACTACTACCTATCTAATGATTTACCAATTGCCTTCTTTAGTTTACAGAACACTATTAAGGCTCTATTTGACTGCCAAATGAAGGATTCATTTGCTGGGTTTAAACAAAGTAACTAAGCTATCAATTGTTTTGATAAAGTTAATATTTGTAACTCAGGGTTGAAATGAGGGATCCTTGGTGTTCTCTGAGCTTGGTTGTTTTCTTGCAGATGTTTCATTCAGTAGTTTGGATAATGAAACATCTGCAAGAAAACAACCAAGTTTAGAGAACACCAAGGACTCCTCATATCAATTGTTGTTTTTTGTCAAACCAGCCATGTTGACTTGATTCATATGTTAGTGATATAGTTGAGTTCATAGATCATTCTAAATCAGAAAACAGCACAATGTGGTTATGGCTAATTCATTGGGAATAAGGTGAGGGGCTGCTTTGTGCTATTTTTTTTTACTACTTTTGCTCTTTGATATGTATAGAAAAGGCCAGTAACTACTGTTAAGTGTTTACCTAGGACAGCATCTTTGCCATGAAAATACTGAGATACTATAGAAATAACATTCATGGTTCAGCAACTTGAAAATACTGGATTGTACATGAAAAACATCAGCTGATTTAAACAAAGGAGGAATGCTGTGAATATTTTTAGTTGAAGCCTAAAGCAATGTGCATACCATTTTGAATAATCTTACTGCAGAAGGTAGCTTTGCTGGAATGCAGATTTTGCCCATTAATGGGCAGAAAAGGGCAGCTTCAACTGGGAGGCAGTGCTTCTAGGCATATGACATCTATTCACCTGTATATTATATCTGCTCACCAACCCTGTTTTGGCCTCCATGTGCGGTTCTGGGGCATTATGTGTCATTTTTCTAAAAGAGACCAAGCCAATCTATCAGGTTTTGTTCTCCCTCCCTCTTTCTCCTTGTTTCCCTCCCCAAAATGTATTTTATATGGAGAATGGTAAGCTGAGATCCTGAATAGTTATTCCTAGTTTCCCACAACCTCCTGGTTAAGAATCAATCAATCTCTAGGCCTGTGATTCTTGTTTTTTTTCAAAGTCTCCGAGAAAGGAGTTCTGTGCATGGAGAGGATGTTGGGGTATTTAAACACAGCCAGACACACCCAGATGTGCCCTAAGAGCTCTTTCCTAATCATGATCAGAAACAAAAGAAAAACTAGACATATACTTTCTGAAAGATATAAACTAGATGGACTAGAAAGAAGCAGGGAGTTTCATTTTGCAACATTTTGATATGACTAATAGAGTAGCAATAACTCATTCTTGGAAGAAGCCATACTCATAAATCACACTAGGCTTCCACTCAGCATGTGGTCTTGAAAAAAAGGAACACGGGCATTGGGGAGATAATTATTGAAGGGCCACGCTTGCATTCTATGGCCAAGATCTTTTTAAATGTATTTTAAAAATGTTTTAATGCTTGTCATGGTAGAAATTTCCATTTTGTTAAGAATGAGCAGTTTTGCATTTGGGCTCCTTTATCTGATCATGCCAGGATTCTCATCTCCTGGAAGTGGGAGACAAGATATTCCAAGAATCCCATTCTATGGAAATAATCTGTAGATTGTCCTTCTGGCAAAATGTAATTTGTCATTCTTTTGGAAGTGGCATTCACTGCCTTGTCACAGCATTTCCACTTCTGCAGATTTAATGCCACTGGCAAAGGAGGAATGTAAAAGTGGCTCACAAATGTAAACCCAAATTATGACAGGTGTTAAACAGGGGTGAATATGAAATGGCATCTTCGTTGGGAAGATGCATTTATTTTATGCTGTTGATTCTACAAAGCAGGACCATTTCCAATAAAGGAACATTCAATCTTTCAGTAAACTCTAAACGGAAATCTTTTGTTTTGACCCAGATCATGATAAAGACTTTTACTGTGACCTGGGTAAAGTCTTTAGGCACCAATCAAGTTTTTTACTGCACCACTAAACCACAACAGAGGACTCTTCAGACCTGTTGGCAAACCTCTGCTCCACTTTCCCCCACAAAACAACCACCCACAGTCAATTTAACCCAGTCCCACCAGCTGGATTCACTAATCACCAGAACCAAGCCTCCAAACAAGAAGAAAGTCTTAAGTCCACAAACTAGATGCAGAATGCAAAATAAGCTCCATTAAGCCACAATCTGGAGTCAGAGTCCACAAAGCAAGGTATGCAAATCCAAAGGCTGAAACATGAGTCAAATTCCACAAGTCAAGGTTTTCAAAAATCAGGGGAGAGAGTGCTGAAACAAATAGCTGTTCTTAACAAATACACCTTTCCCCGGACTCTGGTTAAATCACCCTGAGCCAGGTGTTCCCTGTAAGAAGGGCTGGGGCAGTGTCCTTGTGAGCAGCCTTGCAGACCTCCTCTGAGCTTCCCTCCACTCCACTCTCAGCACCTGTGGATTGGGTGGGTGGGCAAGTCTTCCTTGTCAGAGAGGTTCTGTTGACTCTCATTGCCACTGCCCATCTACAGCCAACCCTTCCCTGTGAAAACAGGCAGCTCCCTATCAGGTCGACCACTTCCCCCAATGCTGGAGGGGCCTGGAGGGGCATCATCTTCAGCCCCTGTTCTGGGGGAGATGTGTCATCCACATCACATGCTCCCAGTTCCAACATTTCCTCGTCCTATGAACTGGCACCATGACATCTATATTGTTACCAGAACTGCTGGGTTATAGGAAAGAGTATAAAACTGAGATGCCAAAAGATAAGTGGAATGTTAGAAGAACTAATAATACACAAAGTAACAGAAAGTGCTGAGATTAATATGTTAACAATGAAATTGAAAGAAAAAGACGACTCTGAATTCTTTTCAATTTGGAACAATTGGTATAAATGGCTAACAAACAGAACTAAGAAGTGAGACAAAAATGTTAATTGAAACAACCAGTAAAACAAAATTTTGTAAATTATATAAAGATATAAGAATAGTAATCATAGTTAAAGCTATTATTTAGTAGTAGACAAATGTAATATAATGTATTATGATATTTAAACTAAAAACCTGTATAGATGCCAAGAACATTGTTGATACCATGATGTTTTATGATGTAACAAAAGAAAATTAATAAAAATATATTTTTAAAAAAGATAAGTGGAATGTTAACCTTAAAAATGGATCTTGAAATAAGTTTTCAGATGGTGATGAATGCGTAATGAATGTTAAATACGAGGTGTTTCTTCCGATGTATGGGACACCATCCTCATTTTAATATCTTGCTAGTGACACAGTTGGGTGGATTATTTTTAAAGTGGTTGAATATTCATGCTCTAATATGGAAATGACATTTTAACCATTATTTCCAACATCTGATAGCTTCCAAGTGGAGTCTCCCAGCTGCTGGTGCTGCTTCTAGAATGCTATACCTAATACACCAACGATGGAATGAGAGCCCAGATGGTATAAAACTCAGAGCTGGAATAGTATCTATACTCACAATCCTAACACCACCACCTTCTCTACAATGAATCAAGTATGCAATCTCTAACATCCCAAATGCGTGGTGTGAAGGAAGGGGCACACCAGTCAGGCAAGCATGCAAAGAAGTAGTATTACTTTCATTTTGCTGTGTTTTAAATTGGAGAGCAACGCACATTCTTAAGAAGTATGCATGACATCTAAAAAGGGGGCAAGCTATGATCACCAGCTCATGGCCATTTTCTTGACTTTTTTTTTAATTCCCTTGTGGAATCTGGGAGGAATAGGGAGCAATTGATTATAGTAATCAGAATTCCTGCTGCCTCTGGTGGTTTCGTTTTGTTTTTGAAGAAAGAAAGAAAGTTGCAAAAATCCTTTATTTGTTAAAATTATAAATGCTTACAGCCTACAACATTGTTCATATTCTGATTTGATTTGCAGCCTTCTGTGAACAACTGGGCTAACCACTCCAGAAGTAGTGAAGCATTGCACAGTTCAGTCGATAGCTGCTTCAGTCTCCCTGCTGCCTTTTCTCCTGGGACACCAATGCAGTTCAGCAAATTTTCACCAATGCAGTTCAGCAACAGAGTGATCAATGCCTGGAACGCCCTGCCTGACTCCGTTGTTACAGCCTCAATCCCTCACAGCTTCAACCTCAAACTGTCTACTGTGGACCTCACCCCATTCCTAAGAGGTCCTTAAAAGGGTGGGCATAAGTGCACCAGTGTGCTTATTGTCTCTGTCTGACCGTCCTCATTTATCTGTATTTACTTCCTTTGTTCTTGTTTATATTCAAACTTATACTTGTTATCTTGCACATGCTTGACAAATAAGCAAATTAACAAACAAATATATAAACAAATAAATAAATTACTACAACCAGAAAAAGTACAGAGAAGAGCAGCAAACATGGTTAGAAAAATGGAGGCTAAACCATACAATTAACAATTCTGGGAATTGGGAATGACTAGTTTAACAAAGTGAAGGACTAGGGGTGAAATGATAGCGGTCTTCCAATATTTGAGGGGCTGTCACAGTGAGAAGGAGGTCAATCTATTTTCCAAAGCACCTAAGAGCAAGACAAGAAATAACGGATGAAAATTTAACAAAGAGATATCCAACCTAGAATTAAGGAGGCATTTTCTGTCAGTAGGAACAATTAATCAGTGGGAATGGCTTTGCTCCAGAAGATGTGGGTGCTCTATCAATGTACAGCCATTTTGTCTGGATGGGACTGCTGCTAGAGTAGAGGGTGTAGAAGTCCTACAAAATCCCTTCTAAGTCCATTCTTGTTATTCTATATTCTGTATACATTGGCATAGATTCCAAAGGCAAACATAAGTCAAGATTGGTCTTAGAACATAATATGCCCCACCAATCACAGTATGTGGTATGTGTTGAAGCCCTGAACTGAAAGTTTATGAAGAGGAAGCATAAAATGAAGCAACAGCAGTAGCAGCTTCTGTCTAATTGGCTCATATTCATTTTTTAAAGCAGATATTATTAAGATATGAGATGCCAGGAAGGAAGAACTAGGCAAGGGAAAGACTGAACTTCCTTCTGCTGTTGCCAGTGGGAATATTTCATTTTGTTTTGCTCAGTACTTAAGGTTAATAATGAAGTACCAATTCATTTCTGGCAATTTACAGGAAAAGCAAGTTATGCAATTGTTTCATGTAATAGCTGCGGACTGGAAAAAATTGGCCTCAAACCATCTGAAAGAGAGAAGCTTCCTTATTTGATGTTTTAATTGCAGAGTAATATTTTCCTTAAGAGATGGGTAAGAAAGGAAAGATTTAATTATCTGTATTAACTACCAATATTAGTTCACTAGTGTTCTCAGGTCAGTTTTAAAATTTAATGACATCATTTTACAAATGTTGTTCTGGGGAAAATCTGAATTGTATATGCAATGCTGTTGCATAGAAGTTCACCGAATCATCATTTTGCAATCATGGATTATGATACATAGAGAACTCAATAATACTGGGGATGAAAACCAGAAGTCTTTCTAAAATTAACAGGATTTAGACAAGCCTAATTTGGGGAATCTGTGCAGTAACATTACAAAACTCATTCCCCCACCCAAAGCACAACTTCAGAGCCTACTACTTGTTGCAATTGTGTGGATTAAAGTACTGTTGTATATGAAATATTCTCTTTGAATGATTCCTTAAGTGAACAAAAGTTGACACGGTCTTACTTCACTATGACAGTGACAGAAGTTTGTGCACTGTTCGAGTAAACTTTGCAGGCTCCCCTTTGACAAAAATGATAGCTTCCAATCCTGTCTAGTAGCGAACTAAGAGTAGTTCTGCCCTTTAGCCATTAGCCATTTGATCTTGCCTGGGTAAATCAGCTGGAAATAAATCCTGTTTAAGAAATCTTTTTTTCCAGATTTTAACCTCTGCCTTCACTCTCTTCCCAGGGATGATGTCCCATGAGTTCCCTCTGCATTGGAATTATTTACATCCCTCAATTGGTGAACTTCCCTTCTTTTCCTATCTCAACTATACCAGGAACACAAGTGTCAGTTGTTTTCCATTTTGTCAGCATGCCTTTTGTAGATTGGGGAAGAAAAAAAAAAGACATCAGTTTTAGAGATGTTTCTGTAAAAGGGAAATTTGGCAGAATTCTTGTCAATTTTATTCAGTTAAAAAAAAAAGAGTAACAACAATCATGAGCATGACATTGCTCCACGACTGAAGTGTTAAAACAAAGCATTGCCTTTCATGACAGGATCCCAGTAGAAGACAGAGAATGTAGGTGGGGGGATGGGACGACGGCACCAGCCAGAATGTAGAGCAGCCAAGTACAAAGGAGGATTTTGGATAAGGTGGAATGACTATTTCCATTTGTGCCTGTGGTGGGAACAACATCATTTATTTGTGCAGCAGTAAAACTTACAAGACGATTGCATTTTCAGGAGACTGGGGATCGGTTGAAGATAACATCATCTCTACCTAAATAGTAAGGGACCAATGGTGGGATTCAATTTTTTTTACTACCAGTTCTGTGGGCGTGGCTTGGTGGGCATGGCAGGGGAAGGATACTGTAAAATCTCCATTCAGAGGTGGTATTTACCAGTTCTCTGAACTACTCCAAATTTCTGCTACTGGTCCTCCAGAACTGGTCAGAACCTGCTGAATACCACCTCTGAATACCACCTCATTTTCAGGCTGGGGCAAATAGGAAGTACAGATTGGTTTTAGGAGAGCTCCTTTTCTCGATTTTTTTGTGGGGGGAATGTTTTTCCTCCACTTTTCTGTCTCAGATGTATTCTTAGATTTTCTTGGCTATGATAGCAAAATGGACACAATCAGACATGTACCTTCATATCAACCATTAAGCACTCTTTCTAAGACCAACTCACCTTACAGGGTTGTTGTAGGGAAAATAGGAAGAAGAAAGTGTGTTGGATAGGTTTGCTGTTTGTAAAAAAAAAAATCACAAAGGCAGGAACTAAGCAAAAGAAACAAACAAACAAAGAGTAAATGTTTAGGAATAGCCTTTGCAGATCTTAGACTAGCTTATTACTGAAGAGCCTTGGGGAAAATGCAGTACATATAAGGAAACTTAAAAATACACCTGTATGCAGGTATCCAGAAACAGCTGCTCAGAATCTCTTTTCAGAGTGAGATGAGCAGCATATAAATTTCATAAACAAACAACCAGGTAGAATATTAATTTGCTTATAGCAGTAAAATCACTTGAGCTGACCCCATCCAATGTGCATCTGTCAAGCTGAAACTTACTCATATTTACATGCTTATTATCTTATGTATGAGGGAAAAAACCCTGTAGTCTTGCCAACTGTTGCTGAACTAGAAATCCAAGCAAAACCAACCAACTTGGTTGATAAAATGGGGCAGTTGTGATTTAGCAACATCTGGAAGGCCAGGGGCTCCCATTCTCTGCCATACAACCATCCTCATTTTCCATCCTCATAACACCTCCATCTTTATACCATTTTATACCATTATACCATTTAATTCACCAATCTTGTTTCCTTATCAAATTGCTACTATAAATGTTATTTTTTACGAAGTGAAATAATATTCTCCTGAGTTGATGAGTAGGTGGAATATATATTTACATAACTTATTTATTCCAAGAAAAGAAACACATGGTGTGGAATAATTGATTATTTTGCAACTACAGTGATGTAAGAATTAACATGGTTGAATAAATGTCCAGTTTTCATACATAAAACTGTCATAGTTTGTTTTTCCCCTAGATTTTTGTTTGGGTTTTGAAATCAAATAGATGTTTTGTTGTTAGGAAGAGAAATTAAAAACCTGCATCATTGATACCTATCTTGTAAGAGTTTTGATTTTCTCTGTGCGTTTTTTTTTGTCAGTTTGAAATAAAATCTCACTTTATAGTTGTTGCCAGAAATGGATTGCTTAATGTAAAATTGAAGCTTCAGTGCAAATATTGTGAAGTATAAATGCAGAAAAAGCAAAGGCAAAGATAAATGGGAGATTATACTGCACAGAATTTGTATGCATGTGTGATCTATCAATCGATCTTCTTTCAATCTACAGTCTCTCTCTCTCTCTCTCTCTCTCTCTCTCTCAGCACAGGAAGCCCTTTTGATATGAATTTCCACTAAAAATGCTGGAGGATTCAAGAGTTTTTGTAATCCAATACAGTTAGTTTATTTTAAAGACAGATGAATCTGTAAGTTCGGTTTGTCTAATTTCTCTGCTAGCATAAGTTTTTTTTTAAAGTTTAGAGTTACATTTGTATTCATATTTGTGCACCTTTCTTCAAACTTAGATTTTTATTGGAAAATGTACCTAATATACAATGATGGCAGACAGTTTTTTTCCCCAAAATATAATGTATTTTCTGCATTTTTCCATAAATTTGTGCACGCTTCTCTGTAAACTTTTTCTTTTAAGTGGTGTTTTGCCCATTTCAAAGACATGAATTACAAAGGGCAACAAAGCACTGGTTCATGAACAGCTCTGAACAATGTAAATTAAGGGAAATTCAACTTGGAATGCACACTGAAAGACTAGTTTAGATGTAACAGGAAACGTTATTGAAGCAACTCAGATCATCTACTTATGGGTTTCAACTAAGCACAGCCTGTCATTATACAAATAATAAGAAATCCAGTTCACAGGTCTGGGCCCGCAGCTGCTCTCTAAACACCCTCTCACCTTGACTAAGGATTAGAATGATGCAAACACTGCCTCACAATTGCTACAATGAACAGGATTATTTGAGATCCTTGCAATTCAGTGAAAATTAGAGCTAAAATAGTAATATTGTAATCAGAGTTAATCTGTCTTAGATCTCAAGCAGATTGCTTTCCTTCTTTTCTGATAAGCAACACCTTTAAGTTTATTGATGTATCCATTTCTGTACTGCTATAATCCTATAATTGATTCCTGGCAGTTAACAATGTAAACAGAACAGAGATGAGGGCACTGTGGTGTAGTGTTTCAGATACTGAACTGGCATTGCAGAAGTGCAGGTTCAAATCCACTGTCCACTCAGAAATTCATTGTCTGACATTGGGCCAGTCATTTATCCCGAGGTTGAATCTGCTTCAGAAGATTGATGGGGGATGGGGGTGGTAAAAGAGGAGGGTAGAATCCTATGGGGGAGGTCCTTAAATAAACAAAGAATCAAACAACTATTAAACATTAACCCAACCAGCTATGTCACAGTACATAGCTCCTTCATTTATGAAACACTCTCCAAAACATCTTTGTCTTTCTCAGCCATTAGAAAGTTATTAGAATTTAGCAGTGAGTTGACAGATGGTATTCCAGAGGGTGTTAGCCTTTCTTGAAAAACTCTTGAAATATTTTGCTTAAACTAGACATTTCCAAATGACAATACTAGAAACAATATTGCATTCCCAAGTAGCCCAATAACCACTGGCTTGGTTGCCTTTAAAAACTAGAAGTTATTCATGAGCCATGGCTATGTTTGGAGAAGAAAATGGTCAACTAATAATATGGGCTAGAAACTTTTCTGTATTTATTGGCAATTGGAAAAGAACATCCAAATTAATGGCATTGATTTTATCAGACCATAGATATTAGACAGGAATAATAATATGATAAAAAAATCAAATTGAAACAAACCTGTATATTGAAAGTATCTTCAGAAGTTTATGCAGGGAAAACGGAAAAAGATTGACTGCATACTCAAAGAGGCTTCCATTTTTAAAAATACATGTTGCAACACATGTAAAAAAGTGGTGGAGTTTTGATCAGAGCCTTGACTGACATTTGGACTTTTTTGACCCTCCCCCATGAATATCCCTGCATTTTTAGCACATTGGTTCATTTCTATCTTGTTTTTCTATTGTACCATTCATTATTTTAAAAAATCGTTGAAATATTGATATTGGAAAATAGTCAAAGAAAACCTGAAAAAAAATCTGCTGAAATAGTATTTTGTCCTTTGCTTCATCATTTGTATTGCCCTTTGCTCTATGGGAAAAATCCCCTTCTGAACTTCTCACTTCCTTTTCCATCAACTACTTCAACTACTTCCCACCTCAAGTTCATTTAATGAGGCTCATGATTTTTTTCATTCCCTCACAAACATCTGTACATATTTAGAGTGCTACGTCCTTCCCAGATGTTTGAAAATGAGTCATTATGTAAAAAAAAGAAAAAGAAAAGTAGCAACATCAGGAATGAAAAGTCTTAATAAAACACTATTTTAAAATGTGGAACACTTGAAGATAGTCTGTATCCTGGGTGTGTATAGTCAGGTTTAGCGCTAAATTTAATGTAAGACCTGCTTTCCCTTGATTACTGAAAAGGCTTATAAATCAACTAATGGAGGCTTTGGAAAAACTGTTCTAATTTTGCTAAGTGCAAAAACTTAACACATAGTGCCGGGGCCTGTTAAACAGTAATATTTAGACAACATAAGTAAATCCAATTCAGTTCTTTCACAGTATTGTCACAGCAAAGAAGTAGAATATAATATTTCAACTGGCATGCACAGATATACATTTGATTTCTGTATAGAATGGTTCAGAGATGCTAAACAAAGGCAAAAAAAAAAAAAGGTGCTTCGGGCTTTGCACTGTTTAGTTATGTAACAGATTGAAAGTCTAGGTTTTAGTCACTGGAAATGTGATAAACAACATTGTGCATTAATGCAGAAAACAGATTGAGCTCTTTAATGGGACATCAAATAAGACTTTATTAGCATCTATTAGGTTCAACCCAAAGCCCGGGAAATAGCATTAACGAGCATCATATATCAGTCTGTCTGTTATTAGATAACATTATCGCTTAAAACTAGCAAGTCATAGAATGCTTTATACCTTTTTTTTACCTTTATCTTTAGAATGAGTGCCTGACATTCTATCCGACTACTCTGGCCTAACTATTAGTAATAGTGAACCAATTTATAAACCCATTAGTGACACTTTTTCCTGAAGATAAAAACAGTCAAAATTATCTGGCAGCAATTAATCTTAATGGCTGTATGCAGTAAACAGCAATGGGCTAATTCCAGCTCTGTCAGCCCCATCAAACAATCCCACATTAGGCAGCTTTTCACTGATCCATTAAGCATATTCAGAGCAACAACAAATTCAGTGCTGAAGGCATATGCACTAAACATTACAACAGTGATCTTCTGAAACCATCATTATCTCTTAAATAGTACTTCCCCCATGTATTATCATTATGCTGTACATTAGAAATACTTTGATTAAACTCCCTTAATTCATAACAGACAGCTGCAGACCATTTATGCAGTTAATCTCAACACAACAGCGATTGAGAAAATATAACAAATGAAGGCTGTAAACTGGAAGTCATTATGACGGGAAGATACTGGTTTTTCTAGCCCTCTTGGTGCAAAGAGCATGTAAAGATTATGCTTGAGGTCTGTAATAGTGGAGTGGAACCACTAATGACCTTCTCATTTCCCTGCAACATTAGCCATACAAACTGCAGCTACATACATATACACCCACAGCCACGTGGCCTCCACATGCTAGTTGTGTTTAAGGATTTTTCCATAACACTGATACCATGACTTAAGAACAAAAGAAAAGCAACACTGCCCAGGCAAAAGTCATGTGGAGATATATTACAGAAATCCACCATTCTTCAACTGAGTTCGGTTAATACATCAGCTAAGATGTTGCTTCAGGAAACTGTTCTGCATGGAGGCCCTGCTTTTTATCATCAGAAACTAGGAAAGGTGGTCTCAGATGGCCTGACAATTATGATACAGAACAGTGGTAGATTCCCAGCTCCCCAACTCCCCCCCCCCCAAGAATAACAGTTAGAAAATCACACATAAAAATGTCCAATGGATTTCAAAGATAAATATAAGAACTTCATTGGGAAAGAATTGCAATAGCACTTAGACTTATATACTACTTCATAGTGCTTTACAGCCAGCTCTAAGTGGTTTACAACCTGACTCATTTTACCAACCTAGGAAGGATGGAAGGCTGAGTCAGCCTTGAGCTGGTCAGGATCAAACTCTTGGCAGTGAGCAGAGTCAGACAGAAATACTATGTTCTAACCACTGTGCCACTACAGCTCATATGTTTCTGTGACATTCAGAGGCATATATATTCCTTGGATCAGTTTTGACATTAAAAGGATGTTAAGACACCAATGGTCTAATCTGACCAAGATAAAAACAATCTTGCAAAGACCATTGTTAGTCACCCAGAGTAAAGATGACTGTATACATGTTTTAAACAAACAAACAAACAAACATTAATATCTATGTGATATGAGGATACTTGTTTATATTCTGGTGTCTCCAAGATTAATGCATTTATGGGGTCCTTGGAGCTCTCTGAGCTTGATTGCTTTCTTGCAGACATTTCATTACAAATAGGCAAACATAATCAATGCTAGAAGGGAATGGAATTTGTTCTATATGTACAAGTACTATTGGTTTTGTGGAAATGTTCTTAACAGTTCTTGATTAGGCTGTTGCTTACTGTTTGCTTGTTTGTCGGAGTTGGTAGTTCCTTGATTCGGGTAATAATGCATTTCTATGACTGAATACAGGCCTCCAAGTAAATGCACAAAGTTTTAGAGATGCTCAGTTGTGATGGACTATAGCTGCCATCATTCCAAGAGAGCACACTTGAGACACCAATTTAGGAATGGAGGGAGGGCGGTCAGTGCAAAGCTGCAAGGCTGCATATAGCCATCCAAACGGTGCCACTGAATTATAATTGTTTTAATATGATGGGACAGAAAATGATGAAATATTTACAAATGATTATATTAAGCATATTGATCAACTTATTTTTTATTCTATTTACTTCTTTGTAGTTCAATAATTACATATTCAATTTAAACAGGGCTTACTTCTATTGCATAAAATAGTAGCTTACATGGAAGTTCATTACATTTACATAAACATATCTCCCTTATTCTAAATTATGGAGTAGGGCTATGGAAGGCCACTAAGGGATACATATCAACCTACTTTTCTTATCAGTAAACAATTCCATATTATATCTTGATGGTGCCTTATTTGTTGCTCTATTCTATTTATTTTCAGTTTGATTTCTTGGCACTCTGTGTGTGTGTGTGTGTGTGTGTGTGCATGCGTGCACATGCATGCATAGGCGTGCAACTATCAGTAGTGGGATTCAAAATTTTTTACTACCAGTTCTGTGGACATGGCTCGGTGGCCATGGTATATCTTGGTGGGTGTAGTTTGGTGGGTGTGGCAGAGGAAGGATACTGTAAAATCTCCATTCCCTCCCCACTCCTGGGGGAAGGTTACTGCAAAATCCCATTCCCTCCCCACCCCACTAACCTGCTTTCCAGTTCTGTTCTCCTGTGCAGGGCAACAAAAAAAAAGACCTAGCCGATCAGCTGGGACTCAGGAAGCAGAGAATAGATGGGGGTGGGGCCAGTCAGCGGGGGTATTTGCCAGTTCTCCGAACCACTCAAAATTTCTGCTACCAGTTCTCCAGAACTGATCAGAACCTGCTGAATACCACCTCTGGCAACTGTAAGCAAATTTGGGTAGGGTTTCATATACGTTATATCTAATCCTCCTGTTGTTTTTATGTGTAGTCAATTTCGTCAGCGGTTCCATACCAATATGGAATCATGTCATGGAATCATGCATTTAGAACTTTAATTAATATGGCCCATTATACGGTAACCTTCTCCAATTCGATATAGTCAAGAACGCTCATAAGAAAATTCTCCGTTCCCAGAGGCAAGGCTAACTTCTCTTTTTCTAGATTGTCAGGTTGAATTAAACTATTAAGTCCGGTGTTTTGTTACTAATTCTAGTTTTTGTTCAACAAACTTCATTGGGAGGGAACTGTAAATGTTTCTCCTTTTGAGTTCCTACAGTATTTATGGTTCTATGTCTTGAAAGACACTTCAGGCAGTTTGGAGACTAAAGATGTCATCCTTAATTAAACAATCTTAATTTAACCCACTTTACCTTAATTTATAGATAAGAACATCCTAAAGATCAGCATACAAATTATTCACTTCGCAAGTGTAACAAAACCAAGAGGCCATTTGTGAATATTGGTGAATACTGTAGGCCTATCTGTCTATTGACGTTTTGCTACATATAAATAGTTCATTAGATTTTAGAGATATAAATTGCAGATACAGTATCTATTTTTTGATGAAATGACCAAATAAATAAAACTTATCTCTGGCATTAGCTTAACTGTCAGAAACAATCTTGGTTTCAGTTTATAAACCCTGCATACAGTAATACAGAAAACAAGAGACCTGCAAAATTTCCCAGGACCTGCAATACAGATGATCAGAGGGCAGGAGTAATAGATTCCTGGAATATAAAAAAGGTACCTAGGAATGCCGAAGGTTAACTTAATCTAATAATGAAAGGGCTTTTGTTTCAAGGAAGAACTGTGTTGACCCAGTATTTATTTAAAACCCTGCATATACAGAATCCAAAGGGCAACAACGTTATAGTTTTCATTTTAAGTAACTTACATTCTTAAACTATGTACAGCTTAACAGCTACATGGAGCAGAATAACAAATGAAGCAGTTGTGATCAGGAATGCCAAAGAAAATAACCTTTTTGCAGATGTCCCATCGGCTATATTTTGAGGCTTTGTGGAATGGGTCTCTTAAGAAAGCTACATTTGCCTCATAGTGTAAAATATTCTTATTTTAGAGAGGGGGAAAGAGAGAGATAAAGAGAGAAGGAGGGAGGAAGAGAGAGAATTCAGTGACAGTCTAATAGACCAGCGGTCACCAACCGGTGGGCTGTGGCCCACTGGTGGGCCATGGAAAATTTTTGGTGGGCCACAGAAGAAATGGCCCCCAAAAGCAATTAATCTGGGCTGCGCAGTTCTCTCACCTCCTAGCTCTTCGAGGGACCCCGGAGTCAGGTCCCTGAGATGCACGCACCAACCAGCTCCCACACACAGTGGCGGTGGCAACAACAGTCCCCACCCCCAGCGCCCCATTACTTCTAAAGCTTTGAATTGCTCCCGCCTCTCTTTCCTTCCCCTCCACTCATGCCCACGTGGAGCTGTGCACAGCTCTCAGCTCTTCCAGCCCTCGCTGCCTCTCCCAACATCGAAGCCTCAGAGATGCAGGCAAAGCCGCCACAGCAGTAGTGCCCTGAATTGCTTTAGCATGCTCGGTTAGTTAAGAATCTCCCTACCCAGAGAAGGAGGTGCTGGAGGAGGAGGAGGAGGCAGTAGTGGAGAAGCAAGCAACTCAGGGCACTACCGCTGCGGTGGCTTTGCCTGTGTTTCTGAGGCTTTGATGTTGGGAAGAGGCAGCAAGGGCTGGAAAAGCAGAGAGCTGCACAGGTCTCCGTCTCCCTTTCCTTTCCTGCCTGCACATGGGCGCAGGGGAAAGCGGGGGGGAAAGAGAGAGAGCCAGGAGCAATTCAATTTGTTTAATGAGAAAAGATAATATGAAACTGAAACAGGACAGACAAAAAGTACAAATATAACCATTTGAATTGAGATAGCAGATAATTAAAAATAAAGTTGGGAAAATCAAGGGAGGGGAAAAACTATGTAGAAAATGTTAAATAGTAATAAGATATGGAATAGAATACAAGGATGAACATGAAACTGAGTTTGTGTCTGTATGAAGAAGTGATAACCCGTGATCAGGCTATTCTCAAAGAAAGATCTCTAGAGAACAAATGGGGAGAGCTGACAGCAGGCGCTGGGGGAGAGGACCGTTGTTGCCGCTGCCGCCATGTGTGGGAGCATGCATCTCAGGGACCTGAGCCTGGAGGCATGGGAACTGCAAGTAGGAGCGTTTGGTGGTTTTAAAGATCTCCTAGAATGCAGTAGATTGGTGTTTTGTAGGTCTCAGTGAATGAGTTTTGTTTCACCTCCTTTCCTCTCCTGGTAATGCGAAAGATGCTTTCTCTCTCTCTCTCTCTCTCTCTCTCCCCCCCATTCTCTGTCCTCAAGTAATCACTGGCTGTGGCTGGGTTTGGCAGCAAAGTGCTAAAGCAAGCGAAGTGCCCCCAGGGACACCTTTCTGTGCCTGTCTCCAGGTGAGGCTGGAAGAGCCATCTCCCCCCCCACCCCAGCTTTTCCTTGGCTGCAGATCTGAGCTCTCTAAATCCTCCACCTGGCACCTGAAAGGCTCTTCTGTCTCTTTGGAAGGTGCATGTGGGGAGAGGCTTCCAGCCCGGAACGTTTTATTTTGTTATTTTGTTTACGTTGTTATAATTAAATAAGTGTTTGTGTTTATATATAATTTTATTTGGGTTTTCACAAAAAAACCCCATAATACAAATAAAACATCTTTCTTTGAGAATAGCCTGATCATGGGTTATCACTTCTTCATACAGACACAAACTCAGTTTCATGTTCATCCTTGTATTCTATTCCATATCTTATTACTATTTAACATTTTCTACATAGTTTTTCCCCTCCCTTGATTTTCTCAACTTTATTTTTATATATATAAAAAACACTCATTCCATTCCAATTCAATTCTATCATTAATATTCATTAAAATCTTAACATCTTTTTCTTTTCAATTGAATATCACACTTCCTTGTGAACACTTATAAACTTTCCATAATTAATTCTTTTTTTCATGTTTCTCTTCACTTATATTTTTATAAATCATTAATAATAATTAAGATGTTCCCATTCTTTCCTAATTTCATTCTCTCATTCACTTTCTTTCATTAGACATGCCACTATATTACAATAAATATTGTATCCATCATTTCAGTCATCATATTTTCTAAAAATCATTTCTATTTCTAATATAACAATACTACCTTATGTACCATTGCAGAATCCCTTTTCATTCAAATTTTCACCCATTATCTCTAAACAAGCTTATACTTTCAATCCTTGTACCTTTTCCCTATTTCTCCATATCTTGTTTCTGTCTTTTATAACTTCTTTTCCTTTCCTTCTTCCCCCTTTCTTCTCTCCCCTCCCCCGTCTCTCTACTTCTAATTCTCTTTTTTTGCTTTCTAGTATTGTAATTATTTTTCCAAGTATACTTTTTTGGGGTTGTTTTTTCAAATCTTAGACTTTTCACTCTCTTTCCCCCCTTTCCTCCCCCACATAATATTACATTAAAGATGGCTTCTTCTTTGTCCAGATCTTCTTGTTCTATAAGCGCTTCTTGTTGTTTCTCATAGTTCCAGATCTCCATTTCTAGGAGTTGAAATACGAAGCCAAAAGAACCTCTCCCTTCTTGTGCATATTCTTGTGCATACTTTCTAAGTTCCATTTTCAGTTCTTCTAGAAGTGGTGCCATTTTAAACACTTTTAAACAACCACCCGATTGATTTTAGTCATTTAAATGCAATAGCCAAAAATCCAAAAATCACCAAATAATCCAAATAATCCAAAGCTATTTCTTCTTGCTTCTTTTTTCCACTTTCTCTTCCTGGGGTTCTATTATTTTATTACAAAGTTTCAGTTGAAGTGTATCTTTTAGGAATCTTATTAAGGTTTCACTGTAAATTCCTTTTAGTTCCAAGCAGTCTCCTCCATTTTTCTGGATCCTGCCTTTTTATTCTTTTTCTCTCCCTTCCTGCTTTTAAAAGTTTTTAAGTATCCCAAAAACTTTATTATCCCTTTGACATTTTATTTTCAGCTTAAATGCCTAATAATGTCAAGGTGGATTTTTGTCAATTTCTTAATTAAGTCTCTTAGCTATCAATATAAGGAAGGGAGGAAGAAAAAAAAAACATCAAATCCTTTCCCTTCCCTCTCTCCTTCGCCGCTTCAAAATCTTCTTTGGAAACAATGTAGTTTAAATTCCAGGGTACCTTACGTTGTTGCTTTTTCAGTTTAACCCAATCAGCCAAAACTTTCTCTTCTGATCTTCCTCCTGCACTTTCTTTTCCAGTCGAGTTCTTTTTTGAGGTGGCCATTTCTGACCACCGCTACAACCGCCTTCGGGAAAGGGAGTTCTGGCCAGCTGGGGAAAAGTGATTCAGTTCTCCTCGACCCTGCTGGCAGTCTCCCCCCTCCTCACCACCTCTACGGAGTGGCTTAGCCCCGAAGCCAGCTGGCTCGGGGCACTCCGGTGGTGAGCACGGATCAAAACCGTGCACAATCATGGATTTCGGTCCATCACCAAAAAGGCTCAAACCGGAAGTCCCCGTGTGTATATATAATTTTTATATTAAGTAATATATATATATATATATATATATATATATATATATATATATATATATATATATATATATAATTTATATTTAATATAATTTTTAAAAATATATCAGCTTTAAAAAAAAATCATATTAGTGGTCCTCAGGATTTAAAAGTATAAATTTGGTGGGCCCTGGGATCCAAAAGGTTGTCGACCCCTGTAATAGACAAAATATTTACACAGATACCATAATAGTAAAAAAATAAAAATAGATGTAGGCAATAGATGTAGTCACTATCCAATTGCAGCATTACACAGACATCACCATTGCTTACTTATTTATAAAGGAATTTAGGGCATTTTATGAGCATATAAGTTACTTTTCTACCAAGTGTGACTATAAGAAAATCCAAAACTTTCCAGGTCCTCATTTTACAAAATAATAGAGTCCTATAATTAGTCAGTTCAACTCTCTGCTCAATGCATAAATCCAGATTAAAGTATTTCCAAGGAATGACAGTCTAACCTTTGCTTGAAGAAATCCACATCCAATGAAGTACAATCATGAACCATCCTCATACTAAGTGATGTGTTTTACCACTGAGTTTCTCCATTTAAGTTCCATTGAAAGCTTGCTTTGTAACTAAAAAGACACCCAATATATCACCTTGAATATACTGTTTTCATATTGTCTTGGATACTCTGAGTTTTAAAAATCTGCATTGCAAAAATTCCCTCCAAGCTCTAATTTAAAGAAAATGCAAGCACAAGACAATTTGACTTAGATGCATTTTGCTACACTCAAGTCAAATTGATATCTGCAAGCCACTCTGTCTCTTATCAAGATTCATTTCAAGCTTATCAGACTTATAAGCAGTCACTGAGGGAGCTAGTCCTGTTTTAAATTGTGCTGTTTAGAAATATGCAACTAATATCAATCTGAAAGAAGCAGCCCTTTCAATTTCCTTTTTCTTTGCCCCAAGTTTTCATGCTGTTTTTTTTTTCTCTTATGGCATGGTACTCACAAAATGGCAAAAAAAAAAATCACATAAAGAAGTATAACCCATAAACCTGGCCTAAAACAACATGGGTCGTTGGATTGCTTAAAATCAATCAGACAAGGATTATCTAGCTTGAAAAGGTTCCATAGAGAATGTGAAAAATCCTATCTTGCTCTGAAGAAAAAGCAAAACTTTTGGGCAAATTTCTTTCTGAGTTATGAAGAATGAATTTGTAGCTAGGAGGAAGTTTATTCCTTAAGATGTTAATGTAGGAATAGTGCACTACTCAACACAATTTCGCAGAAAAATACAGCTTTATGGCCTTTTAATTCTTCAGGCATCTCTTTATAGAACATAAGATAATAGTATGAGTGACATCTCCTCCATTCAATCAGAAGCAAATTTCATACAAAATCAGTGGTCATTTCTTAAGCAAAAATAAAACATGCTGAATTACTGCCAGTTTCATAAAATTGATGTAATAAGTACAATATTTGAGATGATAAATACAGATGCTTTGTAAATAATAACAAAATATGTCATGTTGAGCTCTTTAAAGCTGTTGTCTACTGAGAATCATTTTTAGAATCAAGATGAAAATGACCATCTTCAATTTTTCAAATATGTAACACCACAACTTTAATTATACACAGCCTAGAGGGTCATGCTGCCTAGAGAGATCATGGTTTCAACTACCCACACCTGGGGTGACTAGCTTGGAAAACCTGAATTACAAAAATGTGAGAAGTATCTACAGATGTCCAATGTTTTGAATAAGATTGATACTAGAAATACTAGCTTATGAAAGTTTGATTTCAGTAAAACAGTACACAATTTTTATGTTCAGCAGTATATTCAGAGAGAAGTCCTGGGCTTTATGAAACAACAGGGAATAATACAAAATAAACTAGTTGACAACAAAAGATTCTAAACTATCAAAAAACTGAAATTCAACCTTGAACTTAATTTCATTTTATGCTTCACTGATTTTAAATGGTACAATGAGTGCATACATGAAGAATGCCAAGCCATATCTTAAAAATACTTTTCTCTCCTAATTATAGCTTAAAGTATAACTCCGAAAAGACAATGTTGGCAGGGCAACTACTGAGAAGGTGTCTCTTCTAGTAGATGGTTTCATGTGAAAAATCTCACTACATGATAGAGTCAATTGGATAAAAAGCTATCTCTATCTATCTATCTATCTATCTATCTATCTATCTATCTATCTATCTATCTATCTATCATCTATCATTTATCATCTATTCTCTCTCTCTCTCTCTCTCTCTCTCTCTCTCTGCGTGTGTGTGTCTCCCCATCAGTCTATCTGTCTTCTATTTATATAAAACTATTGTGTTTATTTTTGTACTCTATAATTACTTTCAAGCCAGTTGAAGAGTCAATTTAAGGAGTAGAACAGTTACCCAAAATGGTAATCATCAAAAGTGGTAAATTGATAATAGAAGTAATCATTATTATAATACTACAAGCTTAGGAACCAAGATTCTAATCTTAATATACATATCTTGTTAAAATTCCACTGAATTTAATAACAGGTTAAGTTAGTTTGAATAAACTAAGTTTAAATGGTTGGTGCAACTTAAATATGAATTACTTTAGTAGGGAGCGATGGTGACATAATGTTTAGAATGCAGTATTACAAGATAACTCCGCTCATTGCCAAGAGTTTGATCTTGAGTGGCTCAAGGTTGTCTAAGCCTTTCACCCTTACGTTGTCAATAAAATAAAGATTCAGATTGTTGGAGGCAATATCCTGAGTCTGTAAACTGCTTAGAAAGTGCTGTAAAATGGTATATAAATCTAAGTGCTATTGCTACTTTAATTTGTTAGAATATAATGCATTTTATAGATGCCATACAAACACACACACTTTCCTTCCTTCCTTCCTTCCTTCCTTCCTTCCTTCCTTCCTTCCTTCCTTCCTTCCTTCCTTCCTCCTTCCTTCCTTCTCCCCTGCCTCTGCCTCTGTCTCTCTCTCCCTCTCACTCCCCCTCTTTCCCTCTCCCTCTCACTCACACCCATACACATACATACAATGTTTGCCTAGTCTTTCAAAGTACAGCATTCTAGCAGGGGAACAGGAAACCACTGGAGTAATTTGAAAGGTAGATTGTAGTGTCTGTAACCATAGACAGATGTTTGTATTATAGTCAAACACATCATTAAGGTTACAATTGTTATTTAATGTGACATAATAGTCTTTCTACTCTTCATGAAATCCACTCTAGTAATTACTTTTTGTAGTTCATTGGCTCTGTGATCTGAATGCTTATCAATGTGTTATATCCAAATAAATATTAAATGTCAGATTTCAAAACACTTCGACCTTCCTTCAAATCCAGTAATCTTTCACACTATCATGTTTATGTCCAGAGGAATTTCCTAACAGAAGTTGACTTGATAGCTCATTTTGGTATTTTGAACTGGTCCCAAAGATGTTCACAGTGCAAGTTATATCTGCTCAGAATTATCTTTCATAAGGGTTTAGTATTTTTAATGTTCTGAGTAAGATGTACCTCACATAAACCATCACTACAAAGGAAAGTGATAATATTATTATTTTTTTAATTTTGCAGTGGGAGAACTGTAGCTTTCTAAATGTTATTGGCTACAATTCCTTCATCATTCACTTGCATGTTGTTTTGATATTAGTTGGAATCAGAAATATCTGGAGGAGCCTGAAATATTCAGAATCTCTAAATACAGAGAGCATACAGAAGATGACAGTAGCGGACTGGGGTAACATAATTATAATAAATACACTTTGCAGATAAGAATGTCACATTTTGGGGTGCTTACTCTCCATATCCCCACCTCTTGATTATTACTCTTTGTGTAATAATCTAGCATATTCGGCAAGAGGCTGCAGCATGTGTATTTAATATAGAGGATGCCATTTATTATACGAGGAAATGTATATGTATAATTTGACTACCTGAAATGTATTTATTTATGGCAGTTACTTATTTAATTCCTTAATAAACATTTTCACTCCCAAGGGCTCTTTGTATTCCACCAAACATAACAGAACAAAAAATAACAAACCTGTCATGTCATTGTACTTTAGTAGCTTGTCATGTTTTCATGTTATACTCATTTTTAGAAAGAATTTGAAGCTTTACTTACCTGATTTGGAACACTTTGACTTTACAATCTCCATATCCAAGTTTCTTCCAAAGAATGCCACCTTTGATTATTTTTTTTAAGAATCTGTCAGTAAGTTTCTTTATAGCGTAGGCTATATTGTAGGTACATCTGTTCATCCATACTCTATAAATCCACAGAGTGTCTGCAGTTTTTACTTATAGTAACAATAGAAATCCATATTCTTGTGCAACAACAGTGTTATCAATCTAATGAATACATTTTTATCTGCTTTAAATGTCAGGCTCATTTTCAGAAGACATACCTCCTGGATAGATGTATTCCTATTGAATAAATGCAAGACTGAAATACCTTTACCCTGCTAGGTGCTTTTCTTCTTGATGCTCATTGCTTAAAGAGAAGTGTCAGCTGTATTTTACTTTATCGTATAAAAAGTTTCAGAATTTAATTAAGGGTCAAGTACCCAGAGTAGATAAATGCAACAATGAAAGCCTATTTCTGATCTCTCTGAAGTCTGCAATCATGAAAATTATTATCATTGAGTAAAACTGGTTTCGGGGATGGTAACTGGAAGATGGAATCGGTATTAGTCAGCCACAATTTACATAATAATGGGTTCCCAGTTTTCATCAGCACCTTTTGTTTGTACAGTGCTTGCTGCTCCAGCAAATTGTCAAAATGTCATTCCTCTCCAATCAGCCAGAAAATATCAACAGTAAACAAGGAGCAAGACAAAAATCCTCTGATTAAAAATATAGCAGAAGTGAAAACGCCTGGTTCTTCCAAATATTGTTATTCCTATATCGACACTAATACAGGTGGATGACTTCAGAAATGTGCTATTACTTTTAATAAAGAAGAACCCGTCGTTAGCAGTGTCACTCATACCATACCACAGAGATCATGCATTTTTTGTTTGTTTATTTGGTGTTATCCAAAGGATGGGCATCATTGAGAAGCAATCAATACAATGTGTGATGATGCAATAAAGAATAAAAACAATAAACTGGTACAAAAGTCAGCATAGTAACCCGGAAATACAGTTGTTGGATGGTCCATGAACAGCAGAAGAAAGACAGGTTCGGTATCTGCAATACCTTGTCATACTTCAATGGATGGATGCATCAATCATCTGTAGAACCTGCCATACACAGTATCAATCCACAAGCTTTCTTTATATCCTGTTGCATTTATCTGCAGTTTTAAAAAATGGTCTACTCACACAATGCACATTTCTAAACACATTTTTTATTATAAGACATATATTTGGATACATTTGGACAAGAACCAGCCTGCAGCATCACTATTGATAATGATAGATGATTATACTTATCTCAGAGACTTTGTTGAGTAGGGCAGGTCAGGTCTTGTTTCACAAATCAAAGATAGGATTCTTCAAGCATCATCTAGCACATGGGAAGGGCAAATAAATTGGAAAAGACTTTTTCCCAGCATCTCTTTTATATATCGCCTGTTATCCCAATTTAATTGTATTTGATAGCATTTTCTTTCTGTAGCATGGTTTTATGGTAGGCTTTATTGTTTCTTTTATTGTTTTCTAAGCTATGTTTATGTAAATTCTGCCTCAAGTCGATGAGGATGGTAAGGAGATTCTAAATTGTCTAAAGAATCCGAGCAACAAATATCCCTCCGTCCACTTTTCACAGCTGCAGCAGGTTTTATGATAATAATTCCTCCTGTAATGTTTCTGGCCAATATGCTTTTTTTATAGATTTTTATTATAATTTTATGAAATAGATTATCCCATCTAGTTCTTTCCA
Organism: Pseudonaja textilis; assembly: GCF_049901715.1. NCBI lineage: Eukaryota > Metazoa > Chordata > Lepidosauria > Squamata > Elapidae > Pseudonaja > Pseudonaja textilis. Next base: position 22,258,948 of record NC_141997.1, on the reverse strand, counting down.
AACAGCAAACTATTGCTAGTGTAATCTGCCCAGGCAGTTCATGGTTGAATGGGCATTTGAATATGAGTCTTCCATCAAAAAAAAAAAAAAAAAAGGAAAGGAAAGAGAAGAAAAGAAAAAAGGAGAAAGGAAAGAGGAAAAAAAAACCCACCTCCCTGTCATATAAAAAGCTGATGAATTTAAAAGAAAACCAAATATATCCTGACTCAGAATGAAGGGATGGTAGTCACACAGGAGTTATTAGGTTTATTAGGTTTACAGCTTTATTAGGTTCATACTTAGACTACAGTACCCATGATTTTCACAAAGCATGGAAGTATATAATGCCTGGGATAGTTTCACCTACAGTAAAAGCCCCCTTTTAGAAAGTTAGACAAGAGGCTTGTTGAAATTCTCCAACAAAGCAGTTTTGAGTCATCTTGCTTTGTTCATATACAGGTAATCCTTGACTTACAACAATTTGTTTAGCCACCATTTGAAGTTACAACAGCACTGAAAAAAGAGACTTATGGCCATTTTTTACACTTATGGACCATTCAGCATCTCCATGATCATGTGATCAAAATTCAGACATTTGACAACTGACTCATATTTCTGATGGCTGCAGTAACCCAGGCTGTTGATCACCTTTTGTAACCTTCTGACAAGTAAAATTAATGGGGAAACACACCCTGATTTATATATATTAACAACCATGTTACTGACTTAACAACTAGTGATTCGCTTAATAACTGTGGCACTTAACAACTGTCTTTCCTAGCAACAGAAATTTTTGTCCCAATTATACTTGTAAGTCAAGGACTACCTGCAATTAACTCTGAAACCACTTTTTGATGGTGAAGGATACACTACAATCAATTACTTACATTAACAGATTCTTTACTGGGAGTTGAGTAACATGCTAACTCTTTCTATTTTTAGCTTATAGGGTTATTGCCTATCACTAAATAGATACATTGAAAAATAGCCTATAATCCATGAAAGATCATACTACAATGAACTGATTACTTTTTAAGGTGCTACCAAGATCTTGGCTGTTTTCAACATGATGAACTCATATAGCTTGTCCTCTGAGGAGAATGAATACATTAGTTTCTCTGAGAGACATTTTTTAGTGCCAGCAAATGAAATAAGCACATATATTTTTCATAAAAATATGTAGGTTACATCGGAAATACAGCTAAAAAGGCAACTAGTTAGCAGCTGCCATTATAACCTTTATCTGCATCCATGGAAACTGGGCTAAAGATGGAGTTCCACTTTATTTTTCTCACACCCACCATGTTAAGCCTCTGAATCCCATTGCAATTTAATGGCTAAAATCAGAAGGCAGATCTGTGTTCATTGGACCAGTGCCGATATCCTCTTAGCTAATGAGCACTATAAACATTTTCGTGCCAGGAAACCAATGCAAGTGGAAATATTATGCCATCCAGCAAACACAGATACATACAAAATGGTCAATGAAGTCACTTCTTTGCGATCCTTTACCCAGACGATCATTTCCAGAAACATAACCCTACTGAGTTCCAGCTTATTTCCAGAAGATTTCTATATTCCAACTACTGATGCTTCCAAGTACAGGATAGTATTTATTTTCTGTATTATTTAAAGGCATTCAGCTATAAATAATTTATTTGTTTCTTCCTTACTTTACCACCTATAAAGTAATGAATATTAAGACAACAAATGGATATAGCAAGGGAAAAAAGGGTTTTTATTTGTTCTTTTTCTAATTTTAGTGTTACTCTTCATTAAAAGAAACCAGCCATATTGAGAAAAAATAATATAGAAGAGAGCAAAAAGTATATGTTAACTGGTAGATCAGTGTTTTTCATTTTTGTTTTCAAGCAACAAAATGGTAATGAGAAATCTTCATTTGATCAGATGCATTGATCTTTTGTTGATCTAAATTCCATTCAATATTCCATTCCAAGTGAGAACATCATGGCATGTAGTTCTCAGACTTCAGTGTAATGTAGAAGTCACTCAAAAATCATCAGGCAAGTTTACTTTGGGTTAGCATTTCACATTCAGAAGATCTTAGAATCACAGAATCAGGCTCTTGGAAGGATCCGCAGAAGCCCTTTAATTCAACACCCTGTTCATTGGAGATTCTGCTACAGTAATTTGGACAGAATCCATCTAGCTTCTATTTGAAGATCTCCAATAAAGGGAAAATCAGCATTTTAAGAAGCAGTCTATTCCACTTGTTGATAAGCTCTTAACATCAGGAAGTATCCTTGATAACTAACTCAAACTTCCTTTTTTGTGGTTTCTATCCACTGCTTAAGTGGATAGTAACTGCAAACAACCCCATCACCTTCTTTATATGAGAATCCCTTTTATTAATGACCCAGTTAAAAGGGTTGATGGGATGATAATCAAATCAGCAGATATCAAACCTAATATTTTAGAAAAGAAAGAGATGATTTAAAATTATGTAATTGGGCTTAAGCAGTTGTTTGGGCCAAAACAAACTGGGAGAAATGTAAAGTCTGGGAAGAAATTTTTTTTTTAAGGCTTAAAACTTTAAATATAGAAGACTTACTTGGCAGTAATACATATGAAAAGATTCAATGTGTTCTAATAGATCACAAAAACCTCTTGCTACTCCATTCAATATTCTAATTGGATGCAAAGCAATTGATGTGTCCTTTCTACATATGTTCACGATCCATTGACAGTTGTACTTCATTTTATCATTTGTCTAATTAGGATGTCATGAGAAACATTGAGGGTTTGGTGGTGAAAGTACACAACTACTGTATCTTTCATTGGCAGCCATCATTTTATTTCAGGTAGCAGTTTTAGTTAACGAAGTCTGCTATATATGAATTTACCAATTCAGCACTGCAAAACTGGAATTTTCAGTAGTATTATTGTGGGACAAAAGACAACCTATCTAGGAAGAAGGACACCAGAGTGTCATTTAGGTGTAGTGAAATGGCAGGTCAGCCCAAACAAACTGAAATATTTTCTACAATTCCTTGTTATTTCTCCTCTTAAATTTTAATCTGTATTATTTTATCAAGATAAACTAGCAAATTGCTTGATACATATTGTACACAAACACACAAATACACACATACCCTTCTCCAGGATATGCGCAGGAATGAGGTTTAAGGTCATCAACATATCTCCTTGAGCATTATATGTCATCTGATTTGTTTTAGGTAGGTTCCTGTCAATGAGGTAGAACTGTATATTAGTGCATTCATAAAGTATAATATATGAAATATTGCTGTCTCTCTCAGTCAAATTTCTTCTTCATCTTAAAATATTCTAGGATTCTATTTTTACTGAAATGTTAGACCAGCGAAGAGAGGGAAAAATGTTAATAACTTCCCCTGTCAAGAGCTATATATTTCTCTCATGGAATAATGCCAAATATCCTTTGTAATAAAAAGCTTGAACTGTTTTGCTAATAAAAGCTGCTTGTTCTGGTAACTGTAAAGGTCAGGCAGAAAATAATGTTGCAGATCCTTATCTCTTATAATAATGTCACTTTCTATCATTATTGTAACATTTTTGGGCAACAAATTGCAGAGAAAACAAAAGAAATGATGTCCTTACAACTAGGTCACTTGTCCATTAGAAAGCATTAGTTTGCAAAGCATTAGTTTAGTCAGTTCGAACCCCACAATGTCAGGAAGGACAGTAATACATACCCAATAACAATCTGGAAACCAAAGCATTAAACTCACAAGCTATATTAAATAATGAAACTAATTTTCTCTGGAATTTCTGAAAACCATTAGCTGATGACCGTTCTAAAATTGAAATAATCCGTATTCATGCTTTCAGCTTTATCAAAAGATGCTGTGTGGTATATTTGATTTGACAAAATGGCTGTTCCTAATTGGAACATTGTCTGAACTAACTTTCTGATACCAGATGTCCTATCAGAATAGCCCTATAGATGGGATTTATGCCTCTACGGGAAATATCTCAGCAGCTTATTTTGAGAATAAACTATTTGACCAAGTGATTCCAGATGTGCTGGGCCTACAATTCCTAAACATCCCAACCAGTCAACTGTGGGCAAGCAAAACAGAAAACTGTAGTTTCAACACTTACAAGGGTGGTTTTTTAAGAATATATTTTCTAGAATTTTTAAATTCCTATATTAAAATTGAAATATTTCTGAATATCACCTTCATACTTACTAGCATTTCATTCAGTTCCTTAAACCATTATAGGTGTGTGTGTGTGTGTGTGTGTGTATGTGTGCCTTCAACCAGCATTTACTCCTGATGACTGCCTGGACCAGTCCCTGCAATTTTCTTGTCAAGATTTTTAAAATTGGTTTTCTATTGCCTCCTTCCTAGGGCTGAGGGGTGTGACCAGTCTAAGGTTACCAAACTTACTTCGTGCCTCAGACAGGACAAGAATTCATGGTCACTCAGTTTTGAGCTTGGTGCCTTAACTACTAGATCAAATAAGCTCTCTTCTTCTAACAATTAATGATACAGCATGCTGTCCAAATTGTCAATGGGACCATTGCACCAGTAGAATTTCAGGGATTATTAGTAGCCAGTTCTACATCTGCTTCCTGATATCCTGTTGTACTGTCTCATTGTGGTGGTGGGTGGAGAACCTCAAGAGTATACACCAATAATACTTATTCCTGGCAGTATTACAAGGTGTGAAGGTCATCCAAACTGCTCAGATAAAGCAAGCAGCAGCAATATAGGAAGATGCCAGAGGCAGATTATCACTTTAGTGACAATGGCAAAAACATCTATTTATATTGTGTAGGAGAAGGCAATGGTAAACCACTCTTGTATTTTTAACAAGAAGACTATAGAGATAGAAATGTAAATGTACCCATTTCATGTAATTATAATCATATTCTAATTATATCTGTTATCTAACAGATGCTTGACAAATAAAATGAATAAAAAATAAAATATAATCTTCCTTGATATCACTCTGTAAGTCAACAAATACATGACAACTCTAATTAATTGTGGGAAACAGTAATCACAAAGTGTGATGCTTTTCCATATATGAAAAATAATTTAAAAAGAAAATAAAGAAGAATTTAGTGTACAGTTGCATATTTTTGGAGACAGGAAGGGGGGGAAAAAGAGATCAGTTAATATTCATATTAAAATTACCTTATGTCACAATTTCTTTAGAGTAATATACTAAAAACTCCACAAATTCTCAAACTTTGTGTGGGTAAATTGTGCTAAATTCATCTAGCAAAGTGAAAAACCAAAGAACTCAGAGAGTTTGTTAACTTTTAATTTTCCTCTAGGAATTTTTACATACAAAGAAGTTTTATCCAAATTTTATAGGAAGGACAAACTGAGACTAATTCTTTTTTTTTTAGGCACAACATCTGTGGAATTTGCAGAAATGCCCAAAGCATTCTTACCATAAGTATCATTTCCCAACAGGGTAAAAACCAAATACCATCTTACAAATGTCTATGCATTATATTTGATAATGTATAGCCACACATTTGAGCCAGATTTCTGGTTAACTCAGAAGACCAAATCCATTAATGTGAACAGTGGGTCTCACTTAAACATCCTCATGCACAACTATAGCATTTGAAAGTGTGACAATGGGTATTGAACAAAGGATTGGTGTTGTCAACTGAATTTTTTTTTTGCAAATACTGCAACATGCATATACAAATGGAGAACTCTAATTTGCTTTGCAGACTTAGACTTGACTGAGCTGGGAATAAGATATAATTCAAAGGATATCATTCCTGCACTGCAATGGGGTTTGAATATTCTTCCCTAAACAGCACTTGTTTAACTAGAGGGATCAAATCTGAGGAAGAATTTTGTGGCTTATTCTCTTTCAGTATCAGAATCATCTTTGCTGATTCAAGAAAAAAAAGGCTGTCACTCATAAGTTAACCCTTTACCTGTTTATGTCCAGTAGAAAGTATACATTCACATGTCATGAATTCTTGGTTGAGTTTTCCCATCATTACAGTATGCTGATCTATGACTCTGATAAAGATTTGCTTTCAATCTCATCAAATATGGTACGCAGCACTGGAGAAGACAGAAGGAAAGAGTAGAAGAGATTAAGGTGGATGGACTCAATTACAAACATGATAGGCGCATTCTTGGGAGACCTGAAGGGCCAGGTTGGGGACATATCATCTTGGAGAAGATTTGTCTATATTTTTACTAAGAACTGACACTTTTAACTTGAGTTAAATTTAGTGTTTTGACATTTATGAACCTGTCTTATTCTGAGACAGGCCATTGTTTCATATACTTTCTTCCTTGACTGAAAGACTAAAAACTCTTAATACCTGCATGAATATCCTGAAATGTGATGATCTTTATAATTTTTCAACCTAATACCATGTATCAAAATGGCTAAATCTGTATCATTTCATCAAAATGGCTAAATCTGTAAATTTAAAAGATTAATTAGGCAAACAAGAAAAGATATTGAGAAATGATAACATTTGATTTTTCTTTATTTTATTTCCCTTTCTGACTATATTTATTTTCTGGACTGTAAAAGCTGGGAATATTATATTATATTATATATAATAAAAACAAATCTATCTATCTAATAGAATTTATTATATTAAGCATATTTTACCTTTGTTTTTTGATAAGAGCTCTATGGCATCCAGAGAAATGATGTACAGAAAAATTATTCTCAGCATAATGCAAGTAACATTTAGTCATTTCCTAGTCATGGTTTGTAGTCAGTCAGTCATCTGTCCAAACCATCTGTTCAAAGCTACAATTTTTCATCCCCTTTAGTTTAGTTGAATTACACCAATAGAAAGTGAATGTACTACTCAAAGAAAATAAAAGTAGCAGGATGTATATGGTAATGAAATACTGACTCTCTGTGTTCCCAGAGAGTAAGGGTCTTTTTAAAGATCAGTATTATTTGAATATTTCTAAGCAATTTCCCACAAAATTTCAGAAAGAGAATATGACTGACTGACTGTATGTAATCTAAAATAATGATCTGTTTGGTCTAAACCAGAGAAAGTTAGATAAATAGATTGTTTTAATGAATATGCAAAAGAGAGAAAGGATACATCTGATCCATGGGCCTTTTTTGGATGTCAGCATTCAAACAGGAAACATTCATACAATTTCCTCTTTGACAAAAGGAAGCACCCAATCAGAAGCTTTGTATGAGAAAAGCAAAGAGCTATTCCAAGTGTGAGTTAAGACCATGCCAACTGGATATTTTGAATTTCTATATTTTGAAGATACTCCTAAATTAAATTCCTTCCCAGATTATTTTTGGCACAGAAAAATGTCTTGAGAAGACTTTGTGGAGCTAACACATATCCACATGTGTGGATACTTGTGAGAGAGACTATGGACATTTATCACTAATGAAATAAGTAAATGTTCAAATTATACACAGACACACATTTATACACAGCGGTAGCAACACCAAATGCAAAGTAAATGAAGATACAATGGATACGTGTCCAAGCAACTTCAGCCATAATTATTCTTGGAGTTCTTTCAATTTCAAACCAAACTTTTAAAATGTATTTGTTTATTCAATTTATATCTTATCTTTCCATTCAGGTGAATATACAAGGCATTTTTTTTAAAAAAAAGGTAACCAAAATTTAAAAATATAGGTTAAAATGAACAGTTTAACAAAATGTATAATCTGCTAAAAGCTTTTTAAAATACTGGGGGCATATAGATACTTGAGGGTGGGATGCATGCAGGTTCACTAACCATTTTAACTTATGAGTTCTTTGTGTAAGCAGTTGAACAGCTACATAAACGGGTTCAGTAAAATCCCCAAATTTGGTAAAGTGCCAAAATTCTTCAGATTCTTCTGGTCTCAGGATATAGACAGCATGGAAGAGAAGAAAGATGGGGAAGAAAGTTAATGTTTGTAAATTAGCCCCTCCATTCATATGTTCTGAGAACATATCTATGAACAAAAACCAACCGTTCTTGGAAATGATTCTCTTTACACACACCCCTCAATTTACAGAAGAACAATGCTAAATTAGTAAATTAATTTTATAGTTCTATAGTATTAATACTATTAATATTACGATTAATAAATTACTACTAATACTAATATTAAAGTAAACTATCTTCTTAGGTTACAGTGAGGCAATGAGGAAAGAGGCTAGCTGCAATAAGACTAGGCTAATTTACAGGGGCCACTTTCTTCTATATTCCACATTTTTAAAAGTCCTAAATTATTTCTGTTTAGCCAGAATGCCTATCAGGAAGCAAACTGAATGACATTTTCAGAATCCCGCACCAACCGAGAAAGTTACAAGAGAAACAATATTAACAAATACCCACAGGCAGAACTTGTATCCAAGAATTCCAATTCAGAAGAGTTGAATTCCAATTCAGAAGAGTTTCTTCACCTGCTCCAATGCTGAAGGGTTTTTTTTTTTTCATTCCTTTTTAGAAAAAAAAGTGTCAATATTGTGATGTTATTAAGAAAAAGTATCAAACAAAATGTGTACACATCATTGTAAGAGGACAGCTGGATGACTCATGCTTAGTCTTAGAATATTAAATGTTTTTTAATGTATTAAAATTGGGTTCACGTTTTTGGCAGAAATTTTTCACAAGTTCTTCTTTTGAGAATGTAAGGAAAGGACTAGCTTTTAGCAGCGAAATATTGCTTCCGTTTCTAATAAAGACCTTATTTGCTCAGATCATTAACCAATGGATAATAGCAAATCTTTACCTAGGACTTGGCATCCCTAATATTTGTGCTCCTAAAGGTTCTTCACCTTCTTTGAATGAAACATATGAAATATTATCTATACTGATTTTTTTAAAAGTAGCCCTATTGATACCACATTTTAAAAAATGTTGTCTATAACCCCTCTCAAATATGAAGAGAACCAATTTCACAGATACGTCTTTACATTTCATCAAGTTCAACTCCATATTGATGCAGATCTGCAACAAAAATTTGGACAGTTGGTTCTTCAGCTCTGAAGACTTCCAATGAACTTCATGATGCAGTAGTCTACTGCATGCAAAAATGTAACACAATCCCAAGCTTTTCTTTAGATGAGAAATGCCCAATATTTGCCTATGGGTTTTTAAAGGATTTATAGCTAAAATGTAATTTTTAACAAAATAGGAGAAAATATAGATGATTGCATTAAAGTAAATCATCTATACATTAAATCAAAATGAGCCTTTGACTTTTTCTTTCCAACACTTTTCATCTTGGTTTTGCCTACTGTTTAAGTTTTGCTTTTAGTCTTGTCTCTTAGAATATAACTGTAGTACTCAGCTTCACAACCTACATGCCTCTGCTTAGCTCATGCAAATATTAATATGTGTTCTATCTCTTCCCAATTACATATAATTCTTTAATTCTGTAATTTCCATACTGGGCTGGTAATATCTGGGAGCTGAAGTCCACATACCTTCCAATGGCCAAGGTGGAAAAACACTGCTGTAAAGGTATTTCAGCAAATTTCTTAAGCACAACTAAGAGAATTGTGATTTTCTTATATATCTTATACCAAAATATCACGGAGTGTATTTTTTAAAATACAGAATGTATGTGGTTGCCCATTCATTTTCAGTGACTTCAGATGGTTTACAAAAAATAAAAACCCAACATACAATATCACATCCATCCCCTGCCACCTCCCTTGTGACAACAAGTTATCAAACAAGCCACTTGAAGGGCTCCATCTCTGGGTTCCTCAGAGCCATTGTCAAAACCAGGTGTTCAGAGTCTTGTGAAAGAGGACTAAAGTGAGGGCCAGTCTAATCTCTGTAGGGATGGTGTTCCAAAGGGAGGGACCCACCACAGAGAGCCACCATCTTTCTTTTGGTTCCCACCAGATATATCTCCTTAAGAGAGAGGGCCTGCCACATTCCCTGCCTCCCTGCTCTGATGACTTGGGTAGATGTAACCAGGAAGAGATGGTCTTTCAGACTTTAGAAAACATATTCCAAGCTGAATTCAAATTGTTGTGGAAAAACTTACCTTTGTAGAAAAAAAGAGGCATGGAGCATGGTTTGGCTTGCAACTAGAAAATAACAAGGATGCTGTATTGACAAGGAAAAATGACAAATTTGCTTTAGCTTGTGTTAATGTGCCTATCACATTTCCCCCTCTATTTGGTGCTGGTTAGACTTCATTTGGTGTGCAGCATTTAGTTTAGAGCAACATGCTCATCTTCAGATATAGACAAATTAGGGGCAATTAAAAGAACATCATCAGAAGTCATAAAAGATATTGAAAATAAGACCCACGAGGAAAGATTAAGAGAAGTGGACATGCTCAATATAGAAGAAAGAAGGCAGAGGTGGGACATTAGAACTTTCCAGAACTGCATAAAGGGCCATCACAAAGGCAGTGGGGAATTATTATTCTTATTAGCCCAAAGAGACAAAACACAAAGTAAAATAATTGGCAGAGACTACAACATAGATACTATATTTCTATAAATATTAGAGAAAGCTTTATTATATCCTTGAGCAATTAAAGTATGGAGGGAAAGTGGAATGTTTAGAGATAGAGATAATGATAACCTATTAGAATTTAAGGATAATTAACTCAATCCTTGTATAATACATGGGAGGTCAGAGAAGAGAGACCAAAACAAATGAGTTTCTGCTGATCCCTTGTCTTTGTGTTATGGGTGATTCTCTAAATGGAAACAGGTGATGGACAGATTTATTCCATGCTTCTGAGCATCTCCAGAAGAATAAGTGCTCTCCAGTCTTTTAAAAAGAAACTACATTGAGGCCTTTTCTTATTAAAACCTGATAAAATAAAGCACATCATTCTAGTATTCAAATGTTTTAATCTACAAGGATTTGAATTTAAATCAAGTTGGGCTGTAGAACCATTATCAGGAAGAAAACTGCACTTAGCTCAAAGCAGCTTCCTTTTGTCACTGTCTTTAAAATCATTTGTAGAGTGCTGCCCTAATCACCTGAAATAAGGCAATACCACAGTAAATAATCACATGTAGGGGTGGGATTCTGCTGGTTCGGACCGATTTGGGCAAACCCACAGCTCCGAAGATCAGCTGGGAGTGAATTGGTTTGCTCTGACAATCATGTGGGCCCCTGTGCTGTATTGACCTTTATTGCCGCTCCTCAGCTGTGTTACTCCCCTGAAGTAACATAAATCTATCTCAGCATCTACTTCTGTCCTACTACTGCAGCACCATTGAGAGTGTCCTGACATACTGCTTTCTTGCATGGTATGGGAGCAGCTCTGTAGCGGACAAAAAAGCTTTACAGAGAATCATTAAAACTGCCCAGAATATCATTGGGCTTCAGCTACCAGCCCTGATTGACATTTTCGCATCTTGCTATTTGAGGAAGTTGCACAACATTCTCAGAGACTCTTCCCATCCTGCTTACAATCTTTGTGAACTGTTGCCTTCTGGCAGAAGATATAGAACAATTAAAACTTGGACCACATGTTTTCTGAACAGTTTTTATCCCAGAGCTATAATCGCACTTAATTTAAGGACAACCTTCAGTGAGCTGTTGGACTTAATTAGTCTGTTGTGTGGATGCTTGTGTGTTTGAATTTAAGGGGTGGAGAATTTTGGTGGATGGGGGTATGTTTGTCATGTGTGTGTGCATAATGGATCTAGTCTCTGGGTGTTATGTGAATTTCATTGTATGTGTATACTGTATATATACGTACAATGACAATAAGGTATTATTATTATTATTATTATTATTATTATTATTATTATTATTATTATTATTTAATCTTTAGTGAGATTCACAGGCTTTGAGGCTGGTTGGTAGCTCAACAGCTCAAGTCCTAACCAAGGACCTAAGAACTGTTCAGGTAGCATCGGAGGATATAAACTGTTCCAAGTAGGGTGTTTTTTTGTAGAATCAGGGTATTCAAGTCTGATAAATTCAGATTATTATTATTATTGTTGTTGTTGTTGTTGTTAAGGATTTTTACATTACTCTTCATGCGTGGTTCATTCAGGTGCAAGTGTGTGCAAAGAATGAGATCACTGAACTGGTTGTTATACCGGCAGCATCTCACCCCTGGTCACACGCTCTTTTAAAATCTAGAAATTCTCTGAATACTCTTTACAATTGCTCAGCTATGGCTGGGTTACTCTTGGTGAGGCAATGGAACCTTGATGCCTCATCTGATTTGTAAAATTAAAGCTCTTTGGGGAATGGTAACTGAGATTGGCAGTACAGCTGGGGACAAAGGAGCTATTTAACATCTATCCATGTATCCTCAGCAAACCACCATTTCCATCGTAGTATTTTATCCTATACAGAGTTCCCTAAGTAGGCTGTCCTCCAATTGGATGGACTTCAAATCCCAGAATTCCCTAGCTCAGTACGATTACCACTGAAAATTTGAGCTCTGTGAATCTGAGGAAGGCCTTGGTTGTGGTGGAATTGAAAACTCACAAAGATAAGCATTTGGAACAGATCAACGGTGGGTGACATCATTCCTCGCCCTTCCTCTGTACTTCCCCTTTATTTCCCTGTAAACACTCTATTTCTTTTTTGACATAAAAAGAAGGTGTCTGGCCATTGTTGCAGATGTTAAATTGTAGTTTGCTTTTCAGTCTGTGATCCTAAGCACGTATCAAGATGTATATTGCTCTGCTTCCAAATAAGCTGTCAGTACCAATTGCAACATATGGTATATATATTTACAGCCCTATAAAATGAGCTGACATCTGTAGGATATATAATCATTATTATCTAGTATTCATTCATCTTACATACAGTGTTCTAAGTGGAATCCAATTAAGATCTTCCACTAATGGAGCTACTTTTCTTAGCAGAACAGAAAGGGAACATTTTCACAGAGGACCTTTCTTCCTCCAAGCACCAAAAATATGCTCCAGAAGTTTGGGATACCTTCAGCAGGTGGCAAAGAGGGAGAAATGAAAACCTTATCATCTATTCCTGTGTTATTTATCCAAGTAGAGTATTTTTTTCATAAATACAGATACAACTTTAACTGTATCCAGCCAAGTTCTAAACAAGAAGCTCGGACTACAGGTAGTCCTCAACTTATGATCACAATTGAGCCCAAAATTTATGTTGCTAAGTGAAGCATTTGTTAAGTGGGTTTGTCTCATCTTACTTCTTGCCACAGTTGTTATGTGAATCACTGTAGTTGTTAAATTAATCAAACTGTTGCTAAGTGAACCCGGCTTCCCCATTGACTTTGCTCATCAGAAGGCCTCAAAAAGGGGATCACATGACCCCAGGATATTGCAACCATCATAAATATGAGTTGATTGTCAAATGAATTTTGTTCCCATGACCATGGGGATGCTACAATAGTTATAAGTCTGAAAACTTTTTTCAATGTCATTGTAACTTTGAATAGTCACTAAATGAACTTGTCAACATCCAGCGCAAGAATCCAAATATAATTCCAGGTTCATTCCATTTCCAAAAAGCTTACTGTTTATATTGAATATACTGCTTGGTAATGTCGAAGCAAAACTAACTCTGAGATTCCCAGCCACCAGTTCATAGAATCAAACAATACTTTCCCCAGCCAAACACCAACCTCTCATGTAGTCCATGTAAAAAAGTTCACTTTGTTACAGGAACCGTCTGCTTCAACTCCATACCTGCTATGATGTCCTTGAAAAGGTTTCAGGCTCTCACAGTTTTCAGTGGAACCGTTGAGGTTTTGTTTCTCCATCTAACCCAGGGGTGTCAAACTGACGGCCTGTGGACCGGATGCATCATGCTCAGGCCACACCTACCCCAGCTCCATACAGGCAAAAAAATGTCATGATACATCACAATACATCAAATGACGTGATTGAGTTTGATACACGTGATCTAACCCATTGTAAAGCAACAGCTTCCCCCTCCTTACTCTAATGGCAAGTTGAAATGAAGCTGCCAAAGTTTCATAATTGATTTGCCAACCCCTGAAAGAAGAAGGGATTTGGAAATGTATAAAAACAAATATGTTATGTCCTTAAGACTGACCGAAGTTCCCAACCAGGTCCGTTCCTATTGCGGGGGCGTTTGCAGCTCCCATTGGCTGGCTCCCTTCGACAGCCGGCTATAAAAGCCGGCTGCAAGGTTGAGCCAGCTGCTGTTCACTGAGCATGTCTGCTTGTTAGCCAGCAGACGCGACAGCCCTTTATTCCGTTGAATAAAGCCATTCCTTGTTAATGCTCTGGTCTAGCCTCTCATTTCTCGATCTATAACACTGGCGACGAGGATGGGATAGGCTATCCAGAAGCATTCAATTGAGCTGAAGTCACGATCAGCAACTGAGCCGCAGCCGCGAAGCAGAGTGCTCGGTCAGTTCGCTAGTTAGCCAAGTGAAAGAGAAGCATCTGTAGCCGCTCACACAGGAAGCTACAGAGAGAGTGAAGTCAGGCGCTGAAGCTACAGCCGCCCTGCTCAGAAAAGAGCGCGAAAATTCAAACTGCTGTCGTTTGAATTCGAAAACTTAAGCAAAGCTCGGCGCTGTGTCCACAGCCGCCAATGCGCCCAGAGAGCGCGAAATTTGAATCTCTGTCAGTGCATCCGCCAACGCTCTCTGGGAGTGCGAGATTCAAAAAAAACTGCTGATAGTCACGGCGTTACAGCAATACCCTCTAACGCTCACAAGCACAGAGTTGAAGTCATTGAGCCAGGTGAGTCGCTGCAGCCACAGCCGCCTGCGCTCACGTTAGTGCTTATTGGGCCACGTATACCCAGAGAGAGAGAGCAGCCTACCAAGACTGAGGCGCCATTATGAACACTAACCCAGCATTCCCGCCGTTTAAGCCGGATGAAGAGAAGTGGGACTCTTACAGAAACCGCTTCAATCACTATATTGATGCCATCGGTCTGGCCGATGCAGCGGAACACCGGATAAAGTCATATTTCCTCAGCTACTGCGGGGCCGCAGTCTTCGATACCGCAACAGCCCTTTTTGCTCCACGAGAAATCAAGAACGTTCCATGGCCAGAGCTGCTGGAAACACTTTCTAATCATTACTTCCCTAAACCATCTCGGATCGCGAGGCGTTTTGCTTTTCGAATGAGGAGACAAGCCGAGGGGGAGTCCATCAACCAATACATGGCCGCCCTGAGGACAGCAGCGCTCCACTGTAAGTTCAAAAATTACCTAGATGACATGTTGCTTGACCAACTCGTCTGCGGGGTCAAGGATCTAAGGCTCCAGAGGCGTTTGCTGGCCAGAAAAGACCTCAACCTCTCCCAAGCCGTTGAGGAAGCCTTAGCAGCAGAGCTAGCATCCCAGTCAGCCGCTGAGATCCAGGGCACGATACCCAAAACCGGTGCCACCACTGTTCACTCCGAGGAGGTGGTGAGCGAGGACGAACCTACCGAACACTCGGAAGTTCATCGTCTCAAGCCATCGAGGCAGCCACAGGTGGGGGCCAGGCAGGATAACAGCAACACTCCAAAACACATTCTGTTGTGCCTATCCTGCGGAGGTTCCCACTCACGGACAACTTGCAGGTTCCGGAACGCTTCCTGCAACAACTGCCACAAAAAAGGCCATATCGCCAGGGCCTGCCAAGCAACACACAGCGCTCCACAAAGGTCATCTTTTTATTCTCCTTCTAGGCCCCAAAGGCAAGTAGAAAGCTGTTACACTTGCTATCACGCTAACCACACTTTTCATACCACTAATAAGATCACACTTTCTATCCATTTAGAAGGTAAACCGTGCCGCATGGAAGTGGACACGGGGTCAGCGCTCTCAATCATCTCGTGGGGCACGCTCAAGAAAATCCAACCCAGCCTATCGAAGAAACAACTTCAAAAGTGCCATCTCACCTTGAGGGATTACCAAGGAGGGATTACCATCCCAGTACTCGGCAAAGGCAAGTTCCTCGTTAAATTCAAAACCTTCAAAGGCCATTTGCCTTTAGTGGTTGTTGACAGTACCCTCCCTAGTCTTTTGGGGTTGGATTGGTTCCCCTATCTCGGCCTTAGTATAATGGGTATCCATGCTGTCTCAGCTTCTGATATCGACTCCCTATTTTCTGACTACTCTGATGTATTTAGCAGTGAATTAGGCTGTTACAATGGCACACCCATTTCTTTCTTGGTAGACCCCCAAGCAGTTCCCGTCCGTTTAAAGCCTCGTAGAGTCCCTTTTGCTATACGCCCTAAGCTAGACGCGGAACTAGACAAATTACTCAAGCAAGGGGTAATTGAGCCCACGGATTTTGCCAAATGGGAGACCCCTATTGTCACGCCTCTCAAAAAAGATGGCAGTCTGAGAATTTGCTCAGACTATAAGACCACAATTAACCGCTACCTACAGGTTAGCGCTTACCCAGTCCCGGTCATTCAACACCTTCTACACACATTCGAGCCTGGCACCATTTTCGCCAAATTGGACATGTCACAAGCATATCAGCAGTTCCCTGTTGACAGCCAAACAGCCGATCTACAAACTATCGTGACTCACAGGGGGGCATTCAGGTGCAAGCGTCTCCAATTTGGCGTTAGTGTCGCCCCAGGCATTTTCCAGTCACTAATGGAACGAATTCTTCAGGGCCTCCCTGGCGTGGTTCCTTATTTTGATGACATATTGGTCTCAGCCAGGGACAGACCCCAACTATTCCAAAGAGTCAGAGCGGTATTAGACAGGTTCAGACAGCATGGCCTCAAACTAAAAAGGGAGAAGTGTGCCATCGCCACTAAGCAGGTGGACTTTCTGGGGTATAGAATTGACGCCTCTGGCATCCACCCACTGGAATCGAAGGTCAAAGCTATTCACGAGGCTCCCACTCCGTCTACAAAATCAGACCTACAAGCCTTCTTGGGTTTATTAAATTTCTACGCGTCATTCCTACCCCACAAAGCCACAGTAGCTGAACCTTTGCACAGACTCCTAGACAATAAGGCACCATGGCACTGGGGACCGAAAGAAGATTATGCTTTTAAAGCTGTCAAATCTCTACTTACCTCAGACGCAGTCTTAATACAATTTGACCAACGCCTTCCTTTAGTCTTGGCTGCAGATGCATCCCCCTTTGGGATAGGAGCTGTTTTAAGCCACAGATTGCCCAACGGCTCCGAGGCACCAATCGCTTTCTTTTCCAGAACCTTTTCATCTACCGAGCGTAATTACAGTCAAATCGATAAAGAGGCCCTAGCCACAGTTGCTGCGGTAAAAAAATTTCACGAATTCCTTTTTGGTCACAATTTCGAACTAGTCACAGATCATAAACCACTTCTGGGACTTTTATCCGGGGACAAACAAACCCCTCAAGTTTTGTCACCCAGGATGACGAGATGGACCTTGTTCCTGGCGGCATACTCCTACAAACTCGTCCACCGCCCGGGAAAAAATCTGAGCCATGCCGATGCCCTCAGCTGCTGCCCTCTGCCTGCACCCGTTGAGGACCCCGCACCGGTCCATGCCATCTTTGACGTTACCGAACCCAATCTACCTGTTACCGCTAGCGACATTGCCTCCCACTCCAAGAAGGATAGAACAATCGCCCAGGTCCTGGACTGGGTAAGGAGGGGGTGGCCGGTCACTAACTTTACAACCGAATTCACTCCCTTTAAGACTCGCCAACAGGAGCTTTCTAGTTTACAGGGTTGCCTGCTGTGGGGGACCAGAGTCGTCATTCCAACCACACTGCGAACGGCCGTCCTAAGAGCACTGCACGAGGGCCACCCGGGCATCGTCCGGATGAAAGCGTTGGCTCGTAGCTACGTCTGGTGGCCCGGCATGGACGACGAGATCGTCAAGTGGGTAAGCTCTTGTCGCCCCTGTCAGGAATCCAGACCATCACTGCCAATCACCACACCCACTAAGTGGGAAAGCGCCAACGCACCTTGGTCACGGCTACATATTGACTTGGCCGGACCAACGCACGGCAAGACTTTCTTGGTGGTCGTGGATTCGTATTCAAAATGGATTGATGTGGCCCTCCTGCCCACGACCACCACCCAAGCGGTTGCCAAAGCCCTGACCCGTCTGTTCGTGACACACGGCTTACCAGATACCCTGGTGTCAGACAATGGCCCACAATTTGCATCGGCAGAGTTCAGCAGGTTCGTCACCAACCTGGGTATCAGGCACATCCTCACGGCCCCCTTTCACCCTGCCAGCAACGGGTTAGCGGAGAGAGCCGTTAGGTCGGCAAAAGAGGCGTTGGCCAGGTTCAACCAGGAAGACTGGCATTCGAGACTCTCCCGTTTCCTTCTAAGCCAACACACGACTCCCTGTACGGTCACAAACAAATCACCAGCAGAACTCCTAATGGGGAGACGCCTCAGAACTGTGTTAGATAGGCTACACCCCCACTACTGCCCTGATACCCCTCTAAATTCTGACAGTTTGGTCAGGGATTTTGTGTTGCAGGACCTAGTGTTCACTAGGAACTACGCCGGAGATCCACTGTGGGTACCAGGGAAGATCATCGCCGTCACAGGTCCGAGATCTTATCGGGTCCAACTGGAAGATGGACGCGTTTGGCGCACACACCTGGACCAGATAAGGTGGCGACGGAGCATCCACACCAACGCAGATTCAAGGACTCCGGTGAGTCTCCAATCACCTCTCCAGAGTCCAGTCGGCGATCATCAGAGAAACCTGTCACCACCACCCGAACTGAGGGAGCAAGCAACAGACCAAGCCTGCACACCTGACCTTCCTTCTTCGCCGACCAACGAGGCCTCCGGGTTGGGGGACAGAGACTTTGAGGCGATCCAACCCGGTAGCAGCGACCTTGCGCTGGAACCCGTCCGGTTTCCAGAACCTGACTGCACTACAACTCCAGCCAGTCCAGGTTCCCCGAACTCTGTGCCACACAGTGACTCACCGGGACCACGGCGATCTGGGCGCCAGCACAGACCGCCAGCATATCTAAAAGACTATACATGTTCGCATCTGGGGGGAAGGGGTGTTATGTCCTTAAGACTGACCGAAGTTCCCAACCAGGTCCGTTCCTATTGCGGGGGCGTTTGCAGCTCCCATTGGCTGGCTCCCTTCGACAGCCGGCTATAAAAGCCGGCTGCAAGGTTGAGCCAGCTGCTGTTCGCTGAGCATGTCTGCTTGTTAGCCAGCAGACGCGACAGCCCTTTATTCCGTTGAATAAAGCCATTCCTTGTTAATGCTCTGGTCTAGCCTCTCATTTCTCGATCTATAACAAAATATATATAAATATAAATATTGTTGTAAATCAAGGACTATCGGTATGATGGCTGAAATCACTGGTAGATTAATCTTTGATTCTCAAAATTGATTACATGTCTGAAACAAAATATTTTGGTTTTTCCTCCCCAAAACCAAACTAATGACACTCAAAGCCTTAACAGATGACTTGAGGGTGCCCCCAAATATTAAGATTCCAAGCCTTGTGAGTATCCTACTTATTGAAGGGGTACCCTCCTTATGGAATGTGTACCCCCCTCCCCAAAGTACAGGATGATGCCAATATTCAATATAAGTTTCTTCAGGGGAAAAAAAAGTGTCAAATTCAGCCAGATTTTAAAGATATCATCCCAGACTCTATAGATTGTCACTTTGTTTTACCATTTTACAGGTAGGCCTCTAATTATGACCATAATGGAGGTCAGAATTTTATTGCCAAAAATGTGGTTATTAAGCAAGATATATCCAATTTTACAACTCCCCCCCCCCCACAATTAAGCGAATCATTGCAGTTGTTAAATGAAAGAGGCAGTCATTAAGCGGATCAGGCTTCCTTCATGACTTTGCTTACTGGAAGCCAGGTGGGAGCATCACAAATGACAATCACATGATCCAGGGATGCTGCAACCATTGTAAATGCATACCGGTTGCCAAGCTTCCCAATTTTGATCACATAACTACGAGGATGCTGTGACAGTCGTAAGTGCGAGGACAGGTCATAAATCATTTCTTTTCAGTGTCATTGTAACTTCAGAAAGCTAAATGAATGGTTGTATGTTAAGGGCTACCTGAATTTTGTTGTGTTACTAGTGTTAGCTTGTTTTGAGTTCTGCTGAGATAAGGTGTATTATAAGTGCTATATCCATAAAGTCACCAGGAATGAAGTTTAATTCAAATATGATTATGGCTTTATTCATAACAACTGAAATGATGTATATGTTGTTTGCAGAAATATACATTTCTGCCAGTATATAAATATAGATTTCTATATAGTGAAAAAAACTGCATTGGAGAACATACAGTCCTATTCTTCAATTGCCTCTTTAAACATTCCTAGACTAAATTGTTTAAATTTAGCATGCTGCTTTGTGGAACCATACTTATGTTATGCTCATGGCTGATTCTCTAAATTCAAAGAGTTCAAGGAAATGATTTAGTAGCATGACAGAACCTGAATGGCCAGCATTCCATATGTCCATAGCATGATGGTTTCAGAAGTGAATGGGACATTATTTTCTTTTGAAAAAAAAAGTGTTGGAAACCTGTTACGCTCTCAGATAGGTATCTTGGCTTATGAATGCTGAGCTATGTGTCTTTACTCAGAAGAAGGGCATATTGAGTTCAACTGAATTTAGTCCCAGGAAGCAGGATATAATTTCATTTTGAGAATTAATACACAGCACAGTTGAGCACATCTAGAGCTTCTCCAAAATGGGTATTTGTCAAACTATGTAGTGAAATAGAGAGTCTCTCTGTGTTATACTACATCTTTCCTGTCCCTGCTTTGCTCCCTCACCAGGCATTCATAAAAAAAGATCTCTGTTTTAAAGTTAGAAGCAGCGGTGGGATTCTACCGGTTCGGACTGCTTCTATAGAATTGGTTGTTTTGATTCTGCGCACTTTGAAGAACTGACAAATCGTGCCCCTGGCTGGCTCCGACCCTCTCTGCTCACCCCTCCCGCCCAGTCAGTCCTTATTGCACATGAACAACATTGTGTGCATGGCCGCCATCGCTGACTGTGTTCTTTCCCGCCCAGTCATTCCTTAAGGTATTTCTTTTTCCCCCCTCCCGACGATCAGCTATTCCTATGATCACTTGTGCCAGGATTCCCTTTGCTTACTTATTGCTTTGCCCAGGAGGCTTTCCTGAGGCCCAGGAACGCAAAAAATGGAGGGGGGGGGGGGTGCAGCACTTCCCTGCCCCTCCTCCATTTTTTGCCTTCCTGGGCCCCAAGAAAGCTTCCTGGGAGCAAAAATGCCCCCCAAGAGGCCCCAAAACAGAGCAGGGGGTGCTGCATTTCCTCCCATGCTCAGTTTTTTTTCCTTTCTGAGTCCCAGGGAAGCTTTCTGGGAGCAAAAACAGCCCCCAGGAGGTTTCCCTGAGGCCCAGAAAGCCTCCAAAACAAGGGGGGGGGGGTTTGCTGCAAAAAAATCCATGCCCACCCAGTCACATGGCCATGCCCACCTAGCCACACCCCACAGAACTGGTGGCTACAAAATTTGGTTAGAGGGTGAATTTTCATCCCATAATAAATATCTTGAATAGGACTGAGAGCATGAAACTTGGTCCAAATCCAGAATTCCTTTCATCCTTTTTAAAGCAGACAATAAATGACAATTAATGGACATATGTATTTTCTGTACTTTGTACATAACTTTGCATTTAAAAAAAATACAGCTAATTTGATATGTAGCTTTTCCAAGCTCATCCTTTTTTGGATGCACCTTCTCTGAGTATGGATAGTCCTTAATTTACAACAGTTCATTTAGTGACCGGTCAAAGTTACAACGGCACTGAAAAAAGTGACTTATGACCATTTTTCACAGTTATGACCTTTGCAGAATCCCCATGATCATGCGGTTTACATTTGCATGCTGGACAATTAAGTCACATTTATGACAGTTGAAATGTTCCAGAGTCATTTAATTCCCTTTTGCAACCTTCTGACAAACAAAGTCAACGGGGAAACCAGATTCACTTAACAATCTTGTTATTAAATTAAGAACTTCAGTGATTCACTTAAAAACTGGTGGCAACAGAAGTCATAAAATGTGGTAAAGAACACTTAACAACTGTCTCGCTTAGCAACAGAAATTTAGGGCTCAATTGTGATCATAAGTTGAGGACTACCTATATAACTAATTTGAGATATAGCCTTGATGCCATATGCACATGAATAATGGAGAAAATGCAAACACAGCCTGCCCATACAATGAAGCAAATGGCAACTATGGAGAATCACTATCACCAAGTGACACAAATGTGACTGTGTTTAGGGAGCAGACTTTCATCGTTTTTTCCCTAATTGAACACTACGTTTACTGGAACCGAGTACAATATTCGCACAGATACTCCCCTTCACAGGGAAGCAGTTCCCAAGCAGTTAGAGCATTTGAAAGAGAACCAGCTTGCCCCCAGAAAATGTCGCAAGAATAAAATTTGAATAATACTGCATTGTACACTGCACTGAGTTCCTGGGAATATACACATGTGATAGATATGTGGCAAGCAAATCATTATCCTACCTTGGAGTGGGAGTGGAATCAAAACAGGAGGTAATTCTTCTGAGTCGAGACTGATTATTAGTGCTTTATTTTATTTTGCTTTCTAGAAATGAGGTTACCAGCTTGAGACGCCTGCCTGCTGCCTTCCTATAGCAAAGATGAGCTTCCGTTTAATTTGGAAATTGTCTGAGGATTGGTCCCCGTGTTTGGTTAATAGCTATGCTATTCTGAAAATGAGAAGAGGAAACGACGAAGGTTTAAAAATGGACTGCAAAACAAAACAAACAGCAGAAAGCTTCCCAGGCATTTTAAAATGTGGTTTTTAATATGTATGTGAAGCAGCTGGACTGACACAATGGATGCTAACGGCTCCTTCAGGTTCCTTTCATACAATATTATTCCCATTTTCAGCAACAGGACCACAAAGATTTTAAGAGCGGGGAGGGAAGGGAAACTTTCTCATACTTGCTTTCCAACAGCTGCACAAAACCACAATGACATAGGCATTTGCATCCTGCAAGAGTCCCAATAAAAATGCAAGTTGTTTGGAGGAACAACTTTGAATAAGAGAGAAAACAGCCATAGAGTCCCACCTTGATGAAGGCCTACACTGTCCTATTTGGAGCCTTGGCTGCCAAGAAAGTAACTCACTAACCCCGCTCCATGGGACACTGATAATAAATCGTTTGCCAAGAACAAACAATGACTTTGCAGCAAAGCTTCAGACTGAACAGCGGTTTAATGGACAGGATGTCAGGTTGGTATTACGTTCAGTGGAAGAAATGTGGCTGCAGGAGACTCAGCATGAGACACAGATAATAACACAAGAATCAGAGGAAGTGCCCACATATATGCAATAATGCCCTAATAACCTGTCTCTGTCACTCTCTGTCTCTGTCTCTCTGTATTATGTATGTGCATATATTCATTGGGGAATAATTGCTATTTCTGCATAATTTTAAGGGGAATTCTAGACTTTCTTGTTTCTTTTGCCTTTATTTCTTTCATTTTAAGGTTATATTACATGGGTCTCAAACTTGCTGCATTACGTTGCTCTCTTGTGACTTTCACAATGTTTTTTTTCTCTTTGTGGAGCTGGGGTGGGTGTGGCCTGCACATGATGCATTTGGCCTCCAGGCTGCCAGTTTGACACCCCTGTTATATTACATTTTTTCATTGAGAAAATCTATGTGGTCATTAAAAGCTGACATATATAATCAAGTCATATAAGTCCTCTTCCTCTTCATCCTCCTTCTCTTCCTCTTCCATTTTGTCCTCCTCTTCCTCAACATGAAGAAGGATGGAAGATGAATTCATGCTGTCTGCTTATAAAGCTAAAGATATAGCCTACATTTTTCTATCAATCAGATCATGACAAGTTTGAATGACAGTGACAATTGCTCCAGAGGAGAGCTATTGGAAACACAGAGTTAGAGGAAACAGGAACTTAGACCCATTACCAACTTCTACAGAATGACTTCCTAGAGAACTGTGGAAATAAACACCTAGTCTGAGTTTTTCTTTCTCTGATCCACTTATCCTTTTGCATTGTGTCTCTTTGACTGTTACTTCAAAGCTTCATAATTCAACCTAGATTAGAGAGAAGCATAACAAATGCTATAAATAAATCATTAATACATCTTTATAATGTGCATAGTGGTTTCTATAAAAAACCTGGGATTTCATGATTTTTAATCACTTTTTCTTTCTCTTTCCATTGCCTATGTAGTCTAAATGTGTAGCTGTGTGTGCAGAATCTTCAGTTAATGTGTTGAGCTGGAACAGCAACATATGCACAAGATATACACTGACTGAAGACAGGATATGTGAGAAAACGATCCAATATTATTCTCTGTAATGTGATGGCTTTTGGATGTTTTGGTCTTTACTTTATAGATAAATCGTTGCACGAATTTAATTATTTTTATTCTAAACCTTCATTGAACAATTAGGGATATCTACACTGTTCAAATAAAAATGTTAATTAAATATGCTAGTTCTTGATCAGCTTCGAGACTAAGCTCTTGCTTCAAAATATCTCTCTCCTCCAAGTGATGCTATCTGTGAAATCTACATGCTTAATTTGCTTTTACAGTAGCAAATATTAATAACATTTACATTGTATAACTAATATAGAGCTGAGGACACTATTGCCCATTTATAACTAAATTATGTTACCGTAAGCGGAAAAAATATTGAATGGTAGCTTATTCTGCTCATTTACACATGGAAATATGTGCTGAAGAAGACGTAAGACTTATAGAAATACTGTATGAAAAAGAAATAGTAGGAATATTTGATAATTTGGGGGGAAGGGAATTATTTATTCTTTAAACCTGCATATAAATAGGTCTGATATTTTATGGAAAATATTTTTCCCTTTATTTTCTTTAAAAAGTTATAAATTGTTCCCATAACATATTCTTATTAAATCTGTTAAATTGATTTTCAACAAAATTGAGTTGCAGCTATCTGGTAGTGGTCTTCTAGAGATAATTTGCAAAGGAGCTTATTAACTACATTTCATTCCCAATGACTTTTGGCATATTTCTTTTGATACTCACACTGACCTCTAGATTTTCTTGACTGGGTTCTCCTAGGGTTAGACTTGGTCACATGGGCTAATGAAAAAGAATCTAGGAAGAATCTAGTTTAGAATGAATAACTTGCCCACAAATGCTATGGACCCATTTAGAAACCATGTCAACCAGTGCCATCTTAACAGCACTATGGCCCCCAGGCAAAGCAGTGTACTGGGGCCCTTACGACAACTACTCACAGAAATAAAAATGTAAATGGTTGATAAAATAAAACATATATTTGCATAAGGATTAAAATACACAGATTAGTATGGCGCTCCTATGCTCGTGGGGCCCACAGGCACATGAACATCAGGCCCTATGGATACACTGAGGCTACAACTTCTAACATTCCAGGTCAGCATAACCATTAGCTGAGGATGCTAATTATCATAGTCTCAACACATCCAACAATCTGAATAGATATTTTCCCAAGACTAATTTTCATTTGCAGGATGCAGTGAAGAAGGGGATGGGGAAAGGAACAGCTGGTGTAGCTTTTTTTTTTTTAAAGACTATTGTTACAACACACTGAATGGAATATTTTTAATTTGCCAAAAAAGTCTTTAACTGCTGCTGCACTAATCAAGTTTTTGGTGCTAAACACAGCTATCAGGAACAAGTCTCACTGAACTCTAGTCCCAATATTGAAGGCAAAAAGCACCACTCTTGATGCAAGTGTTTAAATGTCCACAGTGAACTATGCTGGCTTTTATATGTGAATAAATATGCAAAGAACCTTTCACATTGTTGCATTCATAGAAGAAAAGAAATGAAGGCACACAGTGCCTGATAAAATTATATATATAATTTTGTATGTATGTATGTATGTATGTATGTATGTATGTATGTATGTATGTATGTATATGTGTGTGTGTGTGTGTGTGTGTGTGTGTGTGTGATTCTTTAAACAGGGAAAACTCTTAGTTTTGTCATATCAACCTGTGTAACTGATTCCACATATGTAGTCTTGAAACAAAAAGCTTTCTGTGCTTAGTTTGTATTCATCCAGACGCAGTAGCTTCAATGTCGAAAGGGAGTGTATAAGTCATTCTGTAAAAATGCAGACCAGAAAAATATCCAGCACCCAGAATCCCTTAGTACGCAATTCATCTAATTTTTATAAAGCCGAAAGCACAATTAAAAAAAAAGAAATATTACAAATACGTACGATATCTGGTTACACAGTGTGGCATGCTTGTGTGCTGCACAAAAGCCTAAAAGAAAACTACTTTTTGTGCAGTCAGGCACAGTAATCCTCCACTTAAATTACACGGGGACCAGAGCTGCCTGCTTGCTACATCAATAGAGTGGCTGCTGTTTACATCATATGCTTAACGTGGAACAGAAGAAGAAAACAGAGAATGGGGAGAATACAAAATGGATACAAAAGAAAGAAAGGAAAAAGGATAGTACCCTATGAGTGCTTCTGGAAAGCTCAAGCTAGCAATGCTGTCTACAAGTCATATGGACATAAGGTCAACAGGTAGGTGCCCTGAATTGGACAAATCAGAGACTTGGGCCATAGCTATGTCGGAACAACTGGATATCGCTATTGATCAAAAAGCAAGAAGCATATGCAGATCATTGATCAGGCTCCATCAAGGGCAAAATATTTTATCATTCTTTCTCCTTTACTCCCATTTGGAAAGATGTGCAGCTAAGCAAGGAAACTTCACCATGCACATGGCAGTAAAGAAAGGGAAAACATGAGCAATAGAATATAAGGTTTTATGAAATTAGGGTCATATTGATGGAAAGTCTTTTATATAACAAATAGAGAAGAATTGCAAGGTTCATTCTGGTTTCAAATGACTTGTGTTTAATTATTGCTTTGTAAACTCCCAGTTTAAAAAAAGTATGGAAAACGATGCATAGATACTTCATTTCAAAGTCAGAGAAGATTTGTTAATATTATATTATGTACTTATAATAAATAATCATATGACATACAATATAATATCCTGAAATCTAAAC
Source organism: Pseudonaja textilis (assembly GCF_049901715.1). Lineage (NCBI taxonomy): Eukaryota > Metazoa > Chordata > Lepidosauria > Squamata > Elapidae > Pseudonaja > Pseudonaja textilis. The sequence continues at coordinate 22,232,067 of NC_141997.1, read as the reverse complement.
ACTAAAATAATAGAATGTCCTATAACTGCCACATTATTCTTTATGGTCACTCATACTTTAATCACTTTCCATCTGGATTACTACAATGAATTTAAAATCATTGTGTTGTGATACAAAGGCATGTTTTGTATGTGTATTATGACTTCACATGGAGAGAGAGAGAGAGAAACAGAGACAGACAGAGATAGAGAGACACAGAGAGAAAAGCTTATTATTGTAATGTTTATTTCACTACCGCGTTTCTCATATAATAAGGCCGGGTCTTATTTTTTTTTGAGCCCTGAAAAAATGGCTAGGCCATCTTTTCGGGGATGACTTAATTCCCCCCCCCCCTTGCATCTTTGGATGGGTGGCAACGGCTTGGATGTTGACCCCGGTGTTGGTGGTGCACTTCGTATCGGGGTCAACGCAGGCAGCACTATATCCGGGTATGCAACAAAAGTACTTCCTAACGGCAAGTCCCCCCACTATTCCCCCCCATTTCGCATGTTTTAATACAGGCCTTAATTTGGGGGGAGGGGCTTAATTTCATTTCATGCCTATAAAACATGCTGGGACTTCCTATTGGGGGAGGCCGTATTGTTGGAGAAACAGGGTATTTGGATGAAACCATTGGATTTTTAGATGCTTTTGAAACTATAAGCAAGGAACCTCATCATGCTATATGAAGGTATTTATTATTGAGTAAATTTTACTCCATATTTTAAATGGGAGGCTTTCTCAGACTCAGACCTTCATAATTCTCTCCCTCCCTCCCTCCCTCTCCTTCTTTCCTTCCTTCCTTCCTTCTTTCCTTCCAAAGTTTATTTATCTTATTTATTTTCAAAAGATAATCCAAAACTATCGGTTGTTGGTTCAAAAATAAACATGAATTGCAGCATTATTTGTTGGGACAAATGTAGTACATCATTGGAACAAGTTGATCTCAGGAACTGCTGTTCTTGTTTAGTCTCATGCTAAAAGTATTTAGCTTTACTACCAATTTAAATGGAATCATTTTATTTACAAAGTATGCCATTATCCCTTGGCTTTCAGTTCAAAATATTTTCAGGAGGATGTTTTAAATATCTGTGATGGACATTTATTTCAGGATCTTGTTTGCCCTACAAATTGCTATGAAGTTGTGAAAGGCCCATTTAAACACAATGTGAAAGTCTCATCCAAAGAAATGTAAACACCACCTGTAAATTCCTGCTCCGTATCTCATAATTATGAATTTGGATCCTCTGTTTCAAGAGGAGAAAAATGTGATAAAAAGAATGGATACAGCTGCACACTATATGAGATGTCCCCCTTTTAAAAACCAATACAGTAGAGTTATTGCAGATGAAAGTGGGATTTTCTTTTTCAAAAAATTGAAAGAGGAAAGAAATTACTTAGATCAGATGCCGATAGAGGGAAAAGTAATTGAAAAAATATTTGAATGTGCAGAAATGAATAGATTAACATTAGAAGTTAAAGAAAAAGAATCTGAATATTATATGGTATGGGATTTGTATTATCAATGGTTAGAAAATAAAACAAACTAAAATGGACTAGATGTATTTATAATGCAATAAGAGAAGTTTGTGAAATAAATATATTGGGTATTACTTATATGGGAATGTGACTATTGTTATATTGTTATATTGATAAGAAGAGTATTATTATTAATTGTAACCACATGAAATACATACCTAATCGACACACGAATGCAATGGAATGGATTTATTATATGTAAAAATATTTTTTTTAATTAAAAAAAAAAATCAGATGTGACATTCCCTTTATCGACCATGATTAACATGGCCAGCCTTGTAGAAAAGTAGACCATGGCTGTATGCAGATGATCATTTCATTATAAATCTGCAGCTGATACAGTTAAATGTCTTTGCTGCAGAAATGAGTGCATAAGTGTATCAATCGTGCGTACCAAGTGTATCAATCGTGCGTACCGTCCTCTTTTTATTTTTCTTATAAGTATCCATCTCATGTATTCAAAACTATGTTTATTCTTATACCTGTATCTTGTAAGTGATTGACAAATCAAATAAATAAATAAATAAAATAAGTAGTTCTGGATTAGTTGGCTTTGATCCTCATCCCCTTTTCTTCAATGATAAACGGGATTCTGCTGTAGATCAAAGGACAGTTCTACTCTGAGGCAGAGTGAGGTAGTTGAGTCCAAGAGAGAGCAGGATTTGGTTTCAAAAGGACAAATGTCAGTCTTGTGAGTGACTGTGACCACAGTTTATTGTTCTTTAATGTTACATACCATACATCATAACAGAACTAACTGAAGATGATGTTAAAGTGATCAAATGAGGCTTTTTAGCTTTCAACCCTTGTGGGTTTTTTTCATGCATGTCCCCATATCACCTGTTAGAAAGGTATAATTCATCCCATTCAAGCTTGTTCCAGCTCTGTTTAAACATCTGGTTATGGTCCTATGACACAAAAAAGATGTCGAGACCCTAGAAAGAGTGCAAAGAAGAGCAAAAATGATGAGAAGGTATCTGGAGACTAAACTCTACGATGAACAACTAACGCAGGAGTCTGCAACCTTTAACCCTCCATTTGGACCCATTTCCTACAGAAAAGAAGACACTGGGAGCCACAAAACCTGGCTGGGCATGCCCAACTCAATGTCACTCATTCCCACCCAGTCACATGACGCCCCCATCCACACCTACCCAGGTTTTGTGGTTCCCGGTATTTTCTTTTTTCTGGGAAACAGGTATCTCTCTCTCTCTCTCTCTGTCTTTTTCTCTGTCTTTGTCTCTCTGTCTCTTTTCTCTCTCTCTGTCTCTTTCTCTTTCTCTTTCTTTCTTTCTCTCTGTGTGTCTCATCTCTCTCTCTTTCTCCCTCTCTTTCTCCCTCTCTTTCTCTCTCATCTCTCTTTCTCTCTATGTCTCATCTATCTTTCTTTATCTCTCTTATCTCTCTCTCTCTTTCTCTCTCTCTCATCTCTCTCTCTCTCTCTTTCTTGTGTGTGTGTTCCCTCTTGAACCATTTCCCAAAACAGGGGGGAGTTGGGTTTTTTTTCTCCTGATGTTGTTCTTTCTACTTCTTTGGGTGTTTTTTACCATATGATTTAAATCAAGAGTCATTTCAGGTTCCCAGATAAATAAAGCCCTTTTGTCCCCCTGCTATGGCTCCCTCTTAGCTGAACACATCACTGGCTGGCCCTGCCCTTTGCCCTCCACTCCCACTCACTCCTTGCTTGCCCTGAGAAGGGAAGGGTGGTGGCGGCAGATGGAGACTCACTCTAGAGTTCTAGAGTTCCCCTCTACTTGCTTCTTCTTCCCACCCTTCTGGGTGCTGCATGCATTGGAGAGACATGCGACTTTCTCTCTGCCCGAGACATTGGCTGGGCCGGCTGAAGCCGATGTTCGACATGGTAATGGGGTCCAGGAGGAAGAGGGGATGCCATCTCCCCCATTGTGAAGCATGCTAAATTTAAGTGTGTTGTGCAAGGCACTGCAAGAGCTCAAGTGAGCAGGCCATGGAGGTGACAAGAGGAATATGGGAAGGCATACATCTTTCTCTCCACTCTGAGACACTGTCTGGGCTGGCTGCAGCTGATGCCGCTGCTCTCACCACCTCCATGGCCTGCTCGCTGCTCTTGCAGCGCATTGTGCAGCACACTTAAATTTAGAATGTTTCACAATGGGGGAGATGGCATCCCCTCCTCCTCCTGAAGCCCATTATAACACAGAGCATCGGTTGCAGCCAGCCCAACCATTGTCTCAGAGGGAAAAAAGCCATGCATTTCCCCAAGTGGCTGAGGTGTGTGCAGCACCAAGAAGGGCTGGAAGAAGATGCAAGTAAAGGGGCACTTCATTCCCACTCTGGAATACAGAATAAGTTTCCATCTGCCACCGTCACCCTTCCTTTGTCAGGCAAGGAGTGACTGCGACGGGAGGGTGAGGGGCAGATCCAGCAAGTGATGGGATGATCCAACAGGGAACTACAGGAGAAGGCCCAAAGAGCCGCATGCAACTCTGGAGTTACATGTCGCTGACCCCAAACTAAGGGAACTACATATATTTAGTAAACTTTGGTCCAGTTGCCATGATTTAACTCCTCAGAGTAATTAAAGTAATAAGAAGGAATTTCCTGACAGTGAGGGTTATTATTCAGTAGAACAGCTTACCTTCTGAAGTTGTGGGTGTTCCATCACTGGAAGTTTTCAAGAAAAGATTGGAGAACTATTTGTCTGGGATGGTATTTGGACTCATGCCTTAGGTAGGGGTTGGACTAGAAGATCTCCAAGGTCCCTTGCAACCTATGATAACTACTCTTCCCTGTTGGCTGGTAGTACAGGTTCTAATGAAACGTATCAATAATTCAGGTTCTGAATGTTTATAAGTGATCACTATTCCTATTCACACAATCTTCTAAAATGCTGGATACTGCATATGAAATATTGACTGGCATGAAGGGTATTTTAGAAAGGAAATCAAGAAAATGTGGCAGACCAATATCCGCTCAAGTCTGAATTATGATAATGTGCAGCTGGCACAAGCCTGTGAATGGAAGTGAATCGTTTGTTTCAGCAAGAACAAAAGTTTGGGTACGCTCTTGACGTCATAGGGACAAAGCTATAGAATTGGGCCTTCAAATTATAACAGCTTAATATACAAGGTCAGGAATTAACTGCACGTTCATAGATGTGTGGATGAATTCTTTTTCCTGCAAAACTTTTAGTTCATGCATGAGATTTATATTCAGTGTTAACAAAACGTGAATGAAATGCACTATTTTCATAAAGGGTTCAATTAAGGAAATGCAGATGGGTAATGTCAAATAAAAATATATTTTACATGTGGCAGGAGATCCCTTTCTCATAGCAAGAGCTCATTCTATAATTCACTTTTTTTAGTTCTATAAGATATAAAAAGAAATGAATGCATTATTCCAAATACACCCCCCCCCTCCCCAAAAACCTTCATTATCCTTGGTTTCATAAATAGAAAGATTCTCCCAACTTGAGATCAACTCCTTAAATTTAAGTGGGCACATTTATGAAGCTTACTTGGTACAAAACATAACTGATTTGCATCACCTTCTATGGTTTTTTTCCCCCTTTTCTTTCGTGATTCCCTAGTTTGGCCTAAAGCCCTAGTGCAATAGGTGGCTAACCTTTTTGGGCTCCTGTGCTGAAAATTATGCATGCGCTTGCACCCGGAAGGCAATGCATGCAATCCCCCCCACTGCCCCCTTACCTGCACCGTGTGCCTCACAGATGATTTTCTGCCTGTTTGAGGTCTTTTTCAGCCTCCCAGAGGCTTGAGGGAAGCCTCTGCAGCCTTTAGAGGGCAAAAAAAGAAGCCGATTTCATCACTTCCTGTATTTCCGGAAATACAGGAAGTGATAAAATGAGCCTGTTTTTTGGCCTGCAAAGGCTTCAGAGGCTTCCCTTGAACCTCTGGAAGGCTGAAAAAGGCCTCAAATGGGCCAAAAATCAGCTGGGAGGCACGCGCATCTGCAGTGCAGGTAAGTTTGCCCACACGGATGGCTTTGTATGCCACCTGTGGCACATGTGCCATAGGTTTCCCATCACAGTCCTAGTGGTATCCAGTCCAGCAACTAAACAGATCAGGTTTCACTTTTTGAAGATTTTGTAGGTACTGCCACCTGCTGCAGACATCAGATAGTAACAATAATTATATATCTGTTGAATGACTCTGAAGTCCATTTTGTTTTCATTTTATGCCACATACATCATCATGCTAAGTGATGATGAGAACAAATTACATCATATTAATAGTAGCAGGTATTATATTTTATTCGCTCAATGATACATACTTAAATGCATATCGGTGTCCTTTGAGACTTCTAGAATATTATTATTTGAGATAAGCATAAACCCAGAAGAAATATTTTATGAGACAAATCTCACCTACCTACTTTCGCAGTCATATTTGCCATTATTCAAGCTTATCTGATAAGTCTGTTGTACAATTTTCTACACTACAGTCTGATTTCTGGTACTTAAAGTTCAAACTTTATTATATTGGTACGGCTGACCATAAAAGTCTCAGAATGTTTGTTTTATTTATGGAAAAAATTGCAACAATTGACAGAAAACGAATGTCTGTTTATGTGAGACTCTGTTTTCTGTAAACCTTAATTCAAAGTAAAATTGTAACAGAAAGTAGAAAATTGAGCTAAAAGGGAAAATATAGCATTACCTGATTTTTGCTAGTGATGCATGCATTTTTACATGCAAAATTTTATTTAGAAAACTAAAGTCCATAAATTAATTGTTAGAAAATCCATCTTTTCTTAGGACTGACAGCAGTGCACTGAATGGATGTAGACAATCTGGATTCAGCTTTGTAGTAGAGATAATATTTTTCCTGAGCAAAAAGTGGGATGTGAATGTACCTTTATTTTGATGCTTAATACTCTTTTTTTAAATTCCCATTTATCTTCCCATTTGTTCACATTTGTCTTTCATGTTGCTTTAGGAGAAATGCAGCAACCACTGAATAAGCTTTACTTGATATCCTATAATAAAATTCTTTTTATTGTGATTAAAAAAAAAATCACACAGCATTTTTTTTTTTGCAAATATATCAGTTTGAACACAAAAGAGCTAAAATGCAAGAGTTCAGCCAAGATGCAGATGGATACAGTGCATTACTGGGCATCAATGCTTTTAGAATAAACTTCATCCTTTTAAAAGAAATAAATTCTACTGGTGGTACAAAGGCATCAAGAATGGTTTGCAAGGAAGTCATGACTTCTCATTAAAGACTGCCTTGCCTCTGCAGAGCAGGAGCCAGTGACATAGAGCATCTTCTGAAGTCCGAATCTTCAAATTTGTATTATCCATTGGCCAGAGATTTCCATTGTTTGCTTCTTCCCTTCTGTCTTCTCTACAGATGAAGCATCTGAATGTCTAATTTGAGGACAAAGTTCAGCACAACCTTATTGTGTTTTTGTGACTAAATGAAAAAATAAACTATTTCATTAATTAAAACTTCTGTCCGTCTGTTTGTCTGTCTCTGTCTCTCCCTACGTATTGTCTGTAAGTCAGTCTGTCTGTCTCTCTGTCTCTCTCTCTCATCTATCTATCTATCTATCTATCTATCTATCTATCTATCTATCTATCTATCTATCTATCTATCTATCTATCATCTATCTAATATCTTCACTGAACCTGGACAATATGGCATATTCTGGTGCAATTATTATTAAGGTATTAGACTAGAACTTGGGAAATCCAGGGTCAAGCCTACCATCAGTCATGGAAAATTCCTGGAGGACTTTGGACCAAATTCTCTTTTCCAACTTTAACTACTGCCAGTATATACGAAAGTTGCTAGGATAAATTGAAGCTTTATCCCCATGCAAGGTACTTCTGGCTGCTGGATGTAATTTCACAAATACATGGATAAATAAATTCCAGGTTCTGGGCCTTTGCATCTTTTGTCATGTGTGGCCTTTGTTTTGATGAATGTCATGCTCCATAATGTAGAATATGGAGCATCATACATGCTTGGGAATGTTCAGAGGCAGGAATGCGATATATAATTATTACATATAAATTATTAATCTTCCTTAACTATTACTCGGAAAATTCAGGAGAGAAGAAACATGAGACAGGTCCTCTTAATATGTAATTTTGTCTAAACGAGGAAGTGTATGCAGAAAATCAGGAGGATGTCAAAAGCCATTCAGAAAAAAAAGGCCTATAGCTTGAAATCTTTTAAAGAGTGAATTCTGGCTGGTTGTTTGGCTGACAATCCTGATTACTGATTTAATATGCACTATATAATATACACTGGCAGCTTGGAAATGAAAGATTGGATGTCATGGCCCTTTGGATTGGGATGGGGAGCTTTGGAAGAAATTGCCCCTCAATGACCAGTGCATGGAAATCTGAACATGAGAAATAACTTCTGTACCAGGCATGCATTTTAGTTCACCTCTCTTGAGGCAGAATAGCTTTGAAAATTCATACCGGCCTTTCAAGCTTTATTGAATATAACAGGCTTATTCTGGCCAAAATTGTGATTAAGTAATCTGCAGCCCACCATGTTCTGTTTTCAAATCAAGAATCTGTCTTTCTTTCTCATAATTAGTAAGAGTTTATCTTTGCAGGTTTGGGGCTTAGTTGTGGAAATGTCAGTCTATAAATATAACCCCAAATGCCTTTCATCAAACCTTCTTGCTGTGTAATTTCTATTAATTTCAACCTCTGCTCATCCTGTGCAAATCCCATTGAACTGAACAAACATGCTGTGGATAGTGCACCTGTTGCAGAACAATGCCAGGGAATTGAGACTGCTTTTTAAAAGAAAGCAGAGTTCTGTTTTCTGCATGTGAGAGAACAAGAAACAGAGAGACAGCTGTTCAACAATGTGGCTATTTGGTGCCCTCAGGTAGGGTCATGTTAAAACACTGCTAGATCAGTCCCTCATCTTTGGCACTCAATGCTTTCTCACACCTTCTGAGAAATAGTTTGTTTCAACTTGTATCTCATGTACGTTAACTCTTTTACATCTACATGATAGGATTATCTAGCCAGAATCCTCCTTGGGTGAGATAAAACACATACTGAACATTTTCTTATAATGATATTTAGTGCATGAACAAAATTAGAGTTGGGCAATGCTGGAGGAAGGCAGGAAGGAGGTTTTGAGCATATTCCAAATTTTCTGCCTTCTGCACAAAGGAGGATTGAAGGTGTACAGATGCAGATAGATAACTCAACAAGACATCCATAACAAATTACATTTATTGGTTCATCAGGTATCCTCATAACTCATGTGTGTGACGAAGTTCTTCTTTAATGACCAATCCTTTGTATATCTGCCTTGTAGTAAAAGATGGTTATCTCCCAACCCATCTTGTAGCAATAGAAAGAAGCTGCCATGAGTTAGAGAGTTCAGACAAAGAATGAGGAAAACCTCCCCCACCCTTCGAGAGTCAATTTAGTGACCAATCAGGATTACAGATGTGGCCACGTGACATGAACTACATTTCCCAGGATACCTTTAACTACATTTACCATGATGCATTCCCTTAAGGGGACAGCTCATAATTCCTAAGTAACTATCCAATTCCCATAGACTGGCTGGGACAGCACACCAGATGGCGATCAAGGAGAGCAGTGACTGTTGTCAGTATTTGAAGCTGGAAATAATGATTAATGATGGCACAGGTAGTCCTCAACTTATGACCATAATTCATTGAGTGAGTTTTGCCCATTTTATGACTTTTCTTTCCACATTTGTTAAGTGAATCACTGCAGTTGTTAAATGAGTAACGCCATTTTTAAGATAATCTGATTTCCCCATTGAATTTTTCTTGTCAGAAGGCTGCAAAAGTTGATCACATGACCCTGGGACAATGCAACTGTCATAAATGTGAGTCAGTGATCAAGTGTTTGAATCACATGACCATGGGGATACTGCAGTGGTCATAAGTGTGAAAAATGGTCATACGTCACTTGTTTCAGTGATGTTGTAACTTTGAATGGTGGTTAAGTGAACTGTTTAAATTGAGGACTACCTGTAATTCTTGTTGTCACTCATCTGTGGATAACTCTGACAGGTATCATGGAACTTATTTCTAAGTAAACTTTGTATACTTTATAGGAGAGTTCTATGTTCAGAGCTGAAGAAGCTTCTTGGATGAGAAGCAAAATGTCTTCAAAGAAAAACCAGGAAGTCCAGCTGCTTCTTGAAAAAGCACCTTTTGGACAACATGACGTGAATGACTGAGAATCTCCATACACGTTAATGTTTCTAGTTTCTTTACATACACAAACATTCAAGCAAATCAGAGGAGATGAACTTTATTTTAAACTCAGAAAACATATTAAGGAAATTCCACATCAGGAAGTGAACTTTAGCTTTGACAGATGGCATTATGGATTCTTGTGTTTTCATCATCAATTGCCTGGCCCTTTTCAGTTAATTTAGGGAATATTTTCAATATTCCTTCCTGTGAACCCATCTGGAATATACATCACTGTAAAAGGACTTGAATGTAGCCCTGGGACAAGCTCCTTTTAAATTTAGAAATAATGAGATTATATTTTATTGACGGTCCCCTAAAATGCATATCAGGCCATATTTTCATGTCGAAAAGCACTTTGTACCAGCTAATCAATGGTGATATCCAAGCTTTCTTCCCCTAGAATATATTTTAACCTACTTAAGACCTGGCAAACATCTGCAGAAATACATCACCCCAAATCTAGTGAGTTTGGGATGATTTAGCACAAGAACCCTTGGGTTTGTTATTAAAACCTGGTTCTGCCATTATGCTTTGAAAAGACCAACAGTTTCTGTTTCATAGCAGAATCTCTTCTGCTAGTCTTTTTCTGAACATGACCTCTAGTAGGTAGTTTCCATGCCATAATTTTGTAGAGATTTTTCTCCATATGGCACGATGAGATAATACTGTATTATCTATTATACAAATAACAACACTGTGTTATTGTTTAGAATAATACAATGAATCAGGTGTATGCTTTATGTTACGGTGTATAGCAAAATATAAACAGTACTGTCATTAACTGACTAAATAATTAAAATAGTTGTTAATTTTCACATAGTATAGAACAATGGACATGCCTGGATGAACAGATTCCATTGTCAAGGTACTAAAGACATTTTGACATTGACTAGGATAGCTGGATTAAAGAATACAGGGGTAGAGATGAAGAAGATATGGTTGTGTGTAGAAAAAGTCAAGATGGCAGCTACAATCATGGAATGTTTCAGTCTTTTTTCTCTCTGCGTTATGCTTTTTAACCCTTGAAGGATTAAGAAAATCCATCTGAATTTCAGTTCTCATTAAAAAAAGTTCCAATAAAATTTCCAATAATATTTCAATAATATTTCAAAATGTGCATAACCTGTATATATTATTTATAGCTTTTCATACTAAGCCAAGGAGAGCAGACGATTTGAAACAGACCTATCTTTGGTATACTGTGATTTTGGTGGCATTAGGCACTGGCAAGATCTGTTTTGGCTGTATCTTGCATTTGTGCCCTTCTTAATTAATTCTGATGAAAGGCCAAAATGGTTCGTGAAAATGTGTAAGCACTTAAGGATATTCAACCTACAGCTTGTGGGATGCATGTGGCCCTGACCAGCTATTAACAAGTCCCCACAAGATCATAAAATTTTGTGATTTACATATCTTAACTATGTTATATTTTACATGTGGCCCAAGACAATTCCTCTTCACTCATTGCCACCCAGGGAAGCTAAAAGGCTAGACACCCATAAGCTATTTTTCTTTACCCTTTGGGCTTTGATGTCCCTTGAAAGAATGAGGGAACATTTAACATGATTTACCCTCAGGGTTTTCTTGTACAAATGGGGATTCCTGAATGTTCCAGGTGATACTTTTTTTTTGGAACCTTGGAATGATCAGGAAAGATTGGCTATTGCCATAATTGCTTCTTTGCTTAATGAGGACCCTTAGCAGTGGTGGGATTCAGGCAGTTTACACCACTTCGGGAGAACCGATTGTTAACATTCTAAGCAGTTTGGTGAACTGGTTGTTGGAAGAAATCATTAGGGCAGAGAACCGGTTGTTAAATTATTTGAATCCCATCACTGACTCCTAGGCAATGAACAAAATGGTAGGCTCATAGAGCACAGGTGGCATAAACCTCATAGTAAATACAACTGAGCATAGTGTAAAGTGCAGAATCTTAGAGTGCTGTGTGTCAACAGTGTCAAAGAGATATATGTAACTTCTCTACCATCTTTACATCCTCTATTGTTTGCGGATCAATAGTGCTTTTTTGTATAGTGAATAGGATTTGAAGTTTCATGAAATATTGGTCTTTTATTTAAAGTATGCTACATTGTTAACCTCTGAACTTCTGTATGTGTGTGTGTGTGTGTGTGTGTGTGTGTGTGTGTACTGTATCTGTATGAGTCGTCATTTTCCAGATGAAGTTGATAAAAGACATGCTGGCACTATCATTATCTGATCAGAATAACCTCCAAGCTACAAAGTTCAAATGCTACTCCAACCAGTATTAGCAAAATCCCTTTATTTGGATTGACTATTGTAACCATCATCATTAATGTGGACTTTCTATAATGCATCAGAATGGCGAACATATAGCAAGAGTAAATTCTCATACTAAAGTTTTCTTTTCTAGTGATTTTAAACTTAACTTAAAATGCAATGTTACTATTTAATGACTATAAGTACTAATTCCTGTGACAAATTAAATCTATTGTTAATGCTTCTATTCTTGAAGATATATAAGCTTGATTGATACTATCTTAAGACACAGTCTTCTTTGGTGGAAATTTCTTTCCTCTTTTGAACCTCACACAAATTCTATGCCGTGAAAAACATATCCCAGGGTGTAACTTTGTTCTGACAAAGTTACCCCAAGGGTAGATTTTCCACACAATTGTATGGTTTCTATAACAGGATTTTCTGATCATTTCCCCCCAACCAATTTGAAATGTTCTATTCTGCTCCCTTCTCAGGAAATATTATTAAAATTTCTAAAGTTGCTTCTGGGCTAAACTGTTTGATTCTGACTCTGGTTCACTTTCTCTCTTTATCTATGGTGCAAAGTGGATGAACATGTATTTTGGGTTATACAAGCTACAGAAAATGTTGCAGAGACTTAAAAAAAAAAAGAATAACAATTCTATGCATGCCACTCACAAATAATTCCTGTTAGATTCTTTAAGGTACAGAATCCCAAGGTGGGAGAAAAAGATACCTGGCAAGGATATGAACTTGAGGTAGAGAGATTATAATTTTTCTTATTATATATCCCCATATTAAATATGTATTGTAGGGCAAATGTGCAAATGCCTTCTTGATTTTTTCTCTCTAGAAAATGGGACATTTTAAATTGATCTAATTTTGTGATGTTTTGAAAGGAACAAAATGGAAGAGATCAACATGTATTAGGAAATGTTTTTTTTTTTTAAATGATACAATTCAACTGAATGTTTGGGCTTGTACAGGGTAAAATCAAATGGTTGCATACAACAGTATTTTTAGAGAGCAAAAGAATATATTCTCTGGCAGCTTTGAACCTCTCTCTTATGCTGTTTTAGATATTACTCAGGTGCTTTAACTATCCTGATTGTTGGGGTAATTAATAAAGATAAAGATAATTCCTAATTAGATTAGATAATACCATGGTTAGATAATTCTTTACTAGATTAAAAGTCCTTCCATAAATGGATTCTTTTGATTTAGAACCTACCAATGCTTTGAATCAGTCATAAACTTTTCAGATATTGTGGGCTCCAGCAATGTTCAGAAAGTAATATAGTTGCAGAGAAGTCTAAATCAAGCTTAAGTTGAACATTTTATTTAATTATTTATTGTAAAATTTATATCTTCAGAAATCTAAGTTAAGTTAACCTGCAACACTTGTATAAAATGAAACAATACTGCATAACAATTTCGCAACTGCAGATATATTTCAACAGGCTGTAAATCACCTTCAAATGGGCACAAACGGAATAAGCAAAATAAAATCCACAGTAATAGGATACAAACTATTTTAAATTCTGAACATTACCTGCAACAAGATAATCTATGCATATCATGTATTTGCACCATGTGAAATGCTAAAATATTTCATTATGTAGGAATAGTAGTCAGTGCAAACACAAAAGAAATTGATTCATGAAAACATGGTTCTTCATTGTCAGGTGTTGAATGGTTCATTGCAGTCTCCATTGATGGATTGGAAGAAATGTTATTGATTCAATTGAAATTGGAGACTCTACCTATAAAATGCAATTTGTATCTACTGATCTTCTTGGCCACAGCGAAATATTATTATTTAAATTTATATGTTGCCTGACTCGTAGTGACTGTTGAAATAATTCCCTATTGTTTCAATTATCCATTTTAAGGCTACATCTCTCACTATGGATTATAGGATTCTCATTACTTTAGAAATGTTTTATTATTTTTTATATTGTGCTGGTATTAATTACCTTTAAAAAAATATCAGGCATTTATTTCAAATAGAACTTGATGTAATTCTAAAAGCTGTGTAGTGTGAACTTTACTACTTTAAAGAAGCTAAAGATTCCAAAATTGGAAAAAAATGACCTAAACCAGAGCTGTTTATTTAATGAAATATTTTCCACAATTGGGCCTAACTATTTCTTTAATTTAGTTTATTAAACCTCTTTCAACACTTGCATGTTAAATGATTCTTCTGCTTATGAAAAAGAAAAAAAGCACTGAAATGATGTTATTGGCTTAATGAAATACTCTTGATATATCAGTAGAACCCATATGAAGTTCTGTTAAACTCAGTGGCAAAGATATGCAAACATTCTGAACATCCAGTAGAGTTAATTTTACAAAACTGCATGTCAAGATACGTTCAAAGTTTAACATGAGTTAAAGTACAATGGTTTGGATGTAGTCATTGGAATAAACTGGACTATATTCAAGATTATCATACTTCATTGACAATTTAAGATCTAACCAATTTTATACTTGATGATTTAATGCTTTTTATGCTGTGAAGTGCTCAGAGTCACTTCGAAACGAGATAGCAACAAATAAATTTCATAAACAAACAAATAAAAATAAATAAACTTTTTTTAAATTAGCAGATCTCACTTTTGAACAGACCTGTGTAGAATTTTAATATGGGTGATGTAGGTCTAATATATCCAATGTGCACAAAGATGGAAATTTGTCTTTTTTTTTTAAATTGAAAGCTTGATCTTGGTAAATTTTCCTGCAGAATATGTAAACATCTTTTAAAGTTCTGCTGAAATGCTCTTACTGGAGACAATTCATCAAGAGAAACAGACTTTTGTATTGGTTTTATGTACTTGATGGGAAACTAGATGAAAAAAATTAGTTTCTCTCCAATCCAGGATTTCAGAACAGGCATTAAGCTCAGTTCAAATATTGTCCACCAAATTGATCGCCAATTAGAAGACTAGGGGTAAGTCTAAATTTAGCCCCCTCATCATTTAATCAGTGAAATTATTGATTTTTTTTAAAAAGACAGTTCTATGGACAGAGTCTTAGCAGCTATGTGCATTTCATCGCATTGAAGCTTATCCCAGTTCAACCTGAAAATCCCTAACTCTGAGAACAACCTTTTTGTTTGATCAATGTTGTTTTTATTTTCCTTTCCCTCTCTTAAGTTGCTAATTGAATCAAACATAAGTTGACTACAAATAAGATAATAACATTGGCACAGGTGCAAAATGTATAAAGTTTTTTTTAAAAAAAGGATATTACAAATACTGATTTTGTGCAGGATGGTCCTCTTTACATAAAAAAAGATAGAACATAGAATAATAGAGCTGGGATGGACGTCAGAGGTCTTCTAGTAGTTCAACCCCCTGCTCAAGCAGGAGACTATATCATTTCAGACAAATGGTTATCCAGTATATTTTTGAAAGCCTTCAGTGATGGAGCACACACAATTTCTGCAGGCAAGCTGTTCCATCGATTAATTGCTCTCACTGTTAGGAAACTTCTTCATTCTAGGTTGCTTCTCTTGTTGGTTAGTTTTCAATCATTGTTTCTTGTCTTGCCTTTTGGTGCTTTGGAAAATATTTTGACTGCCTCATCTTTGTAGAAGCCCCTCAAATATTGAAACAGTGCTATCATGTCCCCCCAGTCAATTTTTTCATTAGACTAGAATGAAATGACCAGTTCTTGTAGTCATTCTCCTTATGGTGCACATTGTGCAAATTGGTGCACAGGAGGGCAAAGGCTTTTCATCTCTTTAATTATGAAAGACAGGTATGGGAATTATATTTCTCGAATAGAAATTGGTTTATCTTCTAACTAGCACACTAATGTGGGTCATCTTTTCCACCGGTACTGTTTGCCAGAGATTACTGTACCAGTCTTCATAAACCTGGCTAAAAAAAAAAATCCAGTATTTTGCAGCTTTGAGGCATGCAGCAGCTATCATGAACAACAGAGCACACATGCATTTATTTATTTACACTGAGTATAAATCACACTCTGGACACATCAGAAGCCCAGATTTCAGTTATGATGGGAAAATATATTCGTGAAATGTATTCTTCATCCATATTACTTATTAATGTTAAAATACACATACAAATAATAGAGCTTTAGACCAACAATGCAGAACCTAAAACCTGGGGCTGGATGCATTCCCCCAAAGTATTAAATGTGCCCTCAATATGAATGCTGATCATCTGGAAATGTTAATATAGCCCAGGGCAATAATTATTAAATCTATGAAGAATGTACTAGCAGAATTTAATTAATGTTAGTTAATTTTAATTATATTCAAATTCACTTAAAACATATTTATTCATTTTGTGTATTTGCTAAGTTTAGATACTGCTTTTTTCCCCAGGAAATCAACTTTTATTATTTTTCCTTCAGTGAAAACCTGATGAGATAAGAATCTAGATCGGGACCATCATAGTAGGAAGCCTTTACTCCAGAGGGGGTATTCAGCAGGTTCTGACCAGTTCTGGAGAATTAGTAGCGGAAATTTTGAGTAGTTTGGAGAACTGGCAAACACCACCTCTGACTGACCCTGTCCCCATCTATTCTCTGCCCCCCAAGTCCAAGCTGATTGACTGGGTCTTCTTTTGATGCCCTACACAGGAGAACGGAGCTGGAAAGCATGTTAGTGGGGTGGGGAGGGAATGGGATTTTACAGTAACCTTCCCCCAGAAGTGGGGTGGGAATGGACATTTTGCAGTATCCTTCACCTGCCATGCCTACCAAGCCATGCCCACCAAGCCACTCCACACCCACCCAGCCACGCCCATAGAACCAGTAGCAACAAGTTTTTAATCCCACCACTCCTTTCTCCGTATCATACACAGCCTACTCTAATCTTGCTCACTTTGGGCAATCTGATCCTGAGCCCCAAGAGATTTAGCTGTCCCCCTATCTGTCTATCACCCACTCAGCCATACACATGCTTCAAATGCTTCAAATAAATCTTGGGAATTTAAAGAAATCTGGAATACCATCTATAAACTTAATTAAATCCTACTGTTTTCATTCTTCTTCACTTACCTTGTTTAAAATGGAGCTAAAAGTAGCCCTGATACTGTGTTTCTCAGAAAATAAGCCTGGGACTTATTTTCTTTTGACCCTCAAAAAAACAGCTGGACAGTCTTTTGGGGGGGGGGTGACTTAATTTCTCCCACCCCGCACACCCTTGCCTAGAGTGCCCCATGCGCAGCCATGCCTTGCCACCAGCCTCTCCTAACAGCTGATCATGGTGGAGCATGGAGGGCTCCCTACCCCTGCCAAGCATCTTTACTGCAGACCTGGGTATGGTGCTGGCTGCAGGCTAGGTCAGCGGGCAGGCAGTGGTGGAATGGATGTTGGTCTTGGCGGCGGTGGGGCACTTTGCACCACTGCCGCTTCTTCTGCCACCGTCGTTTTCCCTTCTGTCCTTGCCACGGCTTATGCCTCATTTGGACTGCTGCCATTGGGCAAGATGCAGAGGCCAGAGTCCGTGCTGGACATCGCAGCATGGAGGTAGTGGAAAAATGGCCCTTCCAGTGGGTGGAGGAGCAGTTTGAACACATTCCTCCACTGGCAGTGTTTCAGCCGCTTCTCAGGCGGGGGAGCCACCTCTATAGCTTCCACGGGTCCCGCCAGTGCTGGCACCTCTCTCATCAGCACCGTCTCCAACAGTGGCAGCAGTGGTGGGACAGACCTTGCTGCTGACGAGAACCACCTGCCCTCCCACAGGGGCATCACTTTGTTTGATGACAGTTGCGTCGACAACGTCCTGCAAGTCGGTGAGTCTTTTGGACTTCGGTGGGTGGAAGCGCTGGTGGGAGGGTGATGCCATCGTTTCTCCCCCCTCCATGCCTCGCTTTGCTTCCTGCCCCAGAGCTTTGGATCATGGTCTTGTCTCCTGTACAGTCAGGTGCTCTCCTCTTGTTCCAGCCACCTGAACCCGTCCCCCGTGGACCTTTCCCCCCTCTTTTAGTTTTCTTTACTCTCATTCCCTCCATCAGTTCCCTAAGAATACAGACTGGCCAGGCAGCTTCCTCTCCACCCCTCCCGGTAGTTTTAAAAAGGGAATCATCTATCCACTTTGCCCTTCGAGCAGAGGCAAACCTTCCAGTCCAAACAGAAGAGAAAGGGAATCATCCTATAGGCCCTTAGCACCAAGCTTCCCAGCGGATTCTCCCAAATGATCCACCCCAAAGGAGGATTCACCAGAGGATTGTCTCTCTAGGAGAATCCTCTGGGAAGCTTGGCAGGGAAATAAGGAGGGAGGGAGGGAGAGAGGGAAGAGTGTCTTTGGGATTTGCCAGGAGAAATCCAGGAGGTGGATTTCCATCCTATTTCTGCCCTTCAGGGAGATGAAGGTAGGGAGTGCATTTAAGGGGGTGAATCCTCCTTCGGGGTGAATCCTTTGGGAGAATCCTTAAAGAGGGGGAAAAGGTCCATTGGGGGGATTTCGGGTGGCTGGAGCAAGAGGAGAGGGCCTGACCGTACAGGGGATGAGACCGTGGCCCAAAGCTCCGGGGCGGGAAGCAAAGTGAGGTGTGGTGGAGGAGAGAAATGATGGCATCGCCCTCCCACCACCGCTTCCATCCACTGAAGCCTGAAAGACTCACTGACTTGCAGGATGTTGTCGATGCAGCCACTGTCAAGCAAAGTGATGTCCCTGCAGGAGGGCAGGCGATTCTTGTCGGCAGTGGGGTCTGTCCTGCCGCTGCTGCTGCCACTGGTGTTGGAGACAGTGCTGGCAAGAGAGGCACCAGTGCTGGCAGGAACTTTCCGTGAAAGCTACGGAAACGTTGCCAGCAGAGGAATGCACTTGAACCATTCCTCCACCCACTCGAAGGGCCACTTCTCTGCTACCATCATGCCTTTATGTCCAGCATGGTCTGCGGCCTCTGTGTCTTGCCCAATGGCAGCAGTCTGAATGCGGCATAAGCTGCGGCAAGGGCAGAAGGGAAAGTGATGGTGGCAGAGGAAGCGGCAGCAGTGCAAAGTGCCCTGCCACCACCAAGGCTGACATCTACTCTGCCACCGTCCACCCACTGACCTGGCCTGCAGCCAGCACTATACCTGGATTTGCAGCAAAGGTGCTTGGCGGGGGTAGGGAGCCCTCTGTGCTCTGCCATGATCGGACTTTAGGAGCGGCTGGTGGCGAGGCGAGGCTGCCCAGGGGCCGCTCCTAATTGCAAGTCCCCCCGCCTTTCCCCCCCATTTCACATGTTTTAAATAGGCCTAAATTTGGGGGGAGGGGCTTCATTTCACCTCATGAATAGAAAACATACTGGGCCTTCCTATTGGAGGGGCATATTGTTGGAGAAACACGGTACTACTTTTATAGTGATTAGCAATAAATAAAACTGAACTGTGACCTATAATATCTAGGAATTTACATAATTTTCTTTTGCACTATTTTCTAAAACTTTGAAGATGAGAAAAAACTATTGGTAAACATTGTAGTAAGTTGGAATTACAATGAAATTTAGCAGATCCTCATTTAACAGATTTAACAGCCTTGGATACATCAGACGAACCTTATCTTTGATTTCACCTCAATGGAGTATGGACAAATGTGGTGGTTCTTATCTGGGCCAGACAATGCAATGCATGTCATTTGCATCAATTTATATTGCATGTGTAATGATGTAATTGATGTTTTCATACAATTAATGTAAAATTGGTGCAAATGATGTTAAAAACATCAATTACATGATTATATAAATTATGTATATATTGTATCCTAATATAATCAATATATAAGTATGTACTCATGGATTTAATGGACATTCACATTTAACAGACAAACTTTCTCCCTAGTTGTTCATTAAATATAGGTTTTAGTCTAGGGACTGAAACTGGCAGGAATCTTAGTTATAAAATACAATACAATACTGTACACAGACAATGAAAATATAAAATGCCCGTTTTAATGATAGTATATAATCCTTAATAAGAATGCATGTCTAAGAGTAAACAGTTGAAGGCAGTGATACAGCTTTGCTGAAAGCTGCAGATGAAGAAGGCTATTTGAATCAGAGCTGTGGATTTTAGGAGGAAAGAGAACCTCCTCCTCCCTAAGTGGCTCCATTCCTAATCATCCACAACTGGAAAATATTCATCTCAATATGTGTGGCTAAATCTTGCCTGCCTCACATCTCATTTGACTTTGAGATAACACAGTAAAATCAATGTATGCTGAAACTGCATGATTTCACTCTGGTTTAGGCATTCCAACCTTCTCTGGGTTTCATCCGTGGTTTAGAATCCTGGCAAAATGGATTGGCCCAACTTGAGTCATGCTATGTGGAAGACTAATATGAAGAATTGGGAACTGCTCCAATATCCAAATTCCTTAATACTAAATCTATAGTTCTCTCTCCAATGGAAGCAAATGAGATGAAACACCCCTTAAGACTTGAGAGAGAGGGGTGGGGGAGGGAGGGAGGGAGGGAAGAAGAGAGAGAAAGACCCAAATATATCACTCAAACTTTCTAGCAAACTATGTAGTTTGAAGACCCTACAGCTTCAAATTTTTGTTTTGAGTGTGTGCTGCATAGATCATTCCTGTATTATTTTATTCTGCTGCTGCTTTGCTTTGAAGTGATGGTTTTAGCCTGCTCTGTCCTATGCCCTGTTCAACACGAGTCACACCCACCTGGGTTTTACCTTAAAAAAGGGATTTAACAAGAGTTGGAAGGGACCTTGTAGGTCATCTAGTCCAACCCCCTGCCCAAGCAGAAGACCCTACACCATTTCTGACAGATGGCAGTCCAATCTCTTCTTGAAATCTCCCAGTGATGAAGCTCCCACAACTTCTGAATAACAGAATAACAGAGTTGGAAGGGACCTTGTAGGTCATCCAGTCCAACCCCCTGCCCATGAGCACTATCGTGTTTTTTTTAAACAAAAGGATTTATTGAAAAGCAGGCCTTATAAAGCAGTGAGATTTTGAATTCTGATATACTATCTGCATAACTTTAAAGTTTAGAGTTCCCTGTGAATGATCCATTTCATAGTTACCATGAATCAAAGAAAATTGGGTCATTTTAAATAGTTTTTTACAACCCTGTCCTGAAAATATGAGAAAATGTGTTTCTCCTCTGGAACAAATCATGTTTCTCCATCCCTGACCCCTTCACAAAGCTGATCAGTGATTACCTTTCTGAGGAAGACACAAGTCCTAAACTTGTTAAACAAATTTACAAATTTGCCAAATCCTTTTGTAGTGGAGGCCTTCTGGACCACTGCACTATGTCTTTTCGTATTTTCCCATGAATTCTGCATTTGTGTAGTCCATGTCCAACCCCCCCGCCCCCGCCTCCAAAACAAAACAAAAAGGTAGGGGGAGTGAATATGTTAGTGGGAGAGAGAATTACAAAGGCAAGCAGTCTTGGGTGGGGGTGGGGTAGTGATTGCACACAGCCATGCAGCTATTAAGCATATGCCAAAGTAAAGAGTCTTGCTCAGGCCTGCCATAGGTTTGCCCTGCAGGTAGATGACAGGCAACGCAGAATGAAAAAGAAAATAGGAAACAGTACAGGATGTGGATGAGATGTCAAGCACTGGAAACCTCAGCGGTCAGATCTTCAAGCCACATCATCAGCCATGCAAAGCAGGACATACCTCTCTGTCTTGCTGGTTCTGGCCGCTGAAACAAAGCAGCCCCCTTCTCAGTAGGAGGCCAAATCAAAATGAAATTTTATTTAGTCTGCCCTGTTCTCAGATTGGATTTCAGAACGAACTGCTTGAGGAGATAGCATGGCTGTGGCTGATGCATGCTTTGCATAGAAAATTGCAGGAGGGTTAAAAAAAAAATCTACATAATCAAAAAAAGCTGTGCTGTGCTCGAAGAAAACCTGCATGTATCCATGAATGCATGTTTGCACGCACCCATGTGCACTCACACATGGATATTAAAAGCATCAACACAAGAACCCCTTGAAAAAAGGACCTTTCTGATTAAAACCAACTGTTTCCAAAAAATAAATATTTTAAGGAAATACCTGAAAAATAAACTTGCCCAGCCCTGCTGAGGGAATTCGTGGGATGCAGAGATCGCTCTTCTCTTTCTTTTTCTTGGGGTGAAAAATACTGCATAAGACACAAGGGCCTTAAAAAACAATAACACATGAAAAGTAAAACCTGTTTGTAGCTTCCAATATACTGCATTGTTCTCCTGATCCAACATACTGTTTTTTATTTGATCTCTTTCTTCCTTCAGGAACCAGAAAAGAAAACAAAAAAGAAAGCTCTTTTGGTAGAAAGTAACATCTGTTTTCATAATCATTAATATAAGCAGACCATGCTTGATTTATAAGAGAGAAAGATTTCTTTTACTAGGTTGCAATCTCATACCCAATTACCTAGGACTAAAATCCCATTAAATTCAACAGAGCTTTCTTTAGGATTGCATTGCGAGAGATTTAATTTTATAGCCTACTGAATAAATTATCAAGCAATCTCCATATATTTTCCCTTAAAGTTAGAAACAAGACAAGAAAGTTCATCTAGAAAATATACAGCATAGATCTCATGTAATACCTTTGTTATTAATTATGCTGCAAATGCGATTTTCAAATAGAATTATTTGCAGGGTAGGACAGTAAACCTGTAGAAAAATGCAGCATAAGCAACAAGGGAGCTGTACCCCACAGAGGCAGTGTAGACCCTGCCTGATCATTCATATTCTTATTACAGAAACTGCTCGGGTTTAGTCCTGCAAAATAGCAGATGTAGAATGATAGATTTTTAGTGGCATGATCCTAGCTATGAGAAGGGTCTATCAACCACATCAGTCTAAGCCAAAATACACATGCAAACAAGCAACATCTCCAGACATTCTATTTAGCAATTATTTCCGACTAACATAAGCAGTGCTAAAAAAATGATAGCGTAAGTGGCACTGTGGTGTAGAGGCAAAAAAATTATATTTCATCCAGGAGGAATGCAGAAAGGATAAGAATACCAGGCAGAAAGCAGAGCTAGAAACTTGCTGCTATAATGAGATACAGTACAAATCAAGCACACGATGTGCTTTCAGAGACCATCCACGAAAGTCACTGACAACAATGCAGCCATGGCTAGGCGGCCCTTGGAGACATCGTTGGTAATTCAATCTTCTGTGCCTTGTAGGATATAGGTTGGGGATCCCTAGCAACTGCCAGAGTATAAAATCCTTCAGTAATTGGACTTTGCAGGATGGAGCCTCAAACACATATTGTATAAGCTATTTCATAAATTCAGCAGCCCATGCTGAATGAGCTGCATGTACTCATGTAGGGTTAAAAGACAAAAGTGCATTCACAAGTTTTTATTTTTTTAGCATGCTCATTGACATACAAGCTGGTAAATTAACTGACTTTAAGGCATGTAACAAAATAATAATAAATTATTGGCCTAGCCTTATGTTAATATTCTTTCAAAATCCCACAATTTATTTTGGCTGGAAATCATTTTTGTCTCTTGCAGCCACCACGTTAATTCTAAAAAGACTGTCTTCCCCAATGCTAATCTTCCCCAAATCCAGTGCACCTTGGATTTGTACTAAACCTAATAAACAACCCTAAAAATGGATTTCTTTGATGTCTCCAGTCAACTTATTAATTTATTCCTTAGGCAACTGAAGAATATGCACCTAACTCTTCAACTATTTTAAAGAAATATTGGATGTCAACACTGCTACAGAAAGTTGGAAAACCCTTGATACACTGGAAAACTTTTCATCTACACCCACCCTTTCCGTCATATTTCAGGCACACGCTTCCTACAAAATGTTTTTATTAAAAAAGTTTAAAAATGCCAAGGCTAAGCTAAGAGCCAAAATGTACATGTTAAAAAGAGAGGAAGAAGAAAGAGAGAGAGGGGAAAAAAAAGAACAACTTATACTCTGTGGCAAATAGCAAAACTGAATAAAGTCAAAGGAATGTTTTGCTGAAAGGAGGATTTATGACCAAGTCATTTCAACTGAGCGTGTATGCTCTTTTTGGATGGATTCTTTAAGAAAACTTATTTTATATATGGACCTGGTCTCAGACATATCCAAAAACAATCTGTTGTACTTTTCTTAATGCAGAATAGCTGAATAATTGTGTGTTTTGCCCACATTAAAAGCTCGGAATAATGTTTATAAAATGTTAGGAAATCCCTGTAGGTTTCCTATTTAACAAGCCATGTATGACAAATCACAGTGTAATGTACTACGTTCTTAATCTTTAATTAGAATGTGAATATCTGCTAGAGAATGCATTTAACTTTGACACATTAAATCTTCTGGTTAAAGTGCCTTATAGGAAGTGCAAAGATGAAGCACTGTAGCAATCTACTGCCTCTCTCTCCATTCACCCAGACAGTTGGGGAAGGACGATAACATCTTGTAATACCTGCTCTGTAGTAATTAATCGCTGTGGTATTTAGGACCATTCAAGTAGACAAATATGACAGAGACAGGAACAATTAGGAACCTTGTTCAAGCTACATTAACTTTTCCAGCTATTACAACACAGCAGCTCAAGTTTGCTTGTAAAAGCTGCAGAGGGATTGTTATGCATTAGCCATGCGATTATTAATGAAAAGAAAAGGAGAATTGTGTTTATTGTACTTTGAAAATTGCAAATAAATTTCAATTATCTGCTGTGTCATTTTGTTAAACATGCATTTCTGAAGTGCCTTTGTGCTCAACAACCACTTGCTACTTATGACAAAATAATGCTAGAAAAACCCTCAGAGAAATTCAATGCCAAATTATCAGTTTTAGGATGAGTTAGTTCCTTTTTTGTGCACTGGTCTTCCTTTCATTGGCACTAGAGATGACACTGGAGAGAAAGTTACCTCAAAAGATTTCTGAAGTATAATGAATTCTGTTGGTGGCTGGTCTTCTTTGCTTCCATCAAACATCTCACTGATGTTTGAATCACGATTCGGTCCTGAAAATGTTTTGCTTCAGTCACTGATATATATATTTATATATATATAATAAATGATCAGAGCATAAACTTCACATCAGGAAATCAGGACAAGAATTCAGCATTTCCAATGTAACAGAGAGAATTTATAGTTCATTATCATGATTAACCCTATTATCAATGTACTGTATCAATATTCCCTTTTCATTTTATCCTCCTAACATAAATACGTGGGTTCTTGGATCTGACTGCATGAATCTATTCAGAAATCTGTCAGCTAGTGATTTTTGTAGAAAGTTGATCATACACGAGCAATTGCAAATAAACACATTCATTGCACTGACTCTTATATTAATCAGTCAGGGAACAGAAGGTGAACTGCATGCTTCATTTATTGAAACAGAAAAGCATTACTCAACCAATACAATGCTGACATCAAACTCTCCAAATAGTTGATAGTTGGGGTAAATAGAAAGTACTTTTTTTAAAAAAAATGTTGGAATCTTTTTGGAAGTACAGAAAATATTGATGAACTCAATGAAACTTACAGATGAAGTAGGTTTGCTCTAAGTCCAAATGCAAACAATCTTATCTTATTTTTCTTGTGTCACCACAAGTTGGTGTTATACATGCAACTCTTTAGTTAATAAAAGCAAAGCTCGTGGACTGTTTTGACTTAGTTTTTATAGGAAATGGCCTTAACATTTCTGAGACTTCATGTATGTCTTCATATAAATAGTTAACAATAAAACAACAACAACAAAAACATTCCTAAATGTATATTCTTGCTATATTTCTTCCTTCTACCTTGTCAACTATGTGTGTGGTCTTTTTAAAGCCTTTAACAACTCTACACTTCACAAGACTTTCTGAATCTAAATATACAACTCTGGCATTTGCTACAGGCTGGGCAGGAAGTATCCTGATCTTTCGAACAGGGACTTAGAGATTTCTTGGATTTTTCCTTGTCTGATCATCAGGCTTCAACCATTTTCCTTCCTTCTTCTTTTTTCCCCTTTCCCCTTTTTTCTTTTCTTTTTTCCTTTTTCTTCTCTGCCTCCCCCTGGCAGTTTTCATGGAGATTGACAAACTTACATCAATTGTGCTCTGCAAATAGAAAGAAAGGCCAGCTTAGTGTGGCACAATTTACATCCCACCTCAGAATCTGTTGTCCCCAAACGAGAAAGCCAGGGAAAGGGGGAGAGGGAGGAAAAAAAAAACCCCGCAGCCCCACAGCCAGGAACAATTCCCCTTCTCAGCTGAGCTGCAATGATGTCAGCTTTCTGATTACAAACTGCTTATTTATGCTTCAACAGCTGCCAAGAGCAGCCAATAAGTGGCTAAAAGAGTGTCTAGACCAGGCATTCAGGCTGCTATTGTTTGCTGGTTGTTACCTGGTTGACAGCGATGGGTACAGCTGCCTGGTGTGAAAGGGAGCAGAAATGGGGAGGTGGTGATTGACAGTAGGGCCTTGGGGGTCAGGCACAGGCTGCCTGGATGGCCCCATGTCTTTATATTCTTTGCTCTAAAGGGAAGGCAATGGCCCTGCCTAGGGGTTGGAGGTGAAAGGAAATGTTTCAGGGTAATGAAAAAAATCCTTTGGTCAAATTTGTGATCATGGACACATACTCGGGGGAATTTAAACCAGCAACATCCTTTGCAACAACCCTGACAAACCCTGACAATCTATGACAACTGTAATACTGAGAGAATACACTGTATATTCGTTTAATTTGCTCGTACTGTATTCTTATTTTGCTTTTGGGGTGGGTGATTGCCTTTTAAAAAAATGATTGAACAGAAGTAAGAAAAATAAATTCATCTGCATGGATAAGAGGGATCAGGCAAATAAAAAGTACATTGCTTTACGATTTATCTCCCCACTCTTCTTTTTTAGTTAGTCCCAAGCTAGGCAATTTCTGTGAATGTTCTTTTAAAAATTATGCTTACAGCAATCTGTTTGTTTTCCTCTAGTATCTATTATCATCAGTGGATATTGC
This sequence comes from Pseudonaja textilis, assembly GCF_049901715.1. Taxonomy (NCBI): domain Eukaryota; kingdom Metazoa; phylum Chordata; class Lepidosauria; order Squamata; family Elapidae; genus Pseudonaja; species Pseudonaja textilis. The sequence continues at coordinate 22,205,207 of NC_141997.1, read as the reverse complement.
CCAGGCTTTATTCTGATTCCGTTCAATCTGGTATGGTTGAGTTATAACAGTGTCAGTGCTGTTTCTCTGCATATTTAAAGCTTTTCAAGGTTGGAATTATACATACACACAAACACATATATCCGCACATGCAGAAAAATAAAAGGAATAATTTGGTCTTCAGATACACTCCAAAAAAGAGAGTTGTAAGACTGATCCTCAAGCTAGCTGAGCAAAAGTTTTGTATCTTCAGGGAATTTATTCCCTGACATATTCATAAATATTTTTTCTTTGGCTGCAGAGTCTAAGGACTTAAGCAGAAAACTACATCATCTGGAGCTTATTCTATAGGTATTCTATCACATTGGGCCTATTCTATAGATTATTACATTTAGACCTTTTTGAGGAGGGGGAATTACTCCTTTCCCACAAAGAAGAAAGAGAAGGAAAAGCCTTGTTTGTGCATCTGGCTTTACTTTAGATGACCAGAAAACATGATCGAATGTATGGCATGATCCCACACAGAATTTTGTTAATCTGAAGAATAAGCATCTTATCTATGTCTGAAAAATTAGATTCCACAACCTTGCAGACTTGGGCAACTGTGTCTGCAGAAATGAATGAGGAGTCCATGGTGAACATTACAGTTCTACTGGAACAGCAGAAGTGTGGCAAATGCATTTACATTCTGATTGTAAACACAAGAAATGAGTGCAAAAAATACTTGCTGGAGATATTTTTCTCCATTAAAGCCATTAAAATCAAAACATAAATATGGATATAAGAATAATCCCTTCACGGATTTTTAAAATCTTAATATAGTCTTCATTATTACTGCAGATTAAACTATGTAAATCATTCAGCTTCTAACCTGAACACACTTATGTCCCATTGATATCCATTGGATTTATCTCTGAATGCAATTTGGATAGTGCTATATATTATCATTATTTGTCACTCTTTTCCTGCCTTACAAGGAAATACTGCTACTTTTATAATAAAATCAGATTAGTGGCTCTCCTTAAATAATGCAGCATTTTTACAATAGAAATTAAGCTGATGAATGCAATATAGCCATTATCTGTAAAAATAATGAAAGGGTGGGGGGAGCACTCAAGTGCAGTATTAATTTTTTAAAATTCCCACTCTTCCCAGCTTCCTAGTTTCAGGACAGTCAAAGTATCTAATTGATTAGATTATAGAAATACTAGAACTAGCCTTCTAGAGGATCTTCTTTCAGTTTCTTATAAATATCTGATGCAGATTCTGCAAGTAAAATGGAATCATGTTAAATTAACAATAAAAAGTTGATTTAATTAAGCACAGACTTATTCAATGTAATAAATGTTAAAAAGTCAAATGAGGTGTGGTTGCATTTCACTCAGCCAATGCACTAAATGTGTTCCTTTCAATAATGATGCATTTTGAGCATTTAGTTAGATAAATAATATTTAATCACTCCAGCAAAGCTGAACGAGAAGAATTTGTTCTCCTCAACAGTGACACTCACTTCATATTATCTATTTTAAAGAATAGAAGAAGGTAAACAATAAACAGGTGGGTTGAGGAATTATAGTGGATTAATCCTGTTTCAAGGCCTCATTCAAAATCAAGATTTGCTAAAAAAGACATTATTTATGGTATGGACTGTGCACATTTTCTTGAGAAAGAGATTTGTTCTGTTTGCCACCTTCTAACATAGTTAGTTCCATAGATATATTGTGAGAAAAGACATTCAATAGGTGTTCTATAATTCATCATAATACTGTTTCATTTAATAACTACTTTTCTGAAGTGATTGGCATGATTACAGGAAAATTACTTCAAATTATTCATCTCTTATCTTGCATCTAAGATGTCCTAAACTTGCATGATAGTTAGCATAATGGCACCTATTAATTGCTAATGCTGGGAGTCCTTCAGTACTTAAATATGCCTTTTATGGAGAATAGCAATTTATTGAAAGAATGAAAAGACAGTAAAAAGGCAACTTGATGGTGTTGCTTTTTCACGATGCTCCATATTTTGCCAGATCAATGAATATGCCAGCAAAAATGAAGGCAAATCTTTTGGGGAACTTCCAGCACATTTTTAATCAAAGACAATGTGAGATAGTGGGACTTGGCTATAAATGATTGGATAACAGTTCTTTCTATGAGATGATACAGGTAGTTGTTCTGGGCATGCAACAGAACTGGACAGAGAGGTGAAATAGAGATGGTGGATGGGAAAATGTTCACTGGCAGCCCAATATGTTTCTGTTGAAGTCCTTTGTCAAGGGCAGTGACAAATTTAGCTGCTTAACTGTCTAAATCAGTTCATTAGTCCCATACTCTCTACTGATTTAACTAGCACAAATGAAAAATCGGTCATTGCCCTTGACAAAGGACTTTGTTCAAAATGCATTGGACCACCAGTAAACTTTTCCCCAGCTCTGTTTTTTTCCAAAACAAACAAAAGAATACATTTATAGATGCTTAAATAAACAACAGACTTGTACTGTTTTTTATTAAGTCTTCTACCTATATAATTTTATTCCTTTGCATTTTAACATGTCTTTCAAAAACTGCTATTTACACCTTACACTAAAGGAATCTATTGACTTTGTTATATTTTCATATGAAAATTTTCTTTCACTTTAAAAGATGTCCATAATTTTCCATATCTTGATAAGGTATACAGCACATATATTTACAATTTTAATGTGTAATTCCATATTATTGATTTCTAAATGTGGGATTCTATTTATTATGGATTGTCACACACTCACCCAGATGTTCAGACTGGATTTGGCATTTTTGTACACCTGGATAGGCAGATGTGTACGTTTGATTATTTATTACAGGTAGTTCTCAACTTACAACCATTTGTTTAGGGAGTGTTTGAAGTTACAATGGCACCCATGAAAATGACTTATAACTGGTCTTCACATTTATAATTCTCTCAGTATCTCCACGGTTATATGATCAAAATTTAAGTGTTTGGCAACCGGCATGTATTTATGGTAACTGTAGCATCCCATAGTCATGTGACTTTCAGAGTTCTCTCTGATCAAAACAGGGATAATAGAAAGCTAGGAGATTCAAAACAGTTAGGATGGAGGCAACCAGAATGCAATTAAGGCTCCATCTCTTTTTTATGTTTCTCACTTCAAATATGTGAGCATGGCCATCATCTTCACTATTTTGACTTTCCTACAGATGCCCCTGGCTACTATATCTTCCTATCTTCCTCTGAGTGGTTTACAGAAAGTACCTTAAACCTTAGTTTCTCAGCAATCTGAGTTGCATTGCATACGCTGATTTACAAATTCAGAAGTGCAATATAGCTGAGTGCATGGATATGGACATTGGATTTCTCTAGGATCAGTTTGCTAATGAGCTATGCTTGGCCAAAGGCAGAAGTCACTGAAATGCAAACAGCGGAAAGAAACAAATGTTCCAATTTTTCTACCACCATTGGTAGATCTTGAATTTCTTCTTCCAAGAGGTAAAGAGATCTCTTGAACTGGCCTTGTGAAATTCAGAGCTTCATGTGGCTCAAAAGCTAAGGTTATCGACCTTTGCATAAATGTATTTAAAAGCTGCATTAGGATTGATAATGTTAATTTATATTCTTCTTGAGATTTTTGGAAAAACAGATCATTTAATTCTGTGTAGGCTGAGAAATCCCTCTTATTGTTTTCTCCCAATATTCTTCTCTTGTTAGAAAGACATGACATTCAAAAATTTTTTCAAAGTGAAAGTTTTCAGAGGTGGAATGCAATATGCAATGTTCTTGCACCTATTTAGTGACAAAGCGACCAAGGATTTGGTATGAAACTCTTGTCTTTCACTATACAATCATCTCACTAATGGCTTCCATCTTCTGCTTTCTGACTTTCAATTAAATCTTGAAAGGTGCCATCAGAAAACTTTGCCCATTGGGCTTTTTCAGTACAGGGCTAGGGTCACATCTTAAGGGAGACCTGCCATAGAGAAACTATTGAAGAATTTCTCCTTTCTTTAACAAAAATAGAGGAATCATATGCTAATCTTTATATTTACATTTCTTGTATCACAAATTTGGTGCCAAACTTGTGCCAACCCATAAGCTAAATACAGATTCTTCCCTTGTCTATAGCTATAAATAAAGTAAGACTAGAAGAGGGAAAGCTGGATGTCCATCACTTTTATCAGAAATATAAAACAAAAGGAACACATACATACTACAAAGGTGATTAACAACTATTCATACCCCCCCCTCTTTTTTTTCGCTGGCTCTGTCATATTTCTTTGGAAGAGGAGAACACAGAGAAAACTATTTTATCATTCTTATGAACAATGTCATACGCAGTGGTGTATGATAAATTTTATCATATTTTAATGAATAAACTGATCATTGGATTTTCTAAAAGGCATACTTTTCCAATTAGTCATCAGCTTATATTTTCAGTTTAAATGAAAAACTTCTCCATATGTAGCATTCACACTGGGAAGGATTGGGTGAAAAGATAGGTCTTCAGATGCCACCAAGTCATACTATTATAGAGCACCTAAAATATCAATTGAGAACATGCCATAATTATAGACCATGTAGCCCATCCAAACCCAGAACCATTCTGCTCCTCCTTCTTCTCCTTCTCTTTCTCCTCCTCCTTTGCAATCCCTGTCCCTCAGAGGTGGCATTCAGCAGGTTCTGACCAGTTCTGAAGAACCAGTAGCAGAAATTTTGAGTAGTTTGGAGAACTGGCAAATACCACCTCTGACTGGAGATTTTACAGTATCCTTCCCCTGCCATGCCCACCAAACCACACTCACAGAACCTGTAGTTTAAAAAAATTGAATCCTACCATTGCCCTCCCTCATCCCTCATCCCTCATCCTTCTTCCCTCTTCCTCTTACCGCCTACTTCCTCCTCCAATTCAGCAGTATACTATACATTTAAGAAGTAATGACTCTGGTTTAATTTCTATCCCACTCCCCATCTAAGCATTAATAGGCTAGAATCTATTTTATTTAGCCTCCTTAACTAAAATAAATAAATCAACAATTCTGGCCTCACCTCTTATGGAGATGTAATTACAATACAGTTATAATGAATATAAAGCTTCAGCCCTTGGAGTCTGATCTTTTTTCAAAGAGAGGATGTGTAAGGTCCTTATCCTCTCCTTACATTATGTATGTATGTATGTATGTATGTATGTATGTATGTATGTATGGCATTCAGCTTTGTTCGGGTATTTTCCCACGTCATTGTAGTTGTGCTTTTAAAGTTGTAGCAATGTTTCGGCAGAATCTCATCTGCCATCATCAGGCTTCTGATTGTGTCCATCTGTGAGTCAGACTTTCACAGCCATTTCTCTTTTAAATTTGGTGCTAGCCATCTGAACAAAGCTGAATGCCATACATGTAAGTACACGCAAAAACTTAAGAAAATATATATATATATATATATATATATATATATATATATATATATATATATATATATATATATTCTTAAGTTTTCATGGGTATTTATATGTATGGTATTCAGCTTTGTTTGGGTATTTTCCCATGTCATTATAGTTGTGCTTTTAAAGTTGTAGCAACGTTTCAGCAGAATCTCATCTGCCATCATCAGGCTTCTGTATAGTGTTCGTCTGTGAGTCAGACTTTCACAGCCATTTCTGTTTTAAATTTGGTGCTAGCCATCTGCTGTGCCAGAATGGTTTTTTCTTCATCCTGATTGGTTGGGAGTCTTGGTCTGTGTTTATTGGTCTTGGAGTTTGCTGTGTTCTGCTTGATTGATGTTTCTAATATCTTCTGTCTGTTTTGTGGCTTTTTTTGGTCTTGATTGGCTGGCAACATTGTGTTTCCTGTATTGGAGGCTTTTAGTGCGGGTTGGCTCCGAGTAAATATATATACACAGAGAGAGAGACACACACACACAAAATATGGTGTATTATTTTGTTGGGAGACATGTCCATTTTTTTCAGGGAAAAAAAAAGATAAAGTGGTATGAGAAAAAAACTTTATGAAGAATGCCAAGTATGCTGGAAAGGATAACTATACTATCCAGGAAAAGTTTTCTTCATGAGTGCCTTGAACATCTCTGCCAGCCCTTTTGTAAGTAGGCAAATGTTCAGTCTTCTGGGCATTATGCAGAAGTAACAACATGGCTGATGATAATTAATCACAGATCTATGAATCTGCATGATTTGGTAGACAATGATATTCCTAAGATCAAAGTAGGCAAGTGAGACTATTATAAATTCCTTTTGACATGGAGAGGGGGTTTAATAAGAGGAAAGGATTAAGATATTCAGTTCCTTTAAGGCAGAGCCTGTCTATTTTGCTTGCAAATATTTATAAAATCACATCTGCACTAATGACTTTGTATAAATAATACATTCTATTTTTTTTCGAAATGATATAAAAAGAAAGACCTTCATTGTTTTCTTTTGTTTTGTACTGGTGAAAATATTCTCAATTGTTCAGGCTTAGTTTCAATACACTGAATTGCAACATTCAATAAAAAAAATGCCACAGAATATCCTGGAAGGTTAGAATTCAGCATTGGTTCAGAAGATTCAATGGAGTGTGAAATGTGAACAACTTGGTCGTTCAAGATGTAAAGATCAGGTCAGTTCACATCAGAATTTGTAAAAGTTCAATTGTTCAACCATTCTTAGTGCACTTCTGGGCGTGGGAATGCTGCTTTTATGCAATTTACAATGATTTTATGCTATAGAGATTAGAAATAGAGGAAGATGTTACCGACGATATAACCTTCTTCTAAATTCTTTCTGTTCATTTTTTTCCCCTATGTACAGGGAAGATACATTTATGCCATTACTTAGTAGCAGATTGGTTTGATAATATTCCATTAACGCTATTCTTTGGTACATGCAAAAAGAAAAGACTGAAATTTGAGTTTTCACACCCAAAACTCTCTCTGTTTTCAACTTTTCTTTTAGCCTAGAAGTTTCAAACAATGGGAAAAAAGAGCTAAGAAGAAGAAAATGTGGGACAGACCTCTTTATCCATTGTTTTCTATTTATCAAATGTTGGATATCACAGATTATCCCTTCAAGCTGCCTAAACTAAAATATGTGGCTCCATCAATTGACATGAATGAGAAACGATAACAGATATAAGATAATCATGTCCTATGCATTCACTCATGTGTAATACTCAAAGACCGAAATTGGGGGAGAAATTTGGGTATTCATTGAAGCTCATTCCTACACATCTGCACCTACTTATCTACATGAGTTTAGTATGAAGATCTGAAAGAAGTTTTTGAAGTCCCTAAAGCTATATTTGACTTTATAGCTAAAACTAGTAATGTGGCTTAGGACAAATAAACATAGTTCCAACGATTGGGATTTTGAAGTGAGTTACCAAAGTTCAGTAGAATTATAATAATATATGTAGTTCATGGTAGAACAGCTTGTCCTGCCACCAGCCAATGTCCAAGTAACCAAGGATTAATACTGGACAAACAACCAAGCACAAAACAACACCCTAATCAATGAACTAAAAGAATAAGCTGCTCTGTCCCCCAAACCTGACAGTTTAAGCTACTATATATAAACAGGAAGCAAAACCCACACTCACTTGTACTAATGATATTACCTAGTTGGGTAATAAAACATTTGTGAGCAAACAACCAAACTCAGAGAGCATCAGGGGCCCCACTCATGTAAATTTTCCCATTTTCAGAAATTCTTGTGGAACAGAATCCACAGGATCCCCAAATTCTGAAAACATTTTAGTATATTTGTAAGTTCCTTTCAGATCTTCATGCTAAAACACACAAAGATTTTTGAAGTGGATATTGTGAACAGGATTGTGTGAGTTCTTTAGGAACTAAAGCCAATTAACAGAATGCAATCCATTTTTCTAGACAAAGCATTATTACAAAACATCAACACAATCCTATCTGAGTTTTTAATCATGACTGTACATTCAATGATCAATCTCCCATGCCTAACCAAAAAAAAAAAAAAAAAAAAACCCCAAACAAGGGGAAAAACAGGAACAAATAATAAAAATGATCAAATCCAGTATTCATTCATCAAAAGTCTGCAGAGATTCTCAGTCATTCAGGTCATGGTTGTCCCAAAGGTGTTTTTTTTAGGTGGCAACTGGACTTTCTAGTTTTTTCTTTTTCATTTAGCTTCTTATCCAAGAAGCTTCTTCAGCACTGACAGGATAGTGGATTATAAATCCTTCCCACTATCCTGTCAGAGCCGAAGAAGCTTCTTGGATAAGAAGCAAAACATCTTCAAAGAAAAAACAAGAAAGTCTAGTTGCCTCCTGAAAAAGCATCTTTGAGTAAGCATCAAAATTTACTCAATTCTCACAATTTCTAGGGAACTCAGAGATAAAAGTACAAAAATGAGCCCTTTAAATATCATGTTTGCAGTCTGAAATATTGAAGTCTAATGAGGGCTTCCTTAGAAGAAGAGAAAATGATTACATAAACAAAACATGTGATGTAGTAACAAAAATATTTGATCAATTACAAAATATTTAAAAAATAGCTGTTCTAAACTATTTAGTTTTAATTCTTGGCAATGGGACCAGAAGTTGCTGAGAGAGGGTGGGGTAGGGACAGAGAGGGGGGGAGGGAGGGAGAGAAAGAGAGAGAGAGACAGAGACAGAGACAGACAGACAGACAGAGACAGATTTAAAATGTGCATGTGAAAAATCATTCCAGGTTTATTCCTTTGATGTGGACTTGAGAGTCTGCTTTCATAATGCAGTCTGCACATCAACCAAGACTGGATTTTTTGGAGGCGGAGCGGGGAATGCTACTCCACAAAATTTAGAGGCTACTTTAAACAACAAAACTGCTTGGGTTTAAATTTATGCTACTCCTTAGAGACAAACATAATTAAAGCAAATTTAAAATTCATTAAGTGAAAGAGATAAAACTTTGAAACACATACGCACAGAAACACACACGCTTTACGGGATTTTTTTAAGAGCATAATGGTACTTTTTTTCTGTCCTTTACCCTGTTAAAAAGAAAAGCTATGGGGCCTAGTTCTGTCATGGCGGGAGCAGGCAGTTGGATACGGTAATGCATGCCTGAAGCCTTCACCAAAGATGATAAGCCTGCATGAATTTTACGAGTTTCAGTATCAAGGTTGCCCTCGCCCAAGGGATTTAAGAATAAGGGGGAAAAAAAAGAGAAGGCAGATGTATGAATAACTGGCATTGTAAATCTTCACCGTGGCAACCTACAGCTAGAAAAAGTCTGTGATGGGTTCATGACTTGAGAAGAAAGCGACACAGCAGAATGTGAATGGATTTTCTTCAGCTACTTAATACACTGCTTAGACCAGCTTAAGAGTGTGTGTGTGTGTGTGTGTGTGTGTGTGTGTGTGTGTGTGTGTGTGTGTATGCACGTGCACATGCACACAAGAGAAAGAAAGGCAGAGTATATGTGTGAGTATATATGGGAGAAGGGGATTGTATTTATGCAATTTGTATATGAAATTGCAGGTATTGCCCCGCTTATTAGCTTCAAGGGAAGGGTACACTGTAGGAAAAAAAATTATTCAGTTGTACTTTTAAAGGTCGGGGGGGGGGGAAAAGGGGAAAAAAGATTGAAGGGAGAGGTGTTCCAATTTATGCAAGCACGTAACATCATGAAGCAAATTGGACACTCAACAACACAGCACAAGGTCACTGCGGAAGTCGCAAGAGTGGGGTGGGGTGTAGATAGCTGGAGGTAGAAAACAGATCATGATAAATAACTTCCCATTCTGCAAAATCTGGTAGTTAATGAACATAAGATGCATTTTGGATTCTCAGTGAACATCTGACTCTCTCTCTCTCCCTCCCTCCCTCTCCCTCCCTCCTTCTCTCGTTCACTCATGCTCAGGTCCTGCTGATGTATGAAAGCAAAGGGCTGGCTCTAATTGCACAATTATAAAACGGAAATGATGCAGATTTGGCAACACAGAGAAAGGAGGCAGCTCAATAACATTGTTTAATAACAAGCAAATAAAGCTCAGAGGGGAAAGAGGTGACGATTTCTGCTTTAGGCTCATTAAGGAGCCTGAAACATATTGTAAAAGAGTGATATTTAATAATGGAATGGACTGATAATATGGAGCAGGGCCTCACTGGGAGAAATAGACCCCTGTGCTCCTAAGAGCTAGCAGTTCCCTCCAAACATCAATTACCATGATTATCAAGCCAGGGCTTTAAAAATGCATCCACCTTAGTATTCCATCAGTGACCCATAAACAGGCCCAGGCAGAAGCAGGGGCTAAATTTATGGGCATCGGCAGCCAGGCCTAGGTGGGGTGGGGGGAAGAATCTCTTACCACTCACCTCAGCACAGGAGTATGGAAGTAGAAACAGAAGAGAAAGAAAGAAAAATTTGTCTTCTGCCCTGCCAAAAGAGCAATTTATTACTAAGCATTTGCTGGAGACAGCATGTGTTGGCCTGCTGCCTTTTTCCCCCTCTGTTGACTGTCTGAATGAGAAATGGGAGCATATTAACCATCTTATGGGTTACAAAGGATGGCTTGGCATGGTCCCATCAAACTTAGTGGTGCTCAGGTGGGTCAGAAGTCGAGAGAGAACATTAGCAGCAGAGATTTAGAATCTGGTGCATTTTCTTTAACCTTAACTGTGGGGAACAGATGATCGCTTTATTTCTTTGGTCAAGAAATCATTTACGCTGGGAAGACATTACAGGCAGGGCCAATAGCATCCACCTTAGAGGAGATAAAGGCAATTCTAATAGTGTGGAAAAGGAATATTCCTCTTAGGAAGCTGCACTTCTATTTCTACATTAATGGTAAGTTACTGTTTAGCTTGTTACTTTATAAGCTAGCTGCTTTCCTATTTCAAAATAATAATAAAAGAACAAAGACAATAGATCATAGAAAGTAAGAAACAAATAATATTTAATCAAATGTTAGTTTCTCTTTTACCTTTGAAACAATCTCTTCCCAGAAAGGCTTATATACCAAGTGTCAAGCTGAGTACATTCTATTCCCAAACTTTTCTACGTATTGTGTAATGCAAGCAAATGAATGGTAGAGGATCTCATATTCTCTTTCATTTAATCTTGTGTTGCTCAATTCTCAGCAACTTTAAGATGTATGGACTTCAACTCCCAGAATTCCCCAATGAGCCATGAATAATCAAACTTGACCAATTTTTCCAAGTAAGTACCCTTTTGTCCATGTTATTTCATGTGAATCTCAAGATGAATTTATGTTACTCATGAAATATAATATTGTCTTGAAAATAAACTTTGTTGTGCAACCTGGTTAAAGAAGGGCTCCTTAGATTTTTGGAGGATTTTTGGAGTACCTCCCAATTACTACGGCTGTGGATTAGACTTGGCTTTATAGGATGCCCAAGGTAGGAAAAAGGCAAGGATAGCAAGCAAACTTTTTAATATTCTCAGAAAGACAATTGTAACTTTTCGTGTGATAGAAAGGCCACTTCTTACAACTTTATCAATTAGTAGCTTGTATCATTGTTAGCATTTTAATAGCATACTTTGATTTTGAACCGTGTTTTTCTTATATAAATTCTGTAAACGGCCTAGATTTTGGCTGTGTTCAAGTGGTCAGATTTCATATACTTAATAAAATGGAGGATCCTTGCACCTACTTATTTTCAGGGACCTTATCTTCCAAGCAATTCAATATCTCTGTGGATGTCCTCTCCTGTGGATGTCCTCTAGCAACTTTAATCCTGTCTGGGAAGATGCCAGAAAACCTTTTCTTGAACTGACAAGTAAGTTTCTTAGAGAACAGAATAGAACAATAGGTGTATTGGCCAAGTGTGATTGGACCACAAGGAATTTGTCTCCAATGAAACCCATTGGATATCTCTTTTGATTTCCCCAATACCATATCTCTCCTCTCATTTCTTCCACAACCATTCCTATTCCTTCTCAGAGCTCTCTGTTCTCAGATACCAGTGCAGATGCATCCTAGCTGTGGATATACAGCTGGCGGTAGGGCAATCTATAATGGCCGAGCTTTTTAATGTGCTGGTAAGCTGCAGATAGTGCCCAATGCTATCATTTTACAGTGAAGACGACTAGGTACATGAAAAATGCCAGAACAAATTTATGCTCTTCATCAGGAACTGTGGTGGGGAATCTAGTAGACCACATTCCCTCAAGGAAAAGAGTGCATTCCAGAGGAGTAAGAAGCAACTCAATTCAGAAAATTTGTGTGAAAGACAATGAAGACAGCTCCTCCTTAAAAGTTCCCAGAGTATATGCTTGATGTAGGAAATAGGTTTCTTCAGTTTGGCAAGACTCTGTCTATAGATGTGTAACATATTAAATATTAAAAAAACCTGCTTGAAGATTTGTGTCTTTCTTGGTTTGTGGTGGGGGGAGCTTGACAAATCAAAATCTTTTCCCCACATCATATATTCTGGGAATTATTAGGAAGATGCTGTCTTCACCCCTTTTTTTTCACACAAACTATTTGAACTGAGTTGTCTCTTACTTCTCTTAAGTGCACCCTCTCTTTCCCGGAAATCTGGCCCACTACATTCCATCACAGGGACCACTTGACTGAGTCATCATTCATTACTAAGATATTGTGTCATGTCAATATTAGTATGTATATGTGTCTGCAAAGCCTTTGATTGACTCCAGGATCCTTTGCAGTACTGATATCTTTATGAGGTGGAAGAACTTCAACTCCCAGCATTCCCCAGCTAGAATGCTGGTTAAGGAATTCTGAAAGTTGAAGTCCACACATCTTAAGAGATGCCAAACTCGAGAAACACTGTTATTACTATATTGTTAATATCAATTGACATTAAAATTGTTTCAAACTTCAAAAGTTGTATGATTACTATAGAGCATTTACATATCACTTCTAACGTATCCATGGTGTAAAGACAAATTAAAACAGGAACAGACTTTCCTCTTTCTTGTAGCAAGAAATTTCACTTCTTGCCACAAATTAATCTCAGCGTAAGAAAGCCCTTACAGCAAAAAACATTGCAAATTGTTTATAGATACACATACGTGACAACATTAGAAACTATCCTTCTCAGTCCAGATTTGTTGGGTTAATACCCATAAGTCCTAGCCAATGTGCCAATGGCCGTATTGTCTGGGGATTATGGTGACTGTTATTCAACACATGAGTGGTGAATAGAATTTAATAAATCTTAGATATTTCTCTTTTCTGATCATGAGAAATACTTGCCAAGCACCTATACAGAAGAAGCTTGAGCTCATGAGAATTTTGGATAAAGTTGTCCCTTCTGTTCCTCTTAATACTTGATATCTCCAGTGTAATCACGAAATAACAGTTACTTATTTATCTCACGTCTTGCTCCTTGATAGCTACCCAGTCCTGTCGGCACGACCTCTGAAGCACACACATTAATTTTACTTCAGTATTTCTATAGCATCAATTAATAAAAACTGACTACATTTTCAACAAACACACATGTACTGATAAATGAGGGTCCTGACTTAATTGCTCTGTAAATTAAGAGCTCACAGTGGTGACAACCGAGAATAGTTTTAATATTTAAAAACTCATTAAATTTGTGTACATTCTGCATAATTAAAGACACACAAACACTTTTAAGAGCTAATTCAAGATTAATTTTGAAATGTATAGTTCAGACAATGGAGTTTTTGATAAGTTTATAAAAATATTTTTATGATTCAGTAAGCCACTGATATTTTCATTTTTGTTCTCTTAATTAATTAGATATACAGTATATGTATATGTATGTGTGTATCAGTGTGTGTGTATAAACATTTAAATATATGAATATAAATAATTTATATATACACACATCCATAGTTTTGTTTTCCTAATACAAGTAATTTTAGGTAAGACAGATAGAAACAATATTCCATATTGTTGCCATTTTGTTTGTGTGCTTGTGTTTTGCATTACTACTCTGGACACAAGATATTAGTTTACTTATTTAAAAAAGTTAACAGGCACTTTGGGAATATAAATCTGTCTCTGCTGTGTGCTTCTCTCCAAATATAGATACAATTAAATTAACTGCAAATGCTGCAGCAAAATACCATACATTCTATAGACAAAGCAGGATGTAATCTATGCAAAATTTTGCTTTTTGAATTTATATAAAAATAAATTTATTATATGGAAATGAATACTTTTAAAACTTGCAGAAAACATATTGTACTTTCACAAACTATGTTGCTCTCTCTTCTTTTTTCTTATAAATTTTAATTATAGATGCAATTCATATAACAGGTTCTAGAGCTAATAAGAATAATCCATTTTAGGTTTATATTTTAGTTTGGATCTAGACCCTATATTCTAGAATTAGGGAGTTAAGGCATTAGAGTCTGGCGTGCATGTGTTAGTTTTTGTTGGGTGGTAGGAATAAATTGTAGCTCCTTCTCCATCAGAACAGGCTAAATAAGATTTCTTTTGGAGTTTACAAATAGGGAAATTTCTGAAAACTTCAGCCAAAGTTCTTAGGAATGTAAAAGAAATATGATATACATTTCAGTTATTAGCATTTAGGTTTGAACTGCCATCATGAACTTTGCAATGGCATCAATCAGATGAATGGATTCCACTAGTTTCTTTACTCTTTGCTCAAAACGTCTCATGCAAACTTGATATTTGGGAAACATGTATCCCCAAAAATAGTGTCTACTGGAAAAAGTTGTAAACCAAATTTGGCATTTAATATGGTTGCTTGACTGGAAATGGTCTACAGTAGCATAGATTATTTTAAAAATACATATTAAGTTAAAGTTGTGACAAAAGACCATATGATATTGAAATTAGAATAAGCCTTTCCAGTATTTTTTTAAGATAACGAATAGAAAAATATGGAACGATATGTAAAAGTTAGCAATATCCATGTGTTTCTCAACATTCTCAACATGGGAACTTAACATTAACTCAACATTAACTCAACATTCTCAACATGGGAACTTCAAAAACATGTGGACTTCAACTCCCAGAATTTCCCAGCCAGAATAATGCACATGTCTTAAAGTTGCCAAAGTTAAGAATAACTGAAAAAAACAGCAAATTTTGATTTATATATCCCCACTACTTACAGATAACCCATCCCCTTTAATAGTAATTTGTGTTTATTTTTCTTTCCCTACAATATTATCTCATTCAAATCTTGTTTATCAACATGCATGGTTCAAAGTCTACCTTACATTATGTAATATTAAAATATGAGTAAATATATGAATGTTGAAAATGTTCCAGCTTTAGTGTTGCAGTTTAATCTCACAGATTTACTTGTTCTGCCACTGAGAAACTTAACTGAGCATCTTTATCTTCGGATGAATTGTGCCCAGTATCATTATTATTATCACAAAGATTACACACCACAAAGTGTCTTATGTTGTTGTAATCCCATTACAAAAGAATTAGGGCACCTATATTCCACTGTGTTGAATACCAGCTTCACCTGGCTAATTCTGAGACATGATGGGAGGTGTAGTGAGAGAATTTTTGAAGGGCCATGTATTGCCATGGGCACCTGCCATGGGGGGTGGAAGGGCAGTGACATCTTGCACATTATCGTGCAAATGGTATGACTGACATGTTGCATATCATTCTTGTGATGACTTTACTGGTGAAAATTCTGTAATTTGTGTCATGGCACATAGACATTATGCCACGTGTAAGACCTATGAATGCTCTTAGAAAGATGCAGGGATTCCCACCAGGCAAATCGTCATAAATCTTGCTGAGGGAAAAGGATCATAGTAACAAGGAGAATAAAAAATAAAATAAAATAAATGGAAGCTTATGCCAGCGATGTCATACATAAGTGAAATCATTGTCATGTTTAGTAAATTAGTGTAGCCTAACCACACAGCAGCAGTAGCAAAAAAAGAAAAAAAAGAAAAAAGACAGAGAGAGAGAGAGAGAAAGAGAGAAAGAAAAACCCTCCTTAAGCTACAATAAAGCCTAAATGATTTCAGACTCCCATGATCCTTTGTAGTCATCTTAAAGCACTACTTTAGTGAGCTAAACCTGTAAAGTTTTCTTTGGAGCGGCTGTGACTTGATTAGATCTATTTCAGCCTCGTCGTGGTAATAGGCTCCTCTCTGTGAAACTGCTTAGCCTCTGCTCCCCCGGCAGCTGGAGAAACTGGAATTAATCAGGTCTGCTGGGGACTTCTTCAGCATCTCCGCAGGCCAGCAACTCTGGAATCATTTACTACAGAATCTTACTGTCAACTCTTTGTCATTTAGGCTTTTGATTATGCTTTCTTTCCCTGGAAAAGGAAGAGGGAAAAAATGGAAATGGGTGACAGATTATCCTAATGGAAAATTTCGCTACTTTTATGGGCATCTATTATCCTGCTTTGTACTTTTATATATAATATATATATATATATATATATATATATATATATATATATATATATATATATATATATATATATATACATATACATAATATTAAAGTACAAAGCAGGATAATAGATGCCTATAAAAGTAGCATATATATATGCACAAAAGATTCAAAGGGAAGAGCGTAAGTGGGAGAAAGCAAAAGGAAGTGATTAAAACGAGTGAGTTACTTCTACTTAAAGTACTACAGTGCTAATAAAATTAGCTGCTAAGAATGGTTTATATTTTTCCCATGTCAAAAAATAGAAATTTCCAAAACTGTTTAAAAGCATTTGCGGTCCCTGAGGTGACAATAGGGACTTTCCTTCATCAAGCATCCCGATAACTTTTTCACATACTGTATGTCACTGTAAGACTTAGGAATCCATTCTTTACTTCTTGGTGAACGATGAGCCTTATTTCCAGGAGACAGAAGATAGGTCCTGTGTGGCTAGGCTTGAAGATTCGATGTTGGCTATCACTGAATCAGCCTTTGATATTTCACCAAAGCTTCCTTTATAATCTGCTTCTCTTCCAAAGTGCTGGACCAAGGCTCTGTGGATGAGAACTGTTGCTTAATGATTCTGGAGATCACTGGGCTATAGGAGGTGTGATAAATTGTGAGGATGCCCACTCCAAACGTACTCTTCAAAAGAGTAAGTAATTTTTTTGGGGGGGGCTTCAAAATATTAAAAGAATAATAGTACCATAAAAATGACAAACAGACATAGAAAGGAAACATTCAAGGGGATAAAGGCATTTGTCCCTACCCATTGTCATCTCAAGGGGCCATCTCATCTATCTTAACTAAAGGCCCAAGGGAACTGCCAAGTTTTAAAGAAATACTTGAAGGAGGGCAAGTGGAAATTCACTCAGAAAGCTGACATTTTGTTAGATGATACGAAAAAGCCAGAAGGAATGAGCAACCTAGCAGGGGACCAAGCAATGTGGTAGCTACCAATCCTTCCTGCATATTCAAAATAAAATTGCTGCCTTTTTCTCTCATTGCATAATGAATATTTGGAGGCAGGCCAGGTTCTTAGAGAAGTAGAGCAAGAAATCTGAAGGGAACTTTGATCATTTATTTGGGCTATTATATGCATAGTATTTACGTGGTGCTTAGAATAGACCAAAGCACACATTCTGGTAGTTCCTTTAGGATGGGCTCCAGCAGAAGTCCAAAAGCTAAGAAGACTAAATCTCTAGTCCCAGTGATTGATCCTGATTGGATCCTGAAACATTATCTTGGAACACATATATTTGCCTTAATTCCATCATTGATTAACCTTTTAGTTCTTTTTAAAGCAACAACAACAAGTATTCCAAATGTCTAAACTTACTTTGGTGTGTGATGGATGATACATAGGGAAACCATTCCTACTTCAATTTAGTTAAAGTAGGTATAGATAGATACAGTTATAGATAGGTGGGGAGAGGGAGAAAGGGAGAGGTCAGTTTTGCCATGGCTGTGTATTAACTGATTTTGATGTCCCTTTTTTAATTCTTGAGATCTATGAACATTTCAACCATCTTCCTGCTTTTGAATAAACTTCTAGCAAACTGGATATGGGAAGTGTGTTTGTCCAAACATGGCATAGGAATGGCATCATGAAGATGTTCCCATTAATTTATTCCAGACAGGTAGCAAAAAATACAGTGTCCAAGACAAAGTAGACTTTGCCCCAAGGCAAAGTAGACTGGAAAATTTTATCCAGATGGAGGCTGTGTCTCCATTTGAATGGCTCCCTTTGAGTGGCTTGTAGGTGGCCAAGCTGTTAGGGGACAAGGTCCCTAAAAATCAAAGCAAGACAAAAAATGTAACCAAATTAATTAAATAATAATATTATTTTGGGCGGTTACTGCTAAGGTTGAAGGAATGCATTGGAATGGTAGTGGGCATTAAAACATTGGCATGGTTGGACTGAGGGCTTTTTCTGCTACTTCCATATAGAATTTAGCACTACAGAACTAGGCTGCAAAAATTGGGGAAACCGCTAGAGATTTTGGTAGCCCAGACATAGTAATCTTAAGAGTTTTTAGGACAGAATTATCCAGTCTAGCTTTCAGCCAAATAGTAGAGTCTTAAGGGAGACCAAATTGTTCTCATATAGTGATCTGTACTCATTGTATATGCCTTGTAGCCAAGGGAATTATAATAATTCAGAAAATGCCATGCCGGCTGCAGAATGGCTACAGAGAATTCAATTGTCAATACAGCATGATTAAAAGTTTGTAACATTTGCAACACAAACAAGAAGAATCACCATCAAGATTCAGCAGATGAAAAAAACTGAACAGAAATAAATGGACAATAAGCAGTCATTTCTTTAAAAGTACGTTCAAAGAATAAGAAAATAAGAGATGGGACCACTAAGTGGGCATTCCATTCTTGGTCCACTTATCAGTACTATTCTTGGCACATTCATAAGTGAATGATTGAAGAAGACTATTGCTACAGGGTAAATTGAGAAGGGTAGGTACTTGCAGATGGGTTTAAGATTTTTTTATGGAAGAAAAACTGCCCTATCTTTAGACCACAACCTTTTCAATCATTCACTGCCCAGCCCAGCCCAGCCCAGCCTAGCCCAGCCCAGCCCAGCCCAGCGTTATTGTTTATCTTCAGTCTAGTATTATGGAAGTTGATCATTAGCCAGAGGACCATGCCATCATATTTTTATTTACAAACATTTACATAAAGCCTCAAAGAAAGGAAGACATATTCTATCATTACCTCTTCACTTTCTGTGCAACTGTAATTTATCTGGCATTTTATAATCTTTGTAGGTATCTTTGTAGGTAATTGTATCCACTCCTATAAGTCTTGATTTTTTTGGACTGATTATTTGACACAACCAGAGACAATAGAGAAATAAAAAGCAAGCATAGCTGTTTACATGAAAACCGAGAAGTTTAAAAGGGCTGAATCGTTCAGATTCAGTATGCAGTGGATGAAGAGCTGGAGAAGAAAGGCTCAAATCAATCATTCAGAAAAGAAATAACTTAAAGATTTAGGTTAGACTCTATGACCTGTTTAATGTCATAATTGGCTGCTGCCAAATTCGTCAAACTGAGTGAAGTTCTTAACTAAAATGTCATAAACTTCTCAACATGAAGATTTATATAATGCAGGTATCTCGCCAGTTACACATTTGTTATGTTGCATTTGACTTTTTCTCAAGAAAAAAAAAGAAGGCTCTGTACATGTCTATGTTCTGGAGTTTTTCAAAACTCTAGGAACTAGTCCTGATATATATGTTATATACTCAGTATATATGTGACACACACAAGATAAACAGTCATTTTTCTGATATAATAAAAATCAGATTTAAAATATTTTCAGTGGGAAAGCTATATGTTTATGATGAATGGATGTGGCTAATGTTAAATTTGAACAGTGTGTTTTTAACAAGAATGTCGATGGAACATTTCATAATTAAGGTAAACTCCTTGAGATCCTGTTGCCATTCAGGGATTCTAAAGTTTACTCTTTAATAATTAGTTACAGTAATGGTATAAAACATTTTATGGGATGCTGATTCTATAGAACTTGCGTTTAACTTTTGTGAAGGATGTAGGATCCTGCTGCTTGATGCCTTTGGATATTTGACAATTTTATTTCATTCCTTTGTGACCAACATCTAATCAATGCTATAGAACTGCTGGCCCTATTCACTTGTTTCTCAAACCATTTCCTGGCTTTTGTCTAGATCCGTGATGGCAAACCTATGGCACGCTTGCCAGAAGTGACACGCAGAGCCACTTCTGCCGGCACGCGAGAGGTCGCTCAGAAGAGCCCCACTGTGCATGTGCTGCCTGCCTAACAGCTGATTGTCGGGTATCCGGTGTGCATGCACAGGAGGCAGGGGTGTGCGGGAGATGTGCACACATGCACAGAGATGCGTGGCGTGCAGGGGGATCGCGCGCATATGTGCAGAGAGGCATGGCACATGGGGATCATGCGCGCATGTGCAGGGAGCGTGGGGGCCTCCATGCATTGCCTTCTGGGTGCTGGCACATTTACAAGTGCACCCGCAATTTTCAGCACGAGAGCCCCAAAAGGTTAGCCACCACTGGTCTAGATGTTAATAATAATAATAATAAAGTCTTGGAGACTTTGGATGCTAACTCTTGGCTGTCTCTATTCCAGCTTTAACACTTCCGACCCTTCTGATCAAATTGCCCCTCCCCCCCTTTTTGACATATAGAACCAGGCCCCCACTATGTGGTATCATTCCACATGCCAGTTCTCCTTGGCTAGAAAAAAAGACAATTTCCTCACTAGAGAGAAAAAGGAAGACGAGCCATTATACCAGTGCTAGGAATATTTTGTTGTTGGTTGGGTGGATATAACAGACTTCTAAATATCTTTCTGGACATGGGTAGCCATATCAGATCTAATCTTACATGAGAAACAAAACCAACTCACATCTCTGATAATCTCCCTGAGTGGGCACATATGCAGATGCAGGCTTACATAAGCAAAGATATTGCCTTTGAGGTTCTAAATGCAAGAATTTAGCTAATAATCAATTCCTGGATGAGGAAAGAGATGAAAGGACCATAAACGGATGAACTCCACCACTTCGGTCTGCAACCATTTATGGATCAGGCCAGCCAAACAAAATATCCTGATTTCAAGCATGTGGTGTCACAGCCTTGTCCTAGTACTACAGTCACAACTATCCCAGAGTAATTGAAAACATTGGACTGAAACACACCTAAATCTAGTTTTTGTTGTTAAGTTATTGAAGCATCCGCTTATTCAGTAAATCAAGAAAATATTGAAAAATGGGATATGAAGGCTGAAGCACTTCAGAAACAAAAATAACCCTAACTTTCTTCTTGTGAGTGTCTATAGATTCCCTCATTGTTTTGGCACGAGCTTAATGTGTTATTAAACTTCTTTCTTTCTTTCTTTCTTTCTTTCTTTCTTTCTTTCTTTCTTTCTTTCTTTCTTTCTTTCTTTCTTTCTTTCTTTCTTTCTTTCTTTCTTTCTTTCTTTCTTTCTATCTGGAACCAAAACAAATCACATGTTGTTCTTGCATATGTTTATACGGACACACCTAAAACTGATTGCATTGGCATTGGTTTTGACTGTTGTTATTAGGCCAAAATTACCTTACATCGATAGCAAGGTGGTTTATTCTGAGTCATGATATTACCTAGCGCATATCATAGTTTGATCCAGTCTCATTTAGGGCTTTATCTTTTCTATTATTTTTATTAAAGGTAAGTTCATTCAGAAGTTTAACATAATATCTGTTAAAATTAGAGTCCATAAACAACGAAGCTGTTTTTTTCTGGGGACCCTCAGCAAGGGACAAAATAAAATAATACACAGAATAAAACTGTACACAAAAAGTTCCTCTTCCTCCTCCTCTTTTGTAATAATAATATATACCTCCACCTCTCAAGATTCTATAGCTTTGCAGAGTTTAAACATGCATAATTCTTAAATTGGCCTGTTATTAATACTACTTTTGCTGCTGTCTGATCCACATATGTTTGATTTTTCAATGGCATTCAGTGAGTTATCTGAAAGTTCTCTTACTGCTGCTACAGCAATATGAACCAGACTACACCCACATGAACAAAGAAAATTTAACTTTCATAAGTTGATTTTCAAAATGCATTCACTTTGACTCAACCAAGTATGTCTAAAAAAAGATGAAAAGCATCTTTAGCGTGCCAGAAACATCTGGTTTCATATTTTGAGACCAAAAGGAAATTGCATGAAGTTTAAAGACTTATGTTTTGATTTACATTATTATTGGAGAACTGAGAATCTGCCAGTCACAAAATAAAAATTTTATGATAATAAATAAATAAGGAAAACAATCTGACAAAACATGTTATGGAACAAAGATGCATTTCAAGTTTAATTAACTGATAACAATGTTTAGGAGAGCAGAATTGTGCCACCAATTATGCAGCTAGTAAATGCATGCCAGCCATGCAGAGCTGGCCTATAAAAGTGTAATAGAAAAGAAAGAAAGAAAGATCTCCTGCAGCAAAATTTGTCCAAGCACAAAGGGAAGGTATTCAGCGTGTAGTAAATCAGACGGCAATTAAGATCCTCTCTGAAGACGTTTATGAGAAGGTATTTTATAGATTGTATTGCAGTTGCTGGGTTTCAAGGATGCATTGTAAATCGCACAATTGTCATCGGTCTGGCTTTCCAATATGCCTACTGATAGTGTCCACAGCAACTGCAGGGTTAGAAATCTTCCTTATGCAGATATAAATATGGGAGGGGAAGAAAAAAGAGGCAGAAAAGACATGGAGTTGTACAAATTGTACATGGAGTTGTACAAATTGGTCCTGTCTATTCCTGGCCTGGTGTGTTTCCAAAGTGCTGCAGTGGGACCCTAGCTACAGAAATATCAGCTGCTGGAAGACATATATGATCCTCCATTTTATGGGAAGGAAGATGTGCTTCAATCTTCTACAATCCTGGGATGCAATTTTTCCAAGTTCCCTGTTGCCTTATTTTCCTCAGCCTTAAAAGGAATGTGTTATTCCAGTCCTAAAGAACACCTAGTGAGACCACAGCCCAGGTATAATCAGATAAATGAATAATCAGATAAATGAAGATATGCATGGTTTTATAGTTTGTTACCTTTAGCTGAGCTCAGTTCAGCAGCCCAAATCCATTCCTTTTCAATATTGTAATGGCAGCATTAAGCAAAAAACAGGGTTATTTAACAAATAGAAAATAGTTATGTTTTCATTTGAGGTTCACAATACTTGTTCAATATTTTCAACAGTCCAGCTTTGGAACTTGAATATGGACATTAGAGCATGCTGTGATATGTCCCACTGACATCTTTTTTTAAAATTAAGAATAAATGATTGCATTCTCTTTTCAAGTTTAAACTCATATTAATATTTTTACAACGTTTAGCTGTAAATAGGCACAAATAGAAGCATCAAAGTTATAACAGTATAACAGAGCTGGAAGGGACTTGCAGGTCTTCAAATCCAACCCCCTGCTTGAGCAGGAAACCCTATAACATTTCAGACAAACGGTTGTCCAATCTCTTCTTAAAATCTTCCAGTATTGGAACATTTAAACTTCTGGAGACAAGTTGTTCCACGGATTAATTTTTCTGTCAGGAAATTTTTCTTTAGTTCTAAAGAAAATTTTTCTTTAGTTCCACCCATTGCTTCTTGTCCTGCCTTCAGGTGCTTTGGAGAATAGGTTGACTCCCTCTTCTTTGTGGAAACCCCTTAGATATTGGAACACTGCTATCATGTCACCTGTATTCCTTCTTTTAATTAAACTCAACATATCCAATTCCAGCAACTGTTCTCCAGACCCCTAATTGTATTTGTTGCTCTAGACTTCACTCTTTCTAAGTCTCAAGTTCTTTTTTTACATTGTGGTGACCAAAGCTGGATGCAGTATTCCAAGATATAATCTGAAGGGAGACAACAGGTTTGACTTTTTGACCAAACTTCACAGGGTGTTACCTGAAATAATCAAATCATAGTAGCATGATTTATTTATTCATTTATTTATTCTGCTCATCATAGCTCAAAGTAACTCCATAATATAGGGAGGCTATCTTTCAAGATCTCCAAATATTTATTTTTTGCTTAAGAATACTTATAAACACAACTGTTAACTTTAGGCAAACAGAAACAATATTAAAATTGCCAGAGCAATGCCATACACAACAAAATCATATAATGTTCATAACAGGTCTCAAGCTCAATTAAAACAGAGTTAACCTGCTCCCTTTCGGGGAGAATTTATTATATTGATGGTGTTGATTCAAAAAGTCCCTCTCTTAACTGGCTCCCAGAGTTCTGCAAAAAATAGATGGTAAACATTTTTCAAAGTTTGTGATAGGACTCATGTTTATAAGCTAAGACAGGCTCTTGTCTGAATAGAAGCCATGTGGAAATATTAGTGGAAATATTAAAATATCCCAATACAATGAATTTGTAAAAAACACCTTTCCTTTAACTGTTGAGGCAGAAAAACTGTTTGGCATACTTTGTCATCCTATTTGTTTACTATAGTCACACACTCAAACTTTAGAGATCAAAAATATACCTTCATAGGAAAAAACTGAGAACATCTTCCCTCATGCTATCAGATTGTGGCTGCTGCTATCATGAAAATTGGGTGGATGGTGCTGTATCAAACTAGCCCTGTTTTCAGCCCACCAGGATACTTTGATCTGCCCAAAATATCACCCAGAGATGGTTTTAATCAAAATAGTACAGAATGTTTTATAAGGATGTTTTGACTCATTTGCCCCAAACCTTCTTCGAATGATGGAACTAATTTTTTTTCATCATCTGATTAAGATTCATGATAATGAGTCAAAACATGCCACTAGTAATTCCCAGCAGCACAGAAGACAGGATGTTAACTTTTACAAACACAAGCATGCATACAAAGAGAGACACTACATGGAACTAATCCTTCAAGCATATGGATGGGTTCATTTTCTTAATGAAAAATTTGACATGTTTGGAATATCTAGAAAGAAAAGGAATGGGGGGGGAGGGACTACCTCCTACTAAACCACTGAAACCATTTTCTATTTTTCTATCACAAAAGCAAACAAACAAAACAGACATTTATACACAAACACATGCATAGATATTTCCTGTATTGTGCATTCGTTGACACTGGGGATGCAATAAGAGGCAATTAGCATAAGAAATAACCTTATGGTCTGATCCTAAGAAATAATAAGGCTACACAGTAGTTTACACAAGTTAATGTAAATACTAACACTAAAAGGCAACATTTACTGTGTTATTAATAGTAACTGTCATGAAAATTGTCTTCAGCAGATCCTTCCCAGTCTCAGCATGGCATATCTACTTTTCGCCATGACCTTTTGAAGAACTACTTTATCAATCAAGAATTATATGCAGATAGGCCTCCTCCTTGCTTACCTAGGGAGGATAAGGCAGCTTAACGGCAGCAATATTGCATCCAAATCCCACTGATTTCAAAAGTTGGGATGATCACCATTTCAAACCTTAACAACAATTTCTCAAATAACAACACAGATTTTTCTAAACATTCAGAAATATTTAAAGCTACTATATTTAAACATTAGATGGCATGTACATGTTCAAAAAGGGTGTGAAGTCTAGGTATCTTCAGGACTGCCTTTCTTCAATGGTCTCTGCTCATTCAGAAAGATCTGGCTAAGTTGATATGCTCCCAGTTTCACTGATAAAAGAGTGACCCCTTTTAGGACTTCAGGAGTGAAATCCAGGGGTGGGATTCTACCAGTTCACACCTATTTGCTAGAACCGGTTGTTAACATTCTTATCAGTTCGGAGAACCGATTCTTAGAAGAAATTACTGGTCTAATCCTGTAAGGAAGGTAGGAAGGAAACATTCTGGTGTTGCTTACAGAAGCTGCCTCTCTGTTAACCCTTGTTACATTCTTGGCAAGACTAGACTTCCTGCCTCAGGAACGTCTCTGGAGATTTTCCCCCCTCCTTTGCTGGTAGTTTGCTTGTGTCGAGTGACCATTCAAAGTTACATTGGCACTGAAAAAAGTGATGTATGACCGTTTTTCACACTTATGACTGTTGCAGCATCCCCACAGTCATGAGAGGCCAGGCAAGGAGATGCGTGCCTCGATGTGAGTGATATTGAGTTGGCCACGCTCAGCCAATAACATGACCACCAAGCCACATCCACCCAGTCACATGACCACCAAGCCATGCCCACCAACTAAGCCACATCCACAGAACTGGTTATTAAAAAAATTGAATCCCATCCCTGGAAGTATCCCTTCTCAGTGGCCAAGCCTGTCCTCTGAAATAGCATTCTCTCTGAGCATCCTCTTTGCCCCTTCATGGAAAATTTGTTTCTTTCAGCAGTCTTGGAACAAGATGATTTATAATGCAATATTAAAGTCTATGTATTTTTTAAATTTATGATGTTTTCTCAATATGGTGCTTAATATTGTTATGTTATTACTGGCTTACTGACTTCCATTTTAAAAAATGGCTTATTAATTTATTGTATGTTGCCAAGAGTTGCTTGTGTTAGAAAGTTACCATGGGTTATTTCTAGTTAAGTTTCCAATAAATACAGTCTGAGACAATTCCTCTATCCACGTCACAGCAGACACACTCAGCTCTCAGTATGGTTAGCAAAAATAAACAAACAAACACAGCTTAATGTTGATTTATTAAACAGCAGCAAACATCAAAATCATTGCAAAAGTCCCCCCCCCCCAAAAAAAGAATTAGATACAAGAAGGGCAAAAGCAGGATAAGAGAAAGATATGTACACCAGGCAAGAATTAACATTTCTGTGTCTCTATAGCTACATCAAAAGGTCACAGAACTTTCTGGAACCACTGGAAAAAAATACGGTCTCAAAGAGAGTGGCTTTAGGTTATTTTAGCTTTAATGTGTACATAAGGAGAACAGTTTCTTTCTGTATCATGAAATAAACAAATTAAGGGATAGGTTTGATGTATCTAACAGCTTCAGTGACTGAAGTTGCTTATAAATCAAATGAGAGAGTAAAGAATAAAAATGACACCTGGTATCAACCTGCCTTACTAACTTTCTTTGTCCTGAATTAGCCGTGAAATGCAAAACATGTGGAAACAAGCATCACCTTGCATGTAAATGCCCAAATCATTCCAAATCTCAGAAATGGGAAAAATGGTGCTAGTCTCTTTTTCCAGGATGGATCTTAGATAAGTCAGGCAAAGTCTCTTTGAAATGTTTGCTCCCCGTAGATCTCACATCTGGGTTGTGTTGCTGGTTTCCTCCTAAATTCCTACCCTTTTTTCCCCCTACAATCTCTTATAATAAATTTCTTGTTTTTTTGAGGGTATATTTTATGTTGATATATACATAAAACAGAAAAAGAAAAAAGAAAAGAAAAAAGAGCAGAACCTAAGAAGGAAGTCATTCTGCTCCCACCTACTCCTTTTTCTTGGGCTTCCATATCGGACATGCTAAAATCATAATATAGAAAATCCGCTCTTTTTTTTTAAGAAGTAGAAAAATTTAAAAGGACTGCTACTCTTTTAAGCAGAATAATTTTTCAACCACAAGAGTCCGAAACATTTCCATGCCAGCACGGAGAAGTAAACTGAAAGTTTCTGGAAAAAGAATGAAGATTCATCCATTTGTGTATCATTGCTACCTGAGCTTTACATTGTGGATGATACAGAAGTACATTGTTATCTTTTCAGTTTCCTTCTATTCTTGGAAATCTGTTTGGCTTGAGAAATATAAAATATGCTGGAGCATAGTAGAGCTCAGGACTCTGACAACAAAGTAACTAGTTTTTTTTTCCAGCTAAATGGAAATGGAAACACACATGATAAGTAACTGAAATCTTACTTGTAGATTTTGTTTTCATGAAAGCCACTAAAGGCTGATTTTGCTTAGTGTGTGAAGAATGTTTATAAATGTAAACTATTACTGTGAGTCTCTATCAATATCAGTTCATTCTGTACGTATTTGTTTATCTTCAAACATTTGCCACATCTGCTGCAAATTCTTTCACCAGAGTTTTCAGGCTGAGGAAGTCTTATTTCACATGACTCATTCAACAGAACTTTCAGCTCCACCATTATTATTTTTTTTTTTACTAAAATCTAAGGAATCCAATCTCCAATTCAATTTTTAAAAATTCTGCTTCAAATCATACATTAATATTTTTTTCCTGGGATCAATATAAAAATTGGTACATCATTCATACCACAGTGAGACCTTTTTCCTTATTCTTTTGGATTCAGGTTAAACTCTGCTAAAGCTGTTGGCTGCTCTTCCGCTAGGTCACCAGGCCGCTCTCCCTCAGATGAAGGTAGAATCTTATTTTCTCTGTCTTCTCAATCGCTCTGTCATGAATGGTAAGATATTGTGGGCAAGAAAGTTAAACAGAAAAAAACCTCTTTTATTAAGAAATAAAGCAATAAAAAGGGGTTCAGAAGTGATCAGCAATGTGCTAATCGTTTAACAAAATAACAGAATAATTGAGTTGGAAGGGTCCTTGGAGGTCTTCTAGTCCAACTCCTTACTTAAGCAGGAAACCCTATACCATTTCAGACAAATGATTGTTCAAACTCTTCCTAAAAACCTCCAATGTTGGAGCATGCGCAATTTATGTTACGATTAACTCCCTATTAGCATCAAAGCATAATATTATTCACAGGAGAAGAACATTCATATTTTCTTTTTGGTACCTTTATGGAACAACAATCGTCACTAAATACCTACCATGGAATAGTCAACAATATAAAAAGCATCTTTAGATTACAGTCACCACCTTCAAAATAACAGCTGTGACTTGAGGGTCAAAGTCTTGCTACTTTTTATTGTGTGTAATATGAGTCACAGACATTAAAACTGAGTGAGGTTTTGATCACATGGACAAACCCACAATTTTGAAGCCAGTGATTGACATTATCCATTGCTCTGAGTGAGAAAACAAAGATTGTAGCGTCCTTACCTAAGATCAGCATGATTTGGATTTCAACCTGATATAAATTGTGGTTATATTTGAATATTTCTTATGTAACAGGCTAAAGCAATCTTAAAATGTGTGTTAAAAACATAAAATACATGTAAAACAAGGAAACAGAACTGAATAAAAATGAACCTGAAATATTGTTTCAACTCTTTTATTAAAAAAAGCATGTAACAAACGAAATAAATTACTTCTCCTACTTTGAATCTTGGGTATTCTTTTATTATCTGTTTATGAATGTGAGTCTTTCTGAGACAACTGACACTGCAAATAAAATAAAACATAAACTGTATATCTTTATTAGTTTTGCTAATAGAATCTATAGGTGTTGATTGGGATTGTAAATACCGACATCTACCATTGCATTTCTAACCATTTTTCCATAATACGTGCTAAAGGTATTTATTACTTCCACATCTGTATATTATACCACAGTTTTGTTTTCATTCATTTTGCACTGGTGTAGCTTCTGACATTGTCATTAATCACTAACAATAAGTGGTTGCACTATTTTAGTTTGGACCAAAAATCAGATTAGTTGTGTTAAGATTTTACACTTAGTAAGCAATCATAGCATTACTGGTCTAATGATTGAACCTCTTAGTGTTTTAAATATTATAGTAACCCAGCTTCTTCTTCTTCTTCTTCTAACCCTATCTCTATGACTGGTCCCATCCCTTCATCCTCCTGAGACTATAGATTCAATTCATTGCTCTCCTTAATTTCCCTAATAAGACACAGGGACCTGCAAACACATACTGCCATTTTATTATTGGTAAAACATATAGATCTTTTGGATAAATTTGATTATGTCTGTACACTTTTGATCCCAATGCCAAGGGATGTGGCAGTATGTATGTGTCAAATTAAGACTGAACTTTATTTAAAGCCAATTAACTTTTGAGGATTTTTATTTGGACATTAGCACAAATTCTGCTGCTGGGCTCTATTTTTTTTACACAAATCTATGCCCATTTATCAAACACCATCCATCTACATTTTTAAATTAAATATGTTATCATATAATATGCCCAGCTGATACTTCCTTTCTCTTTTCTTCCTGCTTCTAAACTCAGAATAGTACAAAGTGACCAAACCTCAGGCAGCTGCACTCCATCATTTACAGGCAGTGATGTATGTATTCATGGGTCTGTCATTGGTGTTTATATTTCTTGAATAATGTATATTGGGGTGCTGTGGACTAAATTCTCCTAAGCATACTGATTCAAATGTCCTCTTTTTAAAAACAATGCTGAACAGTTAAATGAAAATGGATGAAATGAAATGATAAGGCTCACTCGGACTTAAAACAATAGATTGTATCATTAGGTTAACTTTTCTAATAAATGCTACCATAGATTTTGAGAACATAGTTAGACCTATGAATATGATTCATATTTAAGGATAGGCATTCTATTACTACATGGGGAGAAAGAGTGTTCACATGACAGATTGTCTATGACATGCTTAGATGATATCTGTGGATTCCCAAAATTGCTCCAGAGTATGATCTCATATGAAGTATAATTGTGTAATATTTCAAGTATTTTTAAAATGGAACAGAATACCCAGGCCAAGCATCTTAACTAGTAGCTGAGCTCTGCAAATTTGTTTCAACTCTTGTTTGAAATATCCATCAACTTGTATGGAATGGATATCTTCCTTTTTATTCTTTCTGTTTTCACTCTTTTCTCATGCATTTATTATATTTCACTGGGAATGTATTATGTCAGTAATAACATCTCAATCCGAAATAGAAGATATTAATATATCTTGATAACATAACTAAAATAGGTATTTTATTTAAAATCCCAGAAGCCTAGCATTCAGACAAATCAGCCATCAACAGGCACATAAACAACATCTACATATCATTCAAAAGAGATGATTCAATATTACTAAGATTGTAAGTACTCTTGTAAGTCTCACATTATAAGATTGGCTAGAATGGTCTACCACAGGCAGAAAAAACTCATAAAATCCACAACTAAGTCTGGAATCATTGTCCATGCTTGGTGCCAAGGAATATTTCCTTCAAGTTTCTTCCTCCAAGATATAAACTGTGATGTTTGTCCTCTTTATCTGCTAAATACAAGAAATTACTGAACCAATATCATTGCCATTCTGGCAAATGGCTCTCCTGGATATATAAAATACACCTCAAAATATTTAGTCTTTGGCTATAGGAGAATGCATTACATTCACCAACAAAAGATTCCTAACATTTTTAATGGAATGGATATCTGCATGTAGACCCTAAAAATCTGCAGTTAAACCTGATTCCTAGCATACTAAGAAATCTTGAAAATAAATCACAAACTTCTACTGAGACATTAAGTACTTTTCCATTTTTAAGAGATAGATTAGGTGCTGGAGCAGTTGTCAAACTGAGAACAATTAACAATAATCTATAGATATCTTCCTTCCTTCCTTCCTTCCTTCCTTCCTTCCTTCCTTCCTTCCTTCCTTCCTTCCTCCCTCCCTCCCTTCCCTTCCCTTCCCTTCCCTTCCCTTCCCTTCCCTTCTCTTCCTTTCATAAAAGAATGCCTAGTATCTGTATTTATGAAAACAAAAATCTTATTGTATGGAGAAGTAATTCAGTAGATTTGTTACTGAAATATCATTTAAATTAATTTAAGTGTTTATAGGTGTTTATTTTTGATCTCCATAAATTTCAGTGCAAGTGAAACTTTGTTGGCCAAGAGCAAGCAGTTAACATAAATGTGCACTTAGTGGAAAGTGTTTGCTTTCAGTTGAAATCGAAGAATCTGAAGTAAGCTGGTTGCCATTTATTTGTATAATATAATCCACTTTCATGGATTCCTTTATAAAAGGCATTTTACATGGTTTTGCAGGATATATTCCCGGTTCCTCTCCTCTTCTTTGCATTCTATGCAAAGCTTCATCTTCTCATATAAAATTGTTTGAGGTGTTCTGGATATGTGGAAAAATTTTCAAGTAATCCTTTGGTTTCTGGACAGATCTAACTTCATTCAATTAAATCATATTTCTCCCTGTTTTCTCAGAAAGAGAAGAGGGAGCTCAGAATGGCTGATGGTGCTGAAGAAAATAAAACAGGAAAAACCACCTAGAGGTTTTTTTCCAAGTTGATTAATGTAGGTAGCCGGAAGGTTTCTAAGAAATGGAGAACTATGTAGCAGAAAAGAATAACAATAGGAATAATATCTTTTCCAACAATAAATTAAATTCAAAAATACTATCAAGAGAAATTTCAAATAAATTCCTAGCAGTTTAAGTATATGGAAAAACAAAAGCCTCTTTTATCTGAGAAAAGCATTTTTGGAGACTATAAAACATAGTTTGGAATAGAATTGAAAATAACATTAACAAAAGAAACAACTTCCCTTCCTTATGAATTTTAATTTTGTGCTTTATTGACCATTTTCCCAGGTATTGATATCAAGCTGACTGGTGTGTAGTTTCCTGGATTCATATTTTTCCCTTTATTAAGATGGAACCACAACAATTCTTTTCCAGTTTTCCGGCAGTTCCCTTGTGCTCCAGGAGTTCTGAAAGAATTTGCTCAGTGGTTCTGAGACCACATCTGCCAGCTCCTATAGAATCCTGGAATATAAACCAGCTAATGTTGGTTATTTGAACTGATCCAAGAATGACTTGCATTCTTGTTCTGTCTCCCATGATGCTGCTTTTGATAAGTTAGTTTTTTCTCCTTTTGCATGAAGACAGATACAAAAAGAGATTAAACAATTCTGCTCTCTCCTTACGGCTCATCAACTTCTTTCCATCTTTTCCCATTGATGGAGCAATTATTCCTTTGACTTTTTTTTCTTCTTATTTATATTATTATATTACTTATTGATATCTGTTCTCTTATTCTTTTAATTAGTCTTTTATTTATGTTCGTTACAGTCTTTTAGTAAAATATTAAAAATAATAATAATAATAGAGGCTGTATCTAGTGTGGCCTACATACAGAAAAAGCCAATAACATTTGGGGGCTCAATTGCTGGTGGTGTCCCAGGATTGTCAGACCAGTTGGGCTCTACAAATTAGATCCCTCACATATCCCTTACACCTTCTTCAGACAAGACAACACACTCTACTGTATTGGAAAATCTTGACATCTACTTATCCCTCTCACAAACTTTCTGAAGATGTTAAACAGTTAAACAAGGTATTTAAATGCATGTAAACAAACACAGCCTGAGGCATTTTGCTGCCTGCGGCAAAGAACAAGACTGATCAGAATGGCATTTGAAACTTCAGAATTAAACTGGGACAGCCTCCACCACAGTACTATAAAGTAATAGGATAGCTCAGATATTGAGGATAAGAGGGATGAGAAAAGAACTTCTGTCATCTAAGTTGCTCTAACTCCCTTTATTATCTTAGGATCGGATCCTGAAGGCAGGTATTTCACTCTGGCTAATGGTAAAGCTTGCCCATCACATAAAGGGCACAGACATATTGATATTTGCCCCATCCTTCACCTCCACATGAACACGACTGTCTGTTCTAAGTCCACAATCATGAGGGTTGGATTGCAATATCTGAGCTGGGTTTGTACTCAGATTGAGTGCGGTATGAATGTGTCGCTCAGCAAAGCAGGTGCTGAAGAAGCTGAACTGATATGCATAAAATTGTTAAAGGTGGGGCTTCATTCATTTACTTATTTGCCAAATTTTGAGACTGTCTGACTCAAACAATTTTGGTAGATTACTATTTTTTTTAAAAAAGAAACTTATAAAAATACGAGCATTTTCATACTCTGTTTGAAACCTGATTTTTATCATGGTTTTGGTCATAAATCTTATCTTTCTGCAGAAGTTTTTGGGTGCCAGTTTATCAGCTGTTTGTGACCTATCCTTTTTCCATAATTAAAGCAATGAATCAGAATTTATAGTACTTGTGTTTACTGTAATCCTCAGCTGGCTGCTGTTGTTAACTCTTGAATGTGATTATGAAATACCCTTTGCAGTCCAAGAGTCTGTCCCTGCTAACTTAAATATTTCAAATAAATAATGGGGTTTTAGAAGCATAACCTGTGAATCTTTCCTAACTTATTTAAGCTTTTTCATACCTTATGAGTATCAAGGATATATGTATGAAAACAGAACAGACAACAATTTTTAGTATTTGAATTTCACAATGAACTAAGGGTTCTCCCTAGATAATGTTTGGTTAGAAATGGAAACATGTCAAGCTTCAATTATAAAATGTATTTTTATCTACACTGAAGAACCATATCAGCTAATCTATATATGTGGAAGATTATCTCTGATCAACCTATCTCCTTCCTTCCTTCCTTCCTTCCTTCCTTCCTTCCTTCCTTCCTTCCTTCCTTCCTTCCTTCCTTCCTTCCTTCCTTCCTTCCTTCCTTCCTTCCTTCCTTCCTTTCTTTCTCTCTGTGTCTCTGCCTCTGTCTCTGTCTCTCTCTGTGTCTCTCTCTCTCCCCCTCCCTCCCTCTCTCTCTCCATCTATCATATCTTCACTGCTCCTTGTAGGGTTTTTTTCTGTCTGTAAAATATTTGCGTATTTTAGTTTAATTCTCACGAGAATTAACCACTGGGCAAATAAATAACTTTGGGTGGGGGGCGGGAGGTGACAGAGCTGCTTGAATGTCCTTGGAGGCACTCAATTTTTTTGTTTGCCACAATTTGTCATTCTCTGCTCAGAGAGATCAACAGTTTTTAGCACACAGATCAATATTCTCTTAACCCAGACTTAATCTAAGGAGAATTTCCCTGTGTTTCACCTTGGCCTGCTCCTGAGTGCCAGAGTTGCCCTTTTTTTCAGCAATAATTTTGTCTGTGTAAGACAGCAATTTTTCATTCTTTGGTCAAAACTAGTGACAAAAGAGGGAATAATGGTTCCTGACATATCAAATGATAGATTTGACACATAGCATGCTGAGCCGGGAGCTTTTATGTGCTAAGGTAAAAAAGACAGATAAGTTTTCTAATGGCCCTCCTGATATAGCTACCTCTTTTCCCTTCTCCTTGCTGTACCTAAACAGTCCCTGCTATATTTTCCTCTCCAGTTTCCCACACAATCTCTCAGTCTCTCCAAAGAAGGACTCCTATATTGGTGGGCAGGAAGCAATGAAATGCACCCTACACTCCAGCCCAAAATAAACCTTTCCCTGTCCTATAAAATGATCAATCTATGCCCTTTTCCCCCACCCCCCTTCCTGAGTGCCAGAGATGCTGTACAGCATGCCGCTTGAGGAAACACTAACAAATATAGCCAGCAAGAGGGAAACAGATGGGACTAAGAAATTAAACCAGCAGAGATCTGGAAAGTATTCAAAAAATAGAGTTTGTAATATGGGAAACAGAGCTGCTCTTTAATTTCTTTTCTTTGAGGAGGGGTGGGCAGTTACATTCCCAAGAGGTATTTGGGGGGGAATTCTGACAAGGCTTGTATTCTGTATTACCAACAGTATCTGAAGTCTGCAAATGATGCACCATTTAAGTCCCTTTAACTAAGTAGTGGGGCTTACTACTGAGTAGATAAGCAGAGACATTTATTTTTATTTATAATAACTGTATACTACTGGGAAAGAGGAAATGTGATCCTCCTAATGTTGCTGAGTGACAGTTCAGTGCCAGATAATTTGGCTAATAAAAAGGGAAGCGGGGACTTGAGCGTAAGCAACCATCAGCAAGGCGCACACATCTCCCATTGGTAGTAAGCATATTTAAAAACAACAGAAGTAAATCTTAAGCAAAGTTAAAAACAATTACTATGTAAAAAAGATAACATGCTTATCTCCATTGATGTTAAACATGGGCATCTGGAGAGGCTAGCAACAAAGTCACTAGAGTGGACTCCCTCACGTGGCTGAAGCTACCACTTTAGCTTTTTAAAAAACATGTTCTGTTGGATGCCTGTGATTTTCACAGACTAGTTTCACTCTGGTTAATTTTAACCATGAAACTAAATATGTGCTCAAATAGACCTCTTTTGCCCTTGTACAATCATGGAAAAAATCTACATATGTTGTTGCTAAGAGTCAACATCAATCTGATGCCATGTAATCAGTCAAATCGATCAATGTCCCCTATAGGTTGGAGAAGTCTGACAGGTTGGTACAAGGGTACACCTTCTTTTACACTGCAACCAGGTAGGATATATTATTTCCATTTATGTTTTAATGACTGTTTTGCTTGGCATATCAAGATGTTTCAAAGTCTGTCTGTCTTTCTTTTTTTCTGTCTTTCTTTCTTATTGCACTCTGCTTGTAAACAGTGCTTCTGATTCTTTATTTTTTATTTATTTTGGATGAAGGTTGTAGCAGGTAGGGGCTAAAAGATAATTCAAAAATATTTTTTAATCAATGAACCAAACAAATATAAATTATATATATAAATTATATATATAAACTATAGGCTAGCACTAAACATTAAATAAAAGAATGGTTAATTTTCTGATTTGCTGTCACTATTTTATTTTATTTTTTTAAAAAAATGGTTGGTTTTTTTTGTGTGTGTGTTTCCCATCAATTAATTTAAAAAAACTGTGAAGTTTTTTTAGTCCAGTTGGAAAGGCAGTTAGCATTTTCAAGACTGTTCTAAACCATACATTGTGTTAAACATGCTGCAAAATCAATGCTTAATAATTTTGGCCCTCAGATCAGGCCAATTCATTGTTATTGTTATTATTCTCCTATAGTTCTGTCCTGAAGCATATGGTCATATAAAATAGTGATCTGACATGTCATTTTTTTCATTTTTTTGAAGTGACTTGTTTTGGTCTGAGAAAAATCCAATGATCTCAATGCATGTTAGTGGCTGATTAGTTTGATAAAGTTAACTTATCCTTCCAAGTACTTTTTTCAAAATTTATTTTTATAAATTTTCATTCCTTCCAAGTACTTTTAAAATATTTCACACATTTTACACCAAATGTTTACAAATTTGTGAAACTGTAGCTAAATTAATTGTATCTTTTGTAATGGCTTGCTAACCATTTTTAAATTTGATTCAATAATAGAATAAATAAAAAATATTCAAGAAGAATGCTGTATTTACAAGGTCATTGAAGAACTGATTTTGATGTTTGTCACTTTGCATTTATAGATACCAGAATCTTCAAGGCCTTGTGGCTTGTTTCTTTACCTTCTATAAATGTTTATATGTGCATGCTACACATAAGGGAAAGATTATATGTATAGATCAAATCCATTTTTATTTCCTCTAATCTAATTTTTTTATCTTAATGAAAAACATTTTTATTACAACAACATACTTTGTTATATTCTGGAGAAGGTTTTTTGGTTCTAATGTTTCAGTCAACTCTGGTATTAATAGGAATTGCAATAATAATAACAGCACTAATAATGAGTTAATAGTGTAGTTGTGTCATTTTTTTTCTTCTCCTAGAAAGAGCTCTAAGGGAGAAAAGACTCACAAAAGGATAAAGTGGCTAAGAGCATAATCTGATTGTGTCTGCAACCTTTCTTTTCTAAAGTATTCTATTCCAGTCAGTGACTGATCATTCCTATTAGCACAGGCAGTACTTACACAGACCTGAATACATTGATTGGCAAGTTGAATCATTCTTCAAACATTATCATTTTGAAATAAAAGATAAATAATGTCCATGTGTATAATATAGACCAATGCTTTTTGTATAATATGTACAAGACAAAAGTCCAGATAATATTTAAATGTCAGACTTCCTAACGATGATGTAATGCCAATTACGTATGCACTCTTGCCAAATTCTTTTCAATAATGAGATTAATTTGAATGAATGTAGTTTTGAAAACCTGGATGCTAGTAACTAATTCACAAATTAATGCTTAAATTTTTATAATCTACCTTCTGAGATAATAGATAGGTATATTATTGTTCTAATATAAACAGAAAAAGTAAACATCTAACTCTTCAAAGAAGCATGATAAGGTATATTGATAAGGTATATAAATACATATTCCAAGTGTTAACTTTACTAAATCATTCTATTAAACAAGAGATTTGACTAGTTCTTTAAAAATCTATGATTGAATAATTTTTTCCTGTTTAAAGACAAACTCATAAAATTCAAGTCATATACACAAGTGAGATTAAGCGGGAGAACTCATTCCTAAATGATTAGGAGGACTATGGAATTAAGATTTAGTATTGTTAGGTTATTATTGAAAAAGACATTCTGTTTTCATATAACCCTTTGAAGGAAAAGGAATAATGTTCAAATCAAACTTCAAAATGAGTCTCCTATCAACCATAAATGCCTACTAGCAATATAGGTTAGGCCAATATTTTGTTTGTTCTAACTCTGTGAGAGCATTTAGGTTGCGTGCTAAGTGCATTTGGATGCTAATTTAAAATTACAGTTAATTGCTATTTTCAAATTGGAGTAAGGATTAATAAAAAATGTTGGTTGTTCCAGTTTGAAAGAGAAAAGGTCCTGGTGTTGGATAAGAAAATTGACAGGTGCAAATTGAGAAGGGTTTAGTGTGTCATGTGAACATTCAATTTCGAGCAGACATGCACAAGAGCTTAGTTGAGAAGAAAATTTCTGATAGTTCATAGCCA
This sequence comes from Pseudonaja textilis, assembly GCF_049901715.1. NCBI lineage: Eukaryota > Metazoa > Chordata > Lepidosauria > Squamata > Elapidae > Pseudonaja > Pseudonaja textilis. Next base: position 22,166,879 of record NC_141997.1, on the reverse strand, counting down.
TAATTAAGAAATAGGGGATTTTATGAGAATTCTTTCTGTGTCAGTTCATGGCAATAAGAGAATGATCCAATAAACTGGGGCATCCCTGTAGAATTGTTTAAAATCTCCCAACCTCAATGTAACTTCAAAGGGATTTAGGAAGCTGGGCCTTCTGAGATGAACTCAGAGCCAACACGCATGCAAAATAAATAGGTGAAGATGTCCACTGAATATGGCCATCAATAATTGCAGTACAAGTTCAACTTTCTCCTCTCACTCACACCCATAAAGTTTCACTGGATGTTTACAGTATACAGTATAGAACACTGCCACATAATAGTTGGCAAAATTTTGAGTTATGCATTTTTCTTCAAGCAAAGCAAATGAAAATGTGGGTAATGGGGGGGGGGGAGAATAGAAATATTCAAAAGTTAGGCTCATTTTATGACTGTGAGGTCTGCAGCTTTAGGATGAAATGTACAGTAATAGTAGTGGCAGTTGTAATAGAAACTTGTAAAAGAAATATATGAATCTTAGGACTCAGTAATATTTAGATTTATTTTGGATGAGGAGCATGCAGAAGCATGTCTGCAACTCATTAAGGCAGCCTTGTCTTTTTCTAGAATAGCATAGTTATCCACTGTGAACACATGATTTTAGGAAGCAATATAGCTCCTTGTTTAATGTGTCTTTGGTAGATACAATGTTCTTACACCTTCATTTTTCAAAATACTCTTCTCAATGTAATATGTGCCTTATGCATAATAATAAAATAATGGTTGTCTCCCTTTCCCTCCAGTTCTGATAATGCAAAATTTTTCTGCATCTGAGATTTGTCTTCTTTGAAGACTGAAGGTCATAGTTTCCTGACTTAGCCCACAGCAAATGAAAAAAAGAAGCATGGTGATTGTTCTTGATTAGCAAAGATTAGCAAAGATGGAGATCCACTTTGCGTACTGAAGTTTTGAATATGTAGATTTATTGAAGTATTTTGCTCGATGCTAAATAAGCTGTTGTCACATTATGGACAAAAAAGATGGCTATTGAATGGTTTGGGTTTGTGCTTCTTAACATGGAGCATGAAAAAAGGACAAGTACAAAAAATGGAAAGAAGGACATACAATTAAGGCAGAATATCAGCAGATAGCCAGAATCTGCAAAGACGAAGTCAGGATAGCAAAGCCTCAGAACAAACAAAGACTTGCAACAAAAGTCAAAGATAATAAAAAACGTTTCTTCCAACATATAAACAACAAGAAAAAAAATCAAGGAAACAGTTGGTTCACTGAAGAGAGAATATTGCAAGGAAGTAACAGGCAACAGAGAGAAAGCAGAACTGCTTAACTCATTCTTTGCATCCATCTTCACGCAAAAAGAAACTATAGCTCAACCCACCAAAAACATAACTGTAAAAGACAGACCAGAAATAAAAGTTAAAATAAGCAAAAAAATAGTAAGAGAACACCTGTCTGATCTTGATGAAAATAAATCACTGGGCCCTGATGGATTATATCCCAGAGTTTTAAAGGAGCTGGCAGAGGTCATCTCAGAACCACTGCACTATATCTTTCAAAAATCATGGAACACCAGGGAACTACCAAAGGACTGGAAAAGAGCTGATGTGGTTCTCCTCTTCAAAAAAGGAAAAAAAAACAGACCCAGGAAACTATAGACCAATCAGCCTAACATCAATACCTGGGAAGATACTGGAAAAGATAATAAAAAAACAGATCTGCCAACATCTAGAAACATGTAAAGTTTTAACTAGCAGTCAGCACGGGTTTGTTAAAAACAGATCATGCCAAACCAATCTCATTTCATTCTTCAACACAGTGACTAAATTAGTAGACCAGCAAAATACTGTGGACATAATATATTTAGATTTCAGCAAGGCATTCAACAAAGTAGACCACAACCTACTTTTTAGTAAGCTAGAAAAAAGTGGAATAGATAGCATCACCACTAGATGGGTTTGCAATTGGCTGGCAAACCGTACTCAATGAGTAGTCCTTAATGGGTCTAAGTCTACATGGAGGGAAATAAGCAGTGGGGTGCCACAAGGTTCCGTCTTAGGCCCAGCACTCTTCAATATCTTCATTAACGACTTAGATGAGGGAATAGAAGGGGAACTTACCAAATTTACAGATGATACTAAGCTGGCAGGAATAGCTAACACCAAAGAAGTCAGGCTCAAGATCCAGATGGATCTTGACAGACTAGGACACTGGGCTATATCTAACAAAATGAAATTCAATGTAGAGAAAAGTAAAGTCCTACACTTAGGCAAGAAAAACCAGAGGTACACATGGGTGAAACCAGGCTCAATAGCAGTAACTGTGAGAGGGATCTTCGAGTGTTAGTGGACAGCCAGCTAAATATGAGCCAGCAGTGTGCAGCAGCAGCCAAAAAAGCTAATGCAATCCTAAATTGTATTAACAGAGGGATACAATCAAGATCAAGGGAAGTACTAATACCACTATAAAGCCTTAGTAAGACCACACCTAGAGTACTGCATCCAGTTTTGTTTACCACATTATAAAAAAGATGTTGAGACTCTAGAAAAAGTACAGAGAAGAGCAACCAGGATGATTAAGGGACTGGAGGCTAAAACATACAACAAACGGTTGCAGGAACTGGGCTTGGCTAGTCTAGTAAAGAGAAGGATCAGGGGAGAATGATAGTGGCCTTCCAATATTTGAGGGGCTGCCACAGAGAGGAAGGGGTTAAGCTATTTTCTAAAGCGCCTGTAGGCCAGACAAGGAATACTGGATGGAAACCGAACAAGGAAAGATTTAACCTGGAAACAAGGAGAAACTTTCTGCCAGTGATAACAATCAACCAATGGAACAGCTTGCCCTCGGAAGTTGTGGGAGCGCCATCACTTGAGACTTTCAAGAAGAGATTGGACTACCATTTGTCAGAAATGGTGTAGGGTCTCCCGCTTGGGTGGTGGGTTGGACTAGATGACCTACAAGGTCCCTTCCAACTCTGATTATCTGTTATCTATTATCTGAATGTAGGTAAAGAGGGTGCTTGAGTTGTGCTTTTCTATTCTATATATTTATCACCTTATATAAAATAGGAAACTTCAGATCTATCTATCACTCCCTACAGTTAGATAGATATACTCTTAGTGAAGAGATTGGTCATTCACCTCCTCTAGAAGTAAAAATAATGTTATTCACTACCCCAAAGGCATAAGTAAAAAAACAAGTTTCAGATAGAGATTTAGCAAAATGAGAGCAGCTTTTCAATTCTTTGGGGAAGATCTTAAAATCAGACCACATAAAAGAAAAAGCTACACATTCCCTGTTCCAGTTTCTTCTAAGACTATAATCTTTGGCATAATTAATAGGAAGTCCCATAGAACTCAGCAGGACTTACATCTAAATAAGCAAAGGGTGTCTTTGTTATTAGCATTTTTATTGGTTTTCTTCATTTAGCAATCAAGACAGACTGGAAGGAATAGGCAGGATAGAAGCTTTATGTGCAAAAGGTCCCTAGTGTCTCCAATTAAAAAAAGATCTTCTGAAGCAGGACTTGGACATTGTTTTGTCTGAAAGTTTGGATATCTAGCTTAAGTTGGAAAAAAGAACAGTAAGCTACATAAGGGCATGTTAGATAGAGCAGTTTCGTATCATCTTCAATGAAGCAGTTCTTGTTCTTGGTGCAAGAAGTAAGCAGTGTGATATTAAAAATTGATATTAAAACAGCTGCATCAGATGAAAATAGAGTTTAACTATAACAGAGATGGGTCATGTAGGATCTGGTTGTTCTTGAACTCAAACTGTTACGAACCCAGGCCAGTACAGCCATTGGTAGGGGATTATGGGAACACTGATTCAGAAACATTTGAAGAGCCATGCATTGTGTGCTTATAGATAAAGTATGAAAAGTCAAAGTCCATGCACAGATCGGGGCCTAAGAGCATAGTTTTGTTTTAATTCATTATTTAAATTTCATATGTTACTTCATTTAACTATTATATAAATTTTCTTCCTCCCCCATTTTTTGGTTGATATATAGTGGGACAACTCTATAGGCAACTCGGTAGAATTTTCCTTCCAAGAAAATTCCAAGCTGCTTTTTTGTGTGCCCTCCAGATATATTGAAATGCTTAGTTAGGGTGGGCATACGCAAAACAGCTGTTTTTAACAAATACATGTTATTTTTACATGAAAGGTGCTTGAAAAGTCATTTTTCATTTTGGAAACTGGTTTCTTTCTTTCTTTCATTCATTCAATTGTATCTGTCCTTCAAAATTGAGTTTCCACAGGACAATATACAAAGTAAACATCTTAAAAATAAACAAACACTTTTATGAAAACAAGCAGTAAAATAAAAATCAAAAACACTAGCCAGAATAATTGAAAAGTATGTATGCAATATATAAATTTATAATATACATTTAATATATAAAATAAATCAAAAGAAAGGACAAAATAAGGTGTCATTGCATGGTGCCCTAAATGCCAAAGAGTATGTCTCTTAAAGATGGCATTCTAAAACTAGACAGGCTCCATTAAAGGTATCTTCAGAGTTGGTATTCTGCAGGTTCTGACCAGTTCTGGAGAACCATTAGCGGAAATTTTGAGTAGTTTGGAAAACTGGCAAATACCACCTCTGACTGGAGATTTTACAGTATCCTTTCCCTGCCATGCCTACCAAGCCATGTCCACAGAACTGGTAGTAAAAAAAATTGAATCCCACCACTGGGTATCTTACTAAATAACTAGTGACTCCACCTCAACAGTATCTTTGAAAGAACTTGTAGCAACAACATGTATCTTCAGGTATCTTATTAACTGCAACTTGAGTTGATATCAGAATAAAATTGGGAGCAATTGAACATTCTCCAAAATTGGCACAGTATATAATATCTGGCTATAGTCCGCATTCTTGTTGCAATATTTTACATTTAAATTTCTAGAGATTTTCAAGGACTGCTCCAGAAGAAGTATCTTTAATATGGATTATTATAATAGAACAATTTATATTCAAATAATCAAATCACAGTAGTAATTTTATAACACAGAAGACACCTGTACCTCCTTTGCCACAGAAACATCTCCAGATTATAAACTTGATTTTTTTAGAAAGAAATTCAATGCAAATCATCTGGACAGAATGAGCTTCAGTTTATTGGCCCTTATCCAGTATATTATTGTAGCCAGGCACAAATTCAAAGTTTCCACTGCTTCACTTGAATGTGATGAAAAGGAGAAATAGAGCAATGTGTCATCAACATGCTAATGGCACTTTATTTAAATCTCTTCAAGATTTACTCAGCAGTTTCATGTAAATATGGAGCATGATAATAAATGATATCCATGAAATCTCTTGTTTCTCTCAGAAATCCTATGAGTTGGATACAAAATCTTCATTGCCAACTTTTGAGGACAGTCTTCCAGGTATGAAAAGAACCATAACAAAGCTGATCCAGCCATGGTGAATTGAAGCAGTATCTCCAGATGAATATCCTATTAATAATACTGAAAGTCACTGAGAGAGAGTACATTTAGACAGCATGGCTGCCCTTGTCTGATATGAGTCAACAAATGGGTATGGGAAAAAGGGAGATGGATTATACCCTTGAAGGGCCATTATACTGTCATGAGGGCTGATGAGCTGACCTGGCAACTAGCCAAATCTATTGTGGGGAGATGTAGAAGAACAATCCAATTGGTCCTGGTATATAGCCTGTATATAGCTATCAGGGACTAGAGTCCTAGGAGGACACCCATCTCTTCATGCTGCTGGACTAATTAAAAATTAAAGAGAGAAAGAAGTAGAAGAGAGAAAGAGAGGAGACCAAAAGACTGTGTGAAATGGAGCTGAAGAGGAAAGTTGAACAGTGAAGTGGAACAGTTGTCAGTTCCTGATCAGGAAGAAGAAAGACCCACCAGTTGTTTCCTTGGAGGAAGAGAAGTGATAACCCAGAGAGGTGGCATCTTCATGTAAGAGTGAGGAAGATTTGTTGGTTATTAGAGAAATCCTAGTCTCTGACAAAAGACTGGACAGAAGACTGTGAGAGAGGTTCTTCCCACAATGGAGAAGCAGTAGATGTTCAGCTAAACAGATTTAGGAGAAAGCTAAGCCATACTGAGCATGTTACAGTAAATCCACCCCATCCCTATCTTTGTACTCTCTCTTGATACATCAAGAAACATGGGAAACAGATGGAGTTGAAAGGGGCAGGAAGCAGAAAAGCTAGTGTGAGGAAAACCTAGGATGAAACCTGACACCAGATGAATACTGGGATTGTGTTGTATATCTGTTGTAAATAGATGCACTGTGAATAATAAAAAGCAAAAATTTCTAGTTTTATGTGTCAATTGCCATCCTTGCAAAGAAAAATATATTTCCAAAAGATGAAAAATACATCTCCAAAAAAAAAAATACATCTCTTCAAAAAGAACCCCATCACACTGTGACAGAAGTCAAGATCTAAAAATAAATGTAAAAGGATTTATAAAACCTATTTAATATAAAAATGGAACTCATTTGCCATCCTTTGAACAACATTTTTACTCAGAATGCTAGTGTTGCCTAGAACAATTAACCAGATCATCTGGATCCTGTGGTTATACTTTCTAAGTTCTAAGCTGTAAACTAATCTTGCTGCTAGATAGAATAAATGATGGTAATCAATTGTTGAACAAACAGATATTAAACATTTTGTCCAAATTCTCTTACTAGGCATGCCCTGGATCCTTCTATGGAATAAGCTGCCAAATCTGTAGATGAGTAATACATTGATTTTCAAGCATCTATCAAATGTGTCTAACAAATAAGCTACCAAGGATTCTATGTGATCATCGAGATAGTCCCAGACACTTGGAAAACAGCATTACTCAGTGTTGTATTACAGTATTACTCAGTAATGTTCAGTCAAATACTGTATGTGAAAATGTTTTTTAACACCTGAATTCTAATCATCTTTTACTTTGCTGTATTGTATTGTATTGTATCGTATTGTATTGTATTGTATTGTATTGTATTGTATTGTATTGTATTTATTTATTTTAATTTATATTGCCGCCTATTTGCCCAAGGTGACTTGAGGTGGCTTACACAATGTAAAACCATATTTAAAACAAAAATAAAAAAATAAAAAACAATAAAAACTAACAAAAAGAATCAAATAAACTAATAAAGTACAATAGAACAAAATCTGGAAAAAAATTTAAAAAATCACACACACACCAACTCCCAACCCCCCTGCCACGATGACAGCAGATCACATTAGCCATTTGATGGGCTCCATCCCACTCTGGGTTCCCCAGATCTGCTGGCAAAAGCCGGTCTTCAGTGCCTTTATTTAGCTGGCTACATAGCAAAAGCTGAATAGACTTTGAATAATGCAAGGTCACTAAGGAACAATTTTATCAATTGTGTACATCATCTTCTATTCCACAGAGGGACTGAGATTTTAACAAAAGTTCTCCTGGTAATAGTCAGAAAATTTCCCAGAACACTCTGAAATCTTCTGGAATTCATTAGCCTTCAGGTGTATAATTCTAATAGATTCCCACCAATGCAGAGAAAAATAGTGACTGTAAGTCTCAATCTTACCAAAAGTGGTCTCATCAAAGCAAACAAATAGATAAAAATCCACCCGTGTAAATGGAAAAAAACAGATTGAGAGTATAATCTTCTTGTATATGTAATTGGCAATAACAACTAGAGAAAGATTACAAGACGGCAATGACATAAATTGCATTACTGCCAGGAACTTTTGGGCTGCCATAATCTTGGCGGATCCAGCTTAGATACTGGAATCCTATAGAACTCTCATTCTGAAAGTTCACAAAATCAGATCTGAAGCTATTTCTATCAACTCATGTTTAGGAAATGTTATAGTAGAGTGTACTACCAGAAGCACAAGTCTTTCCCAAATACCCATGACCAGACAAAAGCACCTGAGATAGGTATTTATTTTCAGTCCCCCACTTCCTTCTCAAAATAAATAGAAGAGATCACAGTCTAGGCTCCAACAGATCACCAGTGAAATCATTTTTGTTAGCTGTGGTGAGAACATATTGGTTCCTGCTGCTATTAAATTATTATATATACCAAGAGTGTTCGAATATTGTTTCTATATAGAGAGGAAAGGCCAATTTCCACCTGTCTCTTGTTTTTACTATTGTCAGATTTAACACCATGTTTTTGCACTGTGTGAGAATCAACTTTCATGCTACAAGAGTATCAGAAGATTCTCCCCAGCACATAAAATTAAAATCAGAGAAGGAAAAGATGAAACTAAGTACTCCTTGCTTTTGCACCTCCTCCTGAAGTGGCTCCATGAAGAAAATGGCTCCAGTTGGGTATCTTCCCAACTGGATTGGCCTCAAAAGGTGGTTCTGCAAATCGCTTGCTAAAAGATTATAATCTGGAAACACCTCATTCATCTTATCAATAAATTCTAGGCAAAGTAATAACAATGTCCTCTTAGTCAGCTGGATTCATTATTTTCTCCTCGTTAGATTTTTCTATAGATCTGTTGTCTTAAACAGATTTCTAGTTCACAAAATTTAGGTTTGCTATAACATGTTTAATAGATAAAACACCTAAGAAAATTAGTCCATTCTTAGAGACTAACGTATTCAAAATGATTTATTCTGGTTTTTTTCTTCTACAGCTCATGACTTTGTAAGTCTTCTCAGATATCTCTGAATTTTTTAAAAAATTGCCCAGACAAGTAACATGGTTGTTCATGAAAGTATTTTACCTCAGAGTTGAGACTAAGCTGTTTCATATTTCCCCAGGATTCTAGGCATGATGGACTACTGAAGAAAAACTTCAGACAAGATTTACTAACATAATCAACAGTTCAGTTTCTGAGCCACTCCAAGACAAAGAATATTTCACTTGTCTATCAGTCTTATCCAGAAGATCTATTTCAAGTTCCCAAGGAAAAACAGCTCTACTCAGCTCTACTCTGTTTGCAAAGTACTCAGTTTGAAAACTCTGCATTCTGACTAACTGTCGATTAAATGCTGCTGCAGTAGAATATCAATAGTAATGACTGCTGTAGTAAGGACAAGGGCATTTGTAAGGTGACAGCTGTTGATCTAGGAGTATTTCCCCCTAATCTCATAAAAAGGAGAAAAACCTGGCCCATATTTTATTGCAAATTAATAATTAGGTATGGGGATATAAAACAGTATTATTATAATAGTGCGGAGTGGGATGGGAAGAAATAAAGGGAAAGTAAAGGTATTTGGTAGAAATTCTCAGCATGCAACAGTGTTAAATAAAAAAATTTCATTCTCTTGTAGAAGTGGGACTTAGCAGTTTATTGATCCAATGCTGATAAAAAGATATTTAGAATACAGAAAAATGGGAAGCAAATGATTCCCAAAAGGATTTTTGAATTTTTGCATAAGGGATAAACTGTAAGTTGCACAGGGTGCTATAATATAAGATATAACACATTATAAAACAAAGGGGAAATGTGTAAATGGCACACAATAATTTTCCTTTACAATAGCCATGCTGGGCTTTTTTTTTGTTCAGTGCTACTTTAAGATGTGAACAATTTCATATTTTTCTTTAAACACATAATTATTTCAGTTGTATAGAATTACTATTATCCTCTTACCTGTAACATGCATATTTATATGAATCATGTACTGTACTATTGTGACAGAAATACACCATGTTTGAAATGAATGTTGGAGATTTTTTTCAAATCCATAACTCTCCAGTGTATTCAGAAAATTTAAATTCTGTTTTAACTTTTTATTTGTGGATTACTGAGAGAAATATGTAGAAAACATAAATATATGAAGTTGAACTGTATAATAATGTACAATTAAAAATGCTGTGAAGAATTATAACACACACATACACACACAGAGAGATATGTATGTATGTATATATGTATGTATGTATGTATGTATGTATGGCATTCAGCTTTGTTTGGGTATTTTCCCACGTCATTGTAGTCATGCTTTTAAAGTTGTAGCAACGTTTCGGCCATCATCAGGCTTCTGTAATATCTATATCTATATCTATATCTATATCTATATATCTATATATCTATATATCTATCTATATATCTATCTATATATCTATCTATATATCTATATCTATATCTATATCTATATCTATATCTATATCTATATCTATTTGTTTTCATAGATTTTCACAGGTACAGGTATGTAGGTCTAGGTGTGTTTGGGTCTTTTCCCATATAAGATTAAGAGTATCTTGGCAATGTTTTGGTGAGGTCCCACTCGCCATCCTCAGGCTGGTGCTTTCAGTTTGTGATGAAAGCACCAGCCAGTCTGGTGGAATCATCTCTTCTATTCATGCTTGATGATTCCACCAGACTGTCAATTATTAGTAAGCTTGCACTCACAAACAAAAAAATCTCCACACCACAAGCCAGGCAAACACCTGGGCACAAAGGGATCCCCCCGATACCTCCAGCTCAAACATACCCCAACCAGGCCCCCAGATGAAACCTAGCTTCCTAATAAATGATAGCCGTCCATTTACTCAGAGCCAAGCCTCACTAAAAGCCTCCAATACAGGAACACAATGTTGGCAGCCAATCAAGACAAAAAAAAAAGCCACAAAACAGACAGAAGATATTAGAAACACCAATCAAGCAGGTCACACCAACTCCAAGACCAATAAACACAGACCAAGACTCCCAACCAATCAGGATGAAGAAAAAACCATTCTGACACAGCAGTAGGCTAGCCCCAAATTTAAAACAGAAACGGCTGTGAAAGTCTGACTCACAGACAGACACAGTACAGAAGCCTGATGATGGCAGATGAGATTCTGCCGAAATGTTGCTACACCTTTAAAAGCACAACTATAATGATGTGGGAAAATACCTGGACAAATACCTGCAAAAACTTAAGAAAACAAGTACACACACACACACACACACACACACACACACATATATATATATGAATGAATGATCATGGAAAATATAAAAAGATGAAAGGCTAACTATAAAACTTAAACATAGGAACTTTGTTCAGTCTCTTTCCTCACATTATTATTTAAGATGGAGAGAAAGGGATAAAGTTTAAAATAAAGAAATCATTTTTTTGGTATATTTTGGGAAGAATGAGGAGGAGGAGGAGGAGGAGGGAAGAAAGAGAAAGAAAGAAATCAATAGGCCTTCCAAAGAACAGGCAATACTAATAACCACCCAGAACAAGAATAAATTAGAGAAAAATAAATTAATAATAACCAGAAGATTAAAAATAATTACTGATCTGATTCATTCAAACCCCGATAGTACTAGTCAGTCAATCAATTCTGCATAGAAGAGCTAAGTTATAAATACTTTCTAGAAATAATTCAAGATGGGAGCTAGTCTGATTTTGGCAAAGAAGCTATTTGAAGAAAAGTGATTGCATCTCAGCCTTCCTGACTTCCTAGAAATTGGGGTTAGAATGGAAGATGGGGAGACTTCAAACTGGAAAGAATCTGATTGGAAAAACAGTTCTTGCAGTTCCTCCTACTTTGTTACAAACTTCCATAAAGGATACACCCAGGTATGGGACTCAGTTTTTTAACAACCGGTTCTGTGGGTATGGCTTAGTTGGTGGGTGTGGCTTGGTGGTCATGTGACTGGGTGGGCCTGGCCAACTCAACATCACTCATGCCAAGGGGTGCTTCTCCTCACCTGGCCACTCATGACAGTGGGGATGCTGCAACAGTCATAAGTGTGAAAAATGGTCCTAAGTCACTTTTTTCAGTGCCATTGTAACTTTGAATGGTCACTAAATGAACTGTTGTAAGTCAAGGATTAGCTGTACAAAAATACAAAAAGCTTCTTTGCTTGCAAAAAGCTGCCTTAAATACCAATCATTAGATTAAAAATACCTGCAAGCCAGAGTTACAAATGAGGCAGAGTGCCAGAGCACCTGAGGAATGAAAATATTTAAAATGCAGTGATAACTAACAAGCAGCCAACTCTTGCTTATAAAGTGAAACCCTTTAGCAGAGAGGTCATTTAAGCTCTCCAGAAAGAGCACACCCAGGAGAAGCAATCCTTAGATCCATTTGAATTCTTAAAAATACCAGCTGGTCTCACTTACCTCACAAAATATCCTAAGGAAATCACCCAGATTTAAGGAAAGGTCACATGTCCCCCAGAAAAGCAGTAAAAAAATCAGTGCCAAGCTTGCATCCTTCCCCTTGGAAGAATATCCCAAAAGGACAGTGCCAAATAGAATTAAAGCAGTGAAGGAAGATCCCCTCCCTAAATAGAAAAATAAACATGAGGCAAGAAAAAATTCAAACACTTAAAATTCAAACAATAAATTCAAATAATTAAATCACAACAGTAGCTGTTGCTTGTTGAAGCTGAATAGGGAAAATTATCCCATCAATAAACACAGGATTAAACTTTACCAAGCACGGAATTAACTAAAATTAATTTTAATTAACTAGTTTTAGACCAAAACTCAGAAAGAGTATGTAAACTCATGTTTGAATGTCAATCCTTCTAGCTAGCCAAAAAGCCTTGCTGAATGTCACTGATCTTGGTTCCCTGTCACTAAAAGCTTTGCTTCATTATTCAATTATTTCTTCAAAGTGTTAATTGTCCAGGGAAGTATTTCCTCCCACCAGCAGTGTAAAAATCTTAAAACAACCCTTCCTCTTTAAGAAAGCCAAGCCTCACAAGCTCCAGAGACAGGAAGTCTAGGCTGTCTGCCAAGAATGTAATAAGGGTGGAAAAAAACAAAAGGAGATTGCTTCTAACTACCAGTTCTCCGAACGACTTAGAAAGTTAACAAAAGGTTCTATAGAACCGGATAGAACCGGTAGAATCCCACCCCTGGATACACCCATATCTATGTACCAGAGGTAGTATTCAGCAGGTTCTGACCAGTTCTGGAGAACCGGTAGCAGCAAATACCACCTTTGATTGGAGATTTTATAGTATCCTTCCCCTGCCACGCCCATAGAACTGGTAGTAAAAAAAATTGAATCCCACCAATGGTATGTACATCTTTGGTTCATGTATGTGTTAAAACAATGTTTCCATTTGTGTTATATTAGTCTTGCTATACTGTGGACTGCTAGCAGTGTAGAAAAGGCAAAATAAAAATGTTTAAAAATTAATATTAAATTAATAAAATAAAATATAATAAAAATATAATAAATATAATAAAAATTAATAAAAATTATCATCTTTTTACTTAGCACCATATGTCAGGACCCCTAGGCTTGATTTATCACCTCTGCCATAATTCTGCAATTTTCCTAAAGAAAGGAAAGAAGATTGTGGACATAACCCAACTGAGGTCATATTTTGCCCCAAAGTCAAATTCTGGTTAAAAGAATCTATAGAACTCAATTTGTCAAGAAAGCGCTAACATTATGCATGACAATGAGAAAAAGATCAATAGTTTGCAATCTTATGTGATGATATGCCCTGGTTTGTGACAAGTCTGTTTGGGTCTAATAAAGTAGGATTTCCCTCCTTTCAGTTTAATTTAAAGGAACTTTGGTTTGTCTGCAACTTGCCTCCAGCAAATTATGTCTATAGGATGTTTTCCAAATGGAGCAATCCTATGGGCATTCTAAACTGTCTTTATCAAAGAGTACACGAAGAGAAATCTGTACTTGAGAGAAAGGCAGGCCAATACATTAAAGCCACACAAAACCATTTAAAATTTTAAAAAGAGAGCCCTTTGGAAAAATTGTATAAACAGCAGCTGCTGGAATAAATTTTGCACATGATATAAAAGACGATGGAATCGGCAACAAGGCTAGAGAAAATGTAAATAAGATTCCCAAATTAGCAGACACTGGAACAAATAGTATCCTTCCGGTAACTGCTCCAGCAGATCTCCCAACATTAGAAATGTTATATTTCTTCAGTGTTTGTTAAGGCATAAAATCCAATTTGGCTCTGATTCAGAGAATGAGAGAATCAGCCACACATAAAGATTTTATTGTGACTTTGCCATGTATCATGATGATGAGGTTGTGATCTTGCCACCACAATCCCTGCAGAAGGCAAAGATAAACAACAAGCAAATGTGCTCATTTGCAGGTGCATACATGCAGGCACACACACATGGGGAGAGAGAGAGAGAGAGAGAGAGAGAGAGAGAGAGAGAGAGAGAGAGAGAGAATATGCTGGTAAATGTTGGCAAGATAATGACTTCCAACAATAAGAAGAAGATATCTATTGTACCTTTCTACAATAAGGAGAGATATCTTCTCCAGATATAACCCAGTTTTAAAAAATTGTAGCAAGCATTTGGGAAAATTCATCCATGGATAATCTATTGGATAGCCAGTGAAGGCATGAGAGACCATTATCGAGTTAAAAAAAAGAAAGAAAGAAGAGAATTCAAGCTCTATCTTTATTGGCTTCAGAGTTGCTACAAAAAATACCTTGTAGCCATGGGCTGCATACGGCTTTGGCCCTTTCTGGAATTTAATTCATAGGCTAGCCTGCCTTTCAGGTATAAAAATTGGGAAAGGAGATATTTATTTGGTTCATATCTTAATGCAAACAACATAACTGGAAACTTACTTCTACTTCATTTAACTTTATATGGGTAATAAAATATTTTGGAAAGTGTTAAGAGCGTTAAGACTATAAAATCCACTTCCTTTGGGTTCTGATATCTCAACATTCTCTTTGCACTTTTATCTTACTTTTTTCCTGACATCTCATTTTTTCAATTCTTTTTTCTTGTTTCTTTACAAGAGAGTGAGAGTGAGAGTGAGACAGCTGTGCGTTGTCCTCCTTTAGGTTTGCTCTTATTTGATGGAATTCTTGACTGAAATTATCAGATTTCTACAGCAGGTCTTTACAAAAATAAAATTAAAAATGTTTTTAAAGGGCATCTATAGAGATTCTCAGTCATTCAGGTTATGATTGTCCCAAAAGGTGTTTTGGACTTTCTAGTTTTTTCTTTGAAGATGTTTCACTTTTTCAGCTCTGACTGGTAGGGAAGGATTTATACTCCTTGCAGACAGCTAGTCATTTACATTCTTTTAGCAAGTTGCTAAGGTCACCTGTAGATTTATCTGTGTCCTTAGGGTCACTGGAGGGTGTGTGTCCTCAGGGCTCACCCAATGGGTGTGGAGCCTTCTTGGAACTATTGAAAGGACTGTGTTGTACATTGGAGATAGATGATGTTGTATCCTCCCTCTCAGTGGTGGGATTCATTTTTTTTTTTACTACTGGTTCTGTGGGTGTGGCTTGGTGGGCGTGGCAGTGGAAGGATACTGTAAAATCTCCAGTTAGAGGTGGGATTTGTTGGTTCTACAAACTACTCAAAAGTTCCGCTACCGGTTTTCCAGAACTGGTCAGAACCTGCTGAATACCACCTCTGGTCCCCCTCTGTTGAGTGAAGGCTGCTCAGTCACAGAGTGTTCACCATCTGTTCAATCACACAGGGCTCACCATCAAAATTGTTAGCTCATTTGAGGTATGCTGAATTCAAAAACTGTTGACCTATGATGCACTGTTTCATCCAACTGAAGGTTAAAAAAGAGAGTTTTAGTAGCACACAGATAATATTTATGGGAAAATACCTTAAAATATTAATGTTATGTTGAATTCTATTTGCAGATTCTGGAATCTGACTATATTTGAGGGATTAAGTTTGCAGCAGCCATGGCTGCCAAAACAATTATTCAGAGAAATTGGAAAACCTATTTTATCCAGATATTGAAGATGGACTTTGTAACTTATGTAACTTATCTGTTTATGAAAAGATCTTTTTTCTACTTAGCAGAAAAGCAATCAATATTTGCTTTGATACAGATTTTATATTTTTAGAACAATAGAACATTATTAGTATGTTATTTTGTTTATTCAATAATAACACATTATTATAATGTATTTTTGGTAAATCAGCAATTTTTCAATATTAATACTAATATAATATGTGTGTATACTATATTTTCGGTGCTTAGTGTGTGTGTATTTTATATATATATATATATATATTCTGAAGTTTTCGTGGGTACTTACATGTATGGCATTCAGCTTTGTTTGGGTATTTTCCCATCATTGTAGTTGTGCTTTTAAAGTTGTAGCAATGTTTGACAGAATCTTATCTGCCATCATCAGGCTTCTGAACACTATACAGAAGCCTGATGATGACAGATGAGATTCTGCCAAACGTTGCTACAACTTTAAAAGCACAACTACAATGACATGGGAAAATACCCAAATAAAGCTGAATGCCATACATGTAAGTACCCATGAAAACTTAAGAAAACTATAATTTTTATGTTACTATTTGTTTATCTTTTTATCAACTTTTGTAACCTTTGTAATAAAATATAATAAAATGAAGGGGAAAAAAAGAAAAGCATTTTATTTATTCCTTGTAGATATATATATATTATCAATGCCACGGGCATATATCCTTATAACCAGTCATAACATATGGCTGTGAAAGCAGGACCATCAGAAATATCAAAGAGAGGAACATTGTGAGGCTGGGAAAACTTATTGAAGGTTTTGGATCCCAAGAAGAACAAATAATTCAAGACTTTTACCTAAAGTAAAAACCCAACCGCTCATTAGAAGTACAAATCCTGAAACTAAAGCTTAAATATTTTGGACATATAATGCAAAAGTAGGAGCCCTTGAGGACAATCCTGATATTTCACAGAATAAAAGGCAATTGAAAAAGAGGAATTAAAATGGGTAGATACTGTCACTGATATAATGAATGAAGTAAAAAACCAGTTATGATCATGGATCAGGAAGAGTTGGAAGTGAAGGAACAACTGCTTGTTGTTCTTGTAAACTTTTAGTTCATTTTATTTGGCTTATGTAGGTGAGGGTTAAGATTATGCATCATTTAGAGTTTAATGTTTACCCTAAAATGTTTAATTGACAACAATGAAGGAAGGGGAGAAGATAGCACAAGACAAAATTTGTTTATATATTTCTAAAATGTACTTCAGAATTTGATCAAATGCCATGCACTGTATAATAGCTATTTAATATGAGATGATTAATTTTTAAGTACTTTCTTTGTTTATCTATTGTTTCATAAATTCTAAACTACCTGTTCTTTAAGGTGCAATGGAAATTTTAGTGGGACTGTTTCAGAGCATGCTGTGTCCTGGTCACCTTCAATGGGCTCTATATGGGCTACCCTTGAAGAATATCTGTAAGGTTAAGTTGATGCAAAATATGGTAGTGCGCGCAATTATAACATGGATGCATACATGTTATACCTTTGCTCCAGGAGCTGTACTGGAGCAAGTTCTGTTTTTAACCTTTAAAGAGTGCCTCATTCTCTATTACTTTTACCCATACCACTAGGGTAAAAGTAGAAAAGGCATGCTGTGGATTTTGTCCATTAAAAAAGTTTTTGTCCATTAAAGAAGTGAGGCTTTTCTGCCATTGCACCCACCCTGTGGAACATAATCCCTTCTGGGGTAATGGGAGCTCCAACCTTTATGGCTTTCCAAAAAGCTCTCAACATATATTTTGTTCAGCAAGACTGCCCTGATAATAAGAAGCCTCCGTGCTGGTTATACTTTATATAAAGATTTTCTCTCCCGTGGTTTTATCTGTATTATTTGCAAAATGTTTTAATTCCTTGTTTTATTGTGAGTCACTTTGGGTGAGAGAGGCAGCCATGTAAATTTAGCAAAAAACAAGCAAAAAAATAATCATTATTTAGTTAGTATTTTAGATAATAAAGAACATACAACAGTCATTCCATTATGAGAACATAGAAGAAAATATGCTCATCAGAGATTGCCTTTAAATAGATCTCTTTACATATTACTGACCATTTGATTCAAATGTGACTCCCATTATACAGATCTTAAGTATACTGTAGTACATATTTATTTTATTGATTGATTGATTTGATTTGTCAATAGCTTACAAGATAATAGGTATAAGTATAAACATGAGTAAGAATACAGGAAATAGGTATGAATAAATGGGGACAATAGGACAGGGACGGTAGGCACGATTGTGCATGGCAAAAATATTTAGTGAACTTCCGATATTGTTCGAAACCTGATACAGTTTCAACATTTTGTGTTAAAATGCTATTATTTAGCACTCTTAATTCCATTGTCATTTAAAATTAGGTCTAGTTGGCTTCTGTTCTCAAGTCTTTTTCAGTACAATTTGGCTCCCCTGTTCTTCTTTCAGTATTGTTTGGTTTTTTATTCCTTTTTTCCCCAGACATTTAACACACCTTTTGATTTTCTAAATTTTGTGTACGCCGCTGGTGATTTGGATGAATAAAGAGTAGTAGAAAATTAAAGAGAAGTAGAATGGCACATGGCATATCCACTGTTCCCAAGACAGAATGCAAGAGCAGATTTCCCTTTCTCTGTGCATGGGCATGTGAAGGTGAGATATTAAGGATAAGGTATTTTAACACACACAAAGCTGCATAGTCTTCTATCACATACAACTGTAACAGCACTATAATAATAAGGTTAAAGCAAATTGTATGTTTCTAAGTTATTTGCTGTGTTCTCCATGGGCAGAAAAGCAAAGTATACATATTTATACAAATAAGGTAACCAGATACACATATTTTGCCTGACACTCAGCATATTCACAACTGTGGCTGCTATTATCATATGCAAGTAGCTCTTAGTTGAAAGCACAGATTGAGCTTAATTGGATGCTTACTCCATTGCAACTCCACTGTTGTCAATTCTACTTTAGGAATAAGAAGTAATGATGCAAATTAAAAAACCCGAGAGTGGCAATATAAAGTTATGGAATAAAAAGGGATATTTAAAGCTGTTTGCCACCAAAAATAGATTTTGAATTATATTTTCGGAGGCACCTTAAGCAAGCAGTTAAGAGAATTGGCTTCTCACATTCTCTTACTGCAAATGTAACTCAGTTCTCTATTTTTAAATGTGCAGTGGTACTTTAAAGTGCAAAACTAAAGTGAAATTCATTAACTGAATAGTATTTTAGTACTTCATCAAAATGTTCAACTTTTAAAAGTGTCTATTTTTTCCATAGGAAAAATAAGAAAAGTTAACCCCCTCCCATTCACATATACACCTTGCCCCAGTGTATTCAAAATGAACCATGATAGAAGTATGAATGTGTGTTTGTGTGTATTTAAAACAGCTTCTTTCTTTCTTCTTTCGTTGCAAATATACTGAGCACCTTGTACCTCCATGCCTGTGGTTATCTCTGTTGGTGCCTGCCAGGATCCCTGACTCTCTTGACTTCCATGTTTTAAAATATTCTTTTCATTAAAAACAAATGGCAAGTTTGCAAGCTGCAAAGAAAAGCACCAGCCTTTAACATCGGGCATTAATAAAAATGGCTGAAGCCCAGTGTTCTGCTTGGAAAGTTGCCTACTTATGTTCCAGGAAACAAAACAAAAAACAAAGCAAAACAAAAAGCAGGATGACAAGGAGCAGCATGAAGGATATGGGCTGGGAATGTGCTTCTGCTTTGTGTTCCCAACAAAGCGAAATGACCATAAATCATTTGGAACACATTAACCAAATCTACACAGCAACCTCTTTCTTTTGGGCATTCTGAGAAATGAGTATTTTGTGAATGGCCACACCCACACAGACCCTCATTTTATAAATAGGCAAAGCTCTTTTCCACAATAACAGTCAGAATTTCAAAATATCCACACTTGATTTGAAATGAATGCAATGATTCAAAAGGATTGTCTAGCCCGATGTAGGAATATGCCACCTCCACAAAACACCTTATATCACAAGAAAACAACTACACACTACAACTATTTAAGAGTTAGTGTTTGAAGTGCAGAGGTATCTTGGAACTCAATTACTTCGAAACTCATCAAATTTGGTACTTAATGCATTTTGAAATGAAAATGTTATCCTAATCATTGTTTGTTTGCTACTCAATGCACAAGCTAGAATTTGTGAGTGTCAGCTGCCTTGTGACTCACTATATTATTCCTTATGAGAAAAATGTCTGATACTCATTTCTAGAACCAATTAATAATGAGTACTGAGGTAGCATTGTACATCTATTCACGGAATGCTTATTGTCTATGTATCATATCAGCCAAGTAGCATCATTTTGGAAGAATAAACATTCCAGCCTCAACATTCCAGCCTCTCCTCATGGAGAAATTGCAAAATCTGCTGCCTAGAAAATTCACCTATCCTGTCACCAAGAGCTATAGTGGTTTTCAAAATACATTGGAGACTTGCTTGTTTAGAACAGGTTTATAGCATACCAGCAAAGAAAAGGAGAATATAATAATTCTCTCTTCCTAGTAATGTTTCTTAATTGGGTTAATAACAACAACAACAACAACAACAACAACAACAACAATATACTTGGTTGATACCTAGGATGCTGGCAGCAACCTGTATCAACCATCAGAGCCAGTGAATGATATTTGTGATATTTTAAATGCTCAGGTGATGGAGTTTCATATTTAATGAATAAAAGTTAATAATGAGAATAACAATAAAAACAACAACAACAACAACAACAACAACAACAACAATAATAATAATAATAATAATAATAATAATAATAATAATAATAATGGCTGACCAATGGAACACTGAAGAAAAAGACAGAAGGCCTGATTCTTGCAGCCCAAGAACAAGCCATCAGAATGAATGCAATCAAAGCCATAATAGAAAAATCTTTTGATCACCCCAAATGCAGACTCTGCAAAGAAACGGATGAAACCGTCGATCACATACTGAGCTGTTGTAAGACAATTACTCAGACTGACTACAAACAATGTCACAACACAGTCGCTCAGATGGTCCACTGGAACTTGTGTCACAACTACCATCTGCCCTATAGCAAAGAACTGGTGGGATCATAAGCCTAAAAAAGTGGTCGAAAATTAGCATGCAAAACTACTGTGGGACTTCCAAATATAGACTGATCAAGTTTTGGAATACAATAACCCAGATATCACGATTGTGGAGAAGAAAAAATTGTGGATCGTTGACATTGCCATACCTGGTGACAGCAGAATCGAGGAAAAACAACTTGAAAAAAATCACCAGATATCAGGACTTGAAAATCGAACTGCAGAGACTCAGGCATAAACCAGTGCAGGTGGTTCCAGTGATACTCAGCACACTGGGTACTGTGTCTAAAGATGTAGGCAAGCACTTGAAAACAATTGGTGCTGACAAGATCACCATTGGTCAGCTGCAGAAGGCTATCTTATTGGGATCTGCTTGCATAATCCGCCGATACATCACACAGTCCTAAACGCTTGGGAAGTGTTCGACTAGTGTTTTGTGATGCGAAACCCAGCATAATTATCTTGTTTGCTGTGTACACTGTCATTTTTTGTGTAAATAAATATTGATATTGAAATTAATGTTGATATTGATATTAATATTGACATTAATAACATTAACATTAATATTATTATTATTATTATTATTAATAACAACAACAACAATAATAACATTTTTTTGCTGGCAAAAAGAAAATGTAAATCAGTTCTTTGTCATACCTACAATTTATCCCAATTTCTCAATTTATATTGAGAACATATGAAGTTCTCAATTATACTATTTTGTTCATATATTTGAACAAAATTGATATATTCAATTTTTGGATTCTGATAACACATGAAATATGTTATTTTAATATAAGGATCTTAAGAAACCATTCATCTGATGTCCAATCTAAGATACTGATCCCTCTTTTTCTTATACTATCGACATTCAAATAAAATATGTGTTATTTCCTCTATCTCTGGTACATTGAAAATACAAGAATATTCATCATAAAGGACTTGGTTAAATGTTCTATATTATAATTCAATATCTAAAATATGTCATTTCATAATAATGATAACAACAGAAGAATAAACACCATCAGTTTTGGAAAATTTAAATATTTGAAAATTTAAATTTATCTTTGGATAAAAAGTACAGGCATGCATTTTAGGTAAATGCTTTCCATTAGGCCAAATACATACAATGTTTGAGGAAGTTGCACAACATTCTCAGAGACTCTTCCCATCCTGCCTACAATCTTTATGAACTATTGCCTTCTGGCAGAAGATACAATTAAGACTCAGACCACATGTTCATAAAGGCAGAGAATTTTGATGGGTTGGGAGGTGTTTGGGGATTGTAATGTGTGTGTGCATGTTGAGTCTGGTCTCTGGGTGTTGTGTGAAGTTCATTGTGTGTATACTGTGTATATATGAACAGTGACAACAAAGAATTCAATTCAATTCATATGTTGGTAAAAAAGTGGGTGCTACATGATGCTAAATCCTTTTTTGCTTGAATAATTATACTGGCAATTGGTGCTACCCTTACAGTTTTAAGGTGGGAAAAGTTAAAGAAAGCAATTGGTGGATTCTTCTAACTTTGCTTTTTATCCCACCAAGTCAGAGGTGGGATTCATATTTTTTACTACCAGTTCTGTGGGCATGGCAGGAGAAGGATACTGTAAAATCTCCAGTCAGAGGTGGGATTTGCCAGTTCTCCGAACTTCTCAAAATTTCCACTACCGGTTCTCCAGAACTAGCCAGAACCTGCTGAATACCACCTCTGCACCAAGTGATGAACCTCTGGCAGGTAAACAACCAACAATCATTCTCTCTAACATGGAGTGGAGTGGAGTTGGTCAAATGTAGCTGGGTGCCTCATATTCAGTCATCCATAAAATTGCTTAAATAATGGTTTGTAGATGTTCCTTGCCAGTAAATTGCCATTCAGCTATTTCTAAACATAGGTCTAGCATTTTTCTGAAAGAGCACTAGACATTTTTTTAAAGTATGGATAAAGTGTTGTTCTAAAAAAGTTTTAAATGGAATCCTTGGTACCATCGTGTAGAAAGCTATTAAATAAATAAAAGAGAGGATATATTTGTCCAGATCACACAATTCTTATGAATCTTAAGACCAGATAGAATTTGGTTGATGTAATAAGTTGTTGAACCCTTAATAATGTGATGCACATATAGAGGGAATTGCTTTGTTATTAAACTGTTGCTCTTGAATGGGTACGCACCTAAATATGTAAAGTCTCACAAAAAGACTATAGCAATGATGTGTACCTATTCATTATCACTGGGGGAGATTTTCTGATTTAATTTGGGTTCCTCTTTTTTGATGTAACATGCATTCTTTTGCGAGTTCTGTCATGTTTTATATGAGATTGGCTAGTAGACTCTTCACAACAGGGTTCTATTATACCCTTACTATTCTGGGCGCATACTGAGCTTCAGTTGATCACTGTGGCAAAGGGTAGAGTTTATGCTTATTGAGATACAAAAAACCTTGTTGAAGAAGAGAATTGACCTGGTACAGAAGAGTAACAATTTTCTTAGTGGTTCTTCAGGAAGGTCACTTACCTAACAAGGGTAAGGTTGCGGTAGAAAAGTGTAGCTTCATGCTAAGAGTGGAGCCTTTGTGTGTTCAGTTAGCACCTCCAATACACCAACAGACTGCATTGTGTTTAACAATGGCACCCCATGAGGCAGTAGCTTTCTGCCTGTTGTGAAAGGATAGTCCTTTTAGAAGTTCGCTAAATGAGGCCAATGCATCTGCTTTCATTGGAGTAAATCTGTGCAAGTGTCAGCAAGTAAAACTTACTGAAAATATTTAGTTAGAACAAGCAGTGGTGTGTCTTACGTAGGTGGTGAAATATTAGGACATTGTTATGCGCAATTTTATTTAATATTCATATATAAAGTATTCATGAATGGGTTTATATAGCACAGCCTGATATTTCTTATGCCCTATACTTATTATTTATAGCCTTGACAATACTAAATAAACTTCCAACAAAAGGGAATTACAGTTTTTTTTAACGTGAGTTTAATCCAAGTTTTCAGCCAAACCTACTATATTATTTGCAATCAGATAAAATAACTAGCTTTGAAAATTAGCATACCTGTGAGGCTTGTGTTAAATTTTACCTTTGTCATTTTTAAACCACAATGTATGTTTACAGAAATAGATGTATAAATATAGAATTTCTTTTTCCAGCTATAGGTCTTGGAGCAGTCTTCCGGCCAAGCATTTTTTGATCTTTGCTTACTCATTATTTATTTATTTGTATTCCTCCCTTATTATTTTCACAAATAAGTCAAGGTGGCCAACATACCCAACACTTTCTTCCTCCTATTTGCATCACAACAACAACCCAGTGAAGTGGGTTGGGCTGAGTGAGAGTGACTGGCCCAAGATCACTTCCTTTATCAGTTAGGGATCATTTTGTGGGTTTCATAGGGTCTTCTACTTTGACTTGATTCCTTTTTTATTATAATGTGGTAGTTGATGACACGTTATCAATGGTGTGTCAGTGTCAATGTTCACTCTGGTGTGGCTATGCACACAGGAACAAACGTTCAAGGCTTGTAATATTTTTTTTTAATAAAGAAACTCAGTCTTAAACAGTGTGCTATATAAAATGGGTTTA
The DNA here is from genome assembly GCF_049901715.1 of Pseudonaja textilis. Lineage (NCBI taxonomy): Eukaryota > Metazoa > Chordata > Lepidosauria > Squamata > Elapidae > Pseudonaja > Pseudonaja textilis. The sequence continues at coordinate 22,142,522 of NC_141997.1, read as the reverse complement.
AGGCAATTGGTTTTCCTTGCTCTGAACTGGAAATACTGTGCAAGGAAACATGTGCATGTAAAAGGTGGGGCATCTAGTTCCCCATATGATAATGTTCAAAATCCAGATCAGGCCTTTAGGTGTTCACACTATAAAAGTAATAATAATTAAAAGAAGAAAAGTGGTTGCCTGATATTTATTTTATGTTTTCTGAAATTCTTCCCTGAAGGATCACTGGAGACAAATGCAGAATTTTATCATGCTGTAACTTATTCACAGGTACAGGAGTTAAGGATAAAGGTATGTGTCAAGTTTTATGTGGATTAGAAACCTCTTTTAGATTTTTTGTGTAACACACAAAAACATTAAATTATGATATATGGTTTTGATGAGTAAAAAATAGATTATAGAAGAAATGAAACTTATGTGTTGTAATCACAGAGCAAGAGTTCGATTTACATTTATACTTATAGCTGCTATAAAAGAAAATTGGAACTCAGTTGGAACACGCCTGGCATTGTTCTTTGTGCTTTATTTTTCTTCTTCTCTTTTATCTTAAATATTAGTTTCTGTTAGTTTTTATCTTTCTTGTCTAAACTCTTAATAAAGTTAATACAGAAAAGAGAAAAAAGAATAAAGAGATGTGTCAAATAATAATTACCAGATAGGAAAAGCATATTCAAAAAATGAGATCTTTAAAATTCCAATACAATCAATTGCATTAAGAAAAAAAGGAATATAATGGGAAGCTTCAAAGGAATGACTTGGCAGAAATTAGCAATAAGTCACACCAACTACAATTTTCAAGAGAAAGAAATGGTTAAAGGGAAATGAAAACAGCTTTGGACTTTTATTGTAGCTTTTTTCTTCAAAAGACTTATCAGGACACTCTTCAATCTCTAATTGGGTACCTGAGTTATCAGAAGAAAGCTATAGTCCTCTCCCTTTTAAACAAAGCTCAGTTTTCATTGGTCTGTTTGAAACAATGATGGATTTCATATTGTAGCATCCATTCAAATATCTAATGTGGTTTGCATGTGGTTTTTTTTTGGGAAAAGTTCCCTTTACTTGATGTAAAGCCTGACTATCTCCAAGTAATCCACAGTTTTTATCCATACTAAGTGGTCCATACTATCCATGCTACACTCTTCGCCACACATATACATTCATTTTTGTTTCAACTATGTTTGATATGATATTGTAGAGACAAATGAAAGTTTTGCTCCCATGGTTATCTAACAAGTCCCCTTTTTATATTCAAATTGTGGCTTTAAGTGTAGCAGTCACCAAATGATGTGCAAGTGTTCTCAGAGCTATATGAACCAATAATCCATATTGCTTCTATAGATCTCATGTATTTGTCAGGTTCAATGTTCATAATAACATATAACACTGTAGAGGTAGTCCTCGGTTTATAACAGTTCATTTTGTGACCATTCAAATGGCACGGAAAAAAGTGGACTATGACTGTTTTTCACACTTATGATCATTGCACCATCCCTGTGGTCACATGATAAAAATTCAGACTTGGCAATTGACTCATATTTATGACTGTTGCAGTGTCCCAGGGTCACATGGATTACCTTTTGAAACTTTTTGACAGAAGATGCGTGTATAGGATTCAGTAACAACCAAGAAGCTGATGGACAAAAGAGTTTGGAGAATTTGATTCGTTAATTAATCAAATGTCAGTCCCAAAGGTAAGAGGAGAAGGTGTATCTTGAGATGGGATTTTGAAGCAATTACAAACACTGTGGTCTGAAAGTTAAAGTAGACCAATTATTTTGCTTACGGCCCACATGGTGATGAAGTTCTCTTCTACTTATATCCTTTGAATTTGAATCATTACCAAAATTAATTCATCTCTTAATTATTCATTTAGGAATTGCTTTATTGGATTCCCAAGAGTAGTATCTTAGGAATGTCTTTTCTTAATCAGATATTTAGAATGTAAGAAGAGTGAAGGTTTGGATTCCTTTGTGAGACTACTGGGAATTTAGATTCAAATGGATGTGCAAATAAGACAAACCTGTAATTTGTGTCACAACTTTCCCTACTAGCAAAACATGGACTATTTTTAAAAATATATTCTTGGCATCAATATCTTAAAATTCAGAATCTTTGAAAGTTAACATTGAAATAGCAATACTAAAAATATCAATCAAAAGCATGAAAAAATAATGCAGGCCTCCAACATGAATCTCAAATGCAAATGGAATAATTATGTTTTTTACTTATCTTGAAAATAATACAGATAAAAAAAACCCAAAGGAAATCTGTCAGCCTTTGAAGTACCTAGTTTTGCCTTCAGTGAAGAAATAACTGGCACCGAACATCTTCAGTGTTTAAAAAAACTTGTTTTATTTTGAATGAGCCACATTGAGATTTAAGTGTGTGTGTGTGTGCTGGCCAAGTTCACATTTGCTTATTTATTTGTTTATTAAGTCTTAATTGCTCTATGTTGAAAGAATTCCAGGCAGTGAGTAAAAACCGTCCAACACTTAGACGACTGTGCTTTCAAACAGTTTTTCTTGTAATGCATTTAGAAATGCAGGGATATCAGTTTAACCTGTTAGGCCAGGCCAAATCAGTAAGCAGGCTCACTGATTTCCAAAGCAGAAAAATGCACTTTGAAGGACAGCAGCCAAGATAGATTGGGTGATAACAGTATTTGGAGTACAACATTCATGAGAAAAAAGAAAAAAGGAACTGCTCTCTTCTAAAGCAACCAGCAAACTCCAAGAAGCTGTACTAGACCCAAGTAATCATATACAGCTCTGACAACTCTGGTGCTGTTCCCCTTTCGCCTCCTAGTTGATTTTTTTTTTTAAAAAGTACTTCGTACTTTCTTAATTCACAGGAATTCATTAGTGTGCTCATGCATCTCTAACCCTGATATTTCCTACTTGAACAAAAAGTATGCTATAAAATTACAGATGATTTCTTATGTCTTTTTACTCTGAGTTACCAGATCCAGATATTTAGTCCAAACTTTCTTTTGATTGCATGAAACTGCAATTGTGCCTAATAAAGATAAATCCCTGTACCAAAAGTGCCTTTTCAAGGGCAACTGGACTCTCAGACTGCCTTCTGAAAAAGCACCTTTGGGACAACCATGACTTGGATGACTGAGAATCTCCATAGACATAAATCTCTGTAAGCTTAATGCGATTGTTCTCCAAGGTTCTTAATGTAAAGTAAAAGAAGAGGGAAAAAAGATAAAATAACACCCAGACTTTACAGTCTTCCTCTTATATCTTAACTTTCTAATACAAGTTTGGACTGATCCTGCAATTTATTTTCCTTTTGGGGAATATCCATTCTTTTATTTCAATTTGAGAATTCCACAATTATATCTCTAAGCTGGAATGTTCCAAAGAGATCAAGATGATGAAAATCCAATAGAAAAATCATAAACTAATGATGATGCTAGAAACATATTAAGCATAAAAGCAACACCTATTAAGGGAGCTCTTAATCATAATAGGGAATTCTTCCTTTTCTTTTCAAATAAGCATATTAGCATTAATTGTTCTGTGTTTTCTTAGTACAACAAATTCAAGAAATTTGAGTCCAAACATTAGATTTATGCCTGTGTGACTAAAAGGCATACAGATCTTCAGAATATGTAGAATAAAGTATCGTTCTAAGATTTCCAGCCACCCTTATTCAGAAATATGTACCCTTCCTCTTATTTCAGTCCAAACAGGAAACTGAAAACTATTTCATTTAATTGCTTGAACAGTGAAATATACTAGCTTCCTGAAACAAAAAAAATATTTGAATGTTTTATTTGTCATTAAAGAATTGCATTAATTTTGAATATAAAACCAGTTGTAGTTAAGGAAATAGTTCCATTTCCCATTTAAAACATTGAAGTTTTTTTTAAATAGTTCTTTAAAGGTTATCAGTTTTATAACTTATTGTTGATCTCTGAAATAACATGAATAATGATCAGATATTTCACAGAGTTTACAGAATGGAAGAATATACAAATAATAATGTATTGCATCTGACATCCTTGTTTTTAAAAATATTTAATCTGGCAATCAAACTGCTGGAGCCTGATTTGGGCAGTTATATTGAATGAATAAAGTGATATGGACAGAAACCAGATCAAAATGACAAGATTGAGCTCTTTTGTGGGCTCAAAACATGGCTGCATGTATAATTCCCATTAAAGCCTACATATTTGACCAACATCATTCTGAAAAAGATGTTATATTATCTCAAAGAGGAAATCATATAGATGGCTAACAGCTACATTTTCTCTTGGCCTGTCAAGGAAAAACTAAGCTGGTCAACAATCCAGTTTAGAATTTGATAGCATTATAATAATTCAGTCTGCATGGCATATATAAACACGTAACAGGAGTTACAGTGGTGTTGGTCATTTGCCTCATTTGTATGATGGTGCTACAGGTAATCTCCTTCCTTACAGATATCCATGATACTATTGTATAATTCTCCTTAAACATTTTGAAAGAATAGAATAGAGCTGGAAGGGACCTTGGAGATCTTCTAGTCCAGCCCCCTGCTCAAGCAGAAGAACCTATACAATCTCAGACAAGTGACTGTCCAGTCTCTTCTTAAAAGCCTCCAGTGATGGAGCATGCAGGATTTCTGGAGGCAAGCTGTTCCACTGGTTAATTGTCCTTACTGTTAGGAAGTTTCTCCTCAATCCCAGATTGCTTCGCTCTTTGATCAGTTTCCAACCATTATTTCTTGTCCTGGCCTCTGGTGCTTTGGAGAATAATTTGACCCTCTCTTCTTTGTGGCAGCTCCTCAAATACTGAAATACCACTATCATGTGATCCCTAATTATTTTTTTCTTTAGACTAGCCAGACCCAAAATCTGCAGCTGTTCCTCATATAGTTCAGCCTTTGATCATCTTAGTTGCTCTTCTCTGAACCTTTTTCAACATCTTTTTTGTAGTGTGGTGGCCAAAATTGATTCCAGTATTCCAGCAGTGGTGGGATTCAATTTTTTTTTAGTACCGGTACTGTGGGTGTGGCTTGGTGTGTCTGGTGTGGCTTGATGGGCCACACCAAGGGGAAGGTTACTGCAAAATCCCCATTCCCACCCTACTCTAGGGGAAGGTTATTGAAAAATCCTATTCCCTCCCCACCCCACTAACCTGCTTTCCAGCTCCATTCTCCTGTGAAGGGCAACAAAAGAAGACCCAGCCGATCAGCTGGGACTCGGGAGGCAAAGAATAGAGGGGGGCAGGGCCAATCAGAGCTATTATTTGTTGGTTCTCCGAACTACTCAAAATTTCCGCTCCCGGTTTTCCAGAATTGGTCAGAACCTGCTGAATACCACCTCTGTATTCCAGATGTGGTCTTACTAAGGTTTTACAAAGCAGCATTAAGGGTTTTGTATTAATAGGGGTTTTGTAAAGCAGCATCATGATATCACCATCATGGTACAATGAAGAAGTAAGGAATCAATATGGATTTGTAAAGTTATTAACATATGGAAGACAGTTACCTCCTGGATTCAACAAATGCACATGTATAAAATACCTGAAGGTGTAGAAGAGTTTTCAAGAACAGTGGAAAAGCAGAGAATAAAAGGAAAACAGAGTACTGCTGAGCTGCTAAAGGAACAAAATTGAATAACGTGGAAAGTGTGTGCTTACAAGTTCGCACTGTTGGGGCCAGAGAGTTCACCAGAGTGCAGTTCATTTCCTCTTCCACTCTGTAACTTCAGGTCTTTGAAGACTGTTGTAAGGATATAATCATTCTTCCATGGGCTGTGGGGGGAAAACACAGAGAACTTCCTCATTCATCCTGCAATAATTCCTTCCCATCTTCACTTTTAATTTGTATTTCATTGTAAAGATACAGACTGTTATTACTTTGAAACTACTTTCACTCTTCATAGTCAACAGGGTTTTTTTTTTAAAAAAAATCATAAAACTGTATTAGCTAACTGTCTGTCAGCTCCAATATGCTGTAAGTGGTGGACAGTTTTCATTCGCATGTTGGTATGCTGCCTGGAATTCTTTAAAAATTCCAACATTTTTAAAATTCATTCTGCATTTCCTGATTAAGGAGGATTGCTCAGCTACCATTAGAATATTAATTTGTCAAAGAACAATTGAGAGGCTTACCATTTGATAGTCAGACGTGCTCCCCGTTCATATTATATAATACTGATTTTTTTCCCCCCGTCATCAGCATTTGCTACTTTGAATTTTGCATACTGCTATGTTTTCAGTCTGAACTCTGAACTGAAATGCTAGCTTTGAAATGATGCCATCCAGGGTTGATGCTGCTGAGGTTTCAAGGCTACTTGGCAACTCTGGAATACTAACCCTCTGATAACAAACTCGGAATATTAATTGTGTAAACATTTTTTTTCAGCGTGTGAGCAATGCCAATTAAATGATGGGGTATCTTCTGCAAAGGCCCTTCTGCTGAGTGAATCTTTCTGACAAACTAGAACAAAGGAATCTTAGATGCCTAGTTATTGCATATAAAGCTAGAATCTGATCAATGGTATTCTCACTTTCTGCTTTCTTTGACTGTAATGCAGGGATATCCAACCCTCACAACTTTAAGACTTGTGGACTTCAACTTTCAGAATTCTTCAGCCAGCATTGATTTATTGAGCCACTTTTAACACTGTAAAATTTATATGAATCAACAATCCTACTAAATAGACATTAAATATGGCATACAGTATACCAAATAAAAGTCAAATCTACTATGTATTTATTCAAAATTCTCAATCTTATTTAGAGATCCTTCTTTATTAAATATATATTACATTAGGGATGTCTTATTTCCCTTTATTATGGATAAATATGCCTGTTAATTATACAAGGTATATATTAAATGACACTTCATCAAATAACTAATGCCATGAAATCTTAAACAGTTTGGTGTCAAATTCAGAGCTATCTCTCTATGGGAGGTGGGAGGCGCTAATTTCATAAAGTTCAATTTATATATTTATTTGCATGCAATTATATCTTGCGAAGACTTTTATATTCTTGAATTAATGGCATTACTGATGTTTTATTTTACATTTCTGGTTATTAATAATTGCATTAATAGTCATTTGTCTGGATCCTCAAGATGATATATAAGTCCCTCTTTTATATTTATATTCTTATACCTGACTAGTTCTTGGCAACTGATGTCTAGGTGAATCATGAAATTGGCATTACTGACCTAAGGTATCTTCTTTTTTCCTTAATTTGGCAATTTATTAATTTGGCGACCTTGATAACTGCTTAATTCACTTATGTAGACAAGCCAGCTCCACTTCTGACAACAAAGGCATTTATGAGTTTTTTTAGATCCTAGATCAACCTGTGCATTCCTGGTGTGTCTTTAAAAAGACTTGATAATTTGATGCTTCATAAAATTATTTTTTTAATTTAATTTAATTTTAAAATTCAAAAGTTAAAAGTTCAGCAAATATTTGGCATTCAAATTCATGGATTAATATTTTGAATAGAATATATGGATAAAAATTTTTAGCTGTCAATTTAAGATTCAGCTTACACAGTTGTTCATAGAGTATTGACAAAAGAAGAAACTATATGCAATAACATATGCCTGTCTATTCTTGAAGCCAGTATTAAATCTTAAGAGAAATAAACAACAGCCTTTATTTAACTTCGTTGAGTATTGGACAAAATCCAAAACCACTTTTTTCTCCAGAGCCAATACCATTATGAATATAATAGATTTTTTTTTTCAGAAAAATCTGACAAATGTATTTTTAGGGAAGTTGCTCCCAACAAGAAAAACAAGCAGCTCTCTAACAATATCTTGTAGTAACTTTATCTTGCATAAAGTGCAGTATGTTATCATGGCTCAGATTCTGGAAATATTTGAAAGGAATGTTTTTAGAGCACAGAAACCCCCTTTAAAAAATTAATAGACTAGTGATTTTAATTTTTTTAACAGAATAAATCAAACTGTGTTTATCTCCTCAAGATTATTTTTTTTTTAAAAAAGATTAAGATGGTGACATATGACTTGTGTACTTCTGTTATTTGGTATATGAGTGGAAAGAATAGCAAATCCAAAGAGGGGTTTGATCTTTTTGATTGAATATTTTGGTTTGTGGAAGTCTAAAGAGTTATTAAAACAGAAGGAGGAAAGAATGGGAGTTATATATGACATTTAAAAACCACAAATTGTCCTTTTCTTCTTATATGTGGGTACAGATCTTGGAATCCATGGTCTGAATCTATATGCAGCTATGCATTTTTTCTATACATTAGCTAAATATGATACATTATTTTTTAAAATCAGATAGGGTGTCCTGATTTCATTTTTGTTTCATGTGTGCATTTCTAGTATGTTGGGGTATATTTCTCAATTTGCTATGATTGTAGCTTAAGTGGGCAAAAGTTACTGGAATGTCCATATTCACCAAGAACTTAGATAACTACCTTTGACAGCTGATTGATTTCTATCTTTTATTGTAAGAGATAATTTTATGTAATTGAAAAGAAAGTTACTTTTCTGATTTTAAAGAATGGATCCAAAGTATAAGTTTCTTATACATTTCTGAGAAGTATCTGAATTCTAAAAATCAGAAAATTTGGCTTTTGCTATATGGTCTAGAAGTAATGCAAATAAGTAATTTATTATGGCTATTTATAATTATATGCATCTTTTTTCCTTTAAATTTTTCATTATGTTTAGTTCTTAATAACTACATATTCCCTTTTCTGTTCATAATCATGTATGTAGGGTGTGCATTATTCTAAAATAATAATAAAATGCACATATACAAAAAATAGTGAAGTAAACCAATCCAAGTACAGCATGAAGGTAGTCCCAAATTGATTTATCTAGGAAGTAACAAAGCTAAAGAATGAAAGAAAGGAGATGTATAGATATTTTTAGATTAAATGAGAGTGTGGATTCAAAAAAATGTAACTATATTGTTCATTAAACATACATTGTAAATCACCTAGGCTGAAAAAGAAAGCACTTAATTAATTTATTATTTTAAAATTTGTAAGTTTGTCCAACTTTTAATTTATAATTCTGAGTGGTGTGCGGTAGCAATAAACAAAAACAAGGAGAATTTAACCAATATAAACACAATATAGTGAATGCAACATTTCCATACAGTGCAAGGCATCAAAACCAGGTACTCACTGTTCTGCTAAAAGTTAATAGGGTAGATTGCACAGTGGTTGCATGGATGTGATATTTGAGATTGTGGTGAAATACAAAGGTAATGCATAACAAACAAATAAACAAAATCAAGAACTGAACTCTGTTCAAGGGAGACTTTAGTTTTAAACCTCCAAGTAATATTTACCAAGAACAAACTTGCTGGGTACATAGTGATGATAAACCAAAACTGAATTTATGTCTTATTGGATTAAGCATATGCTATATAACATTTCCCATAAATCAGAAAAAATGTCCAATTTTGGCTGTTGACTATGGCTCACATGCTCCGTACACTAAATGATGTTTTGAGATTGAACTAAGGAGCTGTATTGAGTCCTGGCTTTGGAGGAAAACAATTTTCATCTTGTGATACTTTTCAAAAATATACAACCACAATAAACACAAATAACATTCATCCTGGGATTATCTAGTTTGAAACCAATTGACAAAATATATTAGATGATAGACTATTGTAGATTTTGAAATTAAACCTGTCACACGTTAAAGTCTTTACTCACACACATACCATTTAGGAAAATAAGCAAGGCTTTTTAATAGCCAGTTGACAAAATACAACAGTTCTCCTGTATTAGGAGTGATTGCCAGCCAAATAAAATATCGCTGTTCCACAAGGAAATGGCTAACTAAACAGAGAGTGTAATGAATCCATAGCTGAAGATTTCTCCATGAAGTTCCCTGAGCAAAAAAATAAAAATAATAAAAGGATAGAGGCTTTTTTTGTAATTATGGATATTCGAAAGACTGATTGCTTAGTATTATGTAAATGGCAAATGGGTTTAAAATTGATTAAGTACATGATTAGTGGTGGAAAAAAATACGATAGTATTGTGTTTGGGGTATGTTTGGTGTTTTAGAACAATTCCAAACTTTCCAACAAATATTTACCATGGACATATCTTAGAAGCCTGGAAGACATATGAAGTACACTATAGATATATTTATTAATTTTCTTTTAAATATTTAAAAAAATATTTATGTGATAGAGTTCTAAAAGCTACATAAGTACCTCTAAAATCAGGCTGTACAACTGAAAGGGAAAAATCTCTTCTTTGAGCCCACAGAAATATACAAATAATAAAAGTAACGATATGTCCTAAAGTTGTCTGTTTTTCCATATCTATCCAAAAAAAGTTAAGATGGCAGCTAAGTGTTATGTTCTTTTTAATGTTTTATAAACAATACAAATTATATCATTTGCACTGACTTAGAAACTTGTGTAACAATGCCATTGTGAAGAGATATCATTTTATGCTTCATCTCTGGCACAATGATATCATAATAGAAACACCGCAATAATGTATTTCATATTTAATGGATATTTGTGAATGATAACTTCCCTTTCCCCAATGACTTCATTTACAAGACGGTCCATAGAAAAGTAAAATAAGGAAAACACAAGGGATGTCAACAATGATTTTCAAGTGGTATTGAACCATAGTTCCAGAAACCCAACAACATAGGCTAAAGATCATGGATTATGGGTTTGTGATCCAGAACATTTAAAGCCATCAAATTGCCTAGCTATTTGGGAGAAACCATTTTGTGGGCTCTAATCCAGGGAATGCATTAGACACAATGTTCACAGCAGGCAGTGGAACAACATTGCTCACCTTTCATGTAAAGGGCCACACTATGTAAACCAGTCTAATTTCCTTAGTTATTTATTACAGCTCATTAACATTCCTTTTGTAATTCATGCCACCTCCAAGTGGTGTCCCCTGGATGCGCGAAGCCGTCAAACGCTGACCGTAACTGAGAGCAGACCCTCCGACGACAGGCCCACGCGACAGGCCGGCTGGAGTACTCAAATGCCGCATCAACATGATGGAAACGTCCACTACAAAACACACGTCCAATGCTACCGCGTTTGGGGGAACCGACGGCGCAGGAGACCATTGGCCTGCGCCAAAAATCAACGAAATGGTCCACGCGGAAAGCACGGCCGTGTGAAAAACGCAAGCGGGGAACAGAGGACTGCCAGACGCTCAAGGTGGCCACCTGGAACGTGGATTCGCTGACTGGACGCTCGACCGAGATCGTCAGGGCCATGCGGGACAGGAAGCTGGACATCTGCTGCCTCCAGGAAACTCGCTGGAAGGGCAACAAGGCTACGACTATAGACGGCTACAAGATCATATACACCAGCTGTAAGGAAAACCGCGGCGGTGTAGCTGTGGTTGTCAGTCCAAGCTGGCAAAGTTCCGTCGCAGAAGTTAAGCGCCTCACAGAGCGACTGATGATAATCATCGTGGCGACCGAGAGGCAGCGCCTACACATCTTGTCCACCTACGCCCCTCAGACCGGATGTCACGAGGAGGAGAAGGATACCTTCTGGGAACTGCTCGACATCCAACTCAGGCAGATCCCACACGAAGGCGACATCATCATCTCGGGCGACCTGAATGGTCATGTAGGGCGGGACAAAACGGACACCAGTGCCACGGTGGGCACGGCACAGGCGATACGAATGAGAATGGCCAGAGGATCCTGGACTTTGCCGACTCCCATGATATGACCATCACGAATACCTGCTTCATTAGGCGAGAATCTCAACTCCTCACCTACCATAGCAGAAACGGGAGCCACCACACACAGATCGACTACATCATCGTCGACGAAGAACCGCTAAAAACGTGCTCAACGCCAAGGCGTGCCCGTGCGAATCGAGCAGTCAGCACAGGCCGCTGATGGCGAAGATCAGGATCAACAAGCCCAAGACCAGGATTGACAAAAGAAATGCAGACCAGCCACGAATCAAGTGGTGGAACCAGAAGAAGATGGCGGGACCCCTCATCAAACCGGAGCAGTTCCGCAGATGGTCGACGGGCCACAGGAAGCGTGGTCCATGCTGAAGAGCACTGTTCACACTGCCGGCTGCCAACAGCTTGGTTGCACCAAGCCAGGACGGAGACGCATCGAGCGAGATACATGGCTCTGGACACCGGAAGTACAAGATGCCGTACACCTGAAGAAACGGCTCTACAAGGCCTTTCTTCAGGACAAGACCAGCGAAGCTCTGCGGAATACAAAGCGGCCAAAAAGGCAGCCAAGAAAGCAGTAGCGACAGCCAAAGCTCCCACTACGATGACATCTACGAGAAGCTGAACACGCGAGAAGGCGAGAATGAGATCTACCGCCTAGCCAAAAGCAGACACAGGAAGACCCTGGACATTGACCAGTTTCATGGGATCAACGCACGAAAAGGGGAAATTTGATCGTCAACCCCAGAGGCGCTGCGGAGAGGTGGCGGCAATACTTCGAGAAGATCTCCACCGAGGAGTTCCCACACCCACGAACCCCGCGAGGTGACCCAGTTGAAGGCCCAGTCTCAGGCATTTATGCCAGCGAGGTCGCCCGACGCCATCAAGGCCATGAAAAACGGTAAGGCAACAGGACCAGGCGACATCCCTGCCGACTTCTGGAAAAGGCACTACCGGGCTCGGCATTGTGGCTGTGCGAGCTGTTCAACAACATCGTCTCCACGGGAAAAGTGCCACACGACTGGTACCGCAGCACCACTGTTCCGATCTGGAAGGGAAAGGGCAGCCCAGCGGACTGCTCCAACTACTGACCGGTCAGGTTACTGTCACACACTATGAAGATCTTTGAACGCGTCCTTGATAAGCGCATTCGGGACACCGTCGACATCAGCGTCAACCAGGCTGGATTCATCAAGAACTGCGGCACCACCGACGCCATCTTCGGTGTGCGGATGCTGATGGAGGCTCACAGAGAGAAGAAAATCCCGCTCCACACCGCCTTCCTAGACTTGGAAAAGGCCTTCGACCGAGTCCCGCACGATCTCATCTGTACGCACTCTGAGACCACGGCGTGCCTGAGCTGCTCGTACAATGGGTCCAACTCCTATACAGATGTCACAAAAGCCGTGTAAAAGCGGCAGCTGGGATATCAGAGGAGTTTAATATTACCGTCGGCGTACACCAGGGCTCTGCTCTCTCACCACTGCTGTTCATTCTGGTGATGGACACAATTACACACGACCTGTACACGCCCGCCCCATGGACGCTGCTCTCGCCGATGATGTGTTCCTGGCCAACCTGTGCAAGGCTGAACTAGAGCACCGAGTCCAACAGTGGCACGACCGCCTCGAGCAGTTCGGGCTCGGCTGAACCTAAAGAAGTCCGAATACCTGACCACTGACAATGAAATGACAGGCTCCATCCACGTGAGCGGGCAGGAGCTACCGCGCGCCTCACCTTCAAGTACCTGGGAACTACTCTTGGGGAAGAAGGCCTACTACAAACTGAGGTGGCAGCCAGGATCAATGCAGCGTGGGGCAAATGGAAGTCCGTCACGGGCGTCCTCTGTGACAAGAAGATGCCGATGCGCCTGAAGGCGAAAATCTATAACTCTGTGGTGCGCCCCGTGGCCATATACGGCGCAGAGTGCTGGCCGACGACCAAAGAAGTCGAAAGCAGACTCCAGATAATGGAGATGCGAATGCTCCGATGGTCGGTGAGGCCTCACCCTACTCGATCGCGTCAGGAACGAAGAAGTGCGTAGACGGTTCAACGTCGTTGCCCATCCCCACGGTCATGAGGCAGTCCCGGCACGATGGTTCGGCCACGTGAGCCGCGCCAAGGAAGAATCCATCATCAAATCTGTAATGAAGGTGACTGTCGGAGGAGCGAGACCGCGTGGTAGACCTAAACAACGCTGGATGGACACGATCAAGGCCGATCTAGAGATCGCGAAGGCAGACCCGACACACGTGGCAGACAGAGAGGTGTGGAAGCAGTACTCAAGGACATTAGCGGACCTCGCCCGAGCGCGAGACAAACGCTGAAGAAAAAGAAGAAGAAGAAGATATTAACAAATTCTGCTCTATATTTTGTGCTGAAATATTTGTTTTGTATACGATAGTGTCCTCAGGTCTCTTGGACATATAGTTTAGTCCTTTCACAGGAAAAAAATAGATAATTGTAAAGCTAATTAAATCACAATTGCTGTTAATTACATTAAATCAATGTATTTCTTCTTTGTGTATATTGTGTATATAACATTTGCCCAGCTGAACTATTATAGCTTGGTCTTAGTTGACAGGAAAGAATGATGAAATAAATATGAAATTACATTTCTGTATAATTTATAGCTATAGATAAAGATACAGAGGTTAAAATTAAACAATTGTTAGTAGGTAAGAAGATAAAATCTTTTAAAGTAAGGGATGACAAAGGCCATATACATATAACTTTCTTAATTAGGCAGTCCAAGGACATCTTGAGTATCAAAACAGTTGGAGAAGAATTTAAGTTTGCAGTATTGGAAACTTAGCAAGATATATTATTAATTAAGATAAATCTGATATAATTTCTATTGATTTTAAGATTTTTACAGATATTTGTAAAAAATCTATAGAATTATAGACTTGAAGTTGGTATGCACTCTTCTCAATATGAGGTCACAGACAAAAACTTGATTGCAGACAATACGACTTTAGCAACAGAGTGGTCAACGCCTGGAACGCCCTACTCCACTCTGTTGTTACAGCCCCAACCCCTCACAGTTTCAACCTCAAACTGTCTACCATGGACCTCATCCCATTCTTAAGAAGTCCTTAAAGGGGACATGCATAAGCACCCCGTGTGCCTACCGTCCCTGTCTTACTGTCCTCATTTATCTGTATTTACTTCCTTTGTTCTTGTTTATATTCAAATTTATACTTGTTATCTTGTACATATTTGTATGTTTGACAAACAAATGAAGTAAAATAAATAAAATAGATAAAAAATGGCATCAATAATTTGGATCACTTTTTTGCTAAGCGGTCTTTTAAAACTTTTGAAGTTTTGCAAAAAAAAAAAAAAGTTGGATTGTTTAAAACTGATAAATAGCAAAATTCAATTAAACATCTTTCAACTTTACAATTTGGGATTAGCAATATCTAAAACTCCTAGACAATTTTATCGTGAAAAGTTAAAAAAACTAATACCAATGCAGAAGTAAAAAAATCTATAAATGATCTGGAAAAAAAGGGATGGAGTATCCTGTTCTAGCAAATCAATGAAGTCGAGCTTTAAAGAAATGTATATTAGTGTATATATTAATATCCTATTATATTAATATATGATTAATGCAAAATATTACTTTTCATGTTTATTGGAAACATGTTATAGTAAAATCTTGGTTTCTCTTTCTCAAGGCAACATGTAAAATGTGTAGATCTCACAATAAAAAGTCTCATTTTCTAGTCATACTTAAAGTAGATTTTTCTCAAGTACAACTTTAACATACTCAAAAGTCCTCACTGCCAACTGCTTTTATAAATACAAATGACTAATTTCACTTCAAATTCTAGCTTCTGTAGCTAGAAAATATTTCCTCCCAATTATTAATTTCTGCATATTTTAGTAATGGATGACATTTTAATGCATAACTTTGTATGTTTTGGAACTGACAGATCACATGAATGAATAACTTGCAAAATTCTGTATGTTTCCCAGTTGATTCCATTTGCATGTTAGCCCAGACAAGGTTGACAACTAACTTGCTTTGCTTCAAAATGGGGTTTGGACAAAATTTCTGAGCTCTATTCCCAGGGATATTTATAGAGACTGCAACTTCCAGTAAGTTTCTGCAGTCGAAGAAAGGGTAGAGAGTTTACATACCTGATGTAAAATTTAAGCGCTCTCTGTCCGATAACAGATCTCACTTTTCCTGAGTCCCAGGCCTGATGAATATGCTGAATTTTAAATGAGCAGATTTAAAGAGGAGAATTACTTTCAGTAGGATGAGTTAATTAGAGAATGAAGGGAATAGGTTTAGTAATTAATTCAGATTACATAAGGCTATTGAGAATACCATGGATATAATTCATTGAGAAATGCCCATTAGGGATCCCAACATTGTTTTCCCATCCTTCCTGCCTAGTCAGTTTAAGATGCTATTCAAAACTGAAAAGAAAGCTTGTCTTATTGATCATAATTGGTGTGCAAAAAAGAGTTTACTTGTTCACTTATTTTATAACCTATGTGTCTTGGTAGGCCAAGGAAACAATGCATCTTGGAATAAGGCATTCTTAATAATCCTGCTGACATTAGTGACTTTAGCAGAAACAATGCCGAACAAAAACACAGGACACAATATGTAAAAGTCACTGCAGGGTATTCAATCTGCAGCCATTGATTAAGACATGCTAATGCAAAATAGAAATGTGCAAATCTTGTTTCAAATAAATATCCTACATCAATTTTAACTGAATTCTCACCTTATTGTATATATCAGGTGTTCTGGATCTATAGGTGTTTTGACTTACAACTCTCCAATTTCTTGCCTTTATCCATTGCAGGTAAGGGATGAATAAGGCAAAATCTAGACTCTAGAGGATACTATAATTGATCTATGCTATCAAGCACTAATTCTAGATTTCAGAGCAAAGTCTTCCAGTCTATTTAGATGCTGCACTGGGAAATGTGTGCTCTGCCCTTGCTTGATTTGAGATATGTACAACTTGAAGAAAAGGACAAGGTGGGGTGTGGGACAAGAAGCTGGCACAGTGGTTAGAATGCAGTATTGCAGGCTAACTCTGCCCACAGTCAGGAGTTCAATCCTGACTGGCTCAAGTTGACTCAGCCTTCCATGATCAATAAATTGAGAACCTAGATTGTAAAGCACTATGTCATGCCGCTGACAGGGAGTGTGGCTTGGGTGGCTGTGGAAGAAACTGGGGAAGGGCACGGTCCAGCTGGGCCTTCAGAGGAAGAACCAGGGCCACCCTCTCTTCATCCTAGGGCACACAGGGAGGAACGGAGAAGGGAGCAATGTGGGTTATGTCGGTTATGGGCAGGGATGGTATTCAGCCGGTTTGCACTGGATTGGGTGAATTGGTAGCAAAGATTTGGCATGGGTTGCCAAACTGGTAGCAAGTTCTGGCTGGCCATGCCCCCAACCTGGTCGCCCTCCCAACTGATGCTCACTTCACCCTGCCCACCTGAAGTTCACTTAAGGTATTTCTTTCTTTTCCCCCCCTCCCGACAATCAGCTGTGCTGGGATTCCCCTTGCTGAGATCCAGGAAGGAAAAAAATGGCTCAGTCTCCCCTCCATTTTTTTGCCTTCCTGAGCCTCAGAGGAGCCTTATGGGAGCAGAAACACCCACCCCCCAAGGTTCTTCTGAAACCAGGGAGCTCCCAAAATGGAGTGTGGAGGGGTACTGATGCCTCTCCCATGCTCTGTTTTTCTTTCTTTCTGAGTTTCAGAGGAGCCTTATGGGAGCAAAAAGCCCCCACCCCGAGAATCCTCTGAGGCCCTGAAGGCCCCCAAAATGGGTGGGGGGGTGGATACAAAAAAGCAAAAAAAAAAAAAAAGGCAAAGCCATGCCCACCCAGTCACATGGCCATGCCCAACAAGCCACCTTTTGAATCCCACCACTGGTTACGGGGGGAGAAAAGGGCTCTGATTCCCTTCATTAGCTGCAACTGGGAAAACAGGATTTTAAAAGGGTGTTTGCGGACAGCACCTTTCTGGAAGCAAAGCAAACCATTATCTTGGTTTGTCAAGTCTTATCTGGGTTCCGGAGTCCTCCCAACTGTTTGTATTTCATTATCTTTTTAAGGCTGCAATTCCTTATCCTGCCCTGTCTTGATAATTGCTACAGCATGGTTTGTGTTGGTTTTTTTTAATAAACTATATGTACTTTGGGTTCGGACTGAATTTCTTTCATTTAAAAACTGTTCTTGGGAGAGTTTTTTCTATAGCCAATGATAACTGGATATTGGGGGCCAAGTTGGAGATATTAAAGGGACTTTACCTACTTTCGTGACTTTGTTGCTTTTGTGCCACGCCCCGGTCATCACACTCTATGGGGCAATACATAAATGTAAATGCTATTGCTATTGCGTCTCACTAGATTGTCAGTTGAATTCTACTTGACATCACCCATCACCTAAGAATAGCAGGAAAGTTTTGAGGCTCCATGTACAGTATATTGAAGTTTTGACTTCTAACATATGTTCCTGTAAGTTGTTATGCAACATAAATAAGCTTTTCCTGGTATAGATCCTTTAGAATCTGGTTAAAATCTAGCATCAAACTGATATTCACACTGATATTTTTCATCTTTCAAGAATCCATTTAAGTGGCTACACAATATTTTTTAGTAGGAACAAGATTGAATATAGTATGCTATATCAGATTCTTTTGTGTATTTTCCTCCACAATATTTTTTGCCCAATATTTTTTGCTTATAAGTAAGAAACAAGTTTATACATTTAAAAATCATTTATTATCGGTGGTTGATGACCATTCATTAATCTAACTCCTGGATTTAATTGACTAAAATTGTAGTATATCTTCCAGCTGTCCCTATTTTTTTAAAATACGTGTTTAAATTTAATACATAAATAATTTCCCTTGTTTTTTCTTCTTTATGGTTTTTAAGGATGTTGTCAAAATATGCCCTTCTGAAATAACAATCCTTTCTGCCTAGCTGTCTATTTATCAAAGAATAAAGGTTGCGTGATATTATTGATCTTATTATTAATCTCATTCATAAGGCTATTCATTCAACAAAAAGTGACTCTGGATAGTGCATAGCAATCAATAAAAAACTAAATATATAAAATAATCATTATAAAATTATAAAAAGACTATTAAAACAAAAAATTAAAAATTAAAATATTCAAACTACAGGGAGTAAAAAGATCTACTACAGTGGATTGAAAAATTTCTCCAGTTCTCTTGGATCTCCCATTCATAACCAGGACTTGACAGACAACAGAAATGTCCAATCTAACTATGATTTAACAATGAATATAATGCAAGTGGAAATACATATTTGATGGCCAGTAGTGATCCCATGATATGTATCTGCAATAAGAAGGGGTTATACATAGCAAATACTAATCAGTAGTACAGTGTGTCTTTGTACACCATTCATAGGATTATCTTCTACAGAAATTCAGCAGGGGTTACTCTATCAAAGGTAGAAAGCAAGCTTTGCTGATCTTTTGCTATTTATATCTATCTATATGCACCTTTTCATCTGCATAGTCCTATCCTAAGGTCTGTTTCTTGATCTCCCTGCAGGACAATAAAATACTAAAATGTTAAAATACTTGCTTTTACATACAATATGAACAGAGCCTTTGATCTACATGAATCTTAGAGAAGTGCAAGCTTAAATCAGGTAACCGTCTCCTTAAAAATAAGAGAAATTTTATTTTTATGGAATCTTATCAGAAAAATCACCATGTATTTGGCTGCAAAAAGATTAAGCATGTGCTTCATTGATTGTGGCATAAATAAAAGATAGAACAACAGATAATTTCTTGTAATGGAAGGTACAGGAAGGTACATTGGGGTAGGAAGAAAGTTATATTTCATTGATGCATTTTTAAATCTTCCTAACCATTTCATTTTTCTTCACATTTCTGTTCTTTTTTCAAACCAAATATTCAAGACTTAGTTGAAACTGAAGATAAGTGCTAACACTTTGTCAAGCATTTGAATCCCTTCCAGCATATTGTAGTATAATCCGCTGTCCACAAACATCCCCTTCATTATTGCCTAATTACATGCAAATTTCATAAAATGAATGAGTTTTAAGTACTTGTCAATCTGTCATTCTAGGAACCACTGAAACATTTTGACTGCTGGATAAATAATCAGCAATAATCACACTATGCAAATTTGATATTTTCTGTACAATTATCTGAAACCATAAATAACTGGACACAAAGACATTTGGCGTTCTTTCAAAAAGACTTGACCTAAAGGTTCTTCCTGTTCTCCCTCTCTGAACGTGCTTGTGGAATTTTTAAAATTCTGACTGAGTAATTATGACCAGTGGAAAAATGGTTAGCACTTAACATCTAGCATTTGGGTTATAATTTTTCATCCCTCAAAAAAGGATTGAAGAAAAAGTCATTTCTCTTTTATTTTTAAATTTGAACTGTTAATTACATTTGCGATACTATTTCTCTAGGGTTATTTGGTTTTATATTTATTCTTTTATTCTGTTTTGCTCAATCTTTTTTTTTATTTCCAATAATGATAAAAAAGAAGAAAGGAAAAAATGAATATGTTAAAGTCATATGTAATATGGTTGGGTAAAATCTTATGAAATAAACATTTTGTAGTATTTGCCAAACTTTTGACACTAATCGGAGGCAGTATTCAGCAGGCTCTGACCAGTTATGGAGGACCAATTTTGAGTAGTTCAGAGAACCGTCAAATACCACCTCTGACTGGCTCTGCCCCCAGAATGGGATTTTGCAGTATCCTTCCCCTGTCATGCCCACCAAGCCATGCCCACCAAACCACACCATGCCCATCAAGCCACGCCCACAGAACTGGTAGTCTCTTGGAGAAGACTTCTGAGAATACCTGATCAGCCAAGAAAACATACAAATGCATCACCACCAAGAACAAGAAAATCAACCTAGCGTTCTCACTTGAGGCACAAATGACAGGATTCAAATTACTTTGTACAAATTATAAAAACACCTGCCTGTCTGAAAAAGGTTCTAAAGCTGGGAAAGATGGAAGGGAAGAGAAAAGGATGATTAGGAGGAAGATGGATGAACTCATTTATAATGCAATGAGTGTACCATTGGAAGATTTGAAACACCAGATTAGGCACAGATGTTCATGGAAAAACAATCTATGTCAGGGGTCTCCAACCATGGCAACTTTAAGATTTGTGGACTTCATTTCGCAGAATTCATCAGCCAGAGAAGCAAATTCTGGGAGTTGAAGTCCACAAGTCTTTAAGTTGCCTAAGTTGGAGACCCCTGATCTATGTGGACACTAAGATTAGACAATGTCTTGATGGTACATAATCAAGATTTGTCTGCAAAAGATTTTGACATGGTTTGCATAGGGAACTCATACAAAGCACCTCTTTTCAAAGTTAAAGCTAACTAATAAATTTAAAGAAGTCACTTTTTTCAGGCTCAGATGGGTTCTCCAAAAATGTGGTGGACAGTCAGTGAATGTATATATTCATTTGTAGAAACCTAGAAAAGCATCTGGAATTAATGGGCAGACCTGAAAAAAGGAAATGGTTGCTTTAAAAGTCTCAAAATAGGTGCTTATATGTACCCAGCTGGTACTGAAGAATTTGCACTGCTCTAATATAGTTTTTCATATAACTATTTTTGATGATATCCATTGTATTACAAAATTGTCCAATGTGAAATATGAAGGACCATGCTGAGTCCAGTTCATTTACCAAGTCTGGGTCTAATATTAGTCTTATGAATCTTATCACCTGTTCTTACTTTTATCCATATCAACATCTGGGCTACAGGTCACATATGCTCCTTTCAGTTGCCATCCTCATAAAAATCCCTTGATATGATCTTCATATTATCCATTGATAATACAGTAGAACAAAGGTACTATTTACTAGTATGGACCAGACAATTATTCTGCATTTAGTATCCCAACCTGTATCACTTCCAATAATAAATTAGTTCAACATCAATATCAATAGAATTTTGAAAGGAATTTCAGTAGAAAAACAGGGACCTTTTTCATAAAGGAAGAATGCTTCTTAGAAATTGCAAGGCATATTTCAAATTGTTAGGAAATACTTCATGATTAGTAGATTATTTCACAATTAATTAAATTAATTATTGATTATTGATAAATCTTTATTTGACTGATATTCTTTTCAGAAACATGTGATTCTATATGTACATACTAAACGGAACTCTTTCATTGTTTTGATCGCAGAAACAAAATTTAAGAAAATTTCATACACATGTATAGTACTGGAACCTCTAAGGAAATAGCCTATGTGGTTTTACTCAATTATTATATAGAAATGTCCACTTTTACTTCATAATCAGTTTAATTTTAAAGGCATTCATATCATTTATTTATTCATATAATGTACTGTATATGGCTTTCTATCCCAGAGCAATGACTCTGGGTGGCCTGCCAGCTTTCAACAACAATTCATTGTTATACTTGAATTATTTATCCTTGGATCAAATATATTAATTTTCCTAAATATTGCAAAGGTAAAATTCACTAAAAGTTAATAAGCTAAGATATAGTTGCTCTTGAAACAATCAGAGGATTCTTTCAAGGAATTTATTTATTAATTTTTATTTATGTCACCTTTGTTGTTTTTATAAATAACTCAAATATTTATTATAAATATATATAATATTTATTTGTATAAATTTATTTATATATTTATACCTATATAATATGTGTTGTAAATATTTAAACATTTACAATATATATTTATTCCAACTAAAACAAATGTGACTATTTTAAAGCAACTTATATGGCCATACATCTTATACAAAACTCATAATAATCACTGCAGGAGCTGTGGTCCACCAGGATCCTCAAACTGCATGTCAATTTTATTCAGAGGATGCTACCCCATTGAGAGTAAAAGATGATAACTCACTGGAGCCCAGAAGGCCAAACCTCAAAAGCTACTCTGCCTTGCTAGGGATCAATTAACTGTCTGTTCTTCTTCATCCAGGCCCTTTCAGCCTACAGGTGCCTGAAAAAGAGAGCAGATCTACTTACTCTGTGGGAGTGCCTTGTCACAGGGGTGTCAAACTTATGTCATCATGGCAATGTCATGTGACGTAGTGGGACATTTCCCCACCCCCCATGCTAAACTGGGTGTGGGCATGACCAGCATATGATGCATTTGGGCCACAGGCCAGGAGTTTGACAGCCCTGCCTTGTAACTTCCACTGTTCTGTTGTTAATATGTTACTAACTAAATATTTCACAAATGCTATGTGTCTTCAGTATTATCTCATTTGAAGGAAACAACTGCTACTGGCTTAACTTGTTCTCCACTTTTTGGCCATTGCAAATGTAGCTTTAAGGTTTCTGCTACTTAG
The DNA here is from genome assembly GCF_049901715.1 of Pseudonaja textilis. NCBI lineage: Eukaryota > Metazoa > Chordata > Lepidosauria > Squamata > Elapidae > Pseudonaja > Pseudonaja textilis. The sequence continues at coordinate 22,119,527 of NC_141997.1, read as the reverse complement.
AAAACTGAAGAGTGTATAAACACATTAAACTGCTGGGTGGCCCCTTGGTGCTGGATGATTGAAGTGGACTAAAAGCACTTGAACACAAACAAATAAATAACACAAATACATATTCTTGCTCTAAAGGATGCAACCAATTAATGTGCTTCAACTACACATCTTGCCAAATGCCTGCTTTTTGCACAGCAAAATTTATTCACTAGAACACTTTACATAATAAATTAATATTTCAAGGATTCCTTAGTAATGTCATAGTTCACTTTAATTTCAGGTTGGAAGCGGTCTTCTATGTCAAAATAAAACATGCATAATAAATATCAGCAAGGGGTTAATATACAGGTTAAACCTGTATGAATTTTGTTGACCTAGAAACATAAATCAGTACATACCACAATAATAAATTTTAGGATTAGAATTCTCTCTTCAATTGACAAATGAGTACGAGATGTCATATGCAAAGTCTGGTTTTTCTTCGTTTTACTTTCAAAAAGGAAAATTTTCATTTTTGCATTTCCCATCTTCATCTCAGCTATCTGTAGAAATCTATATTCATTTAGAGTTTATATATAGAGATCAATAATAGCTGATTTGACCCAAAGCATAAATAACATTCTATGAATATATTCTATGAGCTACACTAGTTCACAATGGAGTTCTGAGTGAGATAGGGATACTAGTGTAGCTCATAGAAGCCTTAAAAATGTTGGCTTCAGGAACTTCTGAACAGCAAAACATTATTTCTTGCCACAGATTAAATCTGAGACACATGAGTTCATTTCATCTTAGGTAGCTGCACTATTATGGCAAAATTTGTATCAGAGGTGGCAAGCTTTGAACAACCCACATCAGCAATGGACAATTCTGAATAGGATTTACACCTCACACAATGACTCTCTATATAAATGGGGCATAGTATCCTCCCCTCAGTGTGACTGAGGAGTCCCATATCAAACTGTAGACCACATTGTGACTATCTGTAAACTGAGGGCATATACAGGAAATCAGTATCTGATTTTTTTTAAATATAGACGATGCTGCACCTCAGTGGTTAGATGACTTAGACATTGGCATTTGAACATAGATCTTTTTAATATTTATATTTTGTTGTGTTTAGCCTTAGAAGGCTTATTTTAGCCTGATGTAGTTGTGCAAAATTCAAACTGATTTGGAGAAAAAGTGTTTCAGAATTTATGTAAGTGTGAGCACAGCATTTTTCTACTATTCCCAGTGGGTGCCTTTTTTTTTTAAAGGGTGTGGCTGCTTTATAGAGTTGATTCATTAAAAATATGAAAAACATCTGGTCCTTTTTTTTTCAAACTATTGTGGATGACTGGAAAAAGAATAGGTGCTATAACGCACAACAGTAAAATGCTGATCTCAGGTTCAAAACAATTCTTCCTAACCATTTTTAAAGTATGTGCAGCCTTCATCTTATGCCCTGATATTGTTAGATTTTTTCCTAAATGTTAATCCCTAAAGGGGAAAGAAAGAGAGAAATAAAGAAATAAAAGTTCCTCTCTATCTATACCCCCACAGCCTTTGCTCACACTTCCACCATATCACTTGGATAGCCTGTGGCAGAGATGTTCAACTGAATGTCAACCATAGTCTCTTAAAACTTAAGGCCATACTGATTGTTAACCTCTCCTAGGAGTTCATGACTATGTTAAATAAGTGTGGAGAAAGAGTTTAAGTCCCATGACACCCACATAGCAGAGGCCAAAGATTAGACTTTTCCTCCAAAACCAACATTGCCTGAAAGCAACTGCTGAAGAAGCACAATCCTTAAAGGATAGTGCTTCCAACATCCAGCCTTCTCAGCTGTCTCAGAAAGATCATGATTAATGATGACAAAAGGTGTTGGGAGATGAAAAAGAGCCAGGATAGATATTTTATCCAAATTGCAAGTCTTCCAAACATTATCTACAAATGCAATCAATGCTATTGTGGTATTATATCTTGGCTTGAACCCTGAAAATTGTTCTGTATATCTGGGTTCATCTGTGACTTATTAGGGAGTGGTCAGGCTATGGCCAAGCAGGTAGAACTTCCCCCTTTACTTTTACAACCAGCTGAACTTGTCTACATGTTATCTCCTAGAACCAACCAGAAGGGCCATGATTCTAACACACTGGCAGGACCCTGACAAGCGCCCCAGAGCAGCCAGATTTAACTCTACTAGGTAAGTGGTCAAGACTGTCCCTCAGTCATCTCTGTAGGAACAGAGCTGTTAGAGCGCAGCGTCAAATGGATCCAAGTAAGTGTACCTGTCAAATGCTAAGCATATTTCTCATAATCATAATCTTCCAAATATGCTTTAGGTAGAAAAGAACAATTTATCCCAACAGGGACATTGGATGGTTGTATGTAAATGCAATAATAGAAGAAATAAGTATAAGAATGTACACACATAAAACACGTACAATTCTGTTATTTGCATTGTCCTAGTTTAGAGGAAAACAGACATAACGCAAGTGGTTTTTTTTTAAATTGTCAAAGGTTAGCCATGACCATTTTTAAAAATGATTATTAATTCACTTTCTGATAAAAATGTGGCTGGATAAATGAAAACATTGACAGACCCTTAGCTCTAGCCACAGGGTGGTGAATTGCTATAAACAACTTTTTTTAAAAAAATCCTGGAGCATACCTTATCCTTGAAAATTTACCCTAATTATATATAGTTTTGTTAATGTTTTGAGCTGCCCTTCATTCTACTCAGCCAGATCTACACTCAGCTTCTGCAAAGAGATAGAGGAAACAGCTTCTATTCACACCTGACATCAATTTCCTTTGATGTTCACAATCCAAATGAAAATGCTACAGCAAAGCTGTATTTGTGAAGAGTACAGGATGCCTTAAAATGATGGAAGGTATTTTCCTCATTAAAGCAGCCATAACAGATAGTTAGATATGATGCTGTCCCTCACCTTCCTGCTAATTAATGACTATGATTGCAACCCCAAATAAGATCAGGCAATTAAATGTGGTAACATTTCAGAAGCAAAGTAAATATACAACACTCTTTGGAATGATTGCCTGTAGATAAATAAAAGTTGATCTTAGCAACATTAACATATAAGTGTATGGTTCTAGCAGAAACTGCCAGGAGTAGGAAACATTGTAACGTTAGCTTTTAATTGAAATAGGAGGTAGATGTTGAAGAAGGAGCAACACCTCATTTTTTGTAAAGTCTAATATCATCAAATCTCAAATTTTGTGAATAAGCAATATCCATTAGTAAAGACAAAAACAAAGCAAGGTCACCTCTATTCCTCTACATAAACCAATCTAAATCAAGTAAAACATCTTTAGTTCTGCAACTTTCCAAACAATCATTGGGAACATTTATAACTTTCCACTGTTCTTTTTCTAATGGAATAATATGATTTACTTTTTAGAATGGATTATTTATAGGCAAGAACATTTATATAATTTGGACTTTTTAAAAGTGCCTTAAGATATTTTCCTGAACCATGAGTACATATATACCCATTATGTTATTTAATTTCATTATTCGTTATTTTAATTTTATTATGCAAAGTGCAGAAAACGGAAGAGACAAATTAGAGCACGATGTCTGTACCTTGGTATATTGATGAAAAAAATGACAAGATGTGTGTTATGTTCTGATTTGAATGCAACGGTGGAAGAAGAACAGTTTGCACCATGATGTCATCAAACAGGTGTCATCACATGTCTTACCCCTCAAATGTTACCTCTACCCATGGAGAAGAGAAAAGAAAATCTAATTAAATTTTATTTATGCCAACATCATTAGTTATTTCTCTCTCATCTTTCTATCCTTGTTTGCCACTCAGCTATATGCTGCTTTCTATGATGCTTTCTGTTCTTTTAAATTCTCAAACCTTTTTGAGATTTTTATCAACTGCATTCAAGTACAACTCTGTGGACTTTCCTTCTTCTCCCCGATTTTCCTTCATTTGTTGCTTTTCAAATTGATTCACACTCACCTTCTTTATATTAACAAGGCACTTCAATGTGGTCCTTTTTTTACTGATTGTTCATTTTTTATTTTAAATCACATTCATTTTTTAGTCTTCTATTTGTACCACACACAATAATTTCTACTAATCTTTAAGTTTCCTTTGTCAGATGCAACTCTCACACAGATGTAATGAAGTGGACAGGAACTCACTCTTATTCACTGTCATTTTCAGTTCTTTCAATATATATCAGATCACTTACTTCTTTCTTTCTGTCAGTACTTGCACATCTTAGAATTTCTCCATTTCTTCATCTTTAGAAAAATATTCTGCGTAAGTTTACAAAATGAACTTCTATTTTTTGAATAGCTTGCAGTTGTTCAGTGTGTTTTTTCTGGTCTTCCATGTTTTAATTTTAATGCATTCCTTTATCATTCCATTCTCTTTGTTGCATCATACAAGCCTTCCAGTATTAACAGTAAATTATTTGGGTCCCCAGCCAAGCATATCCATATTCTACCCTCATTCAAATTTTAACAGATCTGGCTTCAACCCCACAATTCCTTATGCATTTATCCATAAGCAGTAGCAGTGGGTAACAAAACAGACAAAAATGGCAACTGTAATGTTTTGATCTTCATCTCATCCCTTTGTTTGTGTTTTGACATCAAACATATGTACAAAATTTGAGGGGGAGGGAGCCCTGGTCCTTTCAAAAAGAGTAGAATTACATCCAGAACAGATACACTATTTTTTTTCCAAATCTTCAAATAATCTCTAACAAAAATTATATCTTAATAAGATTCAGATATGCTTCTTGCTCACCATTGCATTCAGAATTTGATTTAGGACCAGCATAATGAATCCAAGATTAAAAATATAAAGATTATAATACCAAAAATTGTCAGATTTGCTTTAAAATATTATCAGAACAATTATAGTATTCAAACATGGAGTGTTCTGAGAGAACAAAATGAAGTTAATAGGGCCACAAAATAGGCTTGGAAGGCCCATTCCAGATCTATAGGATAGGCCAGAATGAAACGATACAAGGAAAGAGTCACATCATTACTAGCCCCAAAACTGCTATTGTTCTCAAATTGTCAACAAAACTCTAGTTTAGTGCTCAAGGCTAAAAGTAGGATTGCCATGAAATATTAATATTTTGTATATTAAGCCATACTTCTAACTGTGATATAATATTGACTGTATGATTTGGGTTAAGGAGTGACTAGGGACATATTTATACTGCAATTAAATTAAAAGGCAGCTTTGCCATACTCAGTAACCTCCAAAGTGAATGACTTTGTGAAATAGAAGGTTGTGTTTGAGATATAACATGTCCATTCAAGTTCCATATTCATGTTCACTAAATAAACAATCCTGTGCAAATAAGGCAATATTTGTTTCATACCAGCACTGAAAAAAACCAAGCAAATGGTTTAATTATACACAGAAATATGTTGTTAATATTAAGTAAACCTAGAAATAATGTAGAAAAATGGATTCAGCTTGCAGAAGTAAATCTCTCTCTTTTATCATTATATACATTTTGGACTTGGGATTTTAAAACAAGGACACACACAAACACACACATATATAACTTATTGAAATATAGAAGATATGGTTATTTAATTATATTCTACTATATTCTCAATGTTAATGCTTGCTTTTTTGCTGCAACAACAGCTATAAAAATGTCTCCAGTGTTATAAGATTGCAAAGGCATTTTAGGAAATGATAGCAGAAAATGAGGACATGGACTATAATTGTAGGTCCTTATTAATGGCCCAGCCTCAACTAGAAACAAAATTTAAGGTAAACCATGGAATGATTTCATTGAAGCCAAGACTTCTTATTTTATTTATTTATTTATCATTTATTTATTTATTTATTTATTACCATCTTTAATCATTGAATCTATGTGTTATAGAAGCAGAAGACATAAAAACTTTGACAGGCTAGAACACATGGCTGAATTTAAAACAATGAATTCTAACAGATTTCATTGAAACTTCTGCACCTGCATACCAAACATGAAAACATGTATGTGTTTATGTGTATGTGTATGTGTGTGTGTGTGTGTGTATGTGTCTCTCTATTTCTATCTATCTATCTATCTATCTATCTATCTATCTATCTATCTATCTATCTATCTATCTATCTATCTATCTATCTATCTATCTATCATCTATATCTCCATACAACACAACAAAAGAAAACAAACACAATCCGAGATGAGGAAGATATAAGACATTTGGCTGACTCACAGAATTATCAACAGTGATGAATATCAGGATTATTGAAATTTCCATTTAAAATTTCCCGCCCCACTGTGGAACAGCCATTTTATAATCTGTGATTTGAGATAGGAGGTCTGACCTTAGAGAGGGAAAGTCAGTTGACAGCTAAACTGGCTTCCAAAATTAATTTTCTTCAGATTAGAAAAATCCATTTTCAGGGAAAGCTGAAAGAGAACATGATACAGTATAGAAGGTAAGAAAAGAGAAGACCCTTTGTGATTTCAGTCCTATACTGTATAATGCCTAGCAAATGTGCCAAATTTTTAGATAGTGTCTGACAAAGTCTTCTTCCCTTTTTATCACTAGTTCTCTTGTAACCAGATGAAAATAAAATACTTTCAAAATTATATTCAAGACAGTTTCTTAGAAATTCTCATGGGTGAAGTGTTTGCATTTAGTTAGGTAAAGGCCTAAGGGTAATCCCGACTTCCCTTGCATAATTGTCTCTCCAGCAGTCTCCAGTCTCACTGGCTTCAAGATTCAGTTATGACCCCAAGGAGGACAACTCTTCCCATTGGCTTTTTCAGGAATAATGTTAACATCATGACAAAGAAGAAATCGTGCACTTGAAAAAAATGTTGATAAATTTGACCTTCTGCTACCACAAATATTGGGTAAAACTTTGGAACTTTGTGCAAAGTAACTGCAAAAATGTTTAAATATATTTTTCTTCTTCTTCTTCTTCTTCTTCTTCTTCTTCTTCTTCTTCTTCTTCTTCTTCTTCTTCTTCTTCTTCTTCTTCTTCTTCTTCTTCTTCTTCTTCTTCTTCTTCTTCTTCTCCTTCTCCTTCTCCTTCTCCTTCTCCTTCTTCTTCTTCTTCTTCTTTCATCGCACAATCAGCCACATGTTCAGACTGGGTTTGGCATTTTTGCCTACTTATTGAATCCTTACCAATGACCTATACAATGTCCTGTTACAGATATTGTTGCAGGATGGAAGCTGTTCCAAATAAAGCTGCCTTCTGCAATTGATTGATGGTGAATTTGTCAATGCCTATGGTGTTCAAGTGATGGTCAGTGGTTTTGGGATGCAACCAAGGTACCTATTACTATTTGTATTACCCTTGCCATAGTTGTTCTATTTCTATTTGTAGGTCTTCATATTTTGTAACCTTTGCCAGTTCTTTCTCTTCTATTCTGCTGTCTTCAGGCACTGACACATCCATTATCTAGAGTTCGTTGCCTTTCTTGTTGACAACTGTTAAGTCCAAGGTGTTATGTGGCAGGTGCCTGTCTGTCTGAATTCTGAAGTCCCAGAGCAATTTAACTTCTTCATTTTCTTTGACTTTTTCTATTTTATGGACCCACAGTTCTTGCTTACAGGCAAATGACATTTCTTGCAGATCTTCCAATGTACCACTGCTGCTACTTTATCATGCCACTGTTTATAGTCAGTCTGGATGATGATGATGATGATGATAAAACAAAAAAGATCTATGGCAAATGTACCCAGTTCTTGCTTTCTGTTACCAATCAATTGCTGCAGAAGGAGTCTGCAGATATTGGAGTGCTCTGTTTCAGACCGATAGGATTGCTCTGCCTAAGTAGCAGAAGATACTCACTTGTTCAACTCTAAAAGGATGGAACCTGTGCCTTTATGGATATGACTGCATACTGTGAATTCTCATCGGTCAAGTTGATTTGGACTTATATCACACCACAATTTCTCTGAGCCTGCAGCACTATATGACAGAAGAGCGAAGAATTTGCAGACTCAGATAGAAATATTTAAACAGGATATTTTTAATGATACTTTTAGAAAGTGTTACTCCTAAAACATAATCTAAACGGAAGTCCTACTCAAAACAGAAACTTCAACAAGAGGGAAGAGACTTGTGTTTCCCAAAGTAAGAATCAATGCCAGAATGTGTTTTCACTCAATCTTGCCATCTGGTTTCAATGCCATTTTTAATTTTAAAAATATGATATAAAAGTAGATGAAAAGAGCCTCTAAGCAGATGCAGAGTGCATTTCTCTCATGACCAAATAATTTCCAAGAGTCTCTGAACTGAAAGATTACGGAGAGAGATTTTCCATATAAGAATGGGATGCGTCTATATTTACTTCAAACCTGGTATTTCCTTTCATAGGAATAAAACATTGGCAAGCAAAAAGAGAAATCATTTCTCATTCAAAGGAGCAGTTTCCTAATATCATAAGATCCTCCTTCCTACTCTTATTTCTGCCTTTATGCACATCCCCCCTTTAATATAGACATCTATGGAATTCCCCAATATTTGTAAACACCCTTCTGACTGGAACACTGGAATTGGATCTCAGGAGGCCAGTGTTAAAAAAAAGAGGAGGTTACTGTTATTTTCAAAGTCCTGGGAAATGTTCTTCTAGAGTGGCGTTGGTATTTTCAGCAATACATCAGATGTCAGATGATTAAAAAAAGTTTGAAACTAAGACTGCCACTTGACAATGACTAGCTGATTAATTTTACTTAGCACATCTCTAGCATGGAAAGGCATGCTATGCCTCAAGCAGTGTAAATGTCCCTATTAGATGCATGACTGATTTTGATTTGGTTCATTATTTATTCACCATGCTGGCTATAGGGCTGCCTGTCTGATTAAGTCTTTGGACACAACTCCATCCCAGTTGTGATTGGACAAACACTAAGCATAATAAAAGCCCACTGTTAAGCTCACTGCAGTCTATAGTCTTCTGTGTATCAATGTGTAAGGAGAAAGGAACTAGACGTTTGGAGAAGTTGGGTTTGAAATGTTGGGTCCACTGAGATATTATACTGAAATTATTCTTAGAATGTTCTTCATTATTTAAATGAAGAAACCTCATTGAAAATAAAAGGGTTGTATTTCAAATTGTAGACGATACCCCTAATTGTAAAACTATTGCTTGATTCAAAATGTCCTTAACAGATGCCTCAGCTTCATCTCTCTCTTTCTCTCCCTTTTCCCCCTCCCCACTCCCAATCTCACTCACTCACACACAATTGTTGCAATAACTCCTAAAATGATACATATGCAACTTTGAAATATTGGAATATGCTATAATGTTACTTGCTTTATCAAGGTCTGAGTCAATCATCCTATCCACATTGCCCCCTGGCTCCCATTGTTAGCAGCCATTCATCAGGGAGGGCAGTTAACTTTGTTCTGTACTCCCTCTTTTCACAGAGGTGACATTGATATAGGTTTATGTCAATCTTGCAGAGTGTTCCAGACAAAACACACCCAGAAGTACTAGCTTTAACTTTATAACATCATCTTGCAAGTAGTACATCTCTGACCCCTTGACTTTACAGATGGAAACTAGAGAAGGACTCTTCTGAACTGTATGCCATTCACCCATTGCATCTACAGGTTCAGCTGCCTCTCATCAGACTATTGTCTAGTCTGTGACTCTTCCTTGATCCCCTAAGATCCTTTCCACTTTCCATTACAGTTTTCCTCCTTCAGTTTTCTTTTCCCCTTTATGTTTCTTTGTTGCTCCTTCTCCATTTAAGCTGGTGTACTTGTTTTCATTACAGTCTAATTCCAATAGTACATTGTCTACTTCACAGAAAAAGAAATGTTTCCTCAAGTGGCTACCAACAGAATTTTTTTTAAAATACTGTTTTTTCCTCTGAACTGTGTCCCTTTCCTTCAGCTATTCTTTTTAAAAATAATATATCTATTGCTGCACATTAATCACTTTTCTAGCCATTTCAGTTGAAAAATGTCATCTCTTGTTGCCATTGGGAGTAAAACTCTTCTATCTGAAGTGATTTGAATGGTGCCTTGTTGGACATTAAAAGAGAAAAAGACAAAGCACCTAACTCAGGAATACAATATACAAAATACCATTTCTGTCAGGTTTCAGCTCCTGGCAGCCTTTTATTACAATGTAAGTGTTATAATCATTGTGCTATTATAACACTTCCAGTAAAGATACTTCTAGAAAACATCAGATATTGGCATGGTAATAGGAAAGAAATACTTTATTTTAAAGCTGGTTGTTATCCCTACACATGCACAGTGTGCATGCACAGACAGACAGACAGACAGACAGACATAGATATATACATACACACACACACACATACATACAACATACAATCATATATATTGAGCGAGAGAGAGAGGGAGAGAGAGACAGAGACAGACAGAGACAGAGACAGAAACAGAGAGAGAAGAAAATATATACATTCAGTTCCGGTTGAAATATTTATACATTTTCTTCTGTCTCACTCTGAGTATATATGTTAGGATGTACACACACACACACACACACACACAGAGAGAGAGAGAGAGAGGTGGGAAAGGAAAATAAATAGGTAAAGTTGCTTTCCGGGAAAGAAAAAAAAAGAATTGCCTCATGGGAAGATATGGTAGCCTTCTGTGTGGACTGAATACTTTGCAAACTGTTGTGAAACTGTTTTGCTTTGGACAGAACTTTCTGAAGCCATCCACCTGGCATGAACAGAGATCAAGAGCAACGTAAAGGTGCAATGCAGATATGCCCCTAGCCCTCGGTCTTCTTCCAGAAGCTGAAATTGTCTGGCAAACTTGTTTTCTTCCTTTTCTTTGATCCTTTCAAAAATTTCCTTCTGTGAAAAAGACCTTAGGCAAAACTCATGTTCTAACTTTATTTCATATTCTGCTGTTGGTGCATATGGCTGATCACCAGTTTCAAGGTAATGAGAGACACACTGCAATTTCAAGGGTATATTGCAAACAGTTCGGCAAAGTAGATTTAAAAAAACTTCTGATGGAAGTTTTGTGCAGAAACACGAGCCAATAAACTTTATGACAAGCTTCCTACTTTTTATGAGAACTTTCACAGGAGTACAACTCTGTGTTTTCTATCCTAGATTTGTTCCAGCTTCTGTGAATTTACCTGACACTGCCAGGATGAAACACCTTCCACAACCCACGTTCATGTCTTTGAAGAAAAGACTGCTGACTCAGGAGCCATTTTTCATCCTCAGCTGCTGTTATCTACTGTTCGAAAACTTGATGAATATCAAAATGAATTTCAAGACAATACCCAGGAGCTGAATAAAGATGAAGATTGACTGATGTGACTGACAGATAGCTGATATCCATTAGAGAGCCTATACGCTCTAGTTATAGAGTAGAAGAACAACACAATGCTCCCCACTAACCTATTTGCCAGAGTTTGGGTGGGCAAATTACAAGAATAGGAAAAATAGCTTTCCTTTGGAAAATATTGGCTACTATGCTCATTCATCATTCACAGTCACATCCAATCCAATGACATGCCAAGTCAACAATAAAGGAAGATATCCTGATTGTCTGACTAGCACCTCAATGCTTTCTGCTGTACTGATCCTCAAAATTTTAAGTGTAGATCCCTCTCATATACTTGTTCATATGCTTGGAATTAAGTTAATGAGGTTTAGTGTAGCATTTAGAACCTTAGTGGAACTGTGAGGGTGGATATTAAGAATCTGTTAGAAGGCATAGAATCACCCTTGGGCATAATATGAAGCTGGGAAGTGGTATCTTGTGTTGTATGGAAGGCACAGCATAACCTTCAGGGATGATATGAAGCTAAGAAGCAGCTTGTTATTGTGTTTCTATGCAGAAGGCTATTTATTTGAAATGTAGATACCACAAATCTTGTCCATTCTGCATTACATTAGGAAGAGTAAAACAGTACAACACCAAATCATCACAAGGTTTGACAGATTTAACAAGTCACAAGGTTTAACAGATTTAACAAATAATCAGAGTTGGAAGGGTCATCTAGTCCAACCCCCCACCCAAGCGGGACACCCTACACCATTTCTGACAAATGGCAGTCCAATCTCTTCTTGATAGTCTCAACTGATGGTGCTCCCACAACTTCCAAGGGCAAACTGTTCCATTGGTTGATTGTTCTCACTGTCAGAAAGTTTCTCTTTATTTCCAGCTTAAATCTCTCCTTGTTCAGTTTCCATCCATTATTCTTTGTCTGGCCTACAGGCGCTTTAAAAAATAGCTTGACCCCTTCCTTTCTGTAGCAGCCCCTCAAATATTGGAAGTCCGCTATCATGTCTCCCCTGGTCCTTCTCTTTACTAGACTAGCCAAGCCCAGTTCCTGCAACTGTTCATTGTATGCTTTAGCTTCCAGTCCCCTAATCATCCTGGTTGCTCTTCTCTGTCCTTTTTCTAGAGTCTCAACATCTTTTTTATAATGTGGTGAACAAAACTGGATGCAGTACTCTAGGTGTGGTCTTACTAAGGCTTTATAGAGGGATATTAGTACTTCCTTTGATCTTGATTGTATCCCTTAGGGATACAATTTAGGATTGCATTAGCTTTTTGGGCTGCTGCTGCACACTGCTGGCTCATATTTAGCTGGTTGTCCACTAAGACTTCTTCCCTCTCACAGTTACTGCTATTGAGCCTGGTTTCACCCAGTCTGTATGGTTTTTCTTTTGGTTTTCAGTTTTTGGTTTTTCTTGCCTAAGTGTGGGACTTTACTTTTCTCTACATTGAATTTCATTTTGTTAGATGTGGCCCAGTGGTCTAATCTGTCAAGATCCATCTGGATCTTGAGCCTATCTTCTTAGTGTTAGCTATTCCTGCCAGCTTAATATCATCTGCAAATTTGGCAAGTTCTCCTTCTATTCCCTCATCTAAGCCATTAATGAAGATATTGAAGAGTACTAGGCCTAAGACGGAACCTTGTGGCACCCCACTGCTTACTTCCCTCCATGTAGACTTAGACCCATTAAGGACTACTCGTTGAGTACAGTTTGCCAGCCAGTTGCGAGTCCATCTAGTGGTGGTGCTATCTATTCCACTTTTTTCAAAGGAATTGAAAGCTGGTTGATATGATCTATAATCCATAATCTATTTACCTTATTCACCAGTAAATGCAATACCAAAGCCCAATTAATTCATCATCAACAGAAAGAAAAAAACATGACAATATAAATTATCAAAGAATGGAATTTAATGAGTAAACATAGATGGCTCCAGTCTGTGAAACCTTGACTATTATTCAATTTCATTGTGCCCCATTTTGCTATCTCCTTTTAACATTTCTGACAGAGTCGCATGCTGAGAGTCTTCTTCAGGTGATTGGTCTCTAAACAATTTGGAACCAGAACAACGTATAGCATAATTTCACCATTCAGCTCTTGTTCAGCACAAAGATTGTCAAAGGAAATCCTCCTGAACAATGTACTGATATATTATGGCTCCTTCTCTGTGTGCTGTCTGCATGGTCCTTCTCTGCCCACATTTAAATACCTGTCTTCTCAGCCAGGCCTTTCTTTCATTAAAATTGTGTGGATGATTTCTTCTCCCACGCCCATGATTTCTACCAACATTTTAAATGAATGTGTTCTATTAATAGTATTTTCAGCTTACAGTTGTATTATTATATTTAGAAACTAAGCTGGAAGACTGTGGATCAAGGCAGAGATCTGGAAAACAGACATACCAAATGGAATAGATAGTCAGTGAAAATATGGCATAGGCCACCCATTATGGTTCAGAGTCAGACAACAATGAAAAAATAAAAAAAAGCAATCAGAAGACAAAGACCTCAAAAGGACACCTTTTAAAGAAGCTAGAATCTTATCTATCAGCTGAACAGGACTGAATTCAAGAATTTTAATGTGTTTCTAAAATCTGACTACCTTAGAAGTGCTTCCAGTTCTGATGTTTCATCCATTTAACCATTTCAGAAGAAAGAATGCACTTCAATTAACTTAACATTACATCCAATGTTTTCACAGTAAAAGTAAGTCTAGGATTCCATATGCCCCACTCTATTCCATTATATCACAGGGATATACATAGTTATTCAGCCATGTACAAAGCAGAACAACAAACAATGGATGGAAATTAATTTAAGGAGAGGGTCAACCTAGAAATAAGGAGAAATTTCCTGACAGTTAGAAGAAGTAATAAGTGGAATGGCTTGTCATCAGAAGTTGCAGATGCTCCATCATTGGAAGTTTTAAAGAAGAGATTGGACAACCACTTGTCTGAAATGTTATGAGTGAGGCTTGGACTAGAAGATCTCCAAGGCCCCTTCCAATTCTGTTATTCTGTTAAAGCAGTACACATGACATTTCAAAAGAGTAGGTCCCCCAAGTGTTTCATTTCCTTTTCAAAAGCTTGATTGTAAATCACAGAATATCTGAGCTTTCATTTGGAAGTTCTGTTTCTATTTTAAAATAGTATGCATTTAAGATGAAAAAAGAAAGTTTGATGTTGTTATTCTGGTTGAATTGCCATAGGACCAGGGAAATTACTTTTCATGCTGGCTCACCTTGATATTTTCCTATCAGTAAGCTGGAAAGTAAATTTTGAAATACACTTATGAGAGATCAGGTTTGCCCTTGTGTCTCAGGGGAACTTGTGATCCTGAATTATATTTTTTATGAAATTGCTGATTTTCTTGAGATATTCATGCCGCTCCACTTTTGACCAACAAGCCAGATCATTCTGATATATTTTTGTTTCCATTTGTATTGGCACACAAAGTTACAACTGTTGTTGTTAGCCCGGCCAAAATTTGTGCTGTGGCTTGTTGAGTCTGGCCAAATGAGCCATTAGGAATTGGGTTAATGACAAATTATTTAAGCCTCAGGATTTTTCAGGATCCAAAGTTTGATAGGACCTTGCCACACGTTTTATTTTACTTTTTATATTCTTATTCTGAATATGAATGACCCTAATAAAGAGTTGACTATTTTAAGTATTGTAAGTATTTTTGCAAGCTAACCACTATGCCTTTATTTTGGTGTTATTGACAAACAACTGTCAACTAAGAAATAACCAGCTAATTAAGACTTTCTTGTAGGAAATTATGGAAATGTTTTTGCCATTTCTACCTGGTGCTTTCTAGAAGGAATCACAGTGCCCAAAGCATGAAATCCACCAATCTCACAAAACCTTTTTCTTTTTTTACAAAAATGTTCCAGGCAACATTTAAGCCCTGATTCTAAAGGCATATTTTGAAGCATGTCTGCATTCCACCATCCCATGAAAAATAAAGACAAAAGCAAACTTAAGATTTAAATAATGTTCTATGGAATTATTTAATTAGTGTATGCAGTAGCAACATATGTTTTGTAATTGTCTCCCTACAGCAAGGAAACCATTTTGTGATAGTTCATTTCCACAACATGTTTCCATAGCTAAAATCACCCCTCACATCAAAATATTGCTTTAGTCCTACTTTAGATTTTTTTTTTAAAAAAAAAGCTTTTTGAGGCTGTTTTGGGTTGTTTGGATTTTCATGGATTTTCAAGGCACACTTTTTCTATGCTTATACCTTCATACCACCGTGGATATATGTGATCACCAACACAAGGAGTACTGATGACAGGCAATTAAAATATAGTTTCAATGCCTTCTGACCTTCTGAGCATATTTTCTGTCAGATCCACTTCAGATTGGAAAATCTAAAAAATTTAATACATTTAAACATGTTTACATTTAAACATGTGCCTTGTAGAGACCAATTTGAGGTCTTTGGTCCACTCACTTTTAAAAGAAAGGCCTTGACATGCCACTTAAACCTGGTACAGACTTTGACCTAAGGAAGTTCTACAGAACTGATGTAAATTACTTCCATTTTCCCACCCCACCCTCAGTAAAATCCAATAGAAAGAAGCAGCTGCACAGTTGGAATATTTTGGCTTTCTTACAGATAATACTTTTGAGCAGCAACTCTGTTGCTGCAATAGGATTGTGAAGGCAGCATGCCAGTGTTGTATTTTTCACATCATCTGAGTATGAAGGAGAAGTTTTTTTCTTAAGTAACGAATATTTTATTTACCTTGTTGCTTCCTCACAGTTGCTACTGAATATAATTATATTTTCTGCAGTTTTTTTTTTATCACTGGAGAACATCTAAAATATTAAGTATTGAGCATATACATTAATATGAGCAAATAAAGGTTTATGATGAATTGAAAAAATGGGCATAGATATGTAACAAAGTTTGAATTCATTCTAAAGTGCTTAGTCCTTAAGGTGCAGGAGAAATATGGGAATATTATTTTCTTCATGTTGTTGTCAGTAAGCACATGTTTTCACATATTATGTGTGGATTACCGTACAGAATTACAGTGTTGGATTTTCCATACTGTACTTACCACTGCATTTGCATCTTTCGGTTTCGTGACTTCCTCTCTCATTCTGAAGCATTCTTCTTAGACTAAAGTTCAATTTAAAGACTCCATCTGGGAAGGAAAAGCTGGACATGCAAAACACCATTTTGTTAGAATAGACCTGTTTCCTATTGCATTTCAGAATCTCAGAATTCTTGAGATTTTAAAAGGAGTTGATGTTAAATAAAATAAGTGTAAGGTATACGGATTTTAAAGGAACAACACTATTTGATTCAGTTGTCTAGGCATCTGAGAACACACAGAAATTTTATCTTCAGGAATGTCTCCAATGTCTTCCAAGCACATGCAGCCTTCAGATAACTTGTTCTCCACGCCCTGGATATCTATTTTACCGTTAACCTTCCAAAGGTTTTTCAACAGACTTGCTGTGAAATGACCTCTCTGATGTCTACCAGGACAAAGTACTGACAATTCTCTGCATTTCTTCTAATCCCACCTTGTAATGTTTAATACAATTTCACTGCAGTGCAATGATACAAAAGAAGAAAAGAAGCATTTATTTTCCTTCCCTATAGTTTCTTCACTAGCTCCCTTCCCTCCTTTTTCCTGAATAAAAATAAGGAAAGTGAATTCATGTTCAAGATTAAAGACAGAAAAGACGGGCACTTAATTGATTTAAGATCAAGTTTTCTTTCTTTTTTTTAAATTTTGAAAAAGGTTTTCATTTTTTTTTATTTTGAACGTGTTCTAATTTAATCCACAGAATGCTTTGAATATCTTACTGAAGTTTCACTTCAGGGGATTGGGCCAGAAAAAGCATGCACGATTGTAAATTAAGTAGTGTGAACTGAAACCTGAAAAAATTGTCCATAGAGATCTTCCTAGAAACTTACCTAGTGTTGGGCAAATCTATTTTATTCTCTCTGCAATTTTAATTCTTTCAAATCGCTGCCAATGTTTTTTCAGTGAGCTTAAACTCTGAATTATTTTTAGACCTTGTAACTGCAGTGTTAGTTTGCATTGCTTTTAAGGTATTTTATATGAACAATTGTTTCACTATGCTGTTTCTTTTATTGGTGCAGCATTGTGTGAAACATATTAGCTATGGGGTGATGGTACATGTAAATAAACAAATAAGTGCATTAAGAACAGGCAAACTGATTCCTAAGGCTTATATTTCCAAAAGAGACATTCTGTTCAGTTGTGTTTCAAACATTCATAAAATATAAGGATTTGAGCATTGGAGCCATTATTTCTACATGTTAAGTAATATCATTGCTTTGAAACAATGAGTCTCCACTCTTTCTTCTTAATTTGTTTGTTTGTCTCTTTTGTAGTACTCAAATTCATTAAAGACAGCTATATTATTACAAGGCGCTCTACATCAGGGGTCCCCAATCCCCAATCTTTGGGCCATGGCTGCGGGAGAGATAAGCAAGTGTGTATGTGTGAAACTCCACTCATGGAAGTGGTGGGCAAACACATATGTATGCACCTGAAGCTCCATTCATGTGAGTGGAGGGTACACACAAATGGAGGTATATGCATATGCAGGTGCTTGCCCCTCACACCCCCACGCCAGGCCAGGCCACCAAGCTGGAAAGGTTGCTCTATATTACATCAATGTGCTCTATTTATGGCTACCCGCGAAGATTATTCAGACAGTACAATTGGTACAGAATGTCATGATGCAGATAGTTGTTGCTGTCCTGGGATGCACATGTCACACTGCTGTTGCATGAGCTTCATTGATGCTAGTTTGCATTGATGTGTCTTATCATCAGAAGGGCATTAAAACCTGACTCTGCTTATTGGCTTGGGGTCCTAATGTGGGGATCTTTGTTGGAGGTGGCTTGTTGCAATATCATGACACATCAGTAGGAAGTCACGTACACAGAAAACCCAATACACATACAATACACATATAGGGCGACATTGTGGAACAGCAACGTGCAAAGCGTGAATTGGCTATAGCATAAGGTGTAGCCATATATGGCAATATTCCCTATTCCTGTGTAACTTCCTCATGTGTAACATAACCCCCCCCACTTGCTGCACAATAAAAGAGAGGTGCGTAGTACCATCTGGGCTTCCTCTCACCAAAGAAACCTTTGTGTCGCTGTCATCTTTGCCGCTAAGAGGAGCCCGCCCGGACAGTCTGCCCGGGTGCAGGTCGTCAGCTGACTAATTCATCCCGGTAGTGGGACCCGCAACGCATCAACTGGTGACCCCGACGTGATCGTCTCAACGATACGTCCCTGACAAAGCGCGATTCTTGTCTAGGAATGTGCTTCCTTCACTCCTGTACTACGCACCTGGAATAGGCTCGCGCATCACAAGTATGGGCTCCTCACTTTCTCAAGTTCAACTCAAGCATAGGGATGAACTTCTCGCTTTAGTGAAGAAGGCAAATTATTTGCAGAAGGCTAAGGGCACAAATGTATATCCTCTGTCAAAAAAGTATTTGGATGATTTTTTGAGTTATGTCCAACAACACTGCCCCGCGTATCCCGCGGAAGGCACTCTTAAACGTTCCTCTTGGGAACGGATGGGGAAATGGATGCATGAACCACCCAGGGCTCCGCCTCAGATTATTTGTTCTTGGCGTGCCATTATGGCCGCCCTTAATATTCTCTTTCCCAATGATTCTATCCAGTCTTCCTCAGACCCACCTTCCGCTGAACTCTGTCCTGTTGCTGCCTTGGCACCTCCACCCTACTCCACCCCACCCCTTGACTCTTCTCCGAACCCCTCTTCTCCGTTGCCTCCTTCCGCCGTGGCGACAGATCCTCCTGTCCGTAATGCCTTTCAATCGGCTTTGGCGGAAGGAAAGCTATCTGCGGATGATCTTTCTTGTTTCCCTATGATTCTTCAAACCCCCGCTGCCTGGGGTAATCCTGTCCCTCATTATACCCCATTGGAGTGGACTTTGTTAAAGGAATTAAAAACTGCTGCTTCTAAGTATGGCATCGACTCCCCATATACCCGCCAACTTTTAGCCAACTTTTCTACGCATCATCTGGTTCTCGCTTCAGAGTGGAAAGCTATTGCTTCTATGCTTCTCTCTCCCACTTCGCTTGCCACCTGGCACAATGAATTTCGCCTCGGTATTAACGCTGCTGCTGCAGCCGGACTACCAGCAGGAGTTACTCTCGATCATCTCTTATGCCAAGGTACGGTGCAAAACCCCGCGCAAGAGATCACTATGGGAGTGGGGGGGTACCCGATTATGAGGGAAGCTGCGCTAAACACCTTCAAGCGGCTCCCTAACACCTCGCAACCTACTCACTCTTTTACTTCTATCCTTCAAGGGCCCTCTGAACCCTATACCTCCTTTATTGATCATCTCACAGATGCCATTAGCAGGCAGGTGGATAATATTGCCGCTCAGAGCGAACTTCTCATGCGTTTAGCCATTGCTAATGCTAATGTGGACTGTCAGAAAATTCTCAAGCCCTTCAAGCCTTGCCAACTCAAAATCTTGCGGATTATATTCGCGCGTGCCAGGAAGTAGGCATGGAATCTCACCGCACTGCGGCTTTAGCTTCAGTTCTTTCTTCTACTCTTGCTTTGTCCACCTCTCGCTTGAAGGGAAATTGTTATAATTGCGGGAAGCCTGGCCATTTTCGTTCACAGTGTCGTGCTCCGGGTGGCGGCGGCGGCCCTCGTGGGCGCGGCCAGCCCCCCAGTTCCAAACCAAAAACTGTGTGCCCGCGCTGCCGCAACGGTTTCCATTGGGCCAGCCAGTGCCGCACCAATTCCCGCCCGGCTCAGCAACAGCTGGAAAACTAGTTTCAGGGCCAACAGCTAGCCCCACTCCAAAGGCTGTACCTACTTCCTTGCCAGTCCTTCTATCCGAATCCATTGTCTATGAGGATCCTGGATCTGTCGTCACCCTTCCTCTGACCGTAACATTTCCTGTCCCTTCACAGCACCCTTTGCTGATCATTCCTAACTCCACCCTGACTATTGAAGGAGTGGTGGCAGCCCCGTTCCTCTATGATGATCAATCTTTAGCGAATCTTTCCCTGGCCTGCATAGGGGACCGCCCCTTCTCAATGGCCAAGGGTTCTGTTGTTGCCACCCTTGTCATTCTTCCTCCCCCTTCTGATTTGTTAGCTTTGGATCGCCCAGTGGAAGGAAATAAGCCCATGATGACCGTCCAATTAAATGGTCATCTCTTTACAGGGTTGGTTGATACAGGCGCAGATGTTTCCGTCATCCATACCTCTGAGTGGCCCCCTACCTGGCCAACCAAAGAATCCCCCTCTGTCCGGGGAGTCGGCGGTGTTCAAACGGCAAAGGTCAGTTCTAAGTGGCTTTCTGCCACTTCTGCTGGCATCTCCACTACTGCCTACATTCAACCTGTCATCCTTCCTCTTCATGTTAATCTGTGGGGATGGGACCTTCTCTCTCAATTTCATGCCACGCTAACCATTCCTTAGCCAATGGCAACTCTTACCCCTCTCAAACTTCAACTCAAATCTTCAACTCCAGTCTGGATTGATCAATGGCCACTACCTGTAGAAAAACGATCAGCCTTACAGGGTTTAGTCAAGGAACAACTTACTTTAGGTCACCTCGAACCATCACAAAGTCCTTTTAATACTCCTGTCTTTGTCATAAAAAAGAAATCAGGGAAATGGAGGCTTCTTCAGGATCTGAGGGCCATTAATGCTTGCCTAATCCTAATATTATTCCTCATAATTATGACCTCATTATAATTGATCTGAAGGACTGTTTTTTCTCTATACCTTTGAATAAAAGTGATCGCCTCTTGTTTGCATTTACGGTGCCAGAATATAACAATGCTAAACCTACCGCTAGATATCAGTGGAAGGTTTTACCTCAGGACATGTTGAATAGCCCAACTATGTGCCAATATTATGTAGACCAGGTTCTCACCCCCTTTCGAGAGAGCCACCCCTCACTTTTAGTATATCATTACATGGATGACATCTTGATAGCAGCTGAAGGGCCAAATGGCACCGTACAAAAAACCATTCCTGAACTCACACAGCAACTCACCGCTGCAGGACTTCATGTAGCGCCCGAGAAGATACAAGCCCATTATCCCTTCCAATATTTAGGCCATAAACTCTTACGATCTACTGCTTCACCAGATCTTCCTCTTATTAATCTTCCCCCTAGCCCCACACTGGTGCAACTCCAACAGTGTTTAGGTACTATCAATTGGGCCAGACCTTTCCTGTCTATCTCTACTAATGATCTTTCCCCATTATTTTCAGCTCTTACTGGCTGTCAACAGCCAGCCCAGAAAATTCCACTAACCAACAGAAAGATTGCCTAACCAAAATTAACCTGGCCTTAAGAGAACAGTGGGTTGACCGCATACACCCAGATGTACCCGTTTCTCTAGCCATCCTTCCAACATGTGCTCTTTTTACAGCCATATTATTACAAGTCGTCTCCTCCCGCAAGCGTATTACGATCATTGAATGGTTGCACTTACTGCACACCCCTCGTGCAACAATTACCACAAAACCCATGCAAATGGCCCTATTAATTCAAAAAGGCCGAACACGTCTCAAAGCCCTCATGGGTATAGAACCCAGCACTGTATATGTTCCTCTCAAACTACATACTTGGGAACAGCTCTTTCAAAATTCAGAGGATCTCCAATACGCATTAGCTGATTGGGTTGGATCAGTATCGTGTCATTTGCCAGCTCATCCTCGCATTCAAGTTATAAAGACCGTACCCATCACTTTTCCTTCACCCCTCTCCACACAACCTCTCTCTGAAGCTTTGACCATCTTTACTGATGGTTCCAAGACCATTGGTGCCTGTACTTGGCTGGAAGATGGCCAATGGCATTCCTGTCGTAGAACTCTTCAGACCTCAGCCCAAAAAGCAGAATTAGCGGCCGTCATCTTAGCCTTGGAAAATTTTTCTCACATCCCAATCAATCTTATCTCTGACAGCTTGTATGTCACTCAAGTAGTATTTCACATATATGGCTCTTATCTTTCCCCCTCTGTGGAGACTTCCCTTTTAAAACTGTTCTCTTGCTTACAGCAGCTCATTACTGCTCATCAACATCCTTTTTTTATTGCTCACATTCGGAGCCACCAGCACCTTCCGGGATACCTCTCCAAGGGAAATGTCAGAGCCGATACTGCTTGCCAACAGGTTTTTGCTGCTCAAACACAACCTGCCCCCTTAATGGCAGGAGAAAGCCATGCTTATTTTCACCAAAATAAAAAGGCTCTGGTCAAACAATTTGGCATTACCATGGCTGAAGCAATTGCTATCATCCAACAATGCCCCACATGCAGTCTCCAAGCGAAAGCTATCCCTCAAGGGGTCAACCCCAGGGGACTTCAGGCGTGCGATACGTGGCAAATGGATGTTACTCAGTACCCTCCTTTTGCCCCATGGAAATATCTTCATGTTACCATTGATACTTATTCAGGATTCATATTGGCCACGCCCCAAAGGGGCGAAAATACAAAACAGGTAATCAACCACTGTATTCGAACCTTTTCAGTGTTGGGATGTCCAAAAATACTAAAAACGGATAATGGACCTGCCTACACAGGCTCCGCCTTTTCGGAGTTTTGCCATCATTGGTCCATTAACCACAAATTTGGAATCCCTTTCAATAGCCAAGGTCAAGCTATTGTAGAAAGGGCAAACCAAACGCTTAAACAAGCCCTTAATTGGTACATGGGGTCAAAAGGGATTAGCCCCCCCAACCTCCCGACACTGCAAAATCTGTTAAACGTCTGTTTGTATACTCTTAATTTCCTTAACGTCACTGGAAACCCTCCCTCATCTGCTATGTCTCATCATTTCACTAAACCCTCTCTCCCCACTGCAAGACCACTTGTCTATTACAGGCAACTCCCAGATCCAGCTTGGAAGGGTCCTGCTGAACTTATCACCTGGGGGCGAGGCTACACTGCAATTCAGTTACCTGAAAAAGTTCTCTGGATTCCTGGTCGCTGTGTGCGCCCTTGCCACACCTCCCCACCTGATCAGCCACAACCCAACGCAGACCCTCTGGATTTCCACTGGCTGAAGCTCCATGATGAATAACTGCCTCTTCTTCACTGCATTATTTTCTTCCTTTTTCCTACAAACGTTGCCTGCAAACCCCCTCAATCTACACCAGCCAGTGAAACAAACTTGGACAATATATGATGCCTACGATCGCGTCTTATTCTCCATTAGCAACACCACTCACCCATACACCTGGTGGCCTACCCTCAAAGCTGACATCGGACAGATATTGGTAGGCCTCACTGCCTACACCAGCACGACCGAGATACCCACACCTTCTCTGGGATTCGTCCAGCGCTATCGATTTTATATTTGCCCCGGACATAAGCAGACTCGCAAGAATATTCGCGTTTGTGGAGGCCCTGCAGACGCCTTCTGTGCCGCTTGGTCATGTCTCTCCACCGGTTCTATCTCCTGGTTGCCGCCGATCAAAGACGATTATATCTTTGCCTTCCAAAATGGTTCTTGGCGTCAGGCTATTTGCCCCTCAGGGGGCACATGGACTCCATGTAATCCCATGTATATTTTGTTTTCAGCGGGAGGGAAAAGGCTGACTAAACGGTGGGAGGCAGGTCTTACCTGGGGAATCTGGATCTATGCTGATGGGTACGACTATGGCAATACCTTTACCATAAAACTCGTCATTGAGCGGCCCGCTATCCAAGTAGGTCCCAATAGAAACATATCCCTGGTAGAATATCGTCCAGGCCATACAGTTCCCCAACCTTTGTTACGGTTAATAAACTCTAGTTACCTCCTCCTCAATGCCAGCAACCCTGCAATTACCAATGATTGTTGGTTGTGTCTTAACGTGGGCCCCCCTTACTATGAGGCTGTCGGTAGCACCACCAATTTCACTGCGCAAAACTCACCTTCATCTTGTCGTTGGTCACAAGGTACTCAAACCATTGGTAACATTATAGGGACAGGATACTGCCTGGGAAATGTACCTAACACCACAAGTCATCATTGTAACCAGACTTACTTATGGCTCAATGGTACTTCAAGAGCACTTTGGAATACTGGAGGGAATTTCACTACTGTTTTTCAGAACTTGTATTTTGTTCTGGACAACAATTCATGGTGGGCCTGTGACACTGGCCTCACCGCTTGTGCTCACAGCCCCACCATCACTCAAAGGAATGGTTACTGTGTTCTCATTTCGATAGTCCCAAAAATAACTTACCACTCCGGCCAAACTTTTCTGCAGGATAACACCAATTTTGCTCGTCCTAAGAGAGAGGTAGTCACCACCCTTACCCTTGCTGTATTGCTAGGACTAGGAGCTACAGGTGCTGCTACGGGAATTGCCGGTCTAGCAGTTAGTAATAATCAATACCAAACTCTGCGTGCTGATATAGACAAAGATCTCGAACTTCTCGAACAGTCTATTTCTCACCTTAAAACATCTCTTACATCCTTATCAGAAGTTGTTTTGCAGAATCGAAGGGGCCTTGATCTGTTGTTTTTAAAAGAAGGAGGGCTATGTGTAGCATTAAAAGAAGAATGTTGTTTCTATGCCGATCATACCGGCCTAGTACAAGATTCATTAGATAAACTAAAAGAGCGGTTGGAAATACGCAAAAGGGAAAGGGAAGCAGGTAACACTTGGTACCATAATATGTTTAATTTCTCCCCATGGCTCACAACACTTCTTTCCTCAATTGCCGGACCACTAATATTGCTCCTATTGCTGTGCGCCATGGGCCCTTGTGTATTCGGGAAAATAATGCAATTTCTCAAAAAACGACTGGCCATTATTGATACTGAGATTACCAACATAAACATGCTTGTAAGAATAAGGTCCAAGATCAACACTCCAGCAGAAAAAAGGTTTCTACTGGCATTCACTTCGGACTCGGAGGAGAACGAAGATGAATACCCAGAAAAAGGAGACGGCCCTCGCATTCTAATATGCCGGCAGGACTTGGACTCGGAGGAGGACTAGATCTTGCAGCATAAAGGATAGAGAGGTCTCAAAATAATAAAAACAGAGGAGATGTTGCAATATCATGACACATCAGTAGGAAGTCACGTACACAGAAAACCCAATACACATACAATACACATATAGGGCGACATTGTGGAACAGCAACGTGCAAAGCGTGAATTGGCTATAGCATAAGGTGTAGCCATATATGGCAATATTCCCTATTCCTGTGTAACTTCCTCATGTGTAACATAACCCTCCCCCCCTGCTTGCTGCACAATAAAAGAGAGGTGCGTAGCACCATCTGGGCTTCCTCTCACCAAAAGAAACCTTTGTGTCACTGTCATCTTTGCCGCTAAGAGGAGCCCGCCCGGACAGTCTGCCCGGGTGCAGGTCATCAGCTGACTAATTCATCCCGGTAGTGGGACCCGCAACGCATCAGTGGCTGATGGACTAATATTACCCCATTATTGTTGCTTTTGATTTTCAAGTTTTGTACCTAATCTTGTTAATATTTCATTGCTGTAATATTTATGTTTTTGATTGTAAGCCACCCAAAGGAGTCATTCTGTAAAGTGATATGGGTGGCATATAAATTTAATAAAGAAATAAATACATTAGGCATGCATACCAACAATCAAACCATCAACAATTCCATGAAGTGTATTGTAGTTCTTCTTTATACGAAATAGATCAAATGAGTGTGAAGGAGGAAAACTATGGTCCTAGATGCATAGTTTTGGAGAAAAAGTATTCTTTAAAAACAGAAAACAAAAAATCCTCACCAGCCATTATCATCATAATTTGGAGGAAACTGTTGGATTCTGCAAGTAATATCATTTCCTAGGGATTAATGAAGTATGTTTGGGAAATGAGTGTTTTTTTTAACTTGGCAACCATTTCTATAAATTGTCACATTATTTATTGAGTTAGGATATTCCTACCATGCTCTGAAGTCTAAATATTTTCCCAGTCCCACAAATTTGCTTATCCTGCTGTAAAATAATTGAAATTTGCTAGCTTCATCAAGTATTTCTATAACTACATTTTGCAATCCATTCTGTGAGAAGAGGAAGAAAGTGGCTTCTTGGATTCGAATGAAATTAATGAGTATTGTGATTCTTTATCCTCTGAATTGAATCAGGCAGCCTTTAACTTACTTGGAGATGAATCCAAGTTCTCTGAATCATTGAATTGGAGTCTAAACTGAAACTTGTGGCTGGTGTACATCCTTCTCTATATTGTTTCATGCATTACTTGAGCTCAAGGGTTGATTGAAGGAGCATTGAAAAGGTTTTATAGCCCCTTTGTTCAGATTCTTGAAAAGGGTCAGAAGAGGATTAAATGTTACCAGGGGGTTATACCAGATCTGAAAAGAAAACTGGACTGATGTGTTGAACCTTAATTGTTTTTTCTTTAAAGTAGAACAGAACTGAAAGCATTATTTAAAAGTGTGCATTGAGTCCAAATTGGAGTTGAATAGTTCTTTCACATAAGTAGGATCTAGAAGAGATGAGTCTCTGCTATAACTTTACTCCTCAAATTCTGAGCTCCTTCTGTTTTAACTTAACTGCCCACAAATTTATAGGGATGCCTGAGGCCAGGCTGATTCATATGGTTATCTGTAAGATTCCCTGTCTCATAACACATGGATACAAGTAGTGTGGGCTGGATCTAAGAGAAGCCATACATCAAATGAGATGGAGCTACAAGATTAGTCCTGAATCACTATTGTAAATTTGCTATTTCTTTATATCAATAATTTATAAAGTCCCATTAATAGGAAACCTGACATTACTGGTTGAGAATTAGAGTCTGACTAAAGATAACCCTAAAACATGATTATTATTAATTACAACAGTATGAAACCATAAATCAAGAGGGGATTGGACAAGCAATTAGTGGAACCCAGCCCACCCCATGGAGTAAATGGCTCCACCCAAGTTTAGACATCTCTTGTTAGACAGTCCCATCATTCTATTAAAGTTAGATAAAGATTAATAAGAAAAAGATGATCCAACCACTCAGCTTCATAATTTTGTTTCTGATGAAAATTACACATACACACACACACACACACACTTGCAACTGCCACTATATTTTGTATAGCACAAAATATAAAATGGGCATTTGCAAGGAATTTATTGTGCACACAATATGTAGAAGATTTCAGAAGCAGTAAAGTGTTGAATATATACGACAACAAACCAATTTGAGGAATAAATATAGAAAATATTCAGTTTTGTGCTTGGGAACTGAGTGAATGAACCTTTTCGTGCACTTGGTACAATCTTTGCTTTTAAAATTGGAGGTGGTATTCTCAGGCCTATAAAAATAGTTTGTTTTTTTGATGCTGCTGACCACACTATATTGAGAATAATAAGTGAAAAATGCAGGTTCTGCATGAGAAAAAATAATGAACAAAACCCAACATTTCCTAAACATGTTTTCTAGGTCCCATCAGTTAACACTGCTGAGTAGGACCTGGACTTGGGCACCTGCCCAAGTGCCCAGTTTATATTCCATGAAAGGCTTCGTAGCATCTTGAATTTCACCCAGAACCTACTACTAACCACTGCAACTAACAGAATAAAGATATTACATGGGCCTAAAAAAATGTGCTCATAACATGCTGCTATATTCTAGACCAACTGCAGCTTCCAAATGGTTTTCACTCCAGAAGGTGTAAATCCAACCCAATTCAGATCTAAGGATAAAACTCCTCCAGGCACAGGGGGTCAAAAATCTTGTCAGGATTGAGCTCTAACCTTTCCTCCTTTATTTCAGCTTCTTCAACAAGTTGGCTGTCTTTCAATGTGACAACAATGGAAAAATAACTTGCTTCTTCCCTTGCCACAACACAATTCTTAATGTGGGCTTTTTCTCATGTTCAGTTGGATGTATTCTTCATCTCTAGGCTTTTTTCTTGACTTTTTATCTCCCAGAGTTTTTAAGAAAAACAAGGAGTGCCCGAAGATCAATGCACAATAAGAGGCCACTTTGGTCTAAGGCTATGTTGCTCACCCATTCCAGACTTCATCTAGGAGATCAGCTGAACTACTGGCAGAAAAAATCTCAAGCTACCTCTTGAACAGAGGGATTATTAATTAGAACAGACAGATTACTGATTATATAAAATCAGATTATACATATAGAAATGGAATTCACCTTGGCTCTAGGGAGAGGGAGAGGTGTCCATAGCATTCTAGGTGGATCTCAGTTGACTCAAGGAATAGAGCTAGCTGGTCTGGGTCCTCCTCAAATTTCCCCCTGAACCAGGGTGGTTCATTGAACATTGCTCCTCCCTCCTCCTATTGTCCTCTGTAAGCCTTGAGGTGGCTTTTAGCATTGCGCCTTCAGATTTGACTATAACAGGGGTGTCAAACTCGATTTCATTGAGGGCCACATCAGGCTTGTGTTTGACCTCAGGGGGGCTGGGTGGGCATGGCCACCTCAACATCGCTTATGTTGAAAGAGTGTGGTGGCCTGAGCACTCTGCCAGTGAAAATCGAGTTCAGATTTCACTGGCAGAGGGCTGCAGGAGGCTGTCATAGCTGAAAACGGAGTTTGGGAGGGCAGCATGTGGTCCTTTCAAGCTCTGTTTTCACTGACAGAGGCACCACAGGCCGGTCCTTTGCTGTTTCCAAGGCAGCCCCATGGCCCAGCTCTAAGCACCTCATGGTTTGGATTTGGGCCACACCCTTGAGTTTGACACCCCTGGTCTATAACATGACAGTGATATTGTTCACCTTTTCACATGTTAATCAGTTGTGCAATATACAAGGCATTTTGCCATCTATGATAGGATCTAGTACATCCAAGTTCCAATCAATCTTTTAGTCAAAGTTAGTTTCAACTGGAATCAAACAGACTCATTGCTGTCTCAAAAGATTCTGAACTTTGCAGTCTCTGTTCAGTTCAGGGAAGACTTTTAATCCCTCCAGAAGATAATCAAATCTCCTTCACTAGCTTGTTTTTTCACAACTGCAAGGTCATTTGGGATGACTTATTAATCAATAAATATGATCATGGGTTTTTCACACTCTACATTTTTTCTACGATGGAATTCAAAGATTCCTGGTTTGACTAACAGAATAAGCATTATCAGTGTTCCTGATGATTGGCTCTTGCTGGCAAGCTCCCTACAGCAATCATTTGGAATATTACAAATCAAACACATGCATTTCTTAGCAGAATAATTAAAACACTAAAAATGTAAGCATTTGATACATACTTAAATATATTGTGGTGTATTGACAGAAGAGAATTACTTTTCTAGAATAAATAATATATTTCATCAACCTCCTTAAAACATTTCATCTTTATTTAACATGAACCCTCAAATAAATTCATGTATCTAATGTATTTTAATTAACTAAAGGACTTTCTCCTCAACCTTCTTAGTTGCACTCTACTGCTCCAGTCAATAAAAATGAAATCAAAAGCGTCTATCTCTATCAACATTAATTTCATTTTCTTTCATGCTTTTCAGCAAAGTAGAGTTCACATTTTAGCTATAGAAAATGTATATGGTATATGTCTTCACCAACTGCCTTTATATGAATTTCTTCCAAGAAATAAGGAATCATGTCTGTTTATAATTTTTATTTCTTCGTTGGGATGTGTGTGTGTGTGTGTGTGTGTGTGTATGTGTATGTGTTTGTGTGTGAATTGGAGGAAGGTCAAAAAGATAGGAATAAAAAAAGTTTTTTTAATATGAAATTGAAAGTATTATTGCATTGATCTCACAAATCAGCAAGAAGGTAGGAAATTAAATGCAGCAAACAGTCTAACACTATTTGAGAAATGCTTTCCAATATTGTTCACATCAGGGTTTTTCATTTATGTATTTATTTCTAAATTCACTTGCTGGCTTTCTGTGTTTTATGATGCCCTCAAATACCTTCCCAAGTTTTAAATTTAAATATTTAACAGCTCATAATAGAAAAAAAAATTAAGCACAAAGAAAATAAAAACAATGGCATAAGGATAAAGATAAAACTCATTATAAAACCATACATCTTTTTAAAAGGTTGCTCCTATGGAATAAAAACAGACCCCTTCTTATTTCAGGCATGAACTATGATCTCAAGCTTTTAATTGTCAGTATACACAATTTTATCTGGAACTTTTTCAGTGTTGAACTGTATGGATAATAGTTGTTTTTGCCTCATGAAACGCATGAAGTGTGGTTGTGCAGATATATTTAAATGTCTCTATACCTGCTTCTGACCTTCATCCAAAGAGGATTTATAACTGCTTAAAGAGAGGCATACAGGTGTGTATCTCTTTGAGATGTGTATGCGTGTGTGTATGTTTTCATCAATCATAATATATTATAAAGCAACTGTCTTGCTATTTATAATCCCAGACTGAATATTGTACTCTTCATAAATATTTTTAATATACTATATATTATAAAGTTTTCCTTGGATTTTTGCTCCAGCATTGGCCTATAAAGCAATAGCCCTTTTTGTTATTTTGAAGACATTTTCCAAACCAGAACCTCCCAGATTTTTAGAAAGCAACCCCTAGAGCAGGGTCGCCAACCTTTTGGACCTCAGGGACCACCAAACTCATAATTTTAAATCCCGAGGACCACTAATATGATTTTTTTTAAAAAAAGATAATATATTTAATATAAAAATTTAAATTAAATTAAACTACAGCCCTATCTCCACAATACACATCTCAAACACATCAGCAGCAGCCAAACCTCCTACAACTGGTCCCAATCCATTGGGTTCACAACATCTGGTGATCACAGAAAAAGAGGTGCAAGATCTATTACACAGACAAATGCCAGAAAAAGCACCAGGGCCAGACAAGTTAACTCCTTCTTGCTTCAAAGTCTGTGCTGACCAATTGGCCCCCATTTTCACCCGAATCTTCAATAGATCACTAGAGATGTGCTATGTTCCTTCCTGCTTCAAATGCTCTACTATCATCCCAGTGCCAAAGAAGCCCTCCATCAAGGAACTGAATGACTACAGACCAGTTGCTCTAACATTTGTAGTTATGAAAATCTTTGAAAGGCTTGTGCTGTCCCACCTGAAAATCATCACGGATCTCTTGCTAGATCCCATGCAGTTTGCATTCTGAGCAAATAGATTGACAGATGATGCTGTTAATATGGCTATGCATTACATCCTACAACACCTTGAATCTCGAAATACCTATGCAAGGATCCTCTTTGTAGACTTCAGTTCAGCATTCAATACCATCATTCCAGACACTCTTCTAAGTAAATTAATCCAACTAGTGGTACCTGAACACACTTGTAAGTGGATCATAAGCTTCCTAACAGACAGGGAGCAACAGGTGAAGCTAGGCAGAATCACATCTGATATCTGTACAATCAGCACTGGGCTCCCCACAAGACTGTGTGCTATCTCCACTTCTCTTTTCCCTATATACCAATGACTGCATCTCAAACGATCCATCTGTTAAAATACTGAAGTTTGCTGATGACACAACAGTGATTGGTCTCATTGGAGACAATGACGAATCCGCATACAGACAGGAGGTTATACAACTTGCCTCATGGTGTAACTGGAACAATCTGAAACTGAACACACTCAAAACCATAGAAATGGTGGTAGACTTTAGAAGAAACCCTCCCATAGTACCACCTCTTACAATACTAGACCCAACAGGACAGACACAGACTTCAGAGGATAATTAGGACTGCAGAAAAAACAATTACTACCCACCTGCCTTCAATTGTGGACCTGTATACTGCATGAGTCAAAAAGAGGGCTGTGAAAATATTTACAGACCCCTCACATCCCGGACATAAACTGTTTCAACTCCTTCCCTCAAAACGACGCTATAGAGCACTGCACACCAGAACAACTAGACACAAGAACAGTTTTTTTCCCGAAAGCCTTCACTCTGCTAAACAAATAATTCCCCTAACACTGTTCAACTATTTACAAAGTACACACTACTATTACTGTTAATCTTCTCATCACTCCTTATCACCCATCCCCTCCCACTTGTGATTGTAGGATTGTAACTTTGTTGCTTGTATCCTTATGATTTATATTGACTGTTTCCTAGTATTCTATTCTATTCTGTCCTGTCCTGTCCTGTCCTGTCCTATCCTATCCTATCCTATCCTATCCTATCCTATCCTATCCTATTCTATTCTATTTATATTAAATATAAATTTTATATATATATATTCTTAAGTTTTCGCGGGTACTTACATGTATGGCATTCAGCTTTGTTCGGGTATTTTCCCACATGATTGTAGTTGTGCTTTTAAAGTTGTAGCAACGTTTCAGCAGAATCTCATCTGCCATCATCAGGCTTCATCATCAGATGAAGTGTTCATCAGATGAAGTGTTCATCATCAGATGAACACAATACAGAAGCCTGATGATGGCACATGAGATTCTGTCGAAATGTTGCTACAACTTTAAAAGCACAACTACAATGACGTGGGAAAATACCAAAGCAAAGCTGAATACCATACATGTAAGTACCTGCGAAAACTTAAGAAAACACACACACACACACACACACACACACACACTCACACACACATATATATATAAAATATAATTTTTAATGTAAAAATGGCTTAGCGGTCATATGACTGGGTGGGTAGGCATGGCCAAGTCAACATCACTTCTTTGCCCTTGTTCTCTCTCTCTCTCATTTCTCTCTCTCTCTCTCTCCCTGGGAGTGTGGGGGGGGAGACAGTGGGAATCTGACCTGGTGGGTCATCTTGACTTTACTGCAGAAGGCAAGCCGAAAGAGCAAAATAAGGCGGGAAGAGCTCCAGGTTGTTTTGAGTGTCTTCTTGGCCTAAGGAATTGGCCCTGTGGAGCGAGCTTCATTGATTCCACCAGCACTTGCAGCAGCGCCTGACTTGTGCCTTGGAATTGCAGAAGGGAAAGGAGAAACTCTTGGAGGAAATTTCATCAAAAGTTGCAGTCCTTCACATGCAGCCCTCATCCCTCTCCCCAAATCCTGAAGATCTCCAGCTTAGAGAAGGGCTGCCAGGGAAAAGGGCGGCAAGAGGCTTTTCTCTCCTGGATTGCAATCTTTGGCACGTCTGGGTGTCAACTTTGTGGGGCGTTTGCTTTGTTCTCTCTCTCTCTCTTTCTTTCTCTCTCTCTCCCTCCCTCTCTTTCTCTCCCCCCTCCCCCCCTCTCTCTTCCACCGCCGGTACCACCCCTATTGCCGACATGGGTGCAACCGGGTGAGCATGGGTGGGGCCAACCAGAGGTGATTGTTCAGTTCAGCAAACTGAACCGTCCCTATCACCTGGTGCGAGGTGGTCGAACTTCACTACGACTTTGGAGGCTTCAAAGGAGGGGAGTAGAGGAGGGGAAGGCTTATAATCATGGTTTTGATTATAAGCCTACTCCTCCCCCACTCCTCTAATTTGAATGCTGCCCCAGGCCGGCTGGGAACCAATTTGGAGGCCAGTGAGCCCTGCCCCCCTCTAGTCCTCTCTCAGCCTCAAAATTGGCTCCAAAGTCAGCAAGGCAACCACAGGGGGCTGCTGCTTCTCTAACCTGGACATTGGAGAACAAATGCTACTCACATTTGCATGGCATTAGCAATCTGCCTTTGCCACTGCAGCTTTGGACTATTTGCACTGCCCCCCCACCCCCCACAACTGCACCATTACTCATTCCGGCAAGTGAGGGTTGTGCTCCTTTTTGCAAGTTGCACCACCTGCAAATTTACACATTGCACGTGCCACCCCCTATGGAGGAGATTTCCAGTTCCACCACAGAACTGGAAATCTCCCATATTCCAGAGCTGTAGTAGTCAGGACTGCCCCTTTGGTCATCCTGGGGCAGCACCTCAATGGCAGGCTGGTGCACCCAGGTGGAAGAGCTGCTCCAGGAAGATCAAATGGCCAGTCCTGACTGCTGCAGCTCTGGAATATGGGACAGATTTTCCCACCAACGTCAGCAAGCCACCCCAGGGTAGATTTCCCTCCTCCGCCTCTGGTCTTACCTTCCAGTTCCAGCTTGCATGGCTCTACTGAAGGTAAGATTTGCAAAGGGTGGGGGCCAGTGGTGGGTGGTCCATGTGGGTGGTGCAGCCTTCTGTTCCTGTGCAGCCTGGATTAATTGCTTTTGGGGGGTGCTTTTGGGGAGACATTTCTCTGCAGACCACCAAAATTTTCTCGTGGACCACCGGTGGGCCGCAGCCCACCAGTTGGCAAACGCTGCCCAGGAATATCATCAGATATTCCTTTTCAACTTCATTGTTTCAATATACCTGGAGGAAGGTTCCAGATTGTAAACTGCTTCAAGTTTACTCTTTCTCTGTATAACATGGAGTTGAGGCAGAAATCCTTGCCATGGACATCGTATTATGACATCATAAAGGAAATGATCTCAGCAATATATAATAAATTTCCTTAGAATCCATAACTATGGCTTCAATGACATAGAAATAATAGAATTGTCCAAATATTATGGTATGGGCAAATACAGTGATCAAGTCCTACAACTTCTCTTCACCAATAATAAGTCAGTCTTCCTAAAGTAAATCCTGTAATGGTGTTGTGATTGGGCAGAACTTCTTGGCAATAACAAGATGGAGTGATCCAATAGTAATTCTTATACAACTGAATATCGTATCATACAAATTCTATCTGAGATAAATGTCTGACTCATATGTAAACAGCTTTGGAGTACAATGGCTTTCAACTTTGACAATGCAGGTTTAGGGCTGCTCTCACTTGGTGTCCAATGACAATTAAATGACATAGATACCTCTTAGGTTTAAGGGATCATGTGTCTTGAAGTCCTTGTGCAAATCATACAAATTACATACTTTCATCATTACACAAAATGATGCAATTAGTAGTTTGTTCCATCTGCATGATGATGTCATGACACACCTCAAATCATGATAATGTCATTTTATTGAACACCTGTATAGAACAACAATTACTTTCTAGCATCAATCTTGTCCAAAGAAAATGCAGTATGGCATCAGATTTTATCTACACAACACATCAATACAGTGCATGGGTCCTTCTCATAGACAGGCTGGTAATTAAACCAGCAACACAATGAATAATTGAAATATTCCTGATGGCTGGAACATCGGGAATTGTGACTGGGGCAAGGTTGCCATTCCTCCAGTAAATCTCTGACCTTGAGCTATGTCAATTTCAAGCTCAACTAAAGATACTAAAGGATAGTTAATTTCAAAAGAATTTATTGGGTTCTTCCGTAAGTCTACTTAAAATTTCCATTCACTTTGGACATCTTTTTCATTTTGAAAAACCATTTAAAGCTTATTAGAAATTATTTAATTGCACTAGGAATTTTAAAATCATAGCATGACTACAAAAGATAGAGTATTGGTCCCCATATGCTAATTAATACGTAGCAATACTCCTGAAATAAACCTGAACACTTCATTAAACAGACAGTAATTGAATTGGCACAGGAATTCCATGGGAACGTTTTGTGGCTATGAAATACCAAACTTTCGCCAAAAAAAGTTTTTGGGACATTGGGGCAACAAGTTGCAACACACCCTGTATGCAGCAATTGTGAGGAAGAAGATAATATTTCTGAATTTCCAGGTTTTGTTTAAACAAAGCTCTACATTATGGAGCCTATTGCTAATTTAGGAAATATATTCTTCATTGATCCCAAGGTCACCTCTATGGAAAAGAACAAATTACAGCAGATACATTTCACTTTGTCATCTGAAGACATCTGCCAATTAATGTTATTATAAAATAATAGTTTTGAACAGATGTTGCATTTGCTAATTTTATATTAGACTGTTTAAAATCCAGCTACCTGGGGATTTATTTAAGCTGCATACACTTTCAAGAATTTTTACAAAAAGTATTTTTTTCCCTTCAGAATCAAATTAAGTTGCTACTTAGATATTAATTGTGTTTAATAAAACTTGGTCAGAATAATTGCATATTATAAAGGAGGAGAACAAATACGACATCTAGTAGCTTTTGTCTTTATCTTTGTTTGCCTACTGAGTTCCATATTTTTGGCAACAATTCTATTTCAGATATAAACTCTTAAGAAATTAGCATTTCCTCCCCCTTTCTGACCATACCAGACAGCATACTTTGACATCATCCTATTAAAACATCTAATCCCTAATATCAATAAAATTTATGGGATATGGGATGTCCAAACTAAGTAACAGGAGTTGTATTTAGTGTTGATAACTAAAAATATCTTACAACTTTGAAACAATTGCCAAAGATGCTTCTACCATTAATTTGTACATTGAATGTGATGACCACACTCCAGTAGACTTCTGTATAAATGATGGTGTTAGCTTAAATCTCCATTTTAGTGAGTCACCATTTTGATTATTACAGTACTTTATTTTCGCTCACAAAGGTTGTCATATATGACTCATCTTCATATTCCATGTCACACATTTTAAAAGAACTTCAATGACTACTGAAGGATCCAGTCTGGGACCAGAATTTTTGTCTTCTGAGCTTTGAGAGAAGCTCCAGAGAACTAGTCTTCACTGGACATCTGCATAAATAAGAACTCCAGAGAAATTCTCTGAAGATGGACTCTAGCACAAATCTGAAAGCTCGGAAGACAAAACCTCTGGCCCCAGTGAAGTCTTCTTGTGAGGGCAGTATTCAACATACTGTCATTTGAAACCTTCAACGGTTTTATAGCCAAGTACTTGAAAGAGTCATTTTTCCTCACAGGAAATAATGCATCATTAAAGTTGTTGAACTTTAAAGTGTCAAGCAAAATTAAGTTTTTATTCACCTACGGATTTCAAAACATATAATAATAATAATAATAATAATAATAATAATAATAATAACAACAACAACAACAACAACAACAACAACAACAACAGCAGCAGCAGCAGCAGCTCTGGCAGCTAGTAGTAGATTGAATTAATTATTTATCCCCAATTTATTGGGTTATATAATCTATGTGCCATGGGAAATAAGTATGTACAAAAAACAATCATTGTAGTGAAAGATTATTGGGTGATTCAATTTATTCAGAAACATTTGAGCAAAAGGACTAGTAGGGGATCAGCACAAAAGATGGTAATATGTATAAATTTTCTTACAATCTCTTCAACACAAGATAGCGACTTGATAAAAGATATAGCAACCTTTCAGCAGAGTGTAATATGATTATACCGGGCTTCAGTCAGATCCTTAATTTGTAATGTTAAAAGGCTTATGCATCGCAAACAGCACCATTCATGAAAGGCAGAACCATAGATGATCAAGACTGAACAGGTTCTCCTGGAGGGAAAAAAAGGCAGTCCACCACTATTCTGCCAATAAAAATGTATGGACAATCACAACTCGAACAGTTTTGTTGTGAGACTGGAAGATAAGTTCCTGATTTGGAAAGAATCTATTTGGTGTTTTTATTTTTAAGAACTTTTATTTTTAAGAACTTGACTAAGTACAAATGTAGTAAAATTCTTTGCCATAAACAAAACCAAGTAACTTGCAACCAGATTAGGAATGTTTGAAGCAAAATATAACTTTAAGACAAATAAAAGTTGTGTGTACAAGTGTACAGCTGCAGCAAGCAAATAATGGAAGTTGTCATGATGGAAGTTTCACTTTAATCTTGCAAAGAAGAAGGTCACAATTATGTTTCTCTAATTAATGCCAATCCTTTGCAATACTTAGTTCTAAATATCTGAATCCATCCAGATTGGTATGAAGTCCTATAGCTTTTGAAAGCTGTTTCAGTGATTCTTTATCAATGTTAATTAATGCAGCAGACAATTTATCAATGTTAACTTCTAAATCAGTTACTGCATGAAATATATTTAATTAAAATTGCAATTGTATTATATCCTTATTAAGATTTTGAAGAAAAATGAGTATATCACGTATAAATGGA